>NC_143064.1:30155000-30780000 GCF_052426305.1 Pelodiscus sinensis | reverse complement strand
CTCCCCCTCTTCCCGGGACCAGCCTGGCGGCTCCCGGGAGCTTGCCCGGGACCGCAACAGGCGGGCACCTGCCTAGTCTAGTGCGGACATCGTGGACCTCATCCACGACCTCCGCAGTAGGCACAGGAAAGTGGCCGTCTAGGGCAGGAGAACTGCCAGCCTGGCCACCCAGGAGCAGGTGTGCATGAAAATCAAGGTGGTCCACTGAGACCCCCCGACCCTGAGCCCTGAGCTTACAATGGCCATACTGGGTCAGACCAAAGGTCCATCTAGCCCAGTAGCCTGTCTGCCAACAGCGGCCAACCCTAGGGACCCTGGAGGGGATGGACCGAAGACAGTGACCAAGCCATTTGTCTCGTGCCATCCCTCTCCAGCCTTCCACAAACTTTGGGCAGGGACACCACTCCTACCCCCTGGCTAATATCACTCCATGGACCCAACCTCCATGACTTGATCTCACTTCTCTTTAAACTCTGTTCTAGTTCTAGCCTTCACAGCCTAGCAGCAAGGAGTTCCACAGGTTGACTCTTTGCTTTGTGAAGAACAACTTTCTGTTACTAGTTTGAAGCCTGCTACCCATTCCTTTCCTTTGGTGTCCTCTAGTCCTTCTATAATGGGAACTAATGAAGAACTTTTCTGTATGCATCCTTTCCACCCCACTCATGCTTTTATAGACCTCTATCATATCCCCCCTCCATCTCCTCTTTTCTAAGCTGAAAAGTCCCAGTCTCTTTAGCCTCTCTTCATATGGGACCTGTTCCAAACCCCTCATCATTGTAGTTGCCCTCCCCTCTCCCACCCTCTCTCTTCCCCTCTCCCACCTCCTTTTCCCAGTCTCCCCCAGTTTTGTTCAATAAAGAGAGATTCTAGGGAAGGGTAAGTGAAAGGAGGTGAGGGAGGAATGGGGTACGAGCCCCCGATGGGGAGGACTGGGCTGGCTCTGCGGGCTTCTGGGGTGGAACCTCTCCTGCAGCCCCCCAATTACCCCCTCTCCCCAGATGGCAGCCTGCGGCATGTGCAGCCGGTCTGATGGCCGAGTGCTGTGATGTGCCCAGTGTGGGTACTCCAGGCAATCCAAGCCAGGACTGCTTTGCAAGCGGGGCACCCCTGAGAACTGTCTGTCCGGGGTGGGGGTCGGGTCCCTTTAAGCACAGCCCTCGGCTAGCCTGAGCCAGCAGCTCCACGCTCTAAGTCCTCATCTGCTGCCCTGCTGGCACTGCTTCCGGCCATCCTTAACCTCGGTTCAGGGTCCACTCTGTGTGGACATGCTAGTTCAAATTAGCAAAACGCTAATTCGAACTAGTTTTTTAGTCTGGATGCGTTAGTTCGAATTAGCTTAGTTCGAATTAGCTTAGTTCGAATTAACTAATTCGAACTAAGTTAGTTCGAATTAGCGCTGTAGTGTAGACATACCCACAGAGAGTTCCTTGAGTAATGAGTTTCTTGCAAGAATCACCCTTTTAACATGCAGGCAGCCTCATTCTGACCCAGCTGCAGTTTCTCAATGATGTTAAGGAATTAAAAAATAGCATAGATAATTAAAAAGAAATTGCAAATTCACTCCGAACTTGTACAGAAGTCTTTCAGTATGTACTTTTGCACGTGCAGACACATACAGAGAAAAGGATAATACTTTAACAACTTTCCAATCTGCTCCATCATCATGCATAAATTTACAGAAGATTGTGCCCATTCTTTCATTGCTTTCTAGCTTTTTTCAAATGCAATCTTTAGTGGAAAGTGTTAGTTAGTAGTCAAAGGACCAATATGACTAAAACTATTTGTAATGCTGTTTTTTCTAGTGGAGTCTACATGTTGAATGAATGAATGAATTAATTAATTACAAGTTCAGCAAACAATAAAGCCCTGATTGGCTGTTTGAAAGGCATCTAACTAGGTAAGGTAGTTTTTTTTAGTGTTGATAGCTTAGAACATCAAGCCAATCACTTCAGTCTGTAAGGAAAATCCCTCTGTTTAGGTATGACTATACTACAGCGCTATTTCGAATTAACTTAATTTGAAATAGTTAATTCAAATTAAGCTAATTCAAAATAACGCATCTATACATAAAAACTATTTCGAAATAGCATTTTGCTATTTCAAAATAGCACGTCCACACTGAGTGGACCCTGAACCAAAGTTAAGGCTGGCCGGAACCAGTGCCGGCAGGGCATCACGTTAGGACTTAGTGCGTGGGGCTGCTGCCTGAGGCTAACTGAGTTCTGTGCTTAAAGGGACCCTATCCTCACCCCGGACAGACAGCTCTCAGGGTTCCCTGCTTGCTTGTCTACTTCGATGAGGGACAGCAAAGCAGTCCTGTCTTGGAGTGCCCTGAGTGCCCGCACTCAGGAGACCACAGCATTCGGCTACATGGAGCCAGAGCTGCCCCTGGCATGCCAGTGCATCTCGTGGGGTTGTTGCTATCAGCCCAGCTGCACTTGCTAGAGGCTGACATCTGGGGGGTCCATTGAAGAGCTGTCAGGATCCAGGAGACCCTGAGGGAGAGCGTCCACCCTGAGGAGCCCTCAGAGCCTCCCTGGTCCTCCCCACGGGGGGCTCATACCCCATTCCTCCCTCATGTCCTTCCACTTACTCCTCCCTAGCCCCCCTCCTGATGTCAAATAAAAGACACATATGTTCAAAAATAGAAACTGGATTTATTGAACAAAACTGGTGGGGGGAATGAACCTCCGGGGAGACTGGGAAAAGGAGGTGGGAGAGGGGAAGAGAGAGGGTGGGAGAAGGGAGGGGGAAACTGGGAGGAGGGAGCTGGAAGGGGGAAGCATGGGGAAGAAGGGGGAGGGGAAGCTCAGGGCTCAGGGTCGGGGGACTCGCCGGACCAACCTGACTTTCATGTAAACCTGCTCCTGGGTTCGCATGTGGCTATTGGTGGCCAGGCTGACAGCTATCCTGCCATAGATGGCCACATTCCTCCATCTTGTGCGGAGATTGTGGAAGTTGGGGGCATCCTCCCAAATCTGAATAAGGTCCATGATCTCCACCCTGGACCAGGAAGGCACTCACCTTCTCCAGCCCCTGTCAGGCTCCTGGGAGCTTGCAGACTGCTCCTAAGGAGCAGTGGAGGGCTGGCTGCCAGTGGCTTGCTGGCTCATGTTTTGGGGCCACTGGATCAGAGGCCCCGGTGGCCACTGCTGGCTCTGGGCTGGTAGGCTTGGAGTTGTCCAGGCACTGTGGCCAGGGTCTACCCCTTTAATGGCTCTGAGGCTGGGGGAGAGGAGAGTAAGTTTTCCTGGTTGTGCCCAGAGTGGCCACCAGGACTCCCTGGGAAGGTGCTTGAGGCCCCCTATTTTGAATTAAGTGTCTACACAGCACTTAATTCGAAATAGCTATTTCGAATTTGGTGTTACTCCTTGTAGAATGAGGCTTACCAAATTTGAATTAAGGGCTCCAGTATTTCGAATTAAATTCAAAATAGTGGTTTGCATGTATAGATGCTAGGAAAGTTATTTCGAAATAAGGTCTGTTATTTTGAATTAACTTTGCAGTGAAGACATACCCAAATTTCAGAAAAGAACTTGGATAGCTTTTCTGACGTGACAAGACTGGGGACAAATCACAGATGATCTTCAGAGCTCTAATTGAATGAGAACAGGAATGAGTATGATTAGAACATGGATCTGATCTGGAACTGAGAATACCTGGGTTCTATTCATATCTTCGTGACTGTCTTGCTATGTAACTTGGGCAAGTTATAGAACTCCCCTTTATCTCAGTTTACCCAATAGTAAAATGAGTGTCATACTAATTAGCCCTTTTAAGTAATAATATTAATACTGCTTATTCCTATTAAGGAGCTTTTAAACTCTTTTGACTTTTTTATGTGTTATGTGTAATCCATTTAGCCATGTAAGTAGTGAAGATAAAATATATTTCATCTCATCCATGTTCATCATCTTAATCATCTGTGATAGACAGAAAATAACTGATATATTCTCTGTCCCTCAGTGGTTAGTGCCTATAATCACTGCCAGATTATCTGTATATTTTATATCCATCTGAATTTAGGGAGTGCTTTGTGTGCTAGAATATCAGGTGAGCTGGGAATTTGATTATCTAGCCTCCTTCACTTCTGGAATTATGTTACTCAGGGCTTGTACACACTAGCACTTACGTCAGTATAAACGCATGTCTCCTTGGGTGTGAAAAAGCCATACACACACTGACTGACATAAATTACACTATCCTAAGTGCTAGCATGGACAGAACTATGTGGGCAGGAGAGTATCTCCTGCTGACATAGCTACTGCCTCTCGCAGAGGTGGATTTACTATGCCAAAAGGAGAGCATTCTCCCATTGACATAGCATGTCTGCCCTAGGAGTACTACAACAGTGCAGATCCTCCACCTTAGTAATTCTAATGTAGATTAGCTCTCAGTGAAATACCAGCCAGCAAAGTATGAAATGCAATATCATAGAGTCCTAGCCTAGCTCCTTTTTCTTACAGTTAGCTAGTCCTAATAAAAAGCTACACATTTCACAAGAATAGTTAAGAATGAAGAGAACTGTGAACTGGCCTGCCTAAAGTGTTTTCTTTCCTCAGGTTAGCAAGGTGTCAAAGAGAGCTAAATTACATGTTGTTAAGGTTAACTCCAGTTTTCATACTCTCTACTTTCTCCTCATTGCACATGATACAATTTAGCAAGCTCCCCTGCCTTCTTAAAATCTGCAGTCTATTCATCTGCTGGTTCTACATTAGACCCACCTAAGCACATCTATACTCATTGATTCATGGTCTTTAAGGCCAGATTCCCATTTGCAGAATGGGGTTTTAGATCACTGTGTCCTGAACAGCTCAACTTTATATGGAAAGACTTACACAGGGGCCCAATTTTACACACTTATTGGGCTCCACATGGGCATACGGGCCCACACATGCAGAACAGTCTCTGGTGCTTCCTCTGTAAATTCTTCTGGGCAGTGACCTTGCCTTCATTTGCCTACACTTCATTGTGGTAGTAATACAAATAATGAATAACAATAAGTCAGCTGGTCTTATTATCTTATGATCACATCATCCTCTATCGTGGCATTTCTCAAACTGTGGGTCCCAATTTTGAGGGGGTCCCAAGCAACATGTGGGGGGTCACGGTATCACAAAATTTGAGAACCCCTGCTCTATCATTTAGTGATCTTATTTTAACGTTTCCTTTAGTTTTGTAATAATCTGCTTCTGAATTTATAGAGATGTAGAATCACAATCTCCGATTATGCTTTCATGTACCCTGCCATATACTCCGATTTGAACTATATGGGTACCAGAAAGAACACCTAAAGTCGTTTTCATTTGGAACGTCCCCTCCCGAGTCCTTTTTCCGGAATGAAGGATTCAAATTGGGATGCTGGTGTCATTACATTGGTTGTTGCGCACGGCCGCTCTTCCTAGTTATCACGCCAGGCAACGCCTGGACCAGCTGCGCGTGCGCAGTTCCCGCATTCCATCATGGCGGAGCCGTCTGGCGGCGTCTGTGGCGCTTGGCAGCGCTGAGGTTGGGCAGTGGCTGGGCTCGTGCGGAGTCGCTGGGTGAGTGCCGTTACCCGAGCCCGCCTGCCGCGGGGCGCTCCCGGCCGGGCAGTGCGTCTTCCCGGGCGTCCGGCGCCAAGAGCCGGGGGGAGGGGTCCTGCGGGGGCAGGGGCGCTTGCGGGGCGAGGCGTAGGGGGCGCAGGCGGGCGGGGGCAGCGCGTGCACCGTGGGGCAGTCGGGTTGAGAGGCCGGGGGGGGGGGGGCGTGCAGAAGACTCGGGATGCGGCGCGGGGAGCGCTCCGTGGGGGCGTCGGGGACAGGAGGGTCCGGAGGGCTCTGGGGCAGGGCGCGCACCGCGGGCGGTGGGGGGTAGGGAGCGGTGTCTGACGTTTGTCCCGCTGCGGATATCACTTTCCTCCCCTCTTCCGGGGGGCAGGCAGGCCGGGGGCTGAGAATACCCTCGTGAGCTCCCCCTTTGCGAGGGAAGTTTATTCCCACGAGTCCACCCCCATCTCCCCTGTGTGTGCCACACGAGGCAGCTGGAACATAGCCAGCCTTCCAGTTGCCTCCCCTTCCAGGGGTGGGCTATCTCCAGCGAGTTCCCCCTGCTTATCCCCTGCTACTTTCCGTTTATTTATTTATGGGGGGGCGGGTTCGAGGTTTGGAGTCCCTCTCTTTCCTCCCCCCCCCCCTTCCCCGGCAGCCGGCGCTGCTGCCTGCAAATGCCACGTAGCCTTCTACTTGTTCCCCTTGACTGGAGTGATCAGCAAATAGAGATTCAACAACTCCTTCAGCCTCTCCCCTCCAGGTGGGAGGTGGGTAGGTTGGTTCTGCCATCTGAGCTATGGTTAGCCACTGTATTTACCCTGCCCTGTGCCTCTCCAGCTAGGGGGAGCTGTGAAGGTGGGTATCGTACTGTGTCTACTTTTGGGTCTGGTCCTATTATTGGCGTCTGACAAAAGGTTGCTTCCGTTACTTTGGTGTGTAGGGCTGGTGCTTGAGATTGAGGGGGTTCCAAGGATCCCTGTTCCACAGTCTGCCCTTTGATAATTTTCCTTCTTAACAATTATGGATAGTGTGTAGCTATAATTTCTTTAACTAGCCCTGGGTGGTACATAGGTGGCACAGCAGGTGTATTTAGTTCAATTTCTCAGTATTTATTTCCTGTTTATGACTGTTCTTTTCTTATCTACCTACTTATTCTTGAATAGCTTTAAAACTGAAAATAGGTTAATTCGTTTTTGAAATTGCTATATAGATTCTGAATTATGGCAGCATTATATGAAATCTTAATTTTTTTAATAAGGACTAGAATTTTCCAACTTGAAGCTAGTAGTTTTTTGTTTAAAAGTCCATTTCTTTCCATGGCATTGAAATTTTGCTTATCAGAAATCATTGCAAGCTTTGCCAAAAGCCTAGGTATTAACATTGACAAAACAACTAATTGGGCAGTAGAACTACAGGGTCATGTCTATCCTAGTCATAAGGGCTATCTGTGTTAGGTATTTATATAGTCTACAATATCATAGTGCCTTACAATCTTTTATTGTATTTATCCACACAACAGTCTATGAGGTAAGCAAGTGCTGTTAGTCCTATTTAACAGATGTATGGGACATGAAGCAGAGATACTGTCCCGAAATTACACCTTAATTCTGTGGCGGAGCATGGAATCAAATCCAGATTTCCTTAGTCCCAGAGTAGTGTTCTAATAATTGGACCATCCTTTCTGTATTTTAAGCCAATAAGAATTTAAAATTAATACATAAATCCAACAAAATTGTGGTAGTTTATATGCTGTCTAGTGTCTTTATAAGAAAAAAACCCTATCCCTGCCTTCCAAATTCTTCAAGTAAAAGGCAAAAAGGAAATATGTGAAAAGATAAATATGAATAACGGAAAAAAATTAATTTCTTGATCTAAATTTATAATATAATATTGATTTTTGTGCCTATTGAAAAATGGCTAGCTGATATGCTCTCTTTCCAAGACTTTAATCGTACTGTGTTCTAAGTCTTTCAGTCTGTGAGATCTTTGCATTGCATTGGGATCTCTTGACACTAGATTGGATCAGATAAGTCTATTTTATAATAGAGAGTTGAAAGGTCTTCAACCAGTTCCATCTTTCCAGTATGTTAAGGAAAAAGTGTGGTGAACCTTTTTCCTTATATTCTGACTTGTAATCTTTAATTACAAGATTGTGAAAAGATCCCCTGTATAGACCATCTTAAAGTGTTTTTTTGGTACAAGCTCTTACAAGTAGATCACTCATAGGTTCAGGATTTTTACAATAAGTTTTTATTTTTCAAAAACTTGGCCTGGGCTGCAGTTAGGCAGTACCTTGGTAACGAATCTGAATAATTATAACTTCTAGTATAATATCTGTAGACATGAATATTTCAAGTAGTTTTCACTTTTAAAGTAATATGAAGATCGCTTATTTCTTTTAAAACTTAGCTATTAATTGTACTAAAGATTATACCTACCAAAATTTCCGAAGAATTGAAGGTTGAATTTATTTGGAAAAATAACTTATAATATGCACACTTGTAGAGAGAATAAAGATAACTCTTATCTACACAAATGTGTTTCCTGCCACAGTCCTTGATCACACGCTATGTCCTTCTTGAGGTTAAGTTGAAACCAATTTTGCAACAAAGTCAAGCACAATATTTCAATAGGACATTTTAAAGTGGTTTGGTGTTTTATTGTTTTTGGAGAGGGTAACATTTTGTATTCTAACTATGTGTGGGTCTGTCAATACTAATAACAATCTTTTTGTGTTTGTTTGGAAATTTTGGTGAGACCTTTAAAACTAAAAAACTTTCTGCACTATGTAGATAGTAAAAATTCCAATGCCCTTTTTAGGGATGTAAAATAGTGGCTAAACAGTTAACCATTTAAATAAAATGCTTAACCAGTTAATTGTGATTCTGCAAGGGGAGTACCCGGCCTGTGTCCTGCCTCCTGGGCTGTGGGGCTAGGGTTGCTTTTGCTGCAGTGGCCAGCAGGGGTCCCGCCTGCCATCATGTGGGCCATGGGACTGGTGCTGCTACATGACCAGGTCAGGGTACCACCACCCAGCCCAGTTAACCTAAGGTTTACTGGGTAACCGGTTAAACTGGGGGGGGGGCGCTAGCTTCGCGTCTCCCTGGTCTGCTGAGGGGAAGCAGCTAGTGCGGGGTTGCCTCACCCCATTTGTAAGTAGGGATCCGATGTAAGTCGGATCCATGTAACCCGGGGACTGCCTGTATTTGTCGAGCCCTGCTCATATTAATAAGGTTGTGAAAAGTAGTTTTAGATTTCAGAAGGGAATAATCTTTATTTTAATTACAAATAGACTTGTCGCTAAATTTCAGATTACTATGAATACCAAACTATTAGGTCTTGGTATCAAATTATTGCTACAAAAATATAATGTAATTGTTTCAAAATTCTAAGTCCTGTTAATACCAGCAAAGTAACTTTACATTTTTATTTCACCTGCTTTCTAGTGTGCAACATAAGGAAAATTCTGATTAAATTTGTCCAGGTCAAGATGGTTAGTTTTCAGCTGTTATCTTTACTGCAAGCCAGACCTAAACTGAAAAGTTTTGGATTCCTGAGTGAGGAGCACACACTGAACTCTTTATTACATTCTTGAAGAGCTTATTGTAAAAGCAGCGATAATTTATTCTTTCCGTGGTGCTAACACAATCCTTTCTGTGTATCGACCAGCATAGACAGACCACTGGCTCAGAGCCCTTAGTCTATTTCCCATCTTAATGTAAATCTACTATTGTTCTCTCTCTCTCTTGATATGGAAACTGCCTCAGTTTTCTGGAGGTTCATTTTTTTTCCAATATTTAGACCTGGATCTTAATCACTATATGTGACTAAAATTGACTTGCTTTAGCAGATCATATTGGATATCTAGCATTTGCAAAGACCTTGAAGTGCTTTGCTTGGCTCTCATCATTGACTTAAGGACAAGGAAGTTTTAATCTTTTAACATACATACTGTTTGGATGTTAGAACTTGGTGCCAGATCCATCACTCTATTTTATTTCAAGTAAGATGCAATTACTTGTTTTATAGGCTAATATGAGTTTATGGTGACTTTTATATTTTAAATGACTTGATTAGACTTAATTAGATACTGCCAACTTTGGTATAGTACTTCATTTTTCTTTGTAATATTCTGAAGGGGAAAATGTTTTTCCTTGAATACTCTTCCCGTATCTTGAATGTAATATTTGCTTTTAACAACTTCAGTGAATGCAGTACCTTCTACTGGAAAACTCTTAATAGAGACATTTTTGGAGTTAGATTTTTAATTTTATAGCTTCAGAGCTAGCGCAAACAACACATTTTCTAAGCCACACAAGTAGAAAAATGTTTGTCTTTTTCCCCCTTTAAATTTCCTATCACACAATATTTTAAGGTAAATCAAATTTGGAGATATTTGCCTAACTTTATAAATTGATTTTTAATCTTTTCCAGTTTTTTAATAATCTGGCAATATCTCTAATGACTAGGGCCATAATTTCCAAAAAATGCATTATATACTAGAACATCTTGATTATGCTGAAGTTATTTTTCCAATACTTACATAATACAGATGCTGTTGACTTTGTAACTGAGTTCTTAACATGGACACTATGCTACAGCATATCTGTTGTGTGTATACTTAAAATAAACAAAGTTGTAGTGGATCCGCTCTACTCATTAAATATTATGTTACCGAGGGAATGATGTGCCCAATATTTAAAAATTCTGTATGTTTTATTTATCAGAATAACCCTATATAATCATGCCATTTTCCATTATCTTGGTAATTCATTTCAAAATAACTGTCAGCAAGTATGTCTATAACAATACAGATAACAAAAGATTTAAGAAATGTTGTTTGATAAATTCCTTACTAGGGGTATTAGTACATCTGTATGGTTCCATAGAGCAGTGTTTCTCAACCCTTTTTTTATAAAGTATCCCTTAAAAAAAATTGTAATTACCCCCAGTACCTACAGTTTTCAGACACAACATTTTTTTCTACCATTACAACACATTTATTTAAACAACTTAATCGTAGCTAGGCGGGTGATGAAATTTTTGCGTGTAAAAAGTACAAAAATAATAATAGAAATGTAGCTGTGTTAGTCTGGTGTAGCTGAAACAAAAAACCCACGAAAGCTCATCACCTAATAAACCATCTTGTTAGTCTTTAAAGTGCTACATAGTCCTGTTTTTTTTCAAAAATAATAAAGCACTGTTAAAACTTAAAAAAAAAAAAAATCAGTTTTCTCCAAATTTCAGTTGTGGTGTTGTGCCCACCAGACTTCTCTCGAACCCCTGAGGGTACTCGTACCACTGGTTCAGAGAGACTGCCATAGATCACGTAGTAATATTAATATTTCCATTATGTCAAGCATAGACGACTTCATGGGTATGTCTACATCGCAAAGAAAATAATTTTTGGCCACTGATGTCTGGGTTAGGGTTCAGGAATGCTTAGGGTGTCATGGGCCATTTTTGTCAATGTTATGGTCCTATGACTTTAATAAATCTTATTATTTCAGTTATTTAAATATTTAATAACAGTGCCATGAAATTTCAGGAGTCCTTACCCAAAAAGAAGCCATTTCATTGTAGGGTTGTGGTACCCTAACCCTGGAAGGTGGGGGGGGGGGCTGTGTGTGTGTGGAGGTCTTGATGCATATGGATTGGTTAGATAAGAGGACAGCTCCATACACAGTGATTCCCTCCTCTTGTGGCTGGGGAGTGATAGAGGCAGGAAGGGGTGTGTGTGCATGGTGCTTCCTGCACCTAAGGGGGATTCACAGGTGTGAATTTAACTTGACTTGGGTGCAGCCCAGGAATAGGAAGCACCATCCCCCCAGGCCAACAGGGACTAACAGCTCAAGCACAGTTAGAAACCTTCGAGTGGGTGTCCCCAGTCCTGCAGGTCCCCATCTCCAAATGCACCTTGGTAGCGAGAGGGACAGTCTTGCACACATGACCAGTTCCACCTCCGAAGCGGAGATTTGTCTCTGTTGCTCTTAATATGCCTACTCAGGGCCAATGTTCCCTTGTAAGATTTTCCATCCATGTGCACTTGTTCGGATATGTGCCGTGGTGTCACCCAAGTTATTAACAAATCTTGTATATATTTTTTTAAAATCTGTGGAAGAAAGAATACTAAAACAAGGGATAATTAACATGGTATTTGACTTCAAATGTCTATTTAATATGAAGTCAAATACAAAAATTTAATATTGCAAAATTTTCAGTAGCCAACATCCTCTGTTTATAGCCCTCTATATAGACCTTTCCCCAGCTGGGCTTCTTCCTCAATTAGCTTTCTGAAAGGAGAGCCAGATTTTTGTTAATTAGCCTTTCAGTCTAACATTTCTGAGCTTGTGTAGGATACACTCTCCATTGCACACCTAGACAACGACTTACTGAATATTTCTCCCCATTCACATTGTGTTTCAGGGCTATATCTTATTTTAGATCAGAGGTGAAGTCACTCCTGTGTCTACCCACCACTGCCCTCAGTTTTTTTTAGACTTTTTTTATGTATTACACATAAATAGCTATCTGGAATGCTTGTTCTGCACACGACGTAAATCGGAGCTAAAGCTCTTTGATGAATCAAGTGCAGACTTCCCTTGTCTGATTTGATCGCCTCATAAGCATTCTTCAAAGTTTACATATGTATTAATAAAAATAATAATATTCTTTGCTTTATGCCAGAGTGCACAGGCAGTCCAGCAGTAACTTGGACAGCTCTGTGTCAGGGTGGCCTGTGCATTCAGGACTCATGAGTGGCTGGGCAGGGAAACTAAATCCTTTCTTCTTTATACTCTCTCAGGTGGAAACTTCCTCTCCCCTCTTAGGCTGTCGTGTGTGTGTGAGTAATGTGTAAAGAAGGGAAAACGGAATGTGGGGCCACTGGTGATGTAGTAGTAGAGGATTTATATTGTGTATCATCTATTTCCTGTTTGGGTTTTTTTGGTCTGGTTTTGTAATGGCAGTGGGCCTGCTGAACGCTACGTATGTTTTACTATTTTAAGACATGTTTACAAATAAAGGATATAATGTTTTCAAGAAAGTGTGTTGCTATCTCTGCATCACGCTATACCATCATGATTAGAGATGTTAAAACTAAAAACGTGTTTAGGAGCAATTAAGCACTAGTAAGAAAACAGTAATCCTCTGTTTAGCTAGAGCTACATTTTAGTACATTCCTTTTGTACATCCATTTTACCCCCACCCTCTCACAACCAAATTCATTATTCATCGTGTCATTCTGACTTATTCTGCATTACAGTCAAGCCCATACCTCACACTGGTACTGTCTTCCATTAAGAGGGGGTAAATCATTTTACCCTCACAAGCACATTCCTGTGGATACTAGTCCCACTCTTCCGTTGGGCCATGAAAGTCTGTGGACCCCAGCTCTGGCTCCAGTTCTGCTGGCCACCATGTGGCCCCCCAGTTCTGGCTGCCATCATGCAGCCCTTGCCCTGGGACAAGCCCTGGCCACTGCCACCAGCTTACCTTCCACATCATGGAAGCTGAGAGCTGCTGTGCAACTCTGCTGATGAGGTGAGTGGGAGTCACATTCTTTGTGCACGCCCATGCAGGCATACACCCTTGAGGGAACTATGCTCAGAACCACTGCCGAGGCAGGGTAGGTGAATCAATTATTTTGTTGAGAGAGTAAAATCTGAGAGGAACTTGAATTCTGCTCTTGTGCAGTGGTGCATAATTCCCTCAAGTAAACTTAAGACCATATAGGTACTGAGAGTCATACACAATTTGGCTGGCCTTGAAATTTATTTACCTGTCTTACTGGTATTGATTATGGGCTGCTCTCTGGTGTGTCTCACCTGTTTTATTAAATGTGCCATGTGGGTTTTTTGGTGTCAGGAAGTCTTCAGAGAAAAGGGGGCTACTTTCACTTTAATTTTTACCTCCATTTCTTAGTTTATTGTAATTGTGAGCAGTATTCCTTCTAATTTTTCCCATACATGTGTAGATCAGTATTCTCTTTTAATCTGTGGATTTTTTCCATCCATGTGTAGAATCAATTTTTGTGCACACCAATGCATGTGTGTATGTGCACCACCAATAGAAACAAACAGCTTAGCTTGGGCACTATGTTAAAATCAGCTTAGCAGCATTTGAATTTCTCCTGAGCAGTCACACAAACATACAGCTTACAGGGATCACAAGTGTGGATTGAATTTTGTTACATGTACCAATATATAGGTGATTTTGTTACATGTACCAATATGGACAGATTACCTCCATATCTGTGCACATGACAAAATTCAAGTGTTAGGGGTGGGGGTGAGAGGCTCTTGAGTGTAGGAGGGAGCTTAGGAATTGCACAGAGGGTTGGGGTGCAAGAGTGTGAAGGCTCTGGCTATGGGTGGGACTAGGATGAGGGCTCCATCTTGGGGGTTTTGGATCTGGGGTGCAGGCTGCCCAGGGACTGTGTAGGGAGAGAGGCCTTCCCGCAGCTCTCTCCTCCTGTAGCAGCACCTGGGCTGGGGCTGAGAGGTGCCTCCCCTGGCCATCGCGTGTTTAGGTTGAGGCTGGGTTGGGGATGAGAGAGGGGCAACTGTCTCCCAGCTGCTGCGAGTCTGGGCAGGGGCTGGAACCAGCGGTAGAATGCCTCTCCCCAGGCTGGGATCTTACAGGGCGCTTAGGTTCTGAGTTGGCCAAAGTGTCTCAGGTGCAGAATTTTCACCTTTAAAATCAATAGGCACAAGATCAAGACAACCGTGGGTAAACAGCAATCAGAAATAGAACCCTCCTAGTTTTATGCCTTGTTCTGTTAATATTATTCTTCCTGAACATATGGAACTGACAATGTTCTTTTTCAGTTGTTTAGTAACATTTTAAAGTGAAAGAATGGAAATGAGTGTCAACATTTTAAAACTTGGGACTTGAAATATTTCTTCTTTGGAAAAAACTTGGCAGAGTTATGATTCAGTGACTAAATGTAGGTGAGAGAACATAAACTGATAGATGATGTCCTTTCATTTCAAATGTTTTTCCATATAAATATTGCTTCAATAGTTAAGTTTATACATATTTAATAAATTTTCACTCAGCAATGTGACTAACAGACTAGATATAAACAATTTAATTAAGAGCAGTGCAAATTTATCTAATTTGTGTTAGGTTCACACTTTCTTTGCTGTGTGGTGTTATCTTACTGGAGACTTGCGTAAGTGACATTTTAATATTTTAACTTGCTTTCTATAGGTAGCAGAAGCTATTTACTTGCTTACAACAGAAGATGTGCTGACAAACAGCAAGGAAATGTTCAATCCTAATCAGTAGTAATGATAAAATAACTAGATGATATTTCAAGTTTTAAAAAAATATTGCTATTAGATTGAGGTTTCCACTTAGGTTTAAAAATGAAGGTGAATCTGAGTAAACTGAATTTTGTTTATCTAGTTTATTTCTACCTACAGCAGGGCTTCTCTAGTTTTCGTACCTTCCCTGTCCATACCTTCACTGTTTTAAGAAAGATTCTTATGGATTGTCTTCTCTCTTATTTATAACTCCATAATAGCCTTGCAAATACTGTAGTTCTTTCATGAAAAAATTGCTGCTATGTTAGAAATAGTAGTTAGAAATTCTGTTTTTAATATCCTTTTTAAATGAAGATAAGCTGCGTGAGCTACCAATTGGGAATCTGTAAAAGAGTAATTTTTGTTTAATGTGTAGAAAGTAAGTGGCTGCAGCATAGAAAGTTTTGTGAAAAGCAAAAGAACTTTCTGATAGATGCAATGCAATTTCTTATCTCTTGCTGGAAGGCTGAAAGGAATATGTCTTGAATCTATCATTTAGTGCTTGTGTGGGGTCTGAATCAAATTATCCATTTTTGTGCTTATACTAATTGGAACAATGATGAGAGAGAGAGAGATGTAGAAGTGCTATACACACATACCTTTATGTATTGTCACTTATAAAGTGTCTTTTGATATGTTGCCAAGTGCTATCTGTTTGTCTGCAAACAGTTTACAGCACAGGTGGGCATCGGATCTGGCCTGCCAGGCGGGTTGATCCGACCCGCAGAGGTCCTGTTGCTCTCCTGCCCCCAGGTCAATCAGGGGCTAGGGACCAGGGAGCATGTGGCGCTTAGTCAAACCTGTCAGTTGTTTCTAAGCGCCACATGCCTGAGGGCAAAGAGCAAGAGACATTGCATCCTTCCCCCTCACTCCCAGGATAATCAAGCTGGGGGAAGTGGGAGAAGTCTCCTCCCACCACAAAGGGCAAGGGAAGCTAGAGGCAACCGCCAGCTGTTTAGAACAGCTGGTGGCTCTCTCTGTGGAGGTCAGAGGGAAAGACTTCATGCACTCCCCCATCCCCAAACCAATCAGGTTCTGTGGGCAGGGAAGCATGGAAGTGTCCTGGCTCTGCCCACTCCACCTGAGGCCCTGCCCCTTCTGGGGTGGCCTGGAGCCACTTCAAAAATTTCTGAAGTGGCCCCCAGTCAAAAATTGTCCATCCCTGGTTTACAGTGATGTGTTTTCTCTTGGCTACTACAATTGTATGATTACCCTTTCTTCTCCAGTTCCAGACACACACTTTCTTGCATATAATGAACTTGCATCTTTCAATAACATATTACAGCTACTACCTGCTGTTTGTTAAAGTGAAATACAGGCAAAAAATAATGCTATTATGGTAGTCAAGATGTGGTAGTCTTTGTCTCATTTTAAGTCCTTGATATGTTTGTGTGTTTGCTGAATGAGTAGTATTTTTTGAGACTTGTAGAACAGCTGCATATCAACCCACACTTGATACTTTAACATGCCATTTTGATCTTTGTAAGGAGTGCTAATCTGCTTATTTGAATCTTCCCAATTAGTATAACTTGTTTAATTTCCGTCCAAGACATTAGACAGAACCTGGGAAAAAGCAAGTTGGCTCATGGAGGAAGAGTGGTAGGCTGCAGGAAACTGGAAGACTAAATAAAAAGTAGGCATGTGAACTTGTATCCAAGTACATGGTTAACAGTCTCACTACATACAACCTTATTCCCCTTGCTGGGAGCAGAGATGGGGCCAGGCAAGCTGGTGCATGTGGGGGGCCCTTCCTGCTGGCTACCACAGAGGCAACAGTGCAGGAGGAAGGAGGCACGAAAAAAATTAGTAGTTATACATTCATACAAATATCCCTAATTAATAAGTCCCTGTTTTTATATCCCTAATAAAAACAGATACATGGAAAGAAGTTATTCTGTTATGGAGACTGTTTAACTTCCTCCATTAAAATGAACACTTGGCTGTGTAGGGAGTGGGCCTTCTTGAAACACTGACAAATGAGATTTCATATGCTCCAAGACATCAGCCATGCCTTGGTGTTTTATCCTTGGACTAGGTAGCTATTACTTTCTCAGGTGAAAGATATTTGTTAAACCACATATTAAGTTGACTGTTATAAAGTGACACAATGATTATGCATATCTACTACTATTTTATGTCCTACTGCAAATATCTTCAACACTGATAACTCTATAAAAGGGCTTTGTTTATTTTGGTTCTGCTGTGTGGAAGTTTCCATGACGGTGGTCTACTTGGTTAATCTGTATTGTAAATGTGTTGCTCTAATTAGGATTATTGCCAAACTGTAATACTGAAGTTTTTTTGAGAGAACAGGAATTGAATATTTACAAAGACTTAAGGATATGAAGGTATTAACTTTTTTTTATCAGCCAAGGATTCAAAATATGAAGTAGTGGATTTTAAAATGTTTGCTCAAATCTATTTTATGTTAATTCTTTCTTTTTTTCCCTATTGGTAGTCTCAAATTGCTGCACACTGATGATATTGTCTAAAAGGTTTCTCCACCCATGGAAATAGTTAAAACATGGAATATGTATGTTAGGGATGTGAATGTTTAACCTGTTAACCTTAACCCGTAAGCCTTACCCTTAATGAGTGAGGCTAACTGGTGGGGTTGTAGCAGTCCTTTGCCTGTCGTAGGTGGAGGAATGCTTCAGCCCTGCAGGAGGCCTGTTGTGGACAGAGACTGCTCCAGTGCAGCCCCTACCTGCAGCAGGCAAGGGTGCCCCGGAGGCAGAGACTCTTCTGGCTGGGACACGGGAGCAGCCCCTACCTATGGGGCATCCTGGCTGACCTGAGTAGGAGAGTGTGGGAACGGCCCTCCTGCTTGCCCCGTTTTTAATTGGTTAACAAGTTAAACAGGATTTTACATCCCTAGTCTATGAAAATTAACTTTCTGGTATGGGTACAACAGCAAATAGCTGTAACCTTTGCCTGAAACAGCAAAAAGATCTTAAAATACAAGATTTAAGATTTTATGTAACCAATCAACATCCATCTTGAAGCAGAGCAACCCTAGTTTTTCTGTGCAATACTGTAAATTCATAGTGCTCAACGTTTACCAAAGTGGAAATAGAAACAAACAAGTGGCTATCTTGTTACGGACCAGTTCTACAAGCCAAATACACAGAAAAGGGTTAAAATTGAAATTTATCCACAAATTTAATTCTCACACCTATGGCCTCAGTCGAGATAATGGATGGCTGGGACATTATCAACCAAACAAACAATGAAGATGCCCAGAGGTCTTTCTGTTTAGATTCTTGTGTTAGTACTCTTCCTCTCTAATTGCTATCCTATGGCCCTTATCTGCTTCTTTTAACTATCCAATTTTTAGATGCTTATTGATTACCAGTTTTGCCTGTTTGGTTTTCCCTTTGATATTTACCCTCTGCTTCTTGTTTCCCACCCCCTTCCACTTTTTTTCTTCTCCCCCTCTTTCTTCTCCCCTATTATTTTGGGTCTGGACATCCTAAACTCAAAACTCTGGTCATCTGAAGAAGTGGGCTGTGCTCACGAAAGCTTATATGATACCATATATGTTTTGTTAGTCTATAAAGTGCTACCAGACTATTTGTTGTTTTTTAAGTTTAAACAAAAAGAGCTAGATAGATTCATGGCGGTTAGGTCCATAGAATAGTGAATTGTGTAGCTTTTTATTTTATTTTTAAAACCCTGTTAAAGTCCTTGTCTTCCCCACATCTTCTGGCAAGGAATTCCACAGGTTGACTGTGCTGAGTGAAGAAAAGCTTCCTTTTGTTTGTTTTAAACCTGCTGCCTACGAACTTCATTTTGTGACCCACCCCCCTCCCCCAGTTTTTATATTGCATTAATAAGTAATAACTTATTCCTTATTCACTTTTTCCATACCAGTTATGATTTTTATAGACCTCTACTATATTCCCCCCCCTTAATCTCCTCTTTTCTAAGATGAAAAGTCCAAGTTGTTTTAATCTCTCTTCATATGGGACTCGTTCCAGCCCCCTACTCATTTTTGATTCATGGAGGTTGGGTCCATCAATGGCTATTAGCAAATATAGGTAGGAATGGTGTCCATAGCCTCTCTGTTGTCATCCATTTCCAGATAAAGAGATCATCTGATGATTACCTGTTGTTACCTCCCCCTGGGGCATCTGGTATTGTTTGCCAACAGTGGACAGGATACTGGGCTAGATGGATCATTAGTCTGACCCAGTCCGTTCTCATTTTCTTATGTTTATGTTCTTAAGAACAATTTAAACAGTGGATTCTTGCAGGAACATACTTAATGAAAAGCAACATAGTCTCTTTTGTAAATAATCTTGTATTTTGTCTCTGGAGTTAACTGTGTCCTATTTTCCTAAAGCTGAGATCTCCCAGCTTGAACACAGGCCTAAATTAAATGGTATTTTCCTAGTTGTAAGTATAGACTGTGCATACTTGTTGGGTTGGCTCTGAGGAATATTTTCAGTGCTTGTCACTTCAACTTGTGGTGCCTTTTCTGACTAAAAACCAAATTTTATACAAGATAGGGTATAGAAAAATTCAGTTGGGTATCATGCTGAATTATTTCCAAAGATTTAGTAAAAACACATATTTATATTCTCCCCCGCCTGTTCTTCCTGAACAGTTTATACCCTTCCATGACAGTGCTCCAGTCATGTGAGTCATCCCACCAAGTCTCCGTTATTCCAATCAAATCATAATTCTTTGATTTGGGCCAGGGCTTCTAATTCTTCCTTTTTGTTTCCCAGACTTCTCGCATTTGTGTGCACACATCTTAGATAACCAGTTGATCGCCCTTCCTTCTCCCCTCTGAATCAGGGGTCCTCCTTTGTTGCTCATTCCTCTTTGTGATTCTTCCCGGTGTCCAGCTTCCTCGCTTACCTCAGGGCTTTGGTCACTGACCCCCAATGAACCTAGTTTAAAGCCCTCCTTGCTAGGTTTGCAAGCCTGCCCACGAAGATGCTCTTTCCTCTCTTGGTTAGGTGGATCACATCTCTTCCTAACAATCCTCGTGCCTGGAACAGAGTCCCCTGGTTGAAGAAACCAAAGTCCTCTCTCTGACACCACATGCATTACTTCCTCAATTTGATGATCCCTACCTGTACCTTTTCCTTCAACCAGAAGGATGGACGAGAACACCACTTGCACTTCAAATTCCTTGATCCTTCTTCCCAGTGCTACATAATCTGCTGTGATCCGCTCAAGGTCATTCTTGGCTGTATTGTTAGTTCCTACATAGAGAAGCAGGAAGGGGTAGCAATCCGAAAGTGATTAAACCTTCGGAAGACTCTGTCACATCCTGAATGCATGCTCCTGGTAAGCAGCACACTTCTCGAGATTGCAGGTCTGGACAGCAGATGGATGACTCAGTCCCTCTTAGGAGGGAGTCCCCGACCACCACCACCCATTGTCTTCTTTTGGGGTGGTGGGCGTCTTGGAACCCCCATCCCTAGGACTGTGCATCCCATGCCTTCCGGTCAATGGTGTTTTCATCTGATTTCTTCCTTGAGAGGTCTCTGCCAAAGCATTCTCCACTGCAGTGCCTGTGGAAAGAGCCTGATAGCGGTTATTTACCGCTACAGAGATGGGGGTACCTGAGTTGGCCGCCTTCTCCTTCTAGAGGTTACATGCTGCCAGTTCTCTTCCTGGGTGGGGGGGTGTGGAGCCTGGGGCAAACTCCCTTTTTCCTGCCCCCACTCCATCCATTTCCCCAAGCCTCACCCCCTCCTACCTCCACTGCATCCTTCCCCCAAGCTATGTGATTCGGGGGTTAGGGGGATTATCTGGGGAGGGTCTCTTGTGGGGTGGCAGCTGGGGAGAGGCCTCACTATGGCAGTGGGACCTGGAGCAACTCAGTGGCAAGAAGAGTGACCTGGCCCCATCCTGCACTGTTCCTCCAAGCCCTACATCTCAGCGTGGAGAGGAATATGCAAAGCCTTTTGCCCCAGAGCTAAGATTCCCACACACTTCATTCCAGCTCATTGGTGTAGATAAAAGCAAAAACAAGTTTAACAACAAAAGATAGGTTTTAAGTGATAGCACACAGGTCAAAGAAGATTACCTAGAAAATAAACAAAAAATGCAAACTAATCTTAATAATATGAATATATTGGAAGCAAATAGCAGATTCTCATGCTGAGATGCTGTAAGCAGGCTGCAGCATCCCCAGGTAGAGTTCCCAGGTGTTGGGTTTTAAACTTTCTGTCTGGGAAACAAATTGAGAAAATACCGGACGTATAAATATCCGGTATTTTCTAATTAAATTTTTATTATCATCAGTACGTAGTTGTGTACTGCCACACTGTGAGAGCATGTCTACCAGCCAGGCAGTATGCATCTATGCAGGGGGGGGGAGAGACTGGGGCCAGATGGAATCCCCGGGGTTGGACTTGCCCGTGCACTCCGCTGGGACCGCATGTGCCAGGGCCAGACCCGCTCCCCGCCAGCTAGTTTCCCACTCCCTCCAACCCCCTCACAACCAGCCCTGCTTCCCGCTGGCTGGTCCCTCTTCTCCCCACCCCCTCCCCCTGGGATCTCCTCCAGCCAGTCCCACTCCCCCCGGACCCTCTCCTGGCCAGCCCTGCTTCCCGCCTCCTGCTCCACCCAACCCCCTCCTGGCCAGCCCTGCTTCCCACCAGCAGGTAACCCTATCCCCAGGTGTTTCATTCCCAGGATAGAAATCTCTTTAGCCTGGCCCCAGCACTTGCCCCTACCCCCCCAGTTCAATCTGTGTACCTCACATGTTTCTAAGTGTTGGCTTGTATAGCAGTGGCCACCATACAGATCGGGATCTAGTGGCAGATCTTGGAGCCTCTGAAAGGTGACCCTAACTGATTTGGCCAAGAGGCTATCAAGTGCCTGCATTTCAGTTGGCCCTCCCCCCACAGCGGTGCATCTCCTGCTCTTTGCCTTGGAACTGTACCCTCAGGAGCCTCCTCCTTTCTGGGCAAGGCAGGGAGAGGAGGGGTGTTGATGTCAGGGTGCCCCCTCTCCCACACTGTCTCCTACCTCCACTGAATGGAGAGGGGGCACAACAGGACTTGGGATGGAGTTTGCTGGCTGATTTGGGAGTGGTTCAGGGCCAGGACAAGGGTGAGCCTGTTTTAGCCCCACTGCACCACCACCCGGGAGCCACCTGAGGTAAGCAGTGCCCAGCTGGGGCCCACATCCCAAACCTCTACCCCAGTTATGTACCTCCTCCTGTACCCCAAACCCCTGTCCTAGCCCCAAGCATCCATGCATCCAAACAACCTTCCAGAGCCTGCACTTAGAACTCCCTTCAGCATCTCAGCTGCCTGCCTCAAGCTCAGCTCAGAGCCCCTCTCACTTCAAATCTCTTAATCCAAGACCAGAGCCTTCATCCCCACCCTCTGCCCCAGCCTGGTGAAAGTGAGGGAGGATGGAGTGAGCAGGGATGGGGCCTCGGAGAAGGGGCACAAAGGAAGTGGGGCAAAGGTATTTGGGTTTGAGGTAGATCTTGGATTGCACTTAAATTCAAAAAGTGATCTCGTGCTTAAAAAGGTTGGAGACCAGTGTTGAATAGGGAATACACCAGATGATGTAACTTCCTGTCTTGTATAGCTTTTGCTGTTAGGAACCCTTTGTTCACCGATTGACATCCCAAGATGGAGTTCAGCATCATATGAACTGCCACATGTCTTTGTATAGTCATAGCAGCTATCATTCACAGGTGTTTAGGAGCTTTCACAGAAGGGTCATAATTAGAGCCCTGTGTAGATACAAAATTTATATCTGCAAAAATGAGCAGTGGATACAGTAGAGCATCCAGCACAGGGTTGGAAGCAGTTGGGCTGGAGCAGCCCCTGCCCACAGCACAAGTGCACTCCAGCTTAGTGAGCTGGAATGGCATCCTTTCCTCAGCCCCAGTTAATGGGTTAACCTTAATGTTTAACTGGTTAATTAAATGGGATTTTACATCTCTAATATTTGCAGGGCCCTATTCATCAGATGAGGTTTAAGGCCTGTTTTTCTTTCTAATAGCCCATTACCATGAACAGACCCTTCCAAGCCAGCTATCTAGACTGAAAGTCTCTTGTTTAGCATGCATTACCCAGGTGTAACTACATATGAAATACAGAAACAGTCAATATTCATAACTTCAGATACAGAAATGATACATGTAATCATATTCAACAAATCATAAATTTTCCGTGACACTTCACATGACTTGCATAAAATACATCATCATGATTCTTAGGGATGTCTGCTTGTAGTTAACACGATTAACCAGTAAGCCTAAGATTATTAGTTAATCTTCTTGACTACATGAATTTTCCTCCCTTTTGCTGCCTCTGATACAGAGGCAGCAGCGCAGTGTGCAGGGGGCTCCTGGGAGTGGGGCTGGGAGCACATTGGCTGCTGGTCCTGCTCCTAGGGACTATCGAATAGTTGTGTAACCGCAGAGATTTCATGCAGTTATATGGCTGTTTGGTTATCCAATATCTAACATTCCTAATTATTCCATCATAATATCATTATGAAGAATATAGGGTGCAGTGTCATAGTCATAAACTCTGTCAGGTTATACAGGCAGTCCCCGACTTACGCGGATCCGACTTATGTCGGATCCGCAGTTACGAACGGGGCTGCCCCAGAGTACACGGACTGCGGGACCTCGCGGTCCTGCCGCCCGTGTACTCTGGGGCTTTGCTCTGCATCTCCCTGGTCTGCAGACCAGGAAGACGCAGAGCAAAGCTGCGGAGGGCCTCGGGTAGCGGGGCAGCCCCGCTGCCCGAGCCCCTCTCCCCCGCCCGCGCGGCTTTACAAAGCGCGGGGAAGCCGGCGGCGGGGCAGTCCAGGCGCGCCTGGGGTGCCCCACCGCCGGCTTCCCCGCGCTTTGCAAAGCCGCGGGGGGGGCTCGGGCAGCGAGGCACCCCAGGCGCGCCTGGACTGCCCCGCCGCCGGCTTCCCCGTGCTTTGCAAAGCCGCGGGGGTGGGGGGGCTCGGGCAGCGAGGCACTCCAGGCGCGCCTGGACTGCTCCGCTGCCGGCTTCCCCGAGGCTTTGCAAAGCCGAGGGGGGGGGGGGGGGGCTCGGGCAGCGGGGCACCCCAGGCGCGCCTGGGCTGCTCCGCTGCCGGCGTCTTCAGAGGCGCTCCCCGTCTCCCTGGTCTGCTGGTCTCCAGCAGACCAGGGAGACGGGGAGCAAAGCCGCGGAGGACCCAGGCGGCGGGACCGCGATGCATCTCGGTCCGCCGCCCGAGTCTTCCTGGTCTGCTGGGGTGGGGGGGGGGGCGCAGCTAGTACGACCCCCCCCCCCCCCCCAGCAGACTAGGCTTTTCTCCGGACGCCTGTGGCAGAGCAGCTGGGGTGCTGCCGGTTGGTCCCGCAGCGCCGCTCTGGGCGCTACTGGTGCAACCCAGCAGCACCCCAGCTGCTCTGGTCCTGATTCAGCCGCTGCTGGTCAGTTTCAGCAGCGGCTGAATCAGGACACCTGGGGCAGAGCAGATGGGGTGCTGCTGGGTTGCTGCAGTAGTGCCGAGGAGCGGCGCTACTGGAGCAACCCAGCAGCACCCCAGCTGCTCTGCCTCAGGCGTCCCCAAGTCAGCTTCTGCTGAAACTGACCAGCGCTGACTACAGGAAGCCCGAGGCAGGGTTGCTCTGCCCCAGGCTTCCTGGAATCAGCTGCTGATCAGTTTCAGCAGCAGCTGACTTGGGGACGCTTGGGGTTCTTAAGTTGATTCTGTATGTAAGTCAGAACTGGTGGTCAGTTTCAGCAGCGGCTGAATCTGGGCGCCAGTTCCGACTTACATACAGATTCAACTTAAGAACAAACCTACAGTCCCTATCTTGTACGTAACCCGGGGACTGCCTGTACTAGGTTTAAAAATGTTCAGAAGTAAAGCACTTCAATTGGAATTGGCAAGGTGTCTTGTAGAGTCCCAAAGCAAGACAGAAACCCCATTTCTTTCTTTGTTTGAAATATAGTCATTTCATAATATTTGCACGTGTCAAAGCTTAAGACTTTTTTCCAATAAAATAAAAAGCTCTAACAATCTGTGAATTAGTTCTAATATAAATTAATGATCTATTTATAATATGGTAGTTATTGGGAAGAGTGGAAACACTGAAAAAATCAGAAATATAAAATATTTTACACCAAAAACCTCAAATATAAAACTGTGTACTTCAAAAAACAGTTAAATTATAGAAAATCTGGAAATATTTGAGGTACCAATGCCCAAGTATCTTTGACTTATTAGAAGAAACTTAGCCATTTGTTATTGTGGGTGGGTGAGTGGTTTTTTAAGCCAGATTCCAGCTTGGGATGTAAGCAACTAGAGTAGAGTTGTCCTCTACTCGATAAGCCTAGGCTTATCAGAGGCAGCAAAGCGGAGGGGAGGGGAGGAGGAGGAGGAGGAGGAGGAGCCAGTGCCAGCTTTAAAGCCAGTTTCCTCCCCCAGCACTGTCTGGGGGGGAGGCAGTGGGGGATGGGGCACAAGCTGGGACAGCCGAGTTCCAGCTCACCCCTGGTCTAAGAATGTTAAGAATTGACTAATGAAATAGTTGATGAATTTTGCATCAACTATTTGATTAGTTGATAGGGTACATCTGCCTTTGAAGTGTAGCAATAGCCCTAGTGCTATTGCTATGCTTCATAGACAAAAGCGCTGCATGGAGTCCCCAGCTGATTCCCAGGCTCCTCGAGGCGCTGCTGCTTTGAAATGCTGCAAAGAGCCCAACACTGGGCTACCTCCAGCGTTTCAAAGCATCAGCGCTGCATGGTGCCCCTGGGGTCAGCAGCGGGAGTCTTCAATGCAGGAGATCAGATTAGATCAGTGATGGACAACCAAGGCTAGTTGGTGAGTCACGTGAGAGGCCTCAATCTCCGTGGACTGCAAGATTGAAATCAATTGTGCCCGTGACCCTAAGAATAAGATTAAATACATTAATACATGGCATGATGAATGTTTCAAAACAAGTAGAAATGCTTTAATCATTCATATGTTAATAGAACTGTCATCAGATTTAAATAATAAAAAGGAAACTTTACACTTTACAACATCAAATTCCTGCCCAACATCTTCCCTGCCTTTTCTCCCAAGTGCCATCCCTGCTCTTTTCCCCTCCCTCTCAGCACTTTCAAAGTACCATGAATTGGCTGACTTGCTCCCTGTCCCTGCTCCTCTCCCTCCTGCACAGAGCTTGAGTACTGTGAATCAGCTGATATGTGGCATTCAAGCTCTGGGAGGGAGAGGAGTGGGGACGGGGCATGAATCAGCCAATTCATGACATTCTGGGAGTTCTGGATGAGAGGGAGAGGAGATAGGTAAGTGTGGGGACCCCAGTGTGTGAGGCCTGGAGGAAGGGGGCAGAGAGGATATACATTCTGCACATGGAACCCTGACAGGCCACATGTGCCCCATGCACTGCAGGTTGCCCATCTCTGGACCAGATGATCATAATGACTTTATCGGTAGCGCTCTGCGCAGATACAAATTACTATCTGTGGATGCTGATACCCATGGATGAAAATCAGTATCTGCTGAACTGCAGGGCTCTGCTCTTGAACTGCAGTGACCAAAGGAGAAGAATGTGGTGCTCCCACTCCTAGGAGTTGCCTGTGCCTCACCGCCACCCCTGGCACTATCCAAGCAGCCCCAATTGGCTGGAAACTGGCCAATGGAGGTGGCATTTGAGGGTACAGACAGTAATGGAGTGTATGGAGATCTTCCCCTGCTTTGGAACCATACACAGGGGGTGCCTGCACTTAGCCAGCTATTTTCAAGAATAGCATGAGGTCAGGTAGAAACAGTTTGCCTGAACCTTGCTGCGCTGTTTTCCAGGAGCTGCCTTTGGTGAACTGCCTTCTAGGTGCAGCCTATATCCCAGTCCCTTGTGCCAACCCTCAGCCTACATCCAAACTCTATCCTAAAGCTGACCACTCCTCACCTCTCCACCCCTACCCAACACTCTCTCAGCTTGGAACCCCCTCCTGCCCTTAACTTATCTGCCAGGCTATGTTTAAACTGAAGAACTCCCTCTTCCCCATCCATACACGCCTTTTTCTGAAAGAGCTCTTTCGGAAAAAATGCTCTGTTCCTTTTCTTTTGTTGTTGTTGTGTGTTTTTTTTTTTTTTTTTTAAAGAATGCTATTACAGCGTGGATGTAAGTGAAGTTTTTTGTTTTGTTTTTTTTGGAAAAACAGCTGTTTTTTCTGGAAAAACTCTGTGATGTAGACCTAGCCCCAGAGACTACACCCTGTTCCAGTCACATGAAAATGAGTGAGCATGGGGGAGAGCAAGCAAAGGCGGGGGGGGGGGAGGTTGAAATAAGTGGGGCCTGTGGGAAGGTGTGAGAGGAGATTCTGGATTTCCCTTGAATTAAATTTTTTTTTTTTTTTTTAAAGATTGGAGCTACTATCCCCACAGGGAAGTGGAGGACAAGTAGCAGTGATAGTACAGAGTTATGGTTGATGGGTGAACTCCAATGAGTGTTTCCTGATTGGTACATTTGAAGTACATTTAATTACTTCCCTAACTTTGATTTTCTGACTTGCATATAATACAATGTAATACAGACCAGTCTGACATCTATATTGTACTATAATTAATTTTCACTGTGTAATCTGTTTCTACTCATTGCTTTATTTGGACAATGAAACTAATCTGGCCTCTAATTTTAAATATTATTTGAAGCAGTTCTTAAGAAGTTTGGCACCTACACAGCTGGCAGTGAGTAGGGAACCCTGGTGGAGGCCATCAGGGCCAGGAGTAATGCAGGAGCCCCATCTGGGGAGCCCCACCAGCAGCGTGGGGAGCTCCACAGCTTGGAAAGGAGCTGGGCATGGGCTGGGGCCTGCAGGGGAGCATTGACCTCCTCTGGTCCAGCAAACTTCCTGGTTTGGGACTACTCAGATCCTGAGGGTGCCAGACCAGAGAAGTCCAACCTGTACTTGGCAAAAGGCTCGGTTGATTTTTTTTTTTTCCCCCTTTATCTTAAACACTGCCTCCTATGCTGAGAAACTGACAGTTTCTGTTAATTGAGGTAAAAATCTGATCAACATTTCCTGTATATTTAACATTGCATATGCATTTTGATTGAAGTAAAATATATATGAAAACCCTTTGTTAATTTTTTTCTTAAGTAAGAAGTTTGAAAGTGGTTTAGTGTCAGTTCACTGCACTTATTATCTGAGTAAAAACGAGTCTTTCTGTGGCACCTTAGAGACTGACACAAAATATATAGGATCATGAGCTTTCATGGGTAAAATCCACTTCATCAGATGAGTTGGAGTGGAAATAACAAACATATGAGACATCACTTTTGGTGTAGCTGTAAAGGCAGGAGAAATTCTAATATGTCCACCCTAATTCATGTGATGAATTGGATTTTACCCATAAAAGCTCATGATTCTGTTAATTTTTTGTCAGTCTCTAAGGTGCCACAGGACTACTCGTTTTTAAAATTACAGACTAACTCCTCTACCCCCCCCTTTGAGACTTATTATGCGTTGTTGCTGTATTTTCCTGTTTATACAATCCCCTCCACTTCTCCCTCACGCTTTTTTATACTCCTCATGTTCATTGAAGCACCTCATGATACTGAGCCCAAATCCATGGGAGTCCATAATAATCACAGCAGTGTGTTAGAGGATTTGAGGAGCAAGAAAGAAGGGAAGGCTGGTGTTTCAACTGCCAGTTCCTGCATTTTTCTTACATCTTGAAGTGAGGTCAGTCACAATGCTGTATACCCTATTTTGTGGGAAGCTATTCAGAGAGACGTCTCTCTTTGTTTTTCTTAGATGCCTCTAATAGAATGGAAAATTGTTGCTTTCTTCTGCAACTTTTCTTTTTAAATATGATTACCTGAATTATACTATCAGAATATAGAATTACTCAAATGTACTTCTGAGGGAAAGTTTAAATATGAAACATTTTTACCTACTTACTTTACCTAATCTTCTAGTAATGGGAGATAACTCTTATGAATCTTTATATATTATGCATACAACACATGGAGAATCTAAGCATAGCTCTTCAATTTTTTGTAAACAATAGTGCAGTATTTCAAAATTCAGCTCTTGGGAGACTGCAGGAGACTTTTCCTAAGGGTTAATTTGATAGTCAGCTTAAAAAATGTGAAAATGCAGATGTCAGACAGGAGAAATTGGCTTTGTAATGGGCCAACCAGTTAATGTCTTTATTCAAGCCCAGGGTAATAGTGTCAAACTAGCAGATGGATTATACTTCGCAGTCTCTGTAATTGGGTGATGAAATTCCTATATAGAAGAATGGCTACTTTTAAATCAATGATTGAGTGATCAGGCAGGTTAAAATGTTCCCCTACAAGTGTGTGTCTGTTACTATTTCTGATGTTTGATTTGTGTCCTATCCTTTATTGTAGAGACTCTCCGGTTTGGCCAATATACGTGGCAGGAGGCATTGCTGGCACAAAAAAAGCTAAGACTGACTGACTGTGCTTAGACCGCACTTAATTTTGGAGTAAGCCCCTTTGAACTCATTGGAGCTTCTGGGTGTGGTGTTTTTGTTTTTTTTTTTTTTTGTTTAAGAAAATTATAGAATGGGGTTCCCTTGGAAAAGCTTAGTTAAGTTGAAGTAAAATAGGGAATGGACATCTAACCTCTGGTCATAATGTTCCAAAGTAAGGGGCATGTATTATGTAATATAAAATAAGGAAATAACAGTGGCAACTGACAATTCTAGGTTTCTCTCTGTAGCTTTCTGTATTGTATATTTGAGTGGTAAATTCTAAATCTAGTTAACTATTTCAACAAACCATAAGGATTAGTGAAAGTAAACTTTTTTCCTAGCAACACCTAACACAATAAACAGTTTGTGAAATTGTCTTGCAGCATGATGCATTGCAAAGTGAATTAAGTTACTAGCCAGTTGATGGACTCATCTATATCCACACTTTCATTCACGTTATTTTCTCCCAATAAGAAGTCTTTCTTGTGATGATTCATTCTTGTAGCTAGGGCCTGCATCATTATCTTGCACTGCTTACACTTGACACATTTTCCTTTTTTTTTTTACCCTGGGAATGAATTTTTCAAAAAATTTCCAGGTTGGGTATCTTACACCCAGAAGCCCTGACAGTTTTTCTGTCTCAAAACTGTGGGGGAATATAGGAAGCTGTGTGCATGCTGAATAATGTCTGTCTTGTCCACTCCACTATTCCTTTCTATGGTGCCTCCATCCTTCCCTATATATATTGTCTCTGTCTTTCAGACAATGTCTAAACTAACCCCTGTACCATTCTTGGCTGAGGACTACCAGCGCATAGCACAGAACAAAAACAATCCTATCCAGCTTGTATCTCTATGCACTTTTTAGTCTGCTGAGAGACAGAAATTGAAAGCCCAGAATTTTCAAGAAGCAAGCGCTGGTAAGTTAGGCTGATCAGATTGGAGCCATTAACTTATTTTTATGAGACTGTAAGTGTAGGTGTAGCATGTTTGTGATGAAATTGTAACTGTTGTTTTTAAGCAAGAAATTCAATATTTTCTTGTTTTTAAAAATATCAAAGAACAATTTAAAGTAAAAAATCTGATTTAAATTTTTTAAATAAAAAGATCAATTTTTAATCTTTTTTTTTTAATCCACTCTAGCCACAACATAGTAGTAGTTATAACTGAAATGTCATTGACATTGCAGAGTTCCTAAAGATACGTTATTTTATGTTAGATGCTTAAGACAAGGATAGAAACTTTAAACATTTAATTGAAGTCCCAGGTGTTAGGTTAATTTCTATAGATATTTTTACAACTTGGCATTAGTTAATTATTTGAGTGTCTATTTAATATAGTTGCTGTTTCCTTAAGTGCTTAATGGCCAAGGAAAAATCCTTATTTCTATCTTTGAAGTTAGCTGATTCTTAGATCAAAAATACTAAGACAGTCTTGCAGATTTTTTGATAACTTGTATGCTAAATTCAGGCTATGTATAATGTTAGTTGCTTAGCTTTACCATTAAAAATAAGATTTGTACAGTTTAAGCAATGTCACTTAGAGGCTATATCCTGACTTTTCTTTGCAGTCTAAAAAAGATACACAAATTCTGACCCACAATTTGCGTATCTTTCCGCTTTTTTTTTCGAAAAACGTTTTTCCGAAATTTGGCCCATCTACATGGGGCCAAATTTCAAAAAAACTTCCTCTTTCAGAAGTTCTGTAGTGTAGACATAGCCTAAGTGTTACTAATGGCAACATTTCAATACAGTTATTTTAAGTTGAAAATTATGTGATCAGATGTGAAAGTTTTGTTTGAACCACATCAACAATATTACTGAGTGAATGATTATTTTATGTAGGATGCAGGTAACTTACTAAAGTAGGCATGATTCAAATAAACATATTTTATTGGACAATTCTGGTCCTCCTTTGAGCAGAGATTGGACTAGATGACCTCCTGAGGTCTCTTTAACCCTAATCTTCTACGATTCTGTGAATTTCTGCCCTTGCACCTTTTGTTCTCTTAAAATTCCTGCTAAAAACAAAGCTAGGAGATGTTTGTCAAGTTATTTATTTGTATTCATTGTATTTGATATGTCTTACAGCACAGTATTATGAAATAATAGCTTTGAATTAAAACTGTGACTCTGTCAATTATCAGGAAAACTACTTCTAAGTGTGGCAGCGTTTTCAGTTAGATGCTGTATTCCTCTTTGACCTTATCTGCACCAAAGATTTCTCCCACCTCTGCTGAGAGGTGCTCTTGGTGACAAAAACTACATTAGTCACTCTACACTTAAAGCATTTACACCATGCTAACGTTAAGTACAAGTAGAACCTCTCTGATCTGGAAACATCTGTGGTCCAGCAGGTCAAACTTCCATAAAAGTCTAGTAAGAATGGTTATTGAAATAAATATAGCTCTCTAATCTTGATTCTTATGTTTTAATTTCAGCAGATAGTTGATGTGACATTGTCAATGAATGGTCATTTTAGTGATGATGGCCGACCAGCCACCTCCACTAGAAGCCACACCTATAATGAATGAAGTGCCACTTCTACCTCATATGGTTAGTGGGGACAGCATACAACAGGCAAGTACAATTGTAAAACTTGAATACTTAACAATCAGTTCAGGCTTTTCTTACTATAGCATTAATTGCCTAACAACCTAATTGAAGTGCTGCATATTTTAACACTACTTTAATTGGGCTATGCGCTTTATAGAGCAGGTAGAGGAACTGTGCTTGTACTGCTGATGCTACTTGTTTGAAAAGTCCTTGAAAATTGAGGAATTAACAGGAAATGGGAGTAAAGTAAGTGTAGTACAGTTCTCAAAATCAGAATGTGGGGGTTTTGTTGCTATCTTCAGTGTAACTTCTATCTTCAGTAAAATCATGAGGCAAATATGAAGAATGGAAAAAAACCACTAAGTATCTAGAACAGTGGTCTCCAATCTTTTTACACCTAAGATCACTTTTTAAGTCTCAGAACAGGTGAAGATCTACCGCCCCGCCCCTTCCTTGAAGCCCTGCCCTCTCTATTCTCCTGTCCATCACTTGCTATCTCCAGCCCTTATACACTCTGTTAAACAGTTTATTTTTAAATTATGCAATATATAAAATTAATCACGTTTATAGTTATGAAATAAATGGTCTGTTTTTAATTCATGCTATTTAAATGTCAAATGAAGCATTTACAATTATACATTTTGTTCTCTGCTATTTTGTAAATCTAAAATCAAGTATTGATAATTATATATTTTTTCCTTCCAATAACAAAGTCTGTGTGACACCTGTGACTGAACAGTATCTGCCAGTGTCTTGAAGTCTGGGTTGTAGTCTGAGATTGCTAGTCGTATACAGTCCATCAGATGGGTATCTGTGATCCTGCACTCAGCCTGGGATGTTTGCTCCAGCACAGCTGGAGCTAGACGCAGCCTCCCTGGGCTGAGCACAGGGCAGCCAGGCTAGAGGGAAGAGAAGTGGCTGCCTGGCCAGCTGGCCATGGCGCTCAGCCAGGGTGCACCAAGGGCAGGCACAGAGGAGAAGCCACTGATCAGCTGGAGCGTGGGGCAGCCTCTTTGAGCTGAAAGCCAAAGTCAGCTTGCTGGGGTGTTTCAGCCCTCCCGACCTCCCAGCTCCCACCATTCCTCGCAGTTACTCACCTGTGTTGTTGCTCGGTGAGTAACAGCTCCTCAGATGAGGAAATCTAATGTAAATGTACTGCGCAGGTGTGCAGTTCAGAGAGGGCTCAAGAGCTACTCTTAGAGCCCCTGAGATCTACTGGTAGATTGTGATCTACTGATTGGTGACCACGGATCTAGAACCATTAAAATTGTCTAATATTTTTCATTAGATAAACTTGATTGTTATAGGATTACAGAATCAATAGATCAAAGAACATGTATATTTTCATTTAATAAAGCATTTGATAATTCACAATCTTTGATTATAACAAGTTGTCTTGGATATAAATAGCACTGTGGATTAGAAACTGATTGTAGTACCATAAACAAAGAATTATATTGGAGAGAGGTGTAGCAGGATATAGCAAGCACTGGTTAGGTTGATGATATTCAATATCTTCATTAATCTACAAAATGAGTTCATAGCACACTAATGAAAATTGTGGATGCTGATTTGGAAGGGGATCAGAATGTCAATGAAGTATGGATTTTACATGAGTGCTTAGTGAGATTAGAATATTAGGCAAAAAAAATATAGTCAGCTTGGTAAAGTGTAAGCTATAGTACATCTGGAGAGCACTAAACTAGAAGGCTACGTCTAGACTGGCCCCTTCTCTGGAAGAGGCATGCAAAGCAGGCAAGTCAGAATAGGGAAATCCGTGGGGGATTTAAATATCCCCCGCAGGATTTAAATAAACATGGCCGCTGCTTTTTTTCTGGCTTGGGGAGTAGGAATAAGAGATCCTCCGGAAAAGGGCTTTATTCCGGAGGATCGCAGCAGTCTGCACGTTCTTTTCCGGCTTTTCCCCAAGCCGGGAAAAAAGCGGCGGCCATGTTTATTTAAATTCCGCGGGGGATATTTAAATCCCCCGCGGATTTCCCTATTCTGACTTGCCTGCTTTGCATGCCTCTTCTGGAGAAGGGGCCAGTCTAGACGGAGCCAAAGTGAGTTTGCAATTGGATATGGCATTCTAAAGGTTACTGTGTTATACTAAATATAAAGGATTGTTATGACCTGGTGATTATAGTCTGGTACACTAGTGTGACCACACTGAGAAATGATATAGTAGGTTCCAAATATCTCATTATTTTAAAGATATTGGTAACTGCAGAGTGTTCAGAGAAGAGTCTCTTGCTGCTCCTGTTGGCTGCCATTACAGCCAATTGGAGTTGTAGGAGAAAAGCCTCCAGACAGTGCTTTGCTGCTCTGGCCTTTCTCCAGCTGGGGAGAAGGGGGGAGCAACGCATGGAGCCAAGCAGAGCCTGAGAGTCTGATCCGACCTCAGCTTGCCTGACTGACCAACCTATGACTAGCAGGATTGTCAATCTCTAGATACCTTTAAAGTGACAGGTATATTCATTAGATTTCATTTAATTAAAATTTCTTTGCTCTAGAATTATTTTTAAATTGATCATTGCTTTAATCATAAACTGTCTTACTTGTGTGCTCAGTTAATCAAAATAATGCTTGTTTGGATTAATAATTAAATCTCTAGATTAGGGATATAATAGTATAGTTGATTAACTGATAAGCTAAAGCTTATAGGTTAGTGCTATAGACTGCATGCATTTTCCTGCTCTTCCCCTTCCCCCCCTTCCCCTCCCCCAAGGTAGGCTGGGCAGCAGCCAAGCTCAGTCTTAGCTTGCGGTAGGTCCAGGACCCACTCCCACTGCTGGTCTGCATTTAAAGTGTATTAGGAGCCAGGCGGGCAGCCGGTGCACGAGGGGGAGCTGGTTTTAAACTGGCTCCCCTCATGGAACAGCTCCCGCCCGGCACCCCACGCTGCTGCCTCTGACATAAGGCAACAGTGTGGAGTGGCAGGTCACTGCCGGTCCTACTCCCCAGGGAGTGTTGAATTGTCAAGTAATCAATAAGATTTCATGAGGTTAATTGATTATTCAGTTAACCGGTATTTAACATCACAACTCCAAATTATTTTCTGTAATGGGTCATGAAACCAGTGATATAGCTGAGATACATTGATGTCTGTCCAGAGGATGAAAACAACTTCAGCTTGCTTATAAATTTCCACTACAACTTCCGCAACCAACTCCTCTCCATTAAACTCTCTGGAACTCTCCCACATTAGCAACAACTTCCTGGACCACAATCAACTTCTGCAGAACTCTACAGACAACTGTCTGTAAGAAACCCACAGATCATCACACCTGCCTTATTAAAGCCATTCACCGCACCAAACACATCAAGAAATCTGATATCTATAGCTAGGTAATCGAGACCACCGAGTATGCTCTAAGGAGAGAGTCTGGGATATACACCATAATACACCCAAAACTACTGTCCCAAAACAGATACTCAACCAGTGAAGTAGGTCACATCATGGGACAGGCATCCAAGTACCCCAAGATAACCTGCATCAGCATCTGCTTACCTTCTATTTAGGTTTGAGAGAGATTAGGTTTTAATAGCAAGTGTTGATAAATATCAATTTTTTCATACACAAATAATGAAAAATATTTGCATTCCATGGATATCTAAATTTATAGTTAGACAAAGTAAAATCTACTTGTGAAGTTTGATTTAAGGATATTGATTTGTGATGCAAACCATGAAAACAAATAGTCATATCCAGAGCTTGACAAGAAGCGGCGAAAGCCGCTCGCCAGCCCTGCACTGCGCATGCACAAGAGCCACCAGTAAATGGGGCGTGCAGCTGAAATCTACTTGCCACGGGCGAGTAGATTCTATAGTCTGTCGAGCCCTGGTCAGACCCTGTTTTAAAGCTTTATCTTGTTTGAATCTTTTAAATAATTATTTTCTGTCCCTTCTATTGCGTGCTCCCCCACAGTTGCCTGCAACTGTGTGAAAATGTATATCAATACAATAGAAAAAATGCTTTGTGTGCACTGTGAAAATGTATAAATTTCCGTTGTAAAATGCGCATTGATATTATCCAAGATTCTTTAAAAAAAAAAAATTAAATTCTAACAAGCTTTCTTACCTAGCATAGCAAGAGTCAGTAAATCCACACGTGCCTTTTAATAAATGAGCGGTTCAAGGTGAGTTGCTACACTGTGTGAGAAGTGCACAGCTGGGAAAGCACTATAATGCGTTCTGCTGGGGTTTTTCCGCCTTCCTACTGTGTTTCATAGCAGATGTTGAGGATTTGAACTATTTTATATAAGACAATGCTTAGTATCCCTCTGGTTGCAGCCATTGTAAATCTATTTCATTATTTTCTTGTGGTTACATTTGGCTCTACAACCCATTAAAAATGTAGTTAGAGATGTAGGTTGAACCACAGGCAAAATTTCACTGGATGAATTGGCAAGGTATCCAGAATATAATGTTAATTACATGTGATGCTATTTATTGTAAGGCAAATTGAAAGCTTATTGTTCAAAGTAAAAATTAGTTAAATCAGTTTTTAAATGTGGAATAACATCAACAGTAAATAATCCCTGAAGTCTCATTACTTTCCTTTTATTCTTTAAAGAAGGCAAAGATTAAATATTCATATAAAAACTCCCAATAAACAAGGTAAAGTCACTTCAATTTTTTTAGTGTAGCGAGGTTTGTCTGTATTGCATAACGTAAATACAGCATGGCATCAGACCAATGCTCTATCAAGCCCTTATTGTGTTTAATAGTGGATTGTACCAGAGATTCTGGGAGAATGTACAGAACAAGGCAGTAGAACTGATCTTCTGGAGGTCAGAGGTTTGGAGTTTTGTGTCTGACCATTTTGCCTAATAGCCATGGATGGAGCTATCCTAGGAACTTAGCTAGTTCTTTTTAAAATCCAGTTGTACTTTTGGCCTTCAACATCCTGGAGCAGAACATTCCACAAGGTAACTGCATTGTGTGAAAATATTAATTTTCTGTTCATTTTACCCAGATGATTCATGATTTTATAGACCTCTATCAGATTCCCCCTTATCTCTTTCCTGAACTGAGCAATGCTATTCTTTTTAGTCTCTCCTCATATGGAAGCCGTTTCATTACCTTGATGATCTATCTTACCCTTTGCTAGTTCCCCTATATTCTTCCTGAGATGAGGCAATCTGGACTGGACACAGTATTCCCGATGTGTGCATACCAAGGATTTACATGGTGGCATTATATTTTCTGTTTCACTTTCTATTACTTTCTTAATAGTTCTGATATTGTTTACCTTTTGCACTCCATTGTAAAGGTTAACAAAAATAGAAACAGGACAAGTAATACTCAGTGAGCTCCCTCCACATTTTGAATTGCATGGCTTCTGCCCACAAACAAAGCAGGCACTTAAAATTTTATGTGTAGTTCAGTGGTCCCCACCATGGCGCCTGCCGGGGCATTTGTGTGCGCCCGCCAACAACCTGGGCCGGCCCGGCGTGCGGCGCACTGGAGGCGCCGGCCCCAGGCGCGCGACACGCACCGGTGGCCCCAGCCCCGGGGCACAGGCGGGCATGCGGCGCCAGTGCCAGCCCCAGGCGGCGGCGCCGGCCCCTGGCCCACAGCACAAGGCACTCGGGCAGCCCCAGTCCTGGGGCACATGTTGGCGCTGGGTGCAAGAGCATCCCCGCCCCTGGTGTGCCCCAGGACGCGCCGCCCGGGAGCCTCTAAAGGTTGGGAACCACTGGTGTAGTTCATTAGGCTGTTAATTAGAACAATTTTTTGTATCATGAAATTGAGGCCAGATTTACACTGAGATGAGGTCAAATGTATTAAAATTTATTTATTTATTTATTTATTCATTTTTACTGCTTGATTTTTGTAAATTTGAAGGTCCATGTCTCCTCACTGTGCAAGAATTCAACATAGTTCAAAGGAAGCATGCTAAATATGGATTAATGTATTAGTCGAGTAGTTGATGGAATTCACTAGTTGATGGAAGCCCCCACGTGGAGCCCTGAGTCAGTGGGACTTCCCACTGACCCGAGCTGCAAGCAGCGTGCCAGCTTTGAAATGTACAAGAGTCCCCAGTGGAAGTGGAAGCGCCCGCATGGAGCCTGGGGTCAGCCGGGGACTCCCCAGCTGATCCCAGGCTCGGAGAGGCATTTCTGCAGGACCTGGAGTCAGCTGGGGAAATGTCACGTGGAAATGTCATGTGGTGCCCAGGGTCAGCTAGGGAGTCCCCAGCTGACCCCAGGCTGCACGTGGCACTGCTGCTTTGAAACGCAGTGCCACATGGAGCCTGGGATCAGCTGTGCAGTGCTGCCCCTTTGAAATGGTGCCACAGGGTTTTAAAGCAGCAGCACCACACAGAGCCTGTACCCAGGCTCCATGCAGTGCTGTCGCTTTGAAGTATTCCCTCTCCCTCCCCTTTGCTGCCTATATCTGATAGAGGCAGCGGAGGGGGGAAGCGACTAGTCGACTCGACTATCCGATAAGCAAATGCTTATCAGATAGTCAGCTAGTCTTTAGCATTCTTAGTTCAAAGTATTCTCCCTACTGATGATGCACTATCAACTTTGAGAGCGATGCACTGTTCCACAGTTCTTGCATCTTAACTGGGACCAAAACTGTGCAGCAGATGGTTCTGGGTTCATGTCGTCAGTGTCCCATAATGCACTTGTTTACTCACTCCCCCCTTGCTTGAGATCAGTGTCTTTTTTGGACCTAGTTACACGCAGATGCCATAGAAGAATGAGTATGGTCCCCCCTCATGAATCCCATTCTACCTAATTGTGGAATATGTCTAGAGCATATGCATAGCACTCTAGGAAGAGGATGAGGATGATTCTTGGGATGCAAGCCATTGAGTTGAGCTAATTAGAAATGCAGCCAGCAGTTGATCCACTGATTTCAGAGGAACACAGGTTCTGGGGCTGTCAGATAAGCACAGACTGGTGGGACCACATAGTGCTGCAGGAGGGATGATGAACAGTGGCTGCAAAACTTCTGAATGTGCAAGGCCACTTTCATGGAACTTTGTGAATGGCTTTCCCTGCTCTGAAGTGTAGGGGTATCTGAATGAAACCTGCTCTGACAGTGGAGAAGTGTGTGGCAATCGCCCTATGAAAGGTTGCAACACCAGACAGCTACTGGTCGATTGGGAATCAGTTTGGAATGGGGAAACTTACAGTGGGGCTGCTGTAATTGAAGTAGCCAAAGCAATCAATGCCATTCTGCTACAGGGGTAATGATTGGGAAACATGGATGCCAGAGTGGAGGACTTTGCCGTGATGGAGTTCACTAAATGTGCTGCAGGCACTGGTGGATCAGAAGGACCATTTCACCAACGTTAAAGTGGAATGGTCGGGAAGGGTGCATGACACACACATCTTTAGGAATTTGTGCCTCTTCGGAAAGCTGCAAGCTGGAATGTTTTTCCCAGACTGGAAAATTAGAATTGGAAAGGTAGAAATTCCAATAGGGATCCTTAGTGACTGAGCCTACCCCTTGCTCCTGTGGCTCATGAAGCCTGTACACAGTCAACCTGGACTGCAGTAAGGAGCAGTTCATCTACAGGCTGATGAAGTACAGAATGAGGATTGAATGTGCTTTAGGGCATTAAAGGGAAAGTTTAGAAGCCTACTGACTAGGTTAGACGGCCGCAAACACAAGATTCCGTTTCTGGTGGCAGCCTGCTGTGGGCTTGCAGGGTGGGGGGCTCAGGCAGAGCACCTAGCCAGAGATTTTGAGCAGCCAGACACCAGGGCAATAAGAATAGCACAGCTTGGGGCTTTGAAAGATTTAGGAATGGTCAGTTTTGAGAGTCATGCACGTTGCTCTCAACGAGGTGCCCCTGCATTCAGTGTGTTTGCGTGTTTTCCCCGACCCTACCGCTGCAGTACAAGCAATGAAGAGACTATTTTTCAGAAATCATTTTTTTTTATTTAGGGTACATAGCAGAGATAGAAAAGGAGTCCATGGTTTGGGTCCCAAAGAAGAGAGGGCGAATCAGAAATGTGAGGACAGACTTTTGCTTCATGATGCACTGGAGGTTGAGTGTGAGGCTGCCCTTGAGTTGCCTAGGTGCTGCCGCTGCCGCCTCCTGTTCTCTCCCTCCCTCCCCTCCCCGGTGTCTTAGGGCCCGTTGGCATGGAGGCTACAGAACTAGGCAAAAAGGGGAAATTGTTTTGCAGGGGCTGAGAGGGAAGCCTCCTCAGGCACTTTGCCATGCGCTCCATCACAGCCAACAAGGACAAAAACACATTGTCCTGGTGCTACATTTGCAGTTGACTGCACGCTGTCCTCTCCTGCCATACCTCTGTCCTCTTCTCTAGTAGCGTATTCCACCACTCAATTTGCTCCATGAACATGTCTTCCCTTGTCCATGTTTGCATGCGGATTTGTGCAAGCCGGACAGCTGGGGGAGTACACAGCAAATTCCTTGCTGTTCCTGTTAATAACGAAAAGTTTCAAGGGTAGGCATTATAAGAGATACATTGTGGAACCAAAGATCTAATCTGTTAACATACAGAGAAGATCTTTCTAGAGACAGTGGAAATGTGAAAGTCCATAGATACACTTTAAAGTGGCTGCTGGACTGCAGGTATACAACACAGTTCGCAAGGGAACATCTGGACTCAAGCAGTTTGGAGGTGGACATAGGAAGGGGCCTGCCTGGGCATGATCCTGTGGGCCGGAGGAGGGTCTGGAGTCCAGTCATCTCGGCAGGGCAGGGTAGTGGTTCCCCATGGCTTTTCTCCTCCCCCTCCCCCACTCCCAGTTAATTGGTTAACTAGTTAAACTTAAACATTTAACCAGTTAAATAAATGGGATTTTACATCCCTAGTTGCTAGTGTTTGTATTACTTGCTGTCACCATCCCTTCTGCTGCAGTTCCTTCTATGGCTTCTATTACAAGTCATAGAGCCAAATGCACAATTGTAAACAAACCAAGAATTGACTTAAAGTTTAAGGCAGGTTTTAATTTATTGCTGTACGCTGATACAAAGAATGGCTTATAAAATAGGTTCAATGTTACAATGCAGAAGGGTTTTATCTTCAGGGGAAAAAAACCTGACATTGACTACAACCAGAGGCATTATCTATTTCAAATAGTCAAATACAAACAGTCAGTATATTATATCTATTTGATTATAAAGCATAATTAAAGTAGGTTGAAAGAGTCTCAGGAAATTAGGCTTCTCATTCTGAAAAAGACAAGACCTGAAAACTGTTAATTACCAAGTTCAGAAATAATTTCATGAAGAAAAAAAAATTTGGTCTTTAGAGAATGCAGTGTCAAACCGTAACCTATTTTCAGTGAGAGAGATCTTGGATAAAACTTTCTCCTGTTATAAAACGTCCTTTATAAATATTCTGTCTAGATACCTGTTCTTGTCAGTTCAATTATGAGATTGACGAGGTGGTGTCATAAGGAAGACTATAAAGCAAAATGTATTTACTTTGCATAAAGTATCTAGTTCTTAAATCACATGTTGGTGGTATTTTAGTAAAAATAGAAGGAAGTGGCTTAAACAGAGTTGACAAAGTAGTTTCAAGTATAGCTAACCTTTCAGCTATAACTAGGGAAATGACTGGTAGATATTATTGGAACAATTTTGATGTCAGAATAAAAGCTAACTGTATGACTTATTGAGACTGGGAATTCATCCCATATTGGTATTTCTAAACTTGCCCTATTTGCTTTTAAGAAATTTTGTAAGATGACACTGGAAAGGAAAGCTAATCTCTAAAATACTTAATGTTGTTTATTAAAATTACAAGGGCTTTTTTTGTTTGTTTTTTTTAGGTTATACTTGTGCAGGTAAACCCAGGAGAAACTTTCACAATTAGAACTGAAGATGGACACATCCAGTGTATTCAAGGTAAAAGAAAATTCCAGTGAGTTCAATCAGATGTGTTAAACAGGAAAAAATATTTGATTCTTCATAAAACTACTTCCATAAGACTTCCACTACGTAGTCATAAGTATAATTATATTTTTAATCATACGGTGAATGAGTTTGTTCCATAGGCATGAATAAGAATCTATTGGAAGATAAATGTTAAAAGTTAAATCTTGAATGTACTATATCTTAAACTTTTCTGGTTATTTATAACATATAGTGCCAGTCAGAGCTGGAAGAGACCTCAGGAGGTCATCAAGTCCTGCGCCCTGCCCAAGGCAGGACCAATCCCAACTAGATCAACCCAGCCAGGGCTTTGTCAAAGCTGAGACTTAAAAACCTCTAGGGATGGAGATTCCACCATTTCCCTAGGTAACCCATTCCAGTACTTCACCACCCTCCTAGTGAAATAGTTGTTCCTAATATCCAACCTAGACCTCTCCCACTGTAACTTGAGACCATTGCTCCTCATTCTGCCATCTGTCACTACTGTTAACAGCCTTTCTCCATCCTCTTTGGAACCTTCCTTCAGGAGGTTGAAGGCTGCTGTCAAATCCCCCCTCACTCTCTTCTCTTCTGCAGACTAAACAAACCCAAATCCATCAATCTCTCCTCATAGGTCATGCATTCCAGCCCCCTAATCATTTTGGTCACTCTCTGTTGGACCCTCTCCAATGCATCCACATCCTTTCTATAGTGGGGGGCCCAGAACTGGACATAATACTCTGGATGTGACCTCACCAGAGCCAAATAAAGGGAAATAATCACTTCTCTGGATCTGCTAGCAGTGCTTCTCCTAATACACCCTAATATGCTATTAGGCCTCTTGACTACAAGGGCACACTCTTGACTCATATCCAGCTTCTCATCCACTGTAATCCCCAGGTCCTTTTCTGCAGAACTGCTACTTAGCCATTCGGTCCCCAGCCTGTAACCATGCTAGGGATTCTTCTGTTCCAAGTGCAGGACTCTACGCTTCTCCTTTTTGAACCTCATCAGATTTCTTTTGGATCAACCCTCTAATCTGTCCAGGTCACTCTGGATCCTATCGCTGCCCTCCAGCATATCTACCTCTCCCCCTAGGTTAGTGTCATCTGCGAACTTGCTGAAGGTGCAATCCATCCCCTCATTCAGGTCATTAATAAAGATGTTGAACAAAACTGGTCCTAGGCTCGATCCTTGGGGCTCTCCGCTAGAAACCAACCTGACATCGAGCCATTGATCACTATCTGTTGGACTCAACAGTCTAGCCAGCTTTCTATCCATCTTACAGTCCGTGTATCCAATCCATATTCCCTTAACTTGCTGGCAAGAATATTGTGGGAGACAGTATGAAAAGCTTTGCTAAAGTCAAGGTATATCACATCCATTGACTTTCCCATATCCACAGAGCCAGTTACCTCATCATAGAAGCTAATCAGATTTGCCTGACATGATTTGCCTTTCATGAATCTATGTAGACTATTCCTGATCACTTCCCCTCTTCCAAGTGCTTCAGAGTGCCTTTAATTAGGGCATTTTTTCACAATGGGCTAGATTGATATGACTGATTAATCAAGTGGGGGTTGATTTTTATCATGTTTAGTGTAGATGTGATAAATTGACTGCCAATTGCTCTCATTGACTCTGGTACTCCACCTCAATGAGAAGTGAGAGGGGAGTCAATGGGAAGGTGTCTCCAAGGGAAACCCCGCAGTGAAGACACTGAAGTAAGTAGATCTAAGCATGTCAACTTCAGCTATGTTATTCACATAGCTTATATTGTGTAACTTGGATCAATCTCCCACGGTAGCGTAGACCAGCCCTTAGATTACAAGATCATTACAAGTCAATCATGTCAGAATTTAATACTTTAATTTGCTGAGGTTTTACTTTAATTATTTTAATAGCTATTGTATGGCAAAAATCAGTGTAACACTGGCATTTGTAGCCTGTTGCTATTAGAGTAGGTACTGATAGCTGCATATTTATGAAGGACTTCTTCCATAGCAGCAAATGGCAAGCCTGCAGATTTGAGTATGGCTTCAAAATTTGATTCATATGATTATATTACACAGTTGAAATAATTATTTTTGCATGTCAGATAAAGTCCATAAAGTTTGTCTAATGTCTGTTCACTTTCTCTCAGCATATTATTAAGAACATAAGAATGGCCATACTGAGTCAAACCAAAGGTCCATCTAGGCCAGTATCCTGTCTTCCGACAGTGGCCAGTACCAGGTGCCCCAGAAGGGGTGGTCCGAAGACAATAATCAAGCAATTTGTCTCCTGCCATCCTTCTCCAGCCTTTGACAAACAGAGGCCAGGGGCACCATTCTTTACCCCCGGCTAAGATCCTTTTATGGACCTAACCTCCATGAATTTATCTAGCTCTTTTTTTTTTTAAACTCTGTTATAGTCCTAGCCTTCACAGCCTCCTCTGGCAAGGAGTTCCACAGGTTGACTGTGCTGTGTGAAGAAGAACTTTCTCTTATTAGTTTTAAACCTGCTACCCATTAATTTCATTTGGTGTCTAGTTCTTCTATTATGGGAACAAGTAAATAACTTTTCTTTATTCATCCTGTCCACACCACTCATGATTTTATATACCTCTATCATATACCCCCTCAGTCTCCTCTTTTCTAAACTGAAAAGTCTCTTTAGCCTCTCCTCATATGGGACCTGTTCCAAACCCCTAATCATTTTAGTTGCTCTTTTCTGAACCTTTTCTAATGCCACAATAACTTTTTTGAGGTGAGGAGACCACATCTGTACACAATATTCAAGATGTGAGCGTACTATAGTTTTATATAAGGGCAGTAAGATATTCTTCGTCTTTCCTCTCTCTTTTTTTTTAATATTTCCTAGCATCCTATTGGCTTTTTTGCACGCTGAGTGGACGTTTTCAGAGAACTATCCACGATAACTCCAAGATCTTTCCTCCTTAGTTGTAGCTAAATTAGCCTCCATCATATTGTATGTATAGTTAAGGTTATTTTTTCCAGTGTGCATTACTTTACACTTATCCACATTAAATTTCATTTGCCATTTTGTTGCCCAGTCACTCAGGTTGGTGAGATTTTTGAAGTTCTTCACAGTCTGTTTTGGTCTTGACTGTCTTGCACAGTTTAATATCGTCCGCAAACTTTGCCACCTTATTGCTTACCCCTTTCTCTAGATCATTTATGAATAAGTTGACTAGGATTGGTGCTAGGACTGGCCCTTGGGGAACACCACTATTTACACCTCACCATTCTGAAAATTTACCATTTATTCTTACCCTTTGTTTCCTGTCTTTTAACCAGTTTTCAGTCCATGAAAGGATCTTCCCTCTTATTCCATGATAACCTATTTTACACAAGAGCCTTTGATGAGAGACCTTGTCAAAGGCTTTCTGGAAATCTAAGTATACTATATCTACTGGATTCCCCCTTGTCCACATGTTTGTTAACCCCTTCAAAGAACTCTAATAGATTAGTAAGACATGATTTCCCTTTACAGAAACCATGTTGACTTTTGCCCAACAAATTATGTTCTTCTACGTGTCTGACAATTTTATTCTTTACTATTGTTTCAACTAATTTGCCCAGTACTGATGTTAGACTTACTGGCCTATAATTACCACGGTTGCCTCTAGAGCCCTTTTTAAATATTGGCATTATATTAGCGGTCTTCCAGTCCTTGGGTACAGAAGCTGATTTAAAGGATAGGTTACAAACCATAGTTAATAGTTCTGCAATTTCACATTTGTTCTTTCAGAAATCTTGGGCAAATGCCATCTGGTCCCGGTGATTTGTTACTGTTAAGTTTTTCTCTTTGTTCCAAAACCTCCTCTAATGACACTTCAATCTGGGACACTTCCTCAGATTCATCACCTACAAAGGATGGGTCAAGTTTTGGAATCTCCCTAACATCCTCAGTCATGAAGACTGAAGCAAAGAAATCATTTAGTCTCTCCGCAATGGCTTTATCGTTCTTGATTGCTCCTTTTGTATCTCTATCGTCCAGGGGTCCCACTTTTTTTTTTAAGCGGGCTTCCTGCTTCTAATGTACTTAAAAAAAAAAAATTTGCTATTTCTTTTTACACTTAATTTTGCAGTGTTTATTACTTTCTATTTACCTCACTAGGATTGGACTTCCACTTTTTAAACGACTTTTTTTTATTAGAACTTGGAATTACTATCCGTAGTCATTCTATGGAACATGTTGATTCATTTAAGATTTTTACTTCATTTGATTCTACATTATCTTTCACATATAGTGCCACTCCCCCACCCACACAATCTATTCTGTCCTTCCGATATATTTTATATCCTGGTATGATTGTCCCACTGATTGTCCTCATTTCATCAGGTTTCTGTGATGCCTGTTATGTCAATATCTTTCTTTAATACGAGGTACTCAGGTTCACTCATCTTATTATTTAGACATCTAGCATTTGTGTAGAAGCACTTTAAAAAATTGCCACTGTTTGTCTGCCGTTGCCCGATGTATTAGATTCTTGTATATGTGATTGTTTCTTCTCTGATCTGGCCCATACTTTATCATCTCCCCTCCTCTCTTTCTGGCTAAAACCTAGAGAATCTCTATCAATGGACTCCCCTCTAAGAGAAGTCTCCGTCTGATCCACGTGCTCCTCTGCACCAGTGGGCTTTCCCCTATCTCTTAGTTTAAAAACTGCTCTACGATCTTTTTAATATTTAGTGCTAGCAGACTGGATCCACCTTGGTTTAGGTGGAGTCCATCCTTCCTGTATAGGCTCCCCTTCTCCCAAAAGTGTGTCTCCAGTTCCTAATAAATCTAAATCCCTCCTCCCTACACCATCGTCTCATCCACGCATTGAGACTCTGAAGTTCTGCCTGCCTACCTGGCCCTGCACGTGGAACAGGAAGCATTTCTAAGAATGCTACCATAGAGGTCCTGGATTTCAGTCTTCTTCCTAGCAGCCTAAATTTGGTCTCCAGGACATCTCTCCTATCTTTCCCTGTGTCATTGGTACCCACATGTACCACAACCACCAGCTCCTCCCCAGCGCTACACATAAGTCTTATCTATTTGCCTTGAGAGATCTGCAACCTTCACATCAGGCAGGCAAGTCACCATACAGTTCTCCCGGTCATCACAAACCCAACTTTCTATGTTTCTAACTATCAAATCACCCACTACTACTACGTGCCTCTTCCTAACCACTGACATTACCTCCCCCAGAAAGGTATCCTCAGTGAGAGAGGATACCATAACATCCTTTGGAAGGAGGGTCCCAACTATGGGATGGTTTCCCTCTGCTCCCATTGAATGCTCTATTCTCCTGAGCCTTTCATCCTCCTTAACAGCGCTGGAAAGCTTAATAAGATCAGCTTTCTGAAAATGTATTTTCTTAACAAAAATAGTTGCTGCTTTTTACAAGTGCCAATAGAGTAATATTTCTGCATATTTTAATTTTACTCATCAGGAAGTTTTTTTTAAAAAGTGTTATCCTATACATGTATTTAATATCTGGTATGTGAGAGCAGAAAGAGGTTATGATTATTTCTTATCTACAGTTTTTAAAATTGAAGTAGTATACATAGCATTGGAGAACTTACAGGGTAGCATGACAAAATGACTTAGTGAGCTATTAAAATTGTATTCCATGCATTGTTTTGAGTAACAGTGAATCACTCCTGTTCCTCCAGACAGCAGTGACTTCATATCTGCTAATGAAAACATTTTAATGAGTCTTAATAGAAAAAGAATGTACTATGACTTGCTTACAGTTTTCCTAATTGACAAGTCCAGTTTTAAATTTTGTTGTCTAAAGATGATTGCATAAATGCAGATTTGCAGCATAAGTAATTTATCTGGTGTGTGTTTTTTTAAAAGGAACGCGTGCTTGTATTTAAACCATCAGATAAAAGGGATGGGAGATAAAATTTGGAATATCCACTGTGGTAAAAAGTGCTACCATTTTTAAGTTACTTCCTCCCCCCCTTTTCAGGTCCTGCACATGTTCCTATGATGTCACCAAATGGTTCTGTGCCTCCAATATTTGTGCCTCCTGGTTATGTATCTCAGGTAAGGAGAATTAATTTTGTGCTATTTATCACATCTTTAATAAACAGTTTTAGAAATTCTTTCATTTTTAACAACTGTAGAAATCATCAGAAATACCCACAAAAGCTCATGGTACTATGTAAGACCCACCTCATCAGATGAGTTGAAGTGGAAATAACAGAATCTGAGATACATACATATAAATAAAAATCAACAGCAAAAGATGTAGCTGTCAATTTTGGGACCCATGTAAATGAAGCTAATTAAGTGGGCTGGATGTGTTCCATTCATAGCTTTTGATATGAAATGCAGATGTTAAAGCCAGGGGAAATTGGTTTTGTAGTGGGGTAACCTGTGAATGTGTTTGTTCAAGCCCATGGTAATAGTGTCAAATTTGTATATTAATTTCAGTTCTGCAGTTTCTCTGTAATTGGGTGGTGAAATTCCTTTGTAGAATAATGGCTATTTTTAAAAATCGCATTACAAAGCCAATTTCCCTGTCTTTATCCACATTTTCACTTGGATTCTGTTATTTCTACTTCAGCTCATCTGATGAAGTGTCTTACCCACAAAAGCTCATGATACTATATATTTTTCTTAGTTTCTAAGGTGCCATAGGGCTACTCGTTGTTTTTAAAGTTACAGAATAACAGTTACCCTTTTCCCTTTTGAGACTTTGTAGAAATCATGGTCTCCTTCACAAGACAGATCTGGTATATTAGGTGTCTGACTTGTATTCATTGGCTGAGGTTTTCAAAAAGGGCTTTTGGTTTCATATTCAGTCCTGATACAAATGGGAATTGCCTGATTAACTCCTTTCAATGGCTTTGGAAATCTTAGCAGTATTTTTTTTTATTGGCAGTAGGAAACACTAATGTAAATTGCAAGGAATTCTTTTGATACCAGTCTGAAGAAGTTGGTAGTCCTGTTCTACAAGTGCTGCCAGTGTTCAGTAAGGCCATGTCCATGTTGAGAAGTTTGAATTTATTAAGGTTGATTTTTTTTAAGCACCTGATTTTGTAAAGTCAAAGTTGTGTGTCCCCACTGCGCGCAAAAATTTGACGCAGTTTAAAGTAGGGTGGCTACTGTCAACTTGAGATTGGTGCACTGGGGGTAGCTATCCCAGAGTTCTGGCACCCCTTTGCATTCTGGATTATGCTCCCAGTGCATGCTGGGACCACAACTGGGCCTTGGGTGGTTCTTGGTACATGTTGTGAGCTTCCCATAAGGCACTCGTCTCCTCTTTCCTGGTCCCTGCCACTCAAAAGAGCAACAGCAAACAGTTTCTTTATGCCCTTTTTCCCCTGATTATCCATTCAGACACCATAGCAGCATAAGCATGGAACCCATCGTAGATCCTGTTGAGCATCAAAGCATTATGGCAATCCTATTAACCATGGTGAACCTTATGCTGGAGTATATCCAGAGCATAACCACTGTATAGTTTCTGTCAGATACCCCAATTGAATGATCATGGATATACCTAGTGGAATATGAAGCATTTCACTCTTTAGGTCCTAGATTTGATTTGTTCCCAGATTAGTCATTACTAAAGTAGTTATAATCTATCTGCTTAGGATATGAGTGCCGGGTGTTATACATATGTTTTTTTTCCACGTCACAGTAGTATTTAATTTCAGCACAGGTAATTTAGGTCCATAATCAAAATCAGAGAAATCTATTCTCTGCCTGTCTCAGATTCTAGCGAGTTCTCTTTAGAGGGTATGCATTTTTGTTTGTATTTTTAAGCATTAAAGATAGGTGAAAATTTTGTTTAAAAGACTTTTTTTGCAGTATATTCAGTAATTGGTAGACGGGTTTTAAATTAATCTTGTCTCCTTATGGAGCTCATTCCATTGCCAGACTTCCTCATGCAAAATAATAACTTAGACCTTACTTACGCTTCACCTCCAGACTAGATATCATAGCCTGAGTTTTCTTTTGCTAATAAGGCTGTCCCCAGCAGTGCTGGCACCCTACACAGCCGAGCATCAATGCGCACACACCCCACAGGGGGAGAGTTGCAGTGGCAAAAACTATGGGTGGACGGGGGTTACCAACTTTCCCAGACTGGATGGATCATTGCCTTGGCAGCAGATGGATCATGGCAGGGAGGGAGGGCTCACCTGCAGACTCAGGGCAGCAGGCCTGGGTGGCATGAGTGTGGGCCAGAGGAATCCTGCAGGAGTAGCCGAGGGCAGCCATGCTTCCAGCTGGAGAGAAGTGGCTCTTTGGAGGGGAAATGGCTGCTTCTCTCCAGCTTCTGTCTGTGTGGCTGCCCTCTGTTCCCCCTGAGCCCTCTGGTGTTCACTCGCACCATTTGCTGCCACGTGGATGGGGCTGGAGGCTGCTGCAGCTGGTGCTGAGCCTACAGAGAGGGAAGGTGGGCTGGGGATATTAAGCTGGTTAACATGCAGTCCCTAGGCATATGCAGAATAGGGCATCACAGGTGCCCCAAATTTAATGATGTCCATCACAATTGTGTATGCCTGAGAATGGACCGGCCTGTTAACTGCATTATCCCAGATGAGCATGGCTGCCTTGGATCATGAGTTGGCATACATTGATGGCTTTGAAAAATCAGAAACAAAATCTTATGCTGGTGATTGCAAATGACTTGGAAGTTAGTAGTTTTTAGGTAGAAGAGTTGTGCTTTCCATTATATCTTGCTCTAAAGGTTTGATCGTGGAGATACAGTAGATTAATGTTCTGTTTCTCTGAAGTTGCGAATGAGCAGTTTGATTGCCAGTTTCTTGTAGAAATTTTCAACTCTTCTCTCATAAATTTAAGGTGGAGAGGAAAGCAATTCTTTATACTATTGCTAAATTGTCATCCAGGATTAATGAATAGCCTGCTAGAAACTCAGAGTGTTACAAATTGATTTAAGTGGGATGGGGTGGGAGAAGCTAGATTGAAGAGGAAATCCAGTGTTCCAGCTTGGTCTTCACAGCTTTTGCCTCTCCCATCATGATTTTGATCTTGGCCTGGTTTAGTTTGAGACATCTGTTCTTCTTCAAATTCTTCTCTTGTATGCTTTGGGGTATCTAATATTGGTACCTGTAAAGAATTATATACAGCTGGATGCTATCAGTGTATTGTTGACAATTAAAACCATATTGTTTACCATCTCTAAGACACCTCTCGTATGTAGGACAAGATAGGAATCTCTTTGGCTTTACACAAGTGAGAGCTTTGGGAAGCAAGTCATTTCCCATCAGTTATCTCGGTCTGGCTAGAAAGGAATAATCAAAGCAGTTGTAGTGCATTTGTCTAGTTGAGCTAAGTGTGGTAAGCAGATTAGTAATACCTTGTGATTAACTGTGACAGTCTGCAACCATGTAAAACAGGGATGGACAAATAGAATGATTGAGATATGGGATTTGTCCATTATGTAAATTAATAATATATACAGTAAAACCTATGCTATCTGGCACTTAACTAGCCAGAAAACTTTAGAAACCGTCCAATTTCCTAGCTGGGAGGAGCGGGGGGAAAGGAAACCGGTGCTTTAAGCCACGCATGCAGCACGTACCTGGGGGAAGGCGAACTGCTGCTCAGACCACATCTCCCTTCTCCCCACCCCTCAGCTCCCAGCAGTCAGGCACCCCTGTGACTCATGGCCGTTCTTCTCCCCACCCCCCTTCACCTCCTGGCCTCCTCCCCGGTAGGTCAGCCCCCCCGCATGGTGCCCAGCACCCTCGTGGCCGCTCGGAGTCAGCCCCTCGTGGCTCCCAGCACCCCTGCAGCCCATAGCAGCCCGTCCCCGTGCCTCCTGGCCCTCCTCTGCAGGTTAACCCCCCATCGCAGCTCTCCCCCTTCCTCCCCCCCCCCCCCCCCCCGGCAGGCCATCTCCGCCCCCCCGGCTTCCACTCCCCCTCACCTGGCCACGTCCTGCGTGTCCCCCCTGCCCCCCTCAGCAGGCCACATCCCTGCCCTTGCATGGCTCCTGCTTCTCACAACCCCCCGCCTCCCTGCCCCGTCCCGATATCCGGAATTTTCAGAAAACCGGCATGCCAGCTAACACAGGTTTTACTGTATTATGAAAATGTCTACAAGTAAATGAATATTATATGGTTTAGTTAAAAGTTACTGGTATTTAAAAGCAATGTTGATTTTGTATGATTTACTTTGAGGACTGTAAGAAGCAAATAAGTTAATGTCTCAATTTTGTCTTTGCCAGTATACCTCTAGTGTGGGATTTTCTCCTTGCATCCATTGATAACCTGTATTTTTATCATTATTTTATAGCCCCAGTGTTTTGTAATGTACAGTTTTGATGTAACACAATTATTGGAAGTGGCAGTCAATAGAGGGTATGAGGTTACAGACTAATCTAATTTTAAACCAGTGGAAGTCCTCTACTTTTTCTGCTGACTTTTCAAATATCTGTTTTGCCTCTTTCATCAGAACATATATTCTGTCATCTAGTGTCTCTTCTGTCATTTTGCTCAGCAACTAGAGAAGCTCTTCACAAGGGGGGGGGGGGGAGAAAGGAAGGTAGTCGATTTCTTTGATTTCATTTGACTTAAATGGGGTTTCAGAAGATGCACCTCATTTTAACCCTTTATTAACTTTTGACTAAATGCAGTCTTTATCTAGAACCTGTATCTTCTGTTTTTGTTGATGGGGAAAACAATTTTACTAGGATGGGGACAGTAACCTAGGGTGAGGGCTGGACTTGACTCTTGGGGGAGGGGAGGAGGTAGTGGAAGGTGCAGGGTCTTGGGAGGAAGGGGCAGGGCTGGGGCTTGCCTTCACCCACTGTCTGTGTCTGAGCCAGTCTCGGTAGAGTCTATGGGTAGCCAAGATTTCAGATCAATCATTTGAGCATGTGTTAAAGTATAATCTATGCTATTAGTTAGTTAGCTAAAATGCTGTCACATCTCTTTATCCTAATCTACAAAAGACCTAAGGCAGATTATATGTGGGTTTCAGTGTGGTTGTTGAAAGAGGTAGATGTGACACTTGCCCCAGTTGAAGTTTACTTTTAACTGTGAATTTGTTGTGGGTATTCTCTGGGTTACTTGCGTCTCTGCCAGATGTAGATTTTTTTTAAATGGGTGCCAAAATTTAGGATTTCTTGCAGAAGGGTTTGAATGTATTGAAATCCATCAGTGGGGATTTTTTTCTCCCCAAAGCAAAACAGGTCAGTATCTGGTTATGTGATAGAAATGTAGCCGTGTTAGTCTGGTGTAGCTGAAACAAAAAACAGGACAATGTAGCACTTTAAAGACTTGTTAGTCTTTAAAGTGCTACATAGTCCTGTTTTTTGTTTTATCTGGTTATGAATATCAAAGATTTTTAGCTGGAATCTAGTCTTAAATTTTAAAGAATGTAGATTACACAGAAGTGTTCTTTTACTGACTTTTCTGTATTTTACATTGTGCCACAGATGGTAGAAGAAAATGGAGTTCGTAAGGTGGTGGTATTACCACATTCGTCTGACTTCCATCCTTCCATGCATCCCCCTCCACCACATGTGCCACATTACATGCATCCTCACCCTGCTTTGCTTCCCCACCCACCTCATCCAGTGTACTCTCCAGTTCCAGGGACAGGAGAAATACCTCCACAGTTCATTCACCAACCTCCTCCACCACCACATGTTTATCAAGAACAAGGTAAGACTTGCTGATACTGTGTTTTAACTGACACAGGGGTATAGTCTCATGGTGAAGGCACCAGGGCTATAAGTCAAAAAACCTGCATTCTGTTTGCCACTCTCACAGACTGTGCAAGCTTGGATAAGTCATTTAGAGCTAAATTAATAAAGTTACTTAGGCATCAAACACCAAGATTTAGGCACCAATGCAATGTACAAAACCCTCATTCAACTGTCAAATAGTTCTGTAGATGCCCAAATTTAGTACCTAAACTTTCACTGTAGAAGTTCTCTGACTGTCTAACTTTGGGCGTATGGGCAGGTATACTGCTGCATCAAGCAGACATCTGGGTTCTTGTCTCATACCTAAGTCCTAGTGCAGTGTGTGTTAAACTTTTTGAGACCATGGAACACCAAACAATAATAATTTATGCGGAACACTGAGGGTATCCAGATGGTTTTAAAAAAAATACCGGATAAAAATCTGTTGTGGGGGTGGGGGGAGGGACACCAGGGAGACCTTGGGCCGAAATGTGGTTGCGGCCCCTTTAATTACCACGTGTTCTGAGCGGGCTTCCGTTAGGTGCCAGGAAAAGCTGAGAAACTTAATTAGAAAATACCCTAGGAACACCTATGAAAATTTCCTTAAAAAAATGTTTTGTGGCACAAAGGGAGGGGGGGGGGGAAGTAACAAAGTTTAAGAAACACTGTCCTAGTGCAATCATTAAACTAGGGAGAGAGAAGTAAGGCCTGTAAGACCTGATGTGCTTGCTGTGTTCTGAGAACACCTAATTCCCCACACAATTTTAAAAGATTATGGGATACATTCTACTGTTAAAGCCATTTCAATTTAATTATATGGTCCAGTGGTTAGGGCACTGACTTGACAGGTGGAGGATCCTTTCTCATCAGGCAGAATGGGAAATTGAACGTGGGGCCTACTACATCCTTGGGTATTAAGGGAGAGGCCTCTCCATTTTGTATTTAATATAGGTAGGAGCCTAAGCTGTCTGGCTTCAGGATCAGGGTTCCCAGCTGTGATTGTGAATGGTAGAAGGGAGAACAGCAAAACAAAGAGAATGGATTTCAAGAAAGTAAACTTAAGGTATGTCTACACTGCTGGCTTTTGCCAGCAGAGAATGCAAATGAAGTGCTGATTAGCATTTTGCCACGCTTCATTTGCATAATCTACTCCGAACTGTTTTTGCACAAGGGGTTTTTGCATAAGGATTTTGCGCAGAGGAAACGTCCACACTGCTTGTTTTTGCTCAAAAATGGCTCGGAATAGATTATGCAAATGAAGCATGACAAAATGCTAATCAGCACTTCATTTGCATACTCTCTGCTGGAAAAAGCTGTAATGTAGACAAAGCCTCAGAGCTGGTCGGTAAGGTCCCATGGGAAGTAAGACTAAGAGGGAAAACTGAAGACAGCTGACAGGTTTTCAAAAGGACATTATTAAGGGCACAAGAGCAAATGATTTCACTATATAGGAAAAATAGGAAGTATGGCAAAAGACCGCCTTGGCTTAACCAGGAGATCTTGAATGATCTAAACATTCAAAAGGAATCATATAAAAAATGGAAACTAGGTCAGAGTACAAAAGTTTAATATAAACAAATGACACAAGTATGTAGTGGCATAATTAAAAAGGCAAGAGCATAAAACAAGCTTAATCTAGCTTAAGACATAAATGGTAACAAGAAAATATTCTGCAAATGTATTAGAAGTGAGACACACCAAGAATAGGGTAGGCCCATTGTTCAATGAAGAGGGAGAAACAATAACCGAAAACGTGGAAATGTCAAGAGGTGCTAGATGACTTCTTTGTTTCGGTTTTCACAAAGAATGTTGGCGGTGACTGGATGACTAACATAGTGAATGCTAGTGGTAATGAGGTAGGTTTAGAAGCTAAAATAGGAAAAGAATAAGTTAAAATTATTTAGAAAAGTTAGAGGTATTCCAGTCACCAGCGCCTCATGAAATGCATCCCAAAATACTCAAGGTGCTGATAGAGGAAGTATCTGAGCTATAAGCGATCATATTTGAAAAGTCATGGCAGTCGGGAGAGATTCCAGAAGACTGGAAAAGGGCAAATAGTGCCCATTTATAAAAAGGGAAATAAGGACAACCCAGGAAACTATAAACCAGTCGACTTAGCTTCTGTGCCAGGAAAGATAATGGAGCAAATAATTAAGGAGTTCATCTGCAAAAATCTGGAAAATAATAAGGTGATAAATAAGTCAGCATAGATTTGTAAACAAATCATGTCAAACCAGTCTTGATAGCTTTCTTTAATAGCCTAGCAAGCCTTGTGCATAAGGGTGGAGCAATAGACATGGTATACCTACACTTTACCAAAGCTTTTGACATGGTCTTGCATGACCACCTCATCAAAAAATGAGGGAAAAACAACCAAGGTGGGTGCATAACTGGTTAGAGAGTAGTCATTCATGATACACAACCATGCTGCAAGGGCATAACAAATGGGGTTATGCAGAGGTCAGTTTGGGGACTGGTTCTGTTCAGTATCTTCAACTATTTAGATAATGGTGCAGAGTGTTCCTGTAAGGTTTGCAGATACCACCAAGCTGGGAGGGGTGCAAGTGCTTTGGAATATAGGATCATAATTCAAAATGATCTGGACAAACTGGAGAAATCGTCTGGGGTAAATAGGATAAAGTTTAATAAGGACAAATGCAAAGTACTCCACTTAGGAAGGAACAGTCCATTTCTCACACACAAAATAGGAGTGACTGTCTAGGAAGGAGTACTACAGAGAGAAATCTAGGGCTCATAGTGGACCATAAGCTAAATGAGTCCACAATGTGAATCTTGGGGGGGGGGGGGGGGGAGGAGGGAAGCACACGTGATTCTGGGATGCATTAACTGGAGTGGTGATAGAAATGTAGCCATGTTAGTCTGGTGTAGCTGCAACAAAAAACAGGACTATGTAGCACTTTAAAGACTAACAAGATGGTTTATTAGGTGATGAGCTTTTGTGGGCCAGACCCACATCCTCAGATCAAATAGTGGAAGAAAATTGGCACAACCATATATACCAAAGGATACAATCAAAAAAAGAACACATATGAAAAGGACAAATCAAATTTCAGAACAGAAGGGAGGTGGGGGGGGGGAGTAAATGTCTGAGCTAATGATATTAGAGGTGATAATTGGGGAAGCTATCTTTGTAATGGGTAAGATAATTAATGTCTTTGTTTATACCGAGGTGTAAAGTGTCATCACCTAATAAGCCATCTTGTTAGTCTTTAAAGTGCTACATTAGTCCTGTTTTAACTGGAGTGTTGAGAGACACAAGAAGTAATTCTTCCGCTTTCCTCTGCATTGATTAGGTCTCAGTTGGAGTAGTGTGTCCAGTTCTGGGCACTATATTTCAGGAAAGATGTGGAGAAGTTGGAGGGGGTCTATAGAAGATCATCAGAATGATTAAAGGTCTAGAAAACGTGACCTATGAAGGAAGATTGAAAGAGTTGGGTTTGTTCAGAAAAGAGAAGACTGATAGGAGACATGATAGCAGCTTTTAAGTACCTAAAAGGGGGGTCACAAGAAGGAGGGAGAAAAAATATTTTCCTTAATCTCTCATGGTAGTACAAGAAAAATGGGCTTCAAATTGCAGCAAGAGAGGTTCAGGTTGGACATTAGGAAAAACTTAACTGTCAGGGTGGTTAGGCACCAGAATAAATTGCCTAGGGAGGCTGTGGAATCTCCATCATTAGACATTTGTGAAACCTCTAACAGGGATGATCTAGATGATACTTTGTCCTTCCATGAGGGTAGGGGTCTGCACTTGAAGGGACCTTGAGAGGTCATCCAATTCTAGTGTTCTATAACAGGTTGGAAACCCCCCATCATGCATGCCACAAGCAGCATACAAGCCGATATATATTTTTTTATACTGGCATGTGGGGCGGGAACTCAGCCCTGCCCCTCCTGCCCATGCTGTGGCTTGAGCCTCAGCTGTGCAGCTACAGGCTGAAGCATTAGCTCCAGCTTCCTACTGGGGAGGAGGGCTGGGAGAAGTGTGCATGCTCTGCCTGCCCCAGCCCTGGAGCTACAGCCTGCTGCTGTGGGGATGAGAGAAGGTCCTTCTCTTTCCCCTTCCCTCTGGCCTCTCCTTACCCTGGTGCTGCTCCTGGGGGGCTGAGAGTCCCAGTACTGCTACCGTGCTGGTGAGTGTAGTGGGGGCAAAGGTATGTGGGGACATGAAAGAGGATGCGGGGGCAGGATGGGAGGGGGCAGGGGTTGCACTGAGGGGCATAGGGTGATGAAGGAGATCAGGCTGGGGGGCATCATAGGGCTGAGAGGACTGAGGCAGGAGCAGAGGGAAGATGTGAGGGGGGGGGGATACAATTTTTCTTTGCAGAAGCTGCAGTTTCCTTTACTCCCCACTTCTTTGCCTTCCTGCCTGTGCCATAAATAAAGAAAACATTTAAACCTTTTGTATTGGACATAGTATTTTAATGTATTTAAAATGAAGTTTGGTAAACTAACAGAGTTAAAATGCTTAATCTGTTTAAATTAAATTAAACCGTTCTCCCCAATTGCAGGACTAGCGAAATGGCTCCGGCGTAATTATTTAATTAACAATGAGTTTCCAGTAGCAGCTGATAGTCTGCGGAAAGATGTGCATTGACCCAGGTGGTCCATGGGGTGCATGGTGGAGAGAGCTCCTCTCCTCCCCCTCCACCCCCACCCTGGAGAGTGGGATGACCCAGGGCAGAAGGGTTAAATCTTGGCACACCACTTTGGAAAGGTTGCTGACCCCTCTTCTATGATTTGTAAGGAGAGATAAGTGCCTCCTGTAACCCTTTAGGGATGCCACACCCCCATGAGATGGCAGTGCTTAGGAAACATGATTCTTGGTAAGAATTTCTGAATGGCTAGCAGAAGTGGCTCTTGCTAGCTTTTGTGGATCCCATTTTTGGGTGCCTGCCTCTTCTCCCTTCAGTGTAGAGCAGTGTTTCTCAACATTTTTTATAAAGTACCCCTTTAAAAAAAAAATTTTAAATACCCCCAGTACCTACAGTTTTCAGACACACACAATTTTTTTCTACAATTTCAATGCATTTATTTAAACAACTTAATCGTAGCTGGGTGGGCAATGAAATTTTTGGGTGTTAAAAGTACAAAAATAATAAAGCGCTGTAAAACTTAAAATAAAAATTCAGTTTTCTCCAAGTTTCAGTTGTGTTGATGTACCTCTCAGACTTCTCTCAAGTACCCCTAAGGGTACTCGTACCACTGGATAGAAACACTGGTGTAGAGAACTTAGGTGCCTAACAAAGGCTTTGTTGATGCAGGCCTTAGCCTCTACAAACTTTAGTTTCTCGGTTTCTAAGTGGAGAAATATTTGCATTAGAGGGATGTCGTAAACCTACAACTCACTAAAATGTTCTGAAATCCTCAAATGAAAAGTTTTATGGATGTGCAGTCTTACAGGAGCACGCTTAAATTTATTTTAATTATTTCAGATGGATAACAATGCAGAAATTTTTCCTAGAACTTTTGTTACCTTATATTTTAAATTTAATATTTTTAAATCTTAGTCTTCACTACTGCAAATTCCATAAATGATCCCATTTTAGAAATTGCTTTTCGGAATTGCATTTCTGAAAAATGTTCTGCTGTTATTGAAACTCCTCGTGCTTGGTCTTAGTCTAAAGGTGAATTTTTTTGGGAAGCCTGAAGAAATTTTCAACTGCTTTTGTCTTATGAGAGACTATATTCAAGAATTACTTTCTAATCAAGTGAGGTATGACTTAAATTAAAAAAAAGAAACTTTAGCACACATGGTCCTTGAAGTTGAGGGTGATGGGATTATTTATACACCATTGAAAAGTTACTTGTGAATGCTCAGTTAAAGGACCTATTGACATAACCTTTTGTAACTTGGCAGGTTCACATATCTATTATTGCTCATAAAAGCAGAGAGAAGATATTCTAAAAATGGGAGTTGTGCAAGAGCATCCGCTGTCTTATTGCTTGAAGAGCTTGATCAGTGATAACGGTGGCAACTTCATTTTTAAAAATTACTTAAAATCCATAAGGGTTCTTGGGCAGTCTTGAAAATGTTACTTCTGTTGTCTGTGCTACTATATTATAGGAAGGAAGACAGCTCTAATCAAGGTACATAGTTTTGGAGCAAGGGGAAATTAGGTAAAGACTAGCAAAAAAGAAAGATTTAACTATTGGGAATGTGAAGGATTAAATAAAAAGACCTAATGAGAGAGGAATAAAACTAGTAAAAAGGTTAGGGTTCAGAACTGTAACTCACTAGGAATGGTTGAATAAAGTTAGATGTCTTCAGGTCATCAGAACCTGATTAAATGTGTCCAAGAATACTCAAGGAGCTGTTTGAGGAGGTATCTGAGCTATTATCTATCATCTTTGAAAAGTCACGGACTATGGGAGAGCTTCCAGAAGATTGGAAAAGGTCAAATAGTGCTATCTATAAAAAGGGAAATGAGGACAGCCCATTAAACTACAGAACAATCACTTCAATTCTGTGCCAGGACAGATAATGGAGCAAATAATTAAGGAATCTGGAAGGCAAGGTGATAAGTAACAGCAAGGATTTGTAAAGAGCAAATCATGTCAAACCAAACTGATACTTTCTTTGGTAAGATAACAAGTCATGTAGATTAAGGGGGAAACCGGTAGATGTGGTGTACTTAGATGTGAGAAAAGCATTTGATATTAACTGATATGTATTTTTCTAAAGGTGTAGCCGCTAGATTTTTTTTTTTTTTTAAGCAGTTAAACATTTACACACATGGTGGGAGGAGGCGGGAACTGGGGCTTGCCTGCTTCCCCCTTCACTGCCTCTGATAAATATGTGCAAGGAGCTGGGGCTTGAAAGCTGCTTTCTTCTTCTTCGAGCAGTGTCCCGTGGGTACTCTACTGTAGGTGTCGGACTTGTCCCGGCGCCGCAGATCGGAGATCTTTTCTAGCTGTAGTCTGCCGGACTGCGCATGCGCGAAGTACAGCTCATGGCTTTTCGCGCCATTTGAGCATTTGTGGTCCGGCTCCCGCCAGTTCCTCCTGACTGTCCTCAGCCGCGGATGGATCAACGTCTCTCTCGTGAACCCTGTTCACAAAGACAGAGATTACCAATAGTTGTTATATACATAGTTTTAAAAAGTTATAGTTATAGTTCTTTGTATAGTTGATAGTTCTAGTCATTAAAAAAAAATTTTTTCTTCAGTAGTTAGTTTATTCTTTCTCAATGCCGGGGTTCAAGAAGTGCGGCGAATGCCGCGAGGCAATGCCTGCCTCTGATGGCCATTCCCTGTGCTTCAGGTGCCTCGGAAGGCCACATACCCCAAAAATGTCCCCATTGCTCCAAGCTGACAGCCAGAGCAAGACGGAACAGGGACATGCGCCTAAAGATCTTCTTGTTCGACAAAGCTCTGCAACCCCAAACCCAGCAACCTAAGGGGCACACAGAGCAAACTAAAAGAACGAAGAGGAAACCATCTCCAACACGATCTCTTCCACCCTCACGATCGGGTGCAGGTGACAAGCCAGGGACATCAACGGCACCGCCTACACGCGTTGCGGTGGTGCCCAAAGACAGCCGGAGTAAGTCGGCTCCGAGCCCTTCTATATCGGGCTCCACGGTCTCAGCTGTTCCCTTGGTTTCCAAACTGCTTCCAGGGACCTCCACGGCTTCGAGGACCTCTGCCGGCGTGGAACGCTCCCCGGCACACAGCCGCGACGCTCCCCGGCACCGAGACACACGCCCAAGCCGCCTGCGGAGCCGAGCCATTCCTCAGCACAGGAGCGTTCTTCGGCGCCGGCTCATTCTCGAGCACGATCACCAGCTTTGAGTCGCTCCTCGCCCCGGGCGCATGCGGCATGGCCAAAACAAACAGCGCCGATACCCTCAACACGGGGACGCTCGGTAACTCCTGAGCACCCTTCTTCTCCTACACGGTCGTCACGGAATCGATCATCGCTGCCCAGGAAGCAACAATCACCGGTTACACGTTCACCAGCACCGGAGCGTTCCTTGTCATCGACACGCTTACCGGCACCGAGCCATCCTTCGGCACCGGAAGGATCGTCACATCACAGGCTTCCCTTAGAAGGACGTCCACCGGCACCGAGGCGGCCTTCCCTCTTGAGACGGTCCCCGGAACCGAGACAATCGTCGGTGCCGACACAATCGACTCCGACGCGGACCATCTCGGCACGGACTCCTTCAATACCAGTGGAGATAATCCCTCACTCTGTGCTCTCCACTCCAACTTTCTCTCCACCAGAACAGTTGCTGGCACCACCTGCCCATAGATCTAGGACATTATCTTCTCTCACCAAATCCTGAGTTCTCTCCGGCAATACGTTCACCATCCCCGGCGTACTCTGAGTACTCTCGTACTGGTCAATTCTCCCCACGATCTGGTCATTTCTACCACCATGATTGTCGTTCACCCAGCCACAGCACCTATTACAGAGGAAGGTCACGATCGCCAAGATCGCCTACGTTTTCAACCCATTCGGAATATTCCCGGAGGTCCCGTCGTTCCACGTCGCCCTATCATCACCATAGGTCATCATCTCATCACCGATCCCCTCAAGCATACTCCCGCTCCTCTCTCGTCCAAAAGCAGTCCGCTCCCTCTGCTCCTTCAAGGTCACCAACTCCCTCCGGGTCCCCTTCTCACACAGGACAACCTCTTCCTGTTTGGGATCCCGAACCTGATCGATCACCCACGGATCAATCTTCATCGTCACCAGACGATGCCGTTTTTCAGGGAGACACCTCACCATCGGATGACTTACACCAGTTTCAGGAGCTGAGAGAGAGAGTGGCAGAGTCAAAATGTGTACCTGGAGGAGGTGCAACAAAAACACCACCCTCCTCCGTAATATCAAACAATCTCACCAGCCCAAGATCTCGTTGCCACTGGACGCAGCCATTCTTGAAATTGCAGACGATATTTGGCAGATGCCGGCATCCGCCCCGCCCACGAATAAGAAGGCGGATAAAAAGTATTTCGTCCCCGCTAAGGGGATGGAATTCCTCTTAACCCATCCACAGCCTAATTCGTTGGTTGTGGATGCAGTACAACAAAAGGCAAGATGCTGCAACACAAACTTACTGCTGCAGACAGAGACAGTAAGCGACTCGATTTATTCGAACATAAAGTATACTCCTCGGCAACACTCACTCTGTGAATGGCCAATTATTCCGCACTGTTGGCGAATCACAATTTCGACAACTATGCCAAGCTTGTGCCGCCACTTCAACGTCTTCCAGAGGCGAAACGGGACATTTTAAAGGCTGTAATACAAGAAGGCTACGCAGCCTCTGGAACGGCCTTACATATTGCCCTGGATACAGCCGACACTGCAGCGCGCACGACTGCTACATCGGTCGTTATGCGCAGAGCATCCTGGCTGCAGCAGTCCTCTGCTCCCAAAGACCTCTTGTCGAAGGTCGAGGACCTACCCTTTGACAGGCAAAATCTCTTTTCTGATAAGACTGACCAACTTCTGCACTCGGAAGGACTCCAGAACCACTTTAAAAACGTTGGGCATGTACACTCCTTCATACCGTAGAAAACGATATACCCCCTACCAAAGGCAGAGGTCCCCCCTACGACAACCTCCTCAGTATAGGCCTCAAGACCAACAAAGAGGTAGACAGCGTCAACAGCGGAGACGTCCGCCGCCCAAAACGACTTCCCAACAGGGTACCAGACAGCAAGTTTGACGCGTCACTCGAGGGGTTGAGAACCATTCCTACCATCACCATTCTGAGTGCTACGAAGGCGATTTTTTTCACCACCGTCTGAGGCCGTACCTCCATCGATGGGCTTACATCACCACCGACAGATGGGTCCTTCAGACAATTCGCCTCGGTTACACCATCCCATTCATGTCGCTACCCCCCCTTCCCTCCCTGCCCTGTCCCTTTTCAGGGACCTGTCTCATGAGCCCTTGCTCAGGCAAGAAGTTACCCGTCTACTTGCTGTTGGAGCAATAGAGCCTGTTCCGGACGAGTTCAAGGGCAGAGGTTTTTATTCCCGGTACTTTGTAATGGAAAAGAAATCAGGGGGATGGAGACCGATACTAGATCTTCGCGACCTCAACCGTTTCTTAGGAAAACAACGGTTTTGAATGGTTACCTTAGCTACAATCATCCCAGCACTTCAGAACGGGGATTGGTTCACCTCCCTCGATCTTCAGGACGCATACTTTCACATTGCGATTCATCCGGCACACAGACGATTCCTACGCTTCCAAATCGGTACAGACCATTTCCAATACAAGGTCCTGCCATTCGGTCTCTCGTCGGCTCCACGGGTTTTCTCCAAGACCCTGGCCGTGGTGACCGCATATCTTCGTCGTCTACACGTAATGATCTTTCTATACCTCGACGATTGCTTAATCAGAGCCCAATCATTGCAGGAAGCACGCAATGCGACAGACAACACGCACGGTCTTCCAGGAGCTGGGTCTCATTATCCCGAAGTCCTCACTGGAACCGCACCAATCAATACAGTTCATAGGCGCTTGTCTAGACTCTACGCGCGAGTGCGCGTCATTACTGATGGAAAGGTTCCAGACGATGCAGGATTTGATCCAGATCTTGCTCATCAGCCCAACGGTTCCCATACTACGGTGCCTACAGCTTATGGGGCACATGGCCTCCACAACATATGTGGTCAAACACGCAAGGTTGCGTTTTCGATGCCTTCAACATTGGATGGCACGGATCTGTCCCCCAAATGTACGTGACGTCCACATGACAGTAACGGTTCCCACCCATGTCAAGAAGTCACTAGCTTGGTGGACAGGTCCAGACAATCTATTGTCGGGCGTACCCTTTCATCGCCCTCAGCCATTGGCGCAGTTGACAACAGATGCGTCACTCATCGGATGGGGCGCACACCTCGGCCCCGAACAAGTACAAGGCCTATGGTTGCCAGACGAATCATTGATGCACCTCAACTTCCAGGAGCTCAGGGCAGTGTACAAAGCATGCCAACACTTCCTTCCCGTCATTCGGGGACAAGTCATACGAGTCCTTACAGACAATATGACAACCGTTTATTATGTAAACAAGCATGGTGGAGCCAGATCCCACTCCTTGTGCGCAGAAGCGGTATGTCTATGGAACATGTGCAATCGCCACAACGTCTTTTTAATCGCAGAGTATCTCCCGGGCCACCACAACGTAACGGCCGATGCCCTCAGCAGGCATTTTTCTCTCTACCACGAGTGGGAGTTACATCCCACAGTGCTCTCTGATATTTCAACGATGGGGATTTCCGTTAGTAGACCTCTTTGCCACTTGTCACAATGCGAAATGTCCTCAGTATTGCTCGAGAGCGGGAATTGGGCGAAATTCAAAAGGCGACGCTTTCCTATACAACTGGGGACGTCACCTACTTTACGCATTTCCACCCACACCCTTGATTCCCAGGGTAGTGGAAAAAATTATTCGGGAGAGAGCTACAGTAATCCTAATAGCCCCCTCCTGGCCCAGGCAAACGTGTTATCCATACCTCCATCGCATGTCGATACATCCTCCGCAGGTGGACCATCTCGCACTCACGGCGTGGTACCTAGTTGGTTCCAACAATCAGAAGCGTTATGCTCACAATCTGTCAAGCACATTTTACTAAACAGCAGAAAATTATCTACGCGAACTACTTACCTCTCAAAATGGTCACACTTCTCATCATGGTGTTTCCAAAAGGATCTAAATCCAGTCTCTACACCTCTACAGTGTATCCTGGACTACCTTGTACACCTCAAATTTGGGCCTTACCTGCGCTTCCATTAGAGTTCATGTCGCTGCAATAGCAGCCTTCATCAGCCTGTCAATGGATGTTCCGTATTTTCCCATCTGACAACGAAAAGGTTCTTGAAGGGAATGTCCAACTTATATCCACTTTATACTCAACCGGCGGATCCTTGGGACCTCGAAATGGTCCTGAATACTCTGATGGGCAAACCCTTCGAGCTGCTAGCAACATGCAAGCTACATGACCTGTCCATGAAGGTCGTTTTCTTGTTGGCAGTTACTTCCGCGAGGAGAGTGAGTGAGCTAGCTCACTCAATCAGTCTCTCCTCCCTATACAGTTTTTACACACCAAGCTGTGATATTGCGAACACAACCACGTTTTCGCCCCAACGTGATCTCTCGTTTTCACATCAATGAACCTATAATTCTTCCTATATTCCATCCCAAACCACATGCTTCACCAGAACATGCGCGCCTGCACACTTTGGACGTCAGACGTGCTCTTGCCTTCTATATTGAGAGAACCAGACCTTTTCGAGTGGCAGACTCGCTACTAATATCAATGGCGGACCGTACTAAAGGTCGCTCATTGTCCGTTCAATGCATCTCCTCCACTATTGTGCAATGCATAAGGACTTGTTATAAACTGCGAAACAAACCACTGCCTTCAACTTTGAGAGCCCATTCGACTCGGGCTGTCGCAACGTCCACTGCATTCCTCACGGGAGTTCGCTTGATATCTGTAGAGCTGCTACGTGGTCTTCCAACCTAACCTTCGCTACACATTATGCTCTCCCCAATCTCTTAATACCTGATTCGGCAGTGGCGACAGTGGTGTTATCCACAGTTACAGCATGCTAGCTCTGAACCCACCTCCATTCGCGAGCTACTGCTGTACATTCACCTACAGTGGAGCACCCACGGGACACTGCTCGAAGAAGAAAAGGAAGTTACTCAGCTTGTGCAGTAACGATTGTTCTTCGAGATGCGTGTCCCGTGGGTGCTCCACGACCCGCCCTCCTCCCCTCTTCGGAGTTTTCTCTACTGTGTGTCTTTCAAAGCAAGAGACAGGAGAAACTAGCGGGAGCCGGACCAGCAACGCTCAATTGGCGCGAAAAGCCACGAGCCGTACTTCGCGCATGCGCGGTCCGGCAGACTACGGCTAGAAAAGATCTCCGATCTGCGGCGCCGGGACAAGCCCGACACCTACAGTGGAGCACCCACAGGACACGCATCTCGAAGAACAATTGTTACTGCACAAGGTGAGTAACTTCCTTTTTCTGTTCCCCCCACCCCCACACTGCTGCCTCTCTCTGTGGGAGGCAGCAGGGGGAAGCAAGCAGCTCTGCAAGAGTTGACTCCTACCTCCATCCCTGTGTGCTGTCTGTGATAGAAAAGGGAGAGTGTAGTTGTTAGGAATAACCAGTAAGCAGAGGCTTATCAGTTAATTGTGTAAATGATTACAGGCTAACAACCCTTCATTTGATGCAGTCTTGCATGACCTTCTAATAAATGCTAGGGAAATGCAACCTAAATTGAGCTACTATAAGGTGGGTATATAGCTGGTTGAATCTCAAAGAGTGCTTATCAGTCATGCTGGAAGGGTATAACAAGTTGGATTCAGCAAGGATCAGTTCTGGTTCTGGTCAATATCTTCATTAACGATATAGGTAATAGCAGAGGGTATGCTTATAGAGTTTGCAGGAGATACCAAGTTGGGAGGGGGTTGCAAGTGTTTTGGAGGATTGGATTATAGTTTGAAATGATCTGGAGAATTGGTCTGAGGTAAATAGGATGAAATTCAATAAGGACAAATGTAAAGTACTCCATTTAGGAAGGAACAGTCAGTTTCATATGTGTAAAATGAGAAGCAATTGTCTAGGAAGGATTACTGCAGAAAGTGACTTAGAGTTTATAGTGGACCCCATGCTAAATATGAATCAGCAATGTACACTGTTGCAAAAAAAGCAAAATCCTCCTAAATGATGCATTATTGGCAGTATTGTAAGCAAGACATGAGAAGTCATTCTTCTGCTCTACTCTGCACTGATTAGGTTTTAGTCAGTGTGTGGATAGTTCTCTGAAAACATCTACTCAGGACTCATCTAGACAACGTGGAACATTCGAAAGAGGATATGCAAATTCTGTGGGACATTGCGTATCGTCTTCTGATCTTGCTTTCGAAAGTGAAAGTAGTTGGGATGTGACTTTCAGCAAACCCTCTCCTTTTTCGAAAAGCTGTTTTTCCTCAAAAAATTAAGTTTACATGTCTTTTTGTAAGGGGGGGGGGTCTGAAAAAGCCGCGTCCCGACTGCTTTCACTTTCTAAAATTTTGCTTTTGAAAGTGAGATCAGAAGTATTCCGCATAGTCTAGATGAGCCCTTTGTGTGCAGTGGCAATCAAAAAAGCAAACAATGTTAAGAGTCATTAAAAAAGGGATAGAGAATAAGACAGAAAATATCTTATTGCCTCTATATAAAACCATGGTATGCCCACGTCTTGAATACCGTGTACAGATGTGGTCACCTCCTCTCAAAAAAGATATATTGGCATTGGAAAAGGTTCAGAAAAGGGCGACAAAAATTATAAAAGTTTTATAAAAATTGGAACGGGTCCCATATGAAGAGAGATTAAAAGGACTTGGACTTTTCAGCTTAGAAAAGAGGAGACTAAGGGGGGATATGATAGAGGTCTATATAATCATGTCTGGTATGGAAAAAAAGAATAAGGAAAAATTAATTTACTTATTCCCACAATATAACAAGTAGGGGTTACCAAATGAAATTAATAGCCAGCAAGCTTAAAACAAACAAAAGGAAGTTTTTCTTTACTCATCACACAGTCAACCTGTGGAACTCCTTGCCAGAGGATGTCATGAAATCTAGAGCTTTTACAGGGTTCAAAAAAGAGCTAGATAGATTCATGGAGGTTAGATCCATCAATGGCTATGATCCAAGATGGTTAGTAATGGTATCCCTAGCCTCTGTTTCTCTGGAGGTGGGTGACGGGAGGGATCACGTGAAGATTACCTATTTGTGATCCCTCCCTCTGGGGCATCTGGTATTGGCCACTGTCAGCTGACAGAATACTTGGCTAGATGGACCTTTAATCTGACCCAGTATGGCCATTCTTATGTTCTTATATTTAACTGAAATACTGTGTTCTGGACACCACGTTCAGAGAAACTGGAGAAGGTCCAGAGAAGAGCAATAAAAATGATTAAAGGTCTAAAAAATATGACCTATAAAGGAAGATTGAAGCAATTGGGTTTTAGCTGGGAAAAGAGAATATTGAGAGGACACGATAACAGCTTTCAAGTACCTAAAAACATGTTATGAGGAGAGAGGAACTGTTTTCCTTACCCTCTGGTGATGGGACAAGAAGCAGTGGGCTTACATTGTAGCATGAGAATTTGGATTGGATATTAGGAAAAACTTCCTAACTGTGAGGGTGGTTAAGCACTGAAATAAATTGCCTGGGGAGGTTGTGTAATCTCTATCATTGGAAATTAAGAGCAGGTTAGATAAACATCTGTCAAGGGATGGTTTAAATGGTGCTTGGTCCTTCTGTGAGTTCAGGGGACTGTATTTAACCTCTCAGGGTTCCTTGCAGGTCTAGTACAGGTTGGACTTCCCTGATCTGGCATCCTTGCGACCTGACCATTCGTGAAGGAAGGAGTTTGCTACGCTTCTGGACCAGGGGAGGTCAATTCCAACCCCAAGCTCTCCTGGGATCCATCAGCAGACCCAGCCGAGCTTCCCTCCCTGGCCACTAGGCTCTCTGAGCCCCTGGTTCCTGTCTCTGCGGTCAGTCCTGGGATGCCAGCCTCCACTGCCCCTGGGCTCTGCAGCCTGGCTTGGGCCCACTGGTACTCTGCAGGGCTCATGACTCCAGTCCCTGCCTCAGGCCTCCTAGGGCACTCTGGTTCAGGGGCTGCTCTCTGGTCCAGCAACATCTGTGATCCAATGTTGGTGGACCAGAGAGGTTTAATCTGCGTTCTGCGATTCTATGAAATACAACGAGAGAGGTAAATGGGCATACATTAAAAGCAATGACTGCATTAAAAAGAATATGAGCAAAATTAACAATACAGAAGAAGCTCAGTGTTATAAATAAACTCACCAGTCAAGTGTGCACCTCATTTAGAATTGGAAATACACAGTCAGAAAGCATTACAGAGCAAGGTCAAAAATGCAAATATAAGACAGTACTGTTAAATGTAAACTGACAAAATTAGGGAAAACAGCATTTTTTTTCTTTGCAGCCAGAGAAGCTGTATAAGTCAGTTTTGTTCTGAAAGAACAATCATAACATTTTGTTCAGAATTAGAAACCACCTCCATTGCACAAGTGCTCATAGGTTTCAGATTTTAATATAGCGCAAAATCAAAATAAACTTTGAGCTGCCAACATTTACCATAACTCTGATATCACACAAGCAAGACCCTTGAGTATATTGCCTGTAGCCCATGCCAATCAGCAGCATGAAATTCTTATCACTTGACCCGTGCCACATCTTTCTAAGTAACAGTGTGAAAATTAAGTCTTTGGTCTTCAGTTGTGATTCAGTTTGTCACAACTTTGAATAGTACCAGATCTTTCCTTCTACACACTCAGATAGTATTGCACTTTACACTTAATTTGAATTTGCAAGGGTTTTTAATAACCTGGCTATATTGCAGTTTTTAACTTCCAGTGTTTTTTCTCAGATGCCACATAACCAAATTGTACTGAATAATAAAACGTACATGTTTTGTTGTTTTTTAGAACCTCGTTCCCATGGAAGGGCAAATTTTATTCAGCGAGATGAAAGGGCTGTCAAAATGCAAGAACACTTGAAGAAAAGACTTAAGGAGAGACAAGCTAGTGGACATACTAATAATAAACTTAACAGCCCTCCTTCGTCACCACTTAAAGTTCATAATTCTTCCAATACAAATGTTCAGAATGGATATGGAAATGGAAAAGGACAGCAAGCAGCTTGTGGGATCATAAAGCAAAAACAAACAGGAAAATCAAGAGCAAGCCCACCAGCAGATTCAGATATGGGAGGTAAGTATTAGCTTTTGTCATGTAGGCTTTTGGATAGAAATTCCTAAAGTGTCTTACAGGTCTTACTCCTGGGAGGTAGGATTCTGTGCCACTGCAGATTCATGTCCCCTGCTGAAGTGTTTTCCCCAGAGAAAATGATAATCTGCCAGGAAGGCTCTACAATTGCATCTTTTGCCCATCAGTGGCTGTTGTGATGCCAGAAGAGAGGGCAGCTGGCTCAGACAGCCAGAAGAGAGAGTAGTGGAGAAGCTGTCTTCCTCACTGTGCTCTTCCTTCAGAGCCAGGTGAGGAAGTATGGGATATGAGGGGGACAGTCAGAGTGGGGCACACCAAACTGCTGGGAAGTCACACAGACTATGGTTGAGAGGTTAATATCAGGCAAGCAGCTCATGGGGAGAACCAGGGTCTGAATGGAAAGGCAGGGAAGGAAAGGAGGAAAGATGTCTGAACAGTGTTGCTAAAGAAATAGGAGGATGGAGGGGAGGAGTGCAGGGGGACACAATCACAGGGGCAGATGTGCCTGACTGAATGGGAGTGGCCAGAGGGCAGCCAAGACCTAAGAGGGGAGGCTCTGTAACAATCCCTCCTCTTTTCAGCCCCCTCCCCTCACAAAAAAAAACCTGTTCCATACTTTTCCTACCCCATCCAACAACATTCCTAGTTCATACGCAGGTTCCTGCCCAGCAATTACTTCCCTCTCCCTCAGTTCCTTGCTACCCCTGACTCCTCTACTGCTTCTGAGGGGGTGCAGGAAATACATTTTTTTTATTGTAGTTTAAATCAGTTATTACTCAAAGTAAGATGCCTAGTGAGGAATCTGTCAAAAAATCCTGAGTTTTGTTGTTGGTTGTTGTCTGTACTGTTACAGACATATTTGCTTCTAGCTATTTTGAAATTTCCAAAATAATTGAAACTGGTGTTGATTATCTTGTGTTGTTAAATAGGCAGAATGGGGTAGGGGCGGGGTGTGTGTGTGTGTGTGTGTGTGGGGGGGGGGGGTGTGGTATTCCCTCAGGATGAGAAATCTTTAAAAACTAGCCAATTAGCCCGCCATAAGACAGGATTTTCAGGTCTTCTCTCCTGAGCGCTCTCGCTCAGTCTCTCTCTCTGCCCCCTTCTCCTCCTTTTACCCCCCTCTCTCAGCTCTCCTCCGCTTCCTGCCTCTCTCTCCGTATTTCTTTCTTTCTCTTCTCCCCCTCCTGCCTTTCACTCTTTCTTTCTCTTCTCCTGCCTCTCTCTTCCCTCCGTCTCTCCCCGCCCTCCTTCCCCTTCCCTCCTGCCGTGGCACTTGGCTGAGTCCTGCCACGAGGGAGGGGGATGGGGCGGTGACGTACACGGCCAGGGGATGGGGCCGTGTATGTCACTGCCCTCCCTTCCCCTTCCACCGCAGGGGAGCCCAAATGGCCCCTTGCACTGCTGGCTCCCCCGGCGGCCCAGCTGAGGGGCGCAGCACTCAGTTGAGTGCCACAGCGGGAGGGGAAGTGGGGCGATGACATACACTGCCCCACCCCCTGGCTGTGTACGTCACTGCCCCGCCCCCTCCCTCTCCCTCCTCGAAGGCTCAGCTGAGTGTTGCGCACTCAGCTAGGCCGCTGTGGGTGAGGAGGGGTGTGGCGGTGATGTACATAGCCGGGGGAAGGACTGTCTGTCACTGCCCCCCTTCCCCTCTCCTGCGGTGGCCCGGCTGAGGGGTGCACCACTCAGCGCCACGGTGGGAGGAGGAAGGGGGGGGCGGTGACTTACACAGTCCCGCCCCCGGCCGTGTGCGTCAGCGCCCCTCACCCCTTCCCGTCCCACCGGGGCTCAGCTGGGCCGCGGCGGGGAGCAAGTGGCAGCAAGTGGCCATTTGGGGTCCGTGCTCCCCATCCGTGGCGGGAGTGCCACTCAGCTGGGCCGCGGGCGGCAAGCGGCAGTTTGTGGTCTGGGGACCGTGGACCCCAAACGGCCGCTTGCCACCTCTTGCTCCCCCGCTGGGCCCAGCTAAGCGCTCCCAGCTGAGCGTGCCACGGAGGGAAGGGAAGGGGGGGGCGGGGCGCTGATGTACACGGCCAGGGGGCGTGGCCGTGTATGTCAGCGTTAGACGCACAAACAATGTGCATATGTATGTGTGATAAGACAATTAATTTTTTTCCTCTTTTAGTACTTACAGAAAAGGCCTGAGATTTTTTTTAATTTTTTTTTTCGATTTTTTTTTTTTTTTTTTTTAAACTTTAGATACTGGCAATATCAAGTCTGGTGTTCCCTGATTTCGCTGAAATACTTCATGGGAGAATCTCTAATTTTTTTTTTTTTTTTTTAACCTCAGATGCCTTTATTAAAGTGAAAGGGTATTGAATCGTCTACAAAGATCCTTCCTCCAAAATTTGGTAGCCATTGAAATCAATCAGTTTATGCCCCCCTAAGTCTGACTAAAATTCTGTGGTTTTAGTTACTCAGCTGTCAGAGGCTCTGATTTTGCTGGTTTTCCATTCATCATCACAGACTTCCAGAGCAGATGAAACCTTGGTTTCTAGTAAACCTAGTTAATCATTTTTTGTTCAAACAAAAATATTTTCAGGCCTTTATACATCATAAAGAAACAAACTCATCAAGTTGAAACTTTTTTTCAATGTTTGCTACCCCTTTGTAGTTTATTTGGGTTTGAAAAAATTTAGTAACTTTTTAAATATGTTCTAAGAAATTCATTCTGTTGGTCGCAACTATTGCTGATTTAGGGTGTTCATCTCTTAGGGTATGTGTGTGTCTGAAAGTTTTGGTGCCAAAATTATAGGAAATCCTCACTATTCGTGGTGGATGGGTTCCTGCATCCACCACAAATGGCAACATTTGTGAATACTGGGAAGTGACTCTTTGCCCCTGCAGTGAGCTCCCTACAGTTCCCAAATTCACCACAGTGGTTGGGTGCTCCGGGGAAGTAATCTCAGCTGCCGGGACAGGAAACCAGTGAATATGTGGAACAGTGAATAGCTATTCCAGAAATAGAAAGGGTCTTCTATAATGTCAACATGCAGAAGTCACCAAAAAAAAGTTTAAAGGCATGTTTGACAGATCATGGCCACATTTGTTGCTCCCATGTCAACAGACTGAGCAATGCTCACTGAAATTCACCGAAATTGGGTGTGTTTCATGCCTTTTATGTTGAAGCGTGAATGCTATGGTTTTGTTGCCAAAAAGATGGTTGCCAATGTAGACCTGCCCCTAGTCATATTTGGAAAATTACTACTTGTGCTGTTTAGGAGTCTGTGCTTCTGCAGGCTATTTGGCTGTTTTCTAACTGCTAACTTGTGGGCTACTTTCATGATACTGCTTCTCAGTTTATCTTGCACCTTTGGACAACAGCATGAACTGCTGTACCACATCAGAGCAGTGGCCCATCTAGTCTGGTACCCTGTGAATACTAGGCACTTCAGAGAAAGGTACATAGTTCAGTTACAGAATGACTTACCCATAGAATAAGTTTTTTCAAACTAAGGGCTTGTGGTTTGTTTGAGTCCTTGTTCACGTCGATTCCAATCAGATGTACGTGCACTGCGCGCACGAGCATTGGAAACTTTCCCCTAGCAACTCCTATAGGGTGAGCTGTGGAGATCCTTAAAGTGGTGTCGCTATGTTAGTGCACATATACCACATGCAGAAGTCACCAAAAAAAAGTTGCAAAGGCGTGTGTGTTTGGCAGATCATGGCCAAATTTATAGCTCCCATGTCAACAGACTGAGCAGTGCTGACTGAAATACACCATAATTGGGTGTTTTTCATGCCTTTTACGTTGTAGCGTGAATGCTATTGTGATATATTGGTGCACATAACACAACCAAATCTGCCCTCCCTCAGCTCCATCTTGCCATCCATCATGGTGTTGGAACTTCCTGGCTCTTGCCTTGGCACGTGTCTAGTCCCTAGTCTATAGCTCTCTTCGTTGTCCTCTTTGTTTGAGTAGTGAGCCTTCAGCATCAACAGACCAGCAGGCAAGTTCTTAAGAGCTATAGCCCCTGCGGGGTGCCAGGGCATGCCTAACACCCCAGCCTTTAAATTGTGTGCAGTGTGTAAGCGCCCCATGCCCAGTAGCAATCCACACTATGCATGCCTTCTCAGTGTGGTGTTTTTCACCCAAAAATTGAAGTGCAAAATCTGTAGAAGGTTTAAGCCCCACACCAGAAAGGACCAGAAGTACAGGCTCCAGCAGCTCCTTATGGAAGCAATGCTAAAACCCCCTCAGGCAAAGCTTTAGACACATTGAGCCAGCTTGGTGCAAAATGCTTCAGGTTCTGTTCATGATAGTGCACCAAAACCAAGTGCAACCAAGGACTCCCAGACCTGAGGTTCCCTAGCACCAAAGACCAAGGGTCCAGGACATAGGTCAGCCTCACCATCACCATGAGGCAGGAGGGAAGACAAGCGTAGATCCCCTCAGAGTCTGGCCTGACCAAATGTTATAGAATTCTCCAGCGCAAGTGGTCCAGGATGTGCTGTCGATTTCAGTCCCGAGACCGGCACCGTTGAGTCCAGCACGTGGCCTGTCACCAAAAGACATAAGTCCGATGCAGATCTTGAACTTTCCCTCAATGCCCAAGACCTCATAGCAATTTCGGAGGCTGACGCCTCATGGGTGCGCATTAAACCGCCAAGACTGCACTGCTCTAGGAGATAGCCAGCAATGCTGCATAGACCACTCTGCGGAACAGCACCGGGACAGGTCATCCTTGTCAGGAATCACATATGCCAGTATAGCACACACCAGCATTGGTGCCAAGAGGGGGCTCAGCACCAACTCCCAGAGCATCACTGAGCGAACGACACTTGGCACCAAGATCCATCTCCCTATCTAGGTTGAGGTCCAGAAGCGCTTGGCACCGTTCTGGGTCCAGACTCTCCCAGTACCACTCACAGTCGCTAAGAAGGTCTCAGTATGTGACGTCAGCACCACCATGGTCATTGCAGTTGGAGTCAGAATCAGATGCAGTCTCAACCCATTCCCGACGGAGCCGCATCAGTCATGGCAGTCGGGACCGGCTGGCACTGTGGCAGCAGCGGTGGCAACTGCCTGCACAGTGGTCTTTCTGGTCGACAAGCCATAGGTCCCTGTCCCCGGTTCTGGCCGAGGGCACCATTGGCAATGGAATCCAGTCCACCAAGACGTGACAGCCCACTGCCCGAGCCCTGTGATCAGCTGCCCAGGTTGGGGTGTCTGACAGTACCGGATGGGGGACCTCAAGCCCAACACCCCCTCGAGGTTGTGGGGACACCTTGCCTGCTCAAGCCTATTCGTCTTCATCCCTGATGAAGCAGTGGTGGGCATCTCCATGCCAGATCCCTCTCTGCTCGACCATAGGGCTTATCAAGAACTATTACACCAGGTTGCCCAGAACATGAATCTCCCTATGAAGGAGATACAGGAGCTAGAAGACTTCATGGTGGACATTGTCACAAAAAGGGTCATCCAGGATAGCTCTGCCAATTAAAGACTATACAGACAAATTATATAAACTTGTGGCAGACCATGTCATCCATTCTCCTGATGGTCAAAGGTGTCAAAAGGAGGTATTTCATTCCCTCCAAATGGTACACGTTCCTATTTTCACATCCCATCCCTGCTCTTTTGTGGTCTACGCCATCAACAAGAAGCAGCAAGGGCAGGAAGCCCCACCCCTGAGGCCAAGAAGACTGACCTGTTAAGCAGGAAGGTCTATTCAGCAGGGGGCTTGCAGTTGAGGTGTGCTAACCAGCAGACAATCCTCAGTCGTTATGCATACAAATCATGGGAAGCGCACTCAGAATAAAGAGTTGTTGCCCCATGATGCCCATCAGGAGTTTGGGGCCCTGTCAGAGGAAGGCTATACAATAGCCAGGACATCCCTACAAGTGGCTTTAGATTCAGTGGACTCGACAGTAAGGACACAGTAGGATGGAGTGGCTATGTGCTGATAAGCATGGCTTCAAACCTTGGGGCTTCCCCTGGAGGTTCAGTATACATTGCAGGATCTCCCCTTTGAGGGAGAGAGTCTGTTCTCAGAACAGACAGACTGTTATACTCCGTCAAAGATTCCCAAGCAATCATGAAGTCCTTGGGGATGCACAGCCCAGCATCCCAAAGGTGCCTGTTCTGCCCTCAGCTCCCTGAGCAGAGATTTGTGCCTAGGCAGCACCCTAAGCAGCAGCAGCAGCACAGGCACAATAGGAACAGTAACAAGAGGAGAACCTCATCCCAGCAAAATTATCAGGGGAACAACTCCTCCAAGCTTCCTCCGGACCCTAAACAGGTTTTTTTGAAGGTTCCACCCAAGGGCAGAGCACCAGAGCTACCAGATCCATCCCATTTGTTTTCAGTCGGACTCCCACTTCTACCGTGCGTGGGCCATTATTACGTTAGACCGTTGGGGTGGGATATTCCCTGCAGTTGGCATCCCCACCATCTCCCTTCCCTGGCCCTCTTCAGGAACCCCCTCATGAGCATCTCCTGAAACAGAAGGTCTGATCACTCCTCAGACTAGCAATGATACATGAGGTCCCTCTGGAAGTCAGGGGCTGGGGTTTTTATTCCAGTTACTTCCTCATCCCAAAGGCAAAAGGCCAATCCTAGACCTAAGGAACTTCAATCGCTATATATGGAAACTGAAATTCAGGATGGTCACACTAGCAATCATAATCTCTTGCTTGGATGTGGGAAACTGGTTCCCTGCCCTCAACATGAAGGATGCACATATCGATCCTCCTGTGTCATAAGCGTTACCTCAGGTTTACAGTAGTAAACGTGCATGATCAGTTTGTGGTGCTACCATTTGGCCTCTCTTCTGTCCCATGAGTGCCATGTGGCCCAGGCAGCACTGGTCCCCCGGAGGATCCCTGCTCCACCATATGGCCCAGCTGCCCCAGGAACAGCCCCCCTTGGTCATGTGGGCTGGCCACCCCAGGAGCAGACCCACCCACCATACAGTCCTGCTGTCCAGGCTGCATGGCTGCCACAGAGCTGGAAACAGGGTCGTAATGAGGCTTCCCCAGTAGCGACAGCCTCGCTGTGGTCCAGCTCCAGCTGCAGAATGTGGCTGGGGACATGGCATGGCAGAGGGCCATGGCCCAGCCATGGTCCAGCAGGCAGGGGTTCGCAGCCCACCACCGGTCCATAGAGCGATGGTTGGGAACTGCTGACATAAAGCACAAAATCCACTTAGAAGCCCTGTATCTTCCAGGGTTGCAGAATACACTGGCAGATGCCCTCAGCAGGACCTTCATTGTCCATGAGTGGTCTGTCAGGGAAGATGTGATACATTTGATTTTTTCCATAAGTGGGGGACTCCCTGTCTAGATTTGTTCACCGCTCCGGAGAACAAAAAGTGCAGGGACTTTTGTTCATTCCAGAATCATTATCTGGGTTCTATTGGAGACTTGTTTGCACTACACTGAGGGGGGGAGGGACGCTCTTGCACGCATTCCCCCCAGTTCCCCTGGTGCATCAAGTCCTACTGAAAGCCCGCAGATACAGGGCCCATCTAATCCTGTTGGCACTGGCACAGCCACATCAACTTGTTTCTCCACCCCTTCAACTTGTTGGTGGAGGTCCCAGTAGCCCTCCCCCTGTACCTGGACCTCCTGACGGAGTATCAAGAACATTTCAGACACCCGGATCTGCACTCACTCCATCTAATGGCATGGAAACTGGATGGTTCAATGTGCTAGAGCTTCAGTGCTCTGTGTAGGTGCAGGAGGTCCTTTTGGGCAATAGAAAGCCCTCTACCAGGGTGGCATATTTGGCCAAATGGAGAAGATTTTCCACCTGGTGTGCAGCACAGGCCATCTCCCCTACAGACACCTGTTCCACTGGTGTTAGAATACTCTCTCACTTACGGACACAGAGCCTAGCACCCTCTTCGATGAATGTGCACCTGGCATCTATGTCTGCCTTTCACCCAGGGATTGTTCTCAATGTTCCCTGTTCAGGCACCCCAAGGTAATTCGCTTCAGGAAAGGATTGGACAGGTTGTAGCCATATTATTATTGACCTGTACCTATTCAGGATGTAAACTTGGTTCTCAAACTTACGGGTCCCTCCTTTGAACCAATGGCCAAGACTTCACTTCACCTTTTCTTGAAGGTAGCTTTCCTGGTGGCCATCCCCTTGGCAAGGAGAGCGTCTGAGTTGAGGGCCTTCTCCTCAGAGCCCTGTATGCGGTTTTTCACAGGGATAAAGTGCAACTCAGTCTGCACCCATCCTTCCTACTGAAGGTGGTCTCCCACTTCCATCTGCCTCGGTAGATCTTCTGCCCAGTCTTTTATCTCAAACCATATTCTAGTACCAGGCAGAGTGCTGTACACTCTAGCTGTAAGGAGGGCCCTGGCTTTTTACATAGATCATACTAAGCCATTCCGAAAGTGCACACAGCTGTTCATGGCAATAGCAGAGTGAATGAAGGGAGACCTGGTCTCTGCACAGTGCACATAATCATGGATAGCACGGTGCATGCACACTTGTTATGACCTGGGAGGGGTACCACCACCACCACTGTTCACAGGTCACTCTAGTAGGACACGTGCCTCATTGACTGCTTTTGTGGCTCAAGTTTTCCTGCAAGAGATCTGTAGGGCCACCATGTACTTGTTCTCTTTATTTTATTTTATTTTAAATTTTATTTTAAATTTTATTTTTAATTTTTTTTTATTTTTATTTATTTTTTTATTTTATTCACAGCCCATTGTGCTATCAATAAATTTTCCAGGGAGGATGCAGCTGTTGGTAGGGCAGTGCTTCAATCCGTGATTCCTAACTCTGACCCCACCTCCATGGGGAAGCAGCTTGGGAGTAACCTGATTGGAATTTAATGTGAACAGGCACTCAAAGAAGAAAAGTTCCCTGTTCTTGTAACTGGTGTTCTTTGAGATGTGTTGTTTACATCCATTTCAATACCCACCCTCCTTCCCCACTTCCAGAGTAGCCAACAGGAAGGAACCAAAGGAGTGCAAGGTTGGCTATGGTATATATGTGCTAATATAGCAGCGCCACTCTAGGGGTCTCCACATCCAACCCTACGGGAACTGCTAGGAGACGTTTCCAATGCTTGTGCAGGCAGCACATGTACACCTGATTGGCATGGACATTAACAACATATCTCGAACACCAGTTACACGATCAGGTAAACTGTTTTTTATGCCTTGAAACGAGGATTTCTTTTCCCTAGCTTTTAAAATTCTCTTATCTAAGTGGGGATATATTCTCCCTAAGCAGAATAAATTCTAATTCTCATTTGGAATCTGTTAAGCTCTTCATCTTGTGACACAGTTTACACAATGCATAATTAGTATCTGAAAGCTTTTCATTTGTTGCCTTTCAGTTTCATTGAATGTTCGCTTCTTGAATTCTGAGAGAAGATAAACATGTGTTTTACTTATCTTATGCAAACCAATCAGTAGATTTATGCTTCTACCATATTGTCTAGTCTGATCTAAACTAAACAGTCTCTCTTCATATTTTTATATGGAAGTGGGTTTGTGCCTTTATCTTCCTTCATTGAACTTTGTTCTGTTGCTGCTGTATCTTTCCTGAGTGTTACCAGATCTCAAAAAATGTATTCCATGTCAATGTGTACCATAAATGTGCATAACAGCCTCAGGAAACTCTCGCATTCTTTGTGTGCCAACATTCCAAGGTTTATATGAAACTTCATGAAATTTCAGTTGAAAAGTTTTAGTTTGAGAGTAAACAGCATTTTAAACTAAATTACTCAGTCTGTTTAAATGTTTTCAAATCATTCTTTGAGCACAATGATGGACTTGTAGGAGTAAAATAGTAATTGTAGGAGTAAAATAGAAACCAGAATTAGGATCTTGGCAGAGAGGAGGAGGAGGAAGAGGAGGAGGAGCTAAGGCTAGTCTACACTTGCATTTGAACAACCTGTTTACACGTGCTTGAATTCCCCTCTCCTCTTAAAGACAGGAGTTTTGCCACTGCACCTATAAAGCTGATTTATCAGCAGGAGCATTTTTGGGGAGTATTTTGTCTGCAAAAGTGCCAATAGACAGGGTTTACAAATGCCAACTTTTAGCGATAGGGCTGTGTTGACAGTCTTGTTGCTAAAAGTTGTATAGTGTAGACACAGCAAAACTTTCACTAGTATGTCTAAACATATTTGGTTAAAGATTTGGCCTTGCAAAAAGAAATTAAATTTTCATTTTAAATACATTTTCAGTTTTCCTTTAAGGATGCAATTTCATTATGAATTTTTGAATGTATGCTTCCATTAAATACACATTTTAAACTAAATATCTTTCACAAGGATATATATATATATATATATATATATATATAACTATTCTCGATGGAAGTGCATTCTGTTGTTTATTTTTAATATGTAATTTTAAAATCTCAAACACCATCTTCCAAATGTTATATCCATGGAGAAATTTGGTTTACAAAGAAAATGCAGCATTAACTACATCAGCACACACAGCAGCATATAAGACACAAACATATTGTCAGTTTTTCACATCTTTTGTTTATATACCAAGATTTTTATTCAACAGAAATAAACCAAGATATGCTCAGATTAGGGAAATATATCCGTTGTGAAGGATGTACTAAATGGGGCTTGTATAACTCTTGTGAGTTTTGGACAATTCTATAAATCACACAGCCAAAATAAATAGAGAAAATGAACTTTATACGTACTATGTTAATGTCTTAATGAAGCTAACTCCATCTTGTGGTTGTACTTAGATAAGAAATGTTCATCTGCTGGGTGTTTTTTTTTTCAACTAATCTGTTTTATGTTTGTCTTTTCAGAGTCTGACACAGAATCCAAAAAGTTGTATGATCTTCAGTTAAGCATTGGTAAACCTGTAGTAAGTATTTTCTTGGAAATTTATATATAATCCCATGATTATATACTTTCTTTTGAGAAATTATAAATACTATGAAGTGATTTTATTTGAAATTTTACATTCTTAAGTGGAAAGCACATGCTTTAGTGGTTGGAGCTTCAGGCCAAGCATCAGAAACTCAGTTTTTTCACCTCTGCCACTGACTTGCTGAGAGACCTGGAACAAGTTACTTCCTGTGTGCCTCAGTTTCCCAAACTGTAAAATGGGGATAATGCCTTCCTCTGAGGTTATTGATGTTGGTAAATGCTTTGAGATCCTGTAATGAAGGGCACTCTGGGTCTAATGAAATCTATCCACTGGCTTCACTGAATTTTGGACCAAGCTCAGTTGAGTATTTGCAGACTGTTTGGGATCTTGAAATCTTATGGTGGTATTTCAATAGATTATAGGCTAAAATTCCAGGCTGATTATAGGATAGTCAGGTACACTTAATTTCTTTTGTGCATCAATTGTAGAGTGTAACTACATACTTTTGCTTCAGCTTTCCTGCTATTCCTTGTTATGATAAAGCTGCTGCATGACTGCTACTAGTGCCCCATTGGTTGGTTTAGTGCCAGAAAGTTGTGTGAACTTTATTTTGGAGGAAATTTGGAATGCTATGAAAAACTTATAGATTTGGGTACCTACAAAAATATGTACTGAGACATCTGAACAAGTTGCCAAGTCTTCAGAGGTGCTGTAGTCGGTGTGGGATGTGAATACTCAGCTGGAAAACTGTGAGGCTTTGTTTGTGCTTAAACACATGCCTGATTTTTAGAGTCCCAATTTGAAAATTTTGGCAAAAGTACTTAGATCAGAAGTTGCAAGTGGAATAGAAACTTCACATCTCAAGGCCATTTATATACGCTCGTTTTATTTTATATTGTGCTTTTGATATGAGCACCCTAGAATGATTAATAGTTAATATTGAATTAAAACTCAGTAAAATCCTCAGTAAAATCCTTAAAAAAGACTCTGCACTTCCATTACCTAAAAGTAAAGAATTCCTTCAGTGAGAAACTTAATGGGGAAAAGAGCAAGTATAAATTAATTATTAGCATTATTTATTTGCTTTATTATAGCAAGCAAACCTATTTGCATTATTTGTGTTTTTAAAAGGTTTCTGATGTACAAGCAAGATCAGCAGTTCTGTCCTGGAATCTTCCAGTTAGTTCTCAGAATGGAGAAAGTCATGGTCTCACACCAGCAACATTTATCTTTGAAGTAGCAGTATCCAACAGCGGTAAAAATGGAAAATTTAAATCTGTCTATATGTAAGTCTCGTTCCTTAATTTAAGCTTAATGCATATGTTCAAGTACACTGATACAGATTAGCAGTGTTTTTATCAGGAGGTGTACATTGTTTTGCAGACCTACTTTCTTCGCATACAAATAATTTTTAGTAGTATCAATAGGTATTAAGTATAAAGGGCATGCTTTAACACTAAATGTACATTGTATAGCTTTACTTTGTAATAAGCCTGTGTTTTGTAGCAAGTGGAAGAACGATCACTTTTTGTCCCTACAGAGGAGAAGAAACAACAATTACCCTTCCTGAGCTCCGACCAGCAACAGATTACCATGTCAGGTATGTTCTGGGAACTTCCCTAACTAGACTGGAATACCCAATACTGTTATAAATGCGAATTATTAAATCATTTCTTCCTTCTTGAGATGGACATGAATTAACTATTTATCTTTTTTGTAATATATGATTGTCTGTGCGCTGTTGTTGTTGCCACTGGGATCTTAATACTGTCCTTTTTGTAGTACCTAAATTGATACAAATCCTGCCTTTTGCTTGTTTGCATTTTTGTCTACCATTGTCCCTCTGCCTGTCCTCTCTGATTCCAGTGAAAAAGGAGTTAAGTGGCTTTCCTGTATTTCCATGCTGCTGCTCTTAAGGGTAAAGAAGGAATCAACAAGAGAGATTCTTCTAGACTAAGGGCCGCCACAAAGAAAAGAATAACCATCAGCCCTCCTTGACCTTCTTTCACATGTCTAGGAGGAGCAGAAAGTGTTTGAGCTAATCTGTGCTGAAGGGATAAGAGGCTTCCAAACTGCTCCATTTATTGTATTGATTCAGTTTCTAGTTTGGCTCAACTGTAGTATTATTGTAGAATTCTTTGTCTTTTTGATTTTTCAGGAGAGCTGCAGTGGTCTTGAATTATTTCCCTTTGAATTCCAAATATATTGGTTAGTTAATCTCCATGTAAGTTAGTAATATCTTGTAGATATTTATAATAGGGATGTAAGCAACTAATCAACTACTAGCTTCCCTCTCTTTTCCTCCCCGCCCTTACCCCACCCCCCGCTGCCTCCATCACAAAGCTTAAAAGGGTAGCCGAGTTAGTCTGGAACAGGAAAAACTTAAAAAACAACGAATAGTCTAGTAGCACCTTAAAGACTAACAAAACATGTAGATGAGTTTTCGTGGGCATAACCCACTCCTTCAGATGACTGGAGTATCAAAGAGGCAGCAAGAGAGGGGGAGAGGAGCAGGTGCTGGGGGGAGCCAGCTTAAAAGCCAGTTCATTCCAGCTCTGTGTGATAGAGCAGAGGCTCAGTGGTGGTGCTTCCTCTTTGAAATGCCCGTAAGGGCTGTTGTCCATTTCAGTCTTTGAAATGGACATGTGGAGCCTGGGGTCAGCAGGGAGTCTCCCCCTGAACCTAGGCTTCATGTGGTTCTTCCGCTCTTGTACATTTAAAAGTGGAAGTGCCAGCATAGAGCCCTGGGTCAGAGGAGACTCCCCGCTGGTCCCAGGTTCCACACAGCATTCCAACTTTGAAATGTTCAAAAGCCCCTGCTGGGACTCTTGTACATTTCAAAGGCGGAACACGCACTAGTCCTTATCAACTAATCAAATAGTTGATGGAAATCCCATCGACTATTCAATTAGTTAATCGATATTTAACATCTCTAATTTATAATATGAATTTACTTGGAAGACTTTTACTTGAATAATTTTGAAGTTTCATTTATTCATTTTTATATCCTTAATTCTCAAGGCTTTCTAGCATATTTGAATATAAAGTAATTCTCTTCTACTCATCCATCTGGTAGTGTTCTTTAGTATAGTTTTGATAATGAATCCCAAATGTGTTTCATCATTTACTTTGTCACAGTGGTGACACCCTGACAGTGTGCCAACTAAGCTTATGGTAAATATGCTACTTGAAAAAAGAATTTGTTGGAAAATTGTTTAACATGAAGATGTTTACTTTTCTCAAAGGTCTGTAACAGGTTTAATATGGACTTTTGCTTCTAGCATTAAAGATGAAGTCTGTTAAATATAAGTCCCAGAAATGCTAAATTATTTTGTTCAGAGGGATGGCAACAGTTAGAATTGATTCATCAGTGCTTTTATTTTTAAAAACATAAATGTAGAGCACAAGAAGGGAAACAGGTTGACAGCCCTTAAGACTGAGTGCCTCTATACACAAAATGGTTAAATCCAAAGAAACTGCATTGTGAGGATTTCCATGCTGCTGTTCTAATGTTCCTTTATCTCCCTGACACTGCCAACAAAGTGGCATTTGTGGTAGTGATTTTTGAAACATGGATACCAGTCCTTTAGGAATTATAATGAGATTATGGACTCACTTCATTGGGCCTCTCCTGGACAATTACAACAGTGTGAGTTATACTTGAGCCAGTGGTCTATGGAAAAAAGGCTCTATTACATTTCTAATTCAATAAGCTATTTACTCTTTTTTCTCTACTTTCTGCCTCTTAAGAGCATTTCTCAGGCAGATAATCCATAGGATGTTCATGTGATGGTAATCTTGGGATACTTCATTAACTGCACTTTGTCTTTCAGAGTTTCAGCAACAAGTAATTCCATAAAAGAATCTGTTTCCGAATTGGTGAGTTTTACTACAGAAAGTTGTGAACCAGACCCTCCAGCTGCACCTAAACTAATCAACAGAACAAAAAACAGCTTGAGTTTACAGTGGAAGGTAAGTAACTTGACAGGTTCATATACAAGAGGCTTAAAGTCTTGACAAAGCAAAGGTTGCACCTCTGAAAACCAACACACTGTGGACTGGCAAACATCAGTGGTCTGGTGGGACTGTGGATGCTCCTGGTCCAGAGAGCCTGGGAGCCTAATTGCAGGAAGGCCAGCAGTCTGGTTGGGGCCAGGAGCATCCAGGTTGGAGTCCCCAGGAGTGCTGGGGCCAGGCTGGAGAATCCCAGCACCCTGCGGCCGTGTGGGGCCGGGGTGCTGGAATTCTCCAGCCAGGCCTGCCTCTCCAAATCTTCCCCAGTAGTTGCTGGATTGTCCCATAGTTCCACGAAAGCTGTGGACCTTATAGCTTATCTTTTTTGAGGACTACATAATGATGTAACAAAATAACATCAACTCTGTTGCGTATACAAGTGTTTATTTTTCTACAGATCTTGTCAGTTCAAAAATTCTTTTGCAGTCTGTTTTCCCTATCCTTGTTACATTCATGTCACAGAGAGGATAGTGATAGGAGTCATTAGCAGATCAGTAGTCCTTCCAAGGAGCCTCCATTGTCCTGCTAGTGCGAATTTCATCAATTCACGTGGACGTTCTTAGTCATGTTGAATGACAGACTCCGAAATGCCAGTTCCCTTTTCCTTAACACCACAGGTATGATAACATAAGAACGGCCGTACTGGGTCAGACCAAAGGTCCACCTAGCCCAGTATCCTGTCTACCGACAGTGGCCAGCACCAGGTGCCCCAGAGAGGGTGGACTGAAGACAATGATCAAGCGATTTGTCTCCTGCCATCCCTCTCCAGCCTCTGACAGAGGCCAAGGACCCCATTTTATCCCCTGGCTAATAGCCTTTTATGGACCTAACCTCCATGAAATTATCTAGCTTCTCTTTAAACTCTATTATTATCCTAGCCTTCACAGCCTCCTCTGGCAAGGAGTCCACAGGTTGACTACACGCTGTGTAAAGAAGAACTTTCTTTTATTAGTTTTAAACCTGCTCCCCATTAATTTCATTTGGTGTCCTCTAGTTCTTCTATTTAAGGAACTAATAAATAACTTTTCTTTATCGGCCCTTTCCACACCACTCATGATTTTATATACCTTTATCATATCCCCCCTCAGTCTCCTCTTTTCTAAACTGAAAAGTCCCAGTCGCTTTAAACTCTCCTCATATGGGACCCATTCCAAACCCCTGATCATTTTAGTTTGCCCTTTTCTGAACCCTTTCCAAGGCCAAAGTATCTTGTTTGAGGTGAGGAGACCACATCTGTACACAGTATTCAAGATGTGGGCGTACCATAGTTTTATACAGGGGCAGTAAGATATTCTGGGTCTTATTTTCTATCCCTTTCCTAATAATTCCTAGCATCCTATTTGCCTTTTTGACCGATGCAAGTAGATAGTGAAAGACATCAAGGGATATAAACATAGAGTTCATAAATCAAACTGGGATTAATACATTCACGTATTCCCATACTCTCACAAATAAGGTCTGAAATGCTCACTAAAAGTGTGCTTAAATAGAGGTGTATTAGAAGGGAAAGATGGGATATTATGTGGATTGTACAGTTAAAATGAGTGTTTTAGACATAAGGTTTCTGCCCTTACTTAGTTACCTTAGTAAAATCTTTCAGTTCAGCATCCAAGTGTCTATGTAAAATTAAACTCTGCTTTTAAACCTTTGAGCCTAACATTTTTCCTTCTTTTTTTTATTTTATTTTATTTATTTCAGTCTTCGAATGATAATGGTTCCAAAATAACTAATTTTCTCTTAGAATGGGATGAGGTAAGCCCTTTATTTTTATGATGGAAAAATTGTTTGCAAGTATGAATGCTTTGCAGGTATGAGCGAATGTTTATTGTTTAAGTATGTATTGTTTTGTTGTGGCAGTCAGTATCGTCTTTTGTGTGTAGCCAACTTAAAAAAAGAAATACTTGGACCAGATCTACTACAGTACAACAGCAGGGATGGGCAAAAGCCTCTGTGGGCCAGATCTGGCCTGCCTAGGGCATTGATCCGGCTCGCAAGGCAATTCCAGGCCCCACCCCCTAATGGGCATGCCCTACCTGTGGCACGTGCCATGGGAGAAGGAGTTCAGCCTCGTCCCTCCTCCCCTTATGCAACCACTTCAGAGCGCTCCCTCCACCTTCAGCAGGTCAGGCTGCAGTCCCAGGCCAGCCCTAGAGGCCAGAGGCACCATGGCCACGCAGTCTGGGCCGGTCCAGGAGGCACCACTGCCACCGCACCTCCGGGACCATCCCTGGGCTGCGTGGCTGTGGCAGCAGTGCCTCCGGGGCTGGCCTGTGGCTGTGGTAGCGGCATCTCCAGGGCCAATCTTGGCCATGTGGCTGCAGCATCTCTGGTCTCTGGGGCAGCCGGGGCAATGTGGCTGCAGCTGTTGCTGCAAGGGGTTACAAAGCCAGATAAGGTTCCCTCTCATGACTAGATGCCTCCCACCCCAATACCCTCATTTTCCCTCCCTCCCCCCTGCCCCCCCAAGACCTAGCATCCCCATCTTGCTCCAATACCCTCCCTTGTTCCTGTTCCCTCCATCTGGCCAGTCATCCTACTCCCAGCCTATTTCTGTATCCCATCCCTATCCTAATTGCTAGCAGCCCTGTCGTGCGCACTGTAACCCTCATTTTTGTCTCCACTCCAGAGCCTAAGGAGGTCCATAAAATCCACTAACTCCAGAACCCCAGAAAAGTAAATCTGGTCTATGGGAAGCTCTGAACCTCAGTCCCTCCTTTCCCCTCACCCCATGAGGCTGGGTCACCAGAGGAGTAAGGTGTCTCAGTTGGGGCCACATCAGTGAGGGTTGGGGTTTTTTGGAGGAGGGTTTTTTTTCTTATTTGTGTGGTTCCCAACTGATGGTTTTTGTTTTGGTTTGGGTTTTTTTGTGAGTCAGAGACTCCCAACCCAAAAAGGATTCCTCACCTCTGCCATAAATAAAGAAAACATCAATGTTGGACATAATATTTTACTTTAAAATGAAGTTTGATAAACTAACATGAGAGAGTTAAAGGTTTATTCTGTTTCATAATTTAAATTAAACCATTCTCACTACCTGCAGCTGGATCAGAAAATAAGGTCACTGTACCCAACAGAGTAATTCTCAACCTCACCCCTTCCAGGTTGGCCCATGGCCACTTCAGAAATTTTTGGTGTGGCCTCCCCCTTCCACAATTATTGTCCACCCCTGTATTACAGCAATTTGAAACAGATTCCATTAAATTATTCTGAGAATAGTGTTACATTTATGCCGTCCTAAGTAATGTTCCTATTATCTCCATTATTAGCAGACAAAGCATAATGAGTCCATTTCATGAAGATAATCATAACCCTCCCTGAAAACATTTTGAAGTTATTACTAAAAATGTGTTCTGTAATGATTATAAAAACGTCAAAGGATTAACATCTTAATTTGCATAGGTATCCAAGGGAGTTTGATATCCAAGGTAGCTTATTGCTACCTTAACTTACACTGACCTAATAGGGTAGTGGAGAGCTTAGAGTCAGGTTTGTCTGCTCTGCCTCCAGCTCATTGCTGGGAGTCTGGTTGCCCCATAGCTCCTGGCAAGCACTCTCTTTTCCCCCTGTTCCCTGCCAGGAGCAGAGGTGGGGGTGGGGGCAGGTGCTGCCTGAGTTTTCACTGCTAGAGAGACATGGGGATGTAGCTGAGCTCTAGCTGTCCAGTTTACTTTCCAATTTCATGGCTCCTGCTATGAAATTGAGAAGACCACAAACAACCCGTGTAAGTAATGCATTAAACACTGTCACCCTAAACACACTGACTTTATTAAGTCAGAGGTGTAAGGCTTATTTCAGTGAAGTAGAGCACTTAGGCCTTGTTTACACTACCCTCTGCCAAATAGCATAGCTGAATTTGACATACTGCAGCATCTTCTGTGTGGTAATGTCAGCGGGTGCTGCTGTCCTGTCAGCTTGGCTACTCTTGTCTGGGTGGAGTACTGAAGTCAATGGGAGAGCACTCAGATCCATTTATCACATCTAAGCAGATGCAGTAAATAAGCTGGTGGATTAATCACTGCACCGTCAATCCACTGTGTGGTGGAAACAAGCTTTTACGTTGATGGGAGGAAGGCTGCAGTGTACACACTGAGATAATTAGGTCAACACCTAACTGTGTAGTGTAGAACAGCACCCTGTCAAATTTTTGAGTAGCTCTTTTTGTCATCATTTAGGTTATTGCCATCTGCATTCTAAATCCTTTCACTAGTAGGACTTGGTCTTCCTAGCTGTAATGCTATAATTATATTCCAATAATTCCGCTACATTGTTCTGTCCTGTCCGTCCCCCCCCCCCCCCCCCCCCCCCCCCCCTTCGTAAGCATATCCTAAATTGTAGGTAATCACTGGTTTCCCTATTTTACTGCTATCCAGCACTGAAAATGTTAGGCCACTGGCCTTGTATTTATGAAAGTGGTCTAGTATAAAAATAAATAGTTTGGATATAATCACAACCTGTCTAAATCTATTTTTAGATGTAATGATTTTATTAATTTTGAATTTGTGGAGTAACAGAGAAAGATGGAAAGGAGAAAAGATTAAATTTAACCTTTAAAATAGTCCTTATATAAAAGTTAAAGTCTGTCTTTATTTTATTTGTTTAAAGGGAAAGAGTGGAACCTTCAAAGAATGCTACTATGGGAATCTAAAGCAATACAAACTAACCAAACTTTCTCCTTCTACAAAATACTTGTTCAGAGTAGCTGCCAAAAATGACATCGGAATGAGGTAAGATGTGTATGTACTTCTCATTTTAATTTAACAGTCCAAGCTCATGTTAACTAACCTTTAAATTTAACTTTTCAGTGGGTTTAGTGAGACAGAGATATATTACACAGCAGGAATCGTCCCTTCACCGCCACTGCCCCCTCAGTTAACTGAAGCAGGCGTAACATGGTTATCATTAAATTGGAGCCCATCTAATGGCATGTCTTCAGATGACTCTCTGACATACATTTTAGATATGGAAGAAGAAGATTCTGTAAGTTGGGTTTTCTTAATGTTTAGGCTGTAATTTAAAGTGTAAATGTAACTCAAGATTGTCCCAAGTGTAATACAAAACTTTGCACTACAGTTAAAAATTGATAAACATTGATAATTATGAAAGACCCTTATTAGTAGAAATGTTGAAGTTTGTAAAGGTCTGTATTATCTAATGATGAAAAAAATTAAAGCCTAATTTCTGAAGTTGTCATTATCTTCTGTTTATGAAGTAATTCGCCTTATTAGAGACACTGTATAAAGTACAGAGCCATAGACGTTTGAAGTGTCCCATGGGATTTCCAATGGTGTAATGCTTGAGAAACTGTGGAGACCAATTGTTTCTCTTGTTTTACTAGGAGACTTGTTAGTGACTGTATGGCTGTTCTCAATTTATCTGTTTACAGGGTTATGGTTTTCAGCCTCAATATAATGGAGATGAACTCTCATGCACTTTAAAAAATCTAAGGAGGAGTACTTCTTACAAGTTTAGGGTATGTACTAAATTATGTAGTTGACTTCCTTTTTTTTTTCCCCTGGCCAATATTGTACTTCTGGAGTTATTTGCTAGTAATACTTGTGTATGGTTAGGAAACCCCATACAATAGCAGGTTAAGCGGGTAATGGATTGCATTTCTATTTTATTATAGTATCATAGAAATGTAAGAATGGCCATACGCTTTTATCTTTGTATGCAAATTAGCCTGATATTGTCCATGGTAAACAATCATTGTTCTATTCATTCTTAAAACAGCTCTCTGCCTGCAGTAATGAAGGAAAAAGCAACCCTAGTGAGGTAGTAGAATACAGCACTTTTCCTGATAAACCTGGACCACCAAGTAAACCAAGTGTAAAGGGAAAGATCCATTCCTACAATGTGAAAGTAACATGGGGTAAGTGAACTTGTGTTAATTTTGATTTCCCTTGCTCCTCAAAAGAGAAATGAGCTTTTAGTTATCAGTAAATAAATGTTAAAATAACAGAGTAGTGGTTCTCAGACTTAGCAACCCAAGGATATACGTTTTGATTTAAAATTTTTCTGGGATCCCTGCCCCTTCTCTGAGGCCCCACCTCCTGCTTTCTCCATTTCCTCTCACTCGATCACTCTTCTCTTCCACCCTCACTCACTTTCACCAGATTGGGACAGGAGCTTAGTGTGTAGGAGAGGGGTGAGGATATGGACTATAGGGTGGGGGCAAGAGATAAGAGATTTGAGATACAGGAGGGAGCACCAGATTGGGGAAAGGCATTGGGGTACGGAGCAGAGCCAATTTGTGGCAGGGTGGTTAGGGGACGGGGTCTCAGCAGTGATTACTGTGGCTCCCAGGAAGCAGCCCACAGATGCTGTGCCCACAGATCCCATTGGTCATAGTTCCTGGCCAATGGGTGCTTGGGAGCAGCACATGGAGCTTCCTTGGCCACTCATACGCCTGGAAGCCACAGGGACAAGCCAGTCGCTTACAGGAGCTGTGTGGAACCAGGGCAGGTAGGGAGCCTTCCTTAGCCATGGGAGGAGAAAGAGATTGAGTGAGCGAGGGGGGGAGGGGAGTTGATCAGTGGGGCTCATAGACCCCCTGGAGTTCCTGCACAGACTGCAATTTGAGAAACACTGACATAGGAAATAGCTGTAAAAACAGAATGTAGTCTGTCTCCATGCAGCTCTTTCCTTCAGAGAAACTTTCAGCCCAAATGTCATCTCCTTTAAAATGTAAATCTTTCTCCCAATCCCATATCTTTATAAGATACATTGATGACTAGCTAGTCCTTAGAATATATTTATCAACTGAGATTATTTGATTATCTTACTCTTAACTTTGATTGTAGCCTCCCAAAAAAGTTGTAGCTTACACACTAAAGCTTAGTCTTCATGTAATCTATAAGAAGTAAACATATTTTCATTCAAAAAGGAGTAATAGAAATTTAGCAGCTGTCTAATATCTCTATATACTCTTATTGTGGAGCCCAACCTGCTTGACTGCTGCCTTAACCTGTGTATAGTATTTCATACAAACATTCTGATAGGGCTCTTATATTTTATGCTCTTTTTAAGCAAAGAGCTTTCATCTTTTATTGCAGTATTATCTCAATTCCAGATGACTTCCCAGCTGACTCTATTCTACAATGAAAAATATTGTTTTGAGTCGTTGATTATAAGATGGTTCATAAACATTTCTTTTTCTAAATTTTCAAAATTGTAACTAAAATGTGACCTTCTTTCAGATCCACCAAAAGATAATGGAGGATCAGACATTTCTAAGTATTTTCTAGAAATGTCAGAAACTTTAATTGGTAAGCACTCATTGTAAAAGGCCTAATTCAAATTATTATTTACTTCTGTTTACATCTAAGTATGTATTATCATTACTGTAGCAATTAGAAAGGGGTGGGCAATAATTTTTGGTGGGAGGGGGCGCACCAAGATTTTGGAAAGTGGTTAAGGGCCACACTTCTCTGTGGAGAAGGTGCGGGGTCTAGGATAGAGGTTGGATACAGATGGGCACACGGGCGCAGGACATGGTGTGAGGTCTGAGAGGGAGTTTGGGTTGCGGAAGAGATTTGATCTGGATCAGGGGATTGGGGTGTAAGGTCAGGAAGGGGGTAGGGGTGCAGAAGAGGATCCCTCCAGAGCAGAATGCCCCACAGACTGCAGTTTAAACAGTAGCAGCTTCCTGCTGAGGGTCGCAGCAGGGTGTACGCTGGCTGGATCCAGTAGCTTAGGAGGCCGGATCTGGCCCATGAGGTATCTTATCCATCCCTGAATTAGAATGTTCATTTTGTTGTAGATAGGAATAGTAGTTAATTACAGTAAATGCTATTTGTATGTATAATGGAACCAGTCTAAGACACAGTTATTTCAGTCTGTGATTTGTGTGCATTAAATAAACATGTATAGGGAAAAGTTTAATGAAAAAACTTTCACCATGTATTGTAAATTGATATTCTTTTCTTTTCCCTCAGGAAGTAAATGGGAAGTAATATATAGTGGTTCTATGAGGGAACATGTGTGTGATCATCTCAAGCCTGGTACTTTATACAGACTCAGAGTTTACTGCATCAGTAAGGGAGGTGAAAGCCCGGTAAGCCAAGAAGTCACTTGAAAAGAATAAACACATTTGTCCTGAAAGCAGTTTTATTTCTTCTTTAGTATAAGAATGTTGTGCAGTGTTTGACACCTGTAACTTTAATATAATATATGTATACTTTTGCTAGGCTTCTGATGTTCTGACTGTACAAACATCAGCTGTTCCTCCTGGACCTTGCCGTGCTCCATGCCTGGTTGGCAAAGCTAAGCCCAGAGAAATAACTCTACAATGGGGTAAGCACCAGTGTTTCTGTAAATAGACATTTTCCAGGTTTTAAATATTATAAAAATGGAAAGCTAAATTCAGAGATTCTCACAGAATTTAAATTCAAGTATCAGGAGACTCATTCCAAAAACTTGAAAGTGTATGTAGTTAAACAGTCAAAATGAAAAAAATGTACAAATTGTAATGTGCAGCTCTTAAGTTATACTTGGTTTATAGCTTGTGGGGCAGGTGGTATATTACTTACAGAACTTTAAGGAGCACCAGCACAAAAGCTAGGGAGAATAGTACATTGATTAGTCTTTGCTCTTTACCTCATTATAACTAACAATTGAAAGTAAAAATAAAAGTTGCTTTTTTATTTTAGCCCTGCAAAGGGGAGAAGTAAGAGATAATATGCATAACACTAGAAGACTTGCCATAAATGCCTGATCAGAAAAATTGGTGTGAATCCCTTACTGACCGATGGTTATTTTTTTTAATGATTAGAGACTTGTGAATTGTTGCAGCTCAAATAGATGCTGAAACCAAACATCTGCACATTTATTTTTAGAATTCATCTAACTTGTATGGTTTCATACAGACCACCTTGAAACTGTTTAAAATAGGAGCTATTTTCTGAAAATAAGAACTTGGGTTTATTAATAATGCAACTTTGTGTCATAGATCCCCCTTCCACAGATGGAGGCTCAGAAGTAACAGAGTATATTGTAGAGATGGCAAACTCTGAACAAGAGGAACACAGGCTAGTGTATCAGGGTTTGACAACAGAATGCACAATGAACAGTCTACTTCCTGGGAGAGTGTACTGCTTCTGGATAAGAGCAGGAAATAAAGCTGGGGTAATCAATCTGTTATATATAATCAGCTTTTGTTTTGCAAATAACTATATAAGTACCACAACTAGTAAAATAGCTATATATTAGGATTCTGGTTGCATTGCTTGCAGCATCTCTGTCCCATTGAAGGATTGGTTTGCAAAAGCTCTTCTACTAAAGAGAAGACAGTGAAATTTATGTCCCGATCATCAGAGGCTCAAAGAAGAGATAAGAGCCCAACTTTCCTTAATGACTTTGAAAAGTTCGCTTAATTTAGCATTCAGCAGTTTTGTCCTATATATCTCATTTCTGTTGTCTCACCTAGCTTTTGCAGCTCACTTTAAATTTACAGTATGTGATGGAGTAGTGTAGTGGTAGTGCTGGGCAGAGAGCATACCACCAATCAGGTTGGGTTGGAACAAGAACTGGCACAAAAGAATCCCTTTGCAGCAATGCCACTTGCTTTTGGAAGCAAGATGTGACTGCAAGGAAGGGAAGATTCTGGGGGAGGGGCCATGTATATACATGACATTGTGAGAGGCTTTGCCAGTGTACAGAACCATATGACTTGGAATTGGTTGGAGGGTCTGCACAAAACCAACTTGTGAGTAGAAGCCCAGAAAACTCCAGTAAGAGTTGTGAAGTTACTACCAAGATTTGGCATCATAGTACCTATCAAGATATTTTTATTATTATTCTTTTCTTCAATTTATCACTGAGCAAATGTGCATTTTTCTGTCATTGCAACACTCTTGCAATTGTGTATTTCTTTACAGTTTGGCTCTCTCTCTGAAAAAGCAGAGATTTCTACAGCTGCAGGACCTCCTGATCAGTGTTGTGCACCCTTGTTAACCTGTAAGGCTGCCACCTGTGTAGTGGTCACCTGGGAGGTAGGTTTTTAAAAACTTTCATACTAAAGCTTTAGAATGTCATGCCTCATGTAACACTTAAGTAAACTCAAAAAGGGAAGATGGAAAATTTCAAATGCTTTCCCCATTTTTTCAGTAGTTAGGCAGAAGTCAGCTTGAAATCATTTTGATTTGAATGTTCTTAGCTACACACATTTTTCCTTAAGTAGTGTGGACACCACTGTTATAAATAGTTAAGAACATAAGAACGGCCATAGCGGGTCAGACCAACCTGTCTGCTGATAGTGGCCAATACCAGATGACCCAGAAGGAGGGAACACAACAGGCAATCCTCACGTGATCCCGCCCCTGTCATTCATTCCAGACAGACGAAGGCTAAGGGACACCATTCCTATCTATCCTGGCTAATAGTTTTAGAAAATTATGGGATTAGGTAGAAATTGCAGTCTGTGAAGAATGTTCCTGTTTCAATCTAATGGATGGATGGAAATTTTCTGAAAAGCTGTATTTGTAGTTATCTTGTTGACTACCTGGAACACATGGGTGGTGTTTATGTAACGTTTTTCAAACTGAAAAACCTTCATTTTGAGTGCTAGTACTAACATAGTTTAGACCAGTGGTCTCCAACCTTTTTACACCCAAGATCACTTTTTAAATCTCAGAACAGGAGAAGATCTACCGCCCCGCCCCTTCCTTGAAGTCCTGCCCTCTCTATTCTCCTCCTGTCCATCACTTGCTATCCCCAGCCCTTACTTACACACTCTGATAAACAGTTTATTTTAAAATTGTGATGTATAAAATTAAAATCACGTGTTTATAGTTATGAAATAAATGGTCTGTTTTTTATTCATGCTATTTAAATCTAAAATGAAGCATTTATAATTATACTGTGGGGACAGAGTACTGTGGCTGGGGGCAGGGGAGAGGGAACAGGGTGCTGGGAGGGCAGAGGACAGGGTTCTGCAGCAGGGGACGGGAATGGGGACAGAATTCTGTAGCTGGGGATGGGGGGACACAGGGTGCCAGTGAGGTCTGGGGACAGGGGACACAGGGTGCCAGTGGCAGCAGAGAGTCCCCTGCATCTGCCTCCTCCCAGGATTCTCTTCTCCCCCCTCCACCCCAGAGCGAAGCCAGCACATGCCTGCCCCAGGGCCAAATCCCCCTTCCACGGCGTGGTGCGGCCCATCCCCCCCTTCTCTTTTCCTCCCGCAGCGTGACCAACCCCTGCGGGCACCTGCCCCGGGGTCAACCCCCCTCCCGCGGCATGGCCAGCCCCCTTCCTGCAGCATGGCCAACTCCCGTGGGCGCATGCCCCGGGGTCAAACCCGCCTCCCACGGCACAGCACACCCTGGCCCAGCCAACCCCTCCTGCAGCACAATCAACCCCCGCGGGTGCCTACCCCGGGGCCATACCACCCTCGCGCGGTTCAGCCTGGCCTGGTCTGGCCCAGCCAACTCCCTCCCCTCCTGCAGCACGGCCGAACCCCGGCGCTGACCCCCGCTCCCATGGCGCAGGGAAATCCCTGTGCTTAACTCAGTCCTCCGGCGCCGGCAGCACAGGGAAGCCTCCGCACTCCTCCTTCAGGGTTGACGCCCCCCTTCCCCAGCACGCAACAGAGCTGTGGGAGGGGAGCAGCCCACGCGCTTCCGGAATTCCTGGAAGTGATGTGGGCTTCAGACAGGACTTCCGTCCACCCCGCGGGAAGCCAGTACTACACTAGAGGTAGGTAGTGGAGCTTCTCGGGGGTGGGGAAAAAATGGGGGTTGTGGTTGCCCGAATGCCTTGCGATCAACTGGTTGAGGCCTCACGATCGACCAGTCAACTGCGATCAACCGGTTGGTGACCACGGGTTTAGACAGTAGAGCCTTATGTGAAAAAGCACCTCTGTCAAATGTGGTATATAGTAGATACTGTGCAAATTTTTAAATGCAGTTTTGTCAAAAAGGCATGTAAGTGACGAGTCAAGTAGTCACCTGCTTGATTACTTGCCCTCCTTCCCTCTCTTCCCCTCTCTTCCCCCCCTTCCCCCCCCACCCCCCACACCACTGCTTCTGTATAAATCCCGGCTGTCCTTCACCCCGGCCACAGCATGCCCCGTGCTTTCCCCTCACCAGCTGCCATGGGGGCAGGGGAGGGTCCAGGCCGAAAGACCACAATTTCAGATTCCGGCAGCCATGTTTTAAAGTGAAGTGCTTTAAAGTGACAAGGCCCACAATGGGGGGAGGCCTCTCCTGTGGCTCCCACCACAGGCCTCGCTGCTGCCCCCACCACTCCCCAGTGCCACCAGAGCAGCACAATTTAAAACTCTGGCTGCCGCCCACCACCATGTGGCAGCTGCCAGAGGTGTACAGCTGGCTCTGGCTCTGGCTCTGCCTCAGTAGCAACAGCTTGCCTTCACTGCTGTTGCTGCTGCTCGGGAGCCATAAGTTGCCAGTCACTCCTGGGTTAGTAGTGGAGAGGAAGGGAGGAGGCAGGGCAGCTGAGGGGAAAGGGGCAGTGGGACAGTGTGACATGACTGTCACTGTCATTTCCCAAGAAAAAGTGTGTGTGTGTGTGTGTGTGTGTGTGTGTGTGTAATATAAAAGTGGAAACCAGCCAACTCATTTAACTTTAATAAATCCACACTCTTGTCTACCCATTCCCCATTATAAATATATATTTAAGATTTCAATTTAAAATCAAGAACTATCTGAAATCTAATCTTTCACTGGCTTGAATCTCCCAGAGTCCTGCATGCAATGGTGCTGAAATTTGTGAATATAGGCTGGACTGGGGACAAATGGAAGGATCAATGCGCATCATCTACACAGGGCCTGGTCTCAGCTATGAAGTGAAAGGCCTTACACCTGCAACCACATATTATTGCAGAGTACAGGTATGTGAGGCTTGCTTTTATATGCCACCTTAAAAATCAAAACCAAAAGATAATTAGCATCTGAATAAGTACTTCAGCTAGTAACTTAAGGACAAAATTCTGGTCCAACTTGCACAGATTCATTGGATGAGGAAAAGGGTTTGAGGAGCATCTTCTGTCACTCTGGCCAAAGTATGTACATCTAGTAATAAGTTAGCATATAGATATGTGCCATTCTATACTAGGTATTGTCTCTGACTTACGTTGTCTTTTGCATCTCTTCAAAGTCCCGCCTAGATTATTGTAGTCATCTGTCTTGGGAACACTTTCTAGTTTGTTATCCCCTTTATGCCATATGTCTTTATTGGAAGGTGCTCAAGATCTGCAAGCTACTGCTTACTATATTTTGAAGGGACAACAAAAAGTGTTTCAGAACAGATTTATCTCTGAGTTATCATGCAAGACAGAATAATTAAGGATAAACTTAAAAAACAACAAATAGTCTGGTAGCAATTTAAAGACTAACAAAACATGTACATGGTATCATGAGCTTTCGTGGGCACCACCCACTTTTTCAGAATAATTAAGGACATTCTGCTGCTGTTCTCATTTCTTTCAGCCTCCATGTGAGCTTCACTTAAAGTGGTATTTTGCCTTTAGTTCTGGACTGATACATTTTCATTATATTTAGGAAAATGCCATCCTCTTGCAAATGTATTTAATGAAGCACAAAATCAGAACAGTAGCTTTCTTAAAAACCAAATAGAAAAATGTGGACTCTGAACACTGTAATCTCTTTCAGGCTGTGAATATAGCTGGAGTTGGCTTGTTTGGTGATATTGGTGTGGTAACAACACCAGCATCAGTGCCTGCAGCAGTGTCAGTACTACATCTGCTTGAAGAAGATCAAATGGAAATTCCTTGTCCCTTGTCAACGTGCCTTGCCATTCAGTGGGAGGAACCATGTTGCCATGGGTCAGATGTCATTGGTTATAATATAGAATATGGGGAAAAGCAACTTGTAACTGTAGGTAGAGTTACGAGCCATATTCTGGAGAATCTGCACCCTGATACTTTGTACAGGTGATCATTCCTTATTTTATTCTGACACGAGTCTTGCAGATATTTTGACATACAGTGCTCTGGGCTATCTTTATTTTTTTTTCTAAGGGTTGTTGTGTTTTTTGTGTCCTAGTCCACTTAATTAAGTTGAACATGCTGTAAGATAGAATGTACATTTTGTGTAATGGTTTGTCCTCAGAGTGATTAACTTTGGGGGGGAAAAAAAGCCCCTGAAAGTGAGGACTCTGCATCCTGGAGCCCTCAAATACAGCAGTAAAAGGCCACTTCACCTTAAATGATACTTTTGAAATAGGTGTTACTTATGCTAAAAAGAGGGTTGCATCTTCCTTTGGCTAAGTCTTTGGCTGACACTCTTTGCTGCAACACTCTTTGGCTAAGTCTACACTACCACTTTACCATGCTGCAACTTCCTGGCTCAGGAGTGTGAAAACACACACACACCCCCCCCCCAGGTGTGGCAAGTTAGAGTTCTAAAGTGCCAGTGTGGCCAGTGCTGGGGGCCATGCTGTTAGTAAGACCAAAGATGACTTTTTGCCTCCCAGGAGCTTAGAGTTCTCAGAACCCATTTCTGCATCTGGTTCAAGGGTAACAGAAATGAATGACAGAGCTGTACCTAGTGTGTGACACACAAAGTGGGTGAGGTCATGTGTTTTATTGGACCAACCTCTGTTGGTGAGACACACATTTTTGAACTACACGGAGCTATTCTTGAGGTCAAGAAAACATACTGAGGTTTTTTCTACACTTCTAAAATTAAAGCACTGCCATGGTAGTACTTTAAAGTGAATGTGTGGCGATAGTAGGAGCATAGGGGAGGGATAGCTCAGTGGTTTGAGCATTGGCCTGCTAAATCCAAGGTTGTGAGTTCAGTCCTTAAGGGGGCCATTTAGGGAATCTGGGGCAAATCTGTCAGGGATGTTACTTGGTCCTGCCATGAGGGCAGGAGACCGGACTTGATGACCTCTCTAGGTGCCTTCCAGTTCTGTGAGATAGGTATATCTCCATAGTGGGGAGAGAGCTTTCCCAGTGCTCTATGGAAACTACCTCCTTGGGGGAGTAGCTAACAGCATTGGCGAGGGCTGTAAAAAGCAGTTATGTAGGTAACCATATAACCGCTAGAAATCTCAGCAGGTACATGCTATGAGTTCTGCAGTATAAAGATTATACTGCAGAGCCCACAGCACAGTCTGTTCCCCAGGAGCAGAGCTGGTGGCCAGTGTGCACTGGGAGCTGACTTCAGGCTGCTGGTCCCACTCCCGGGGATCCAGCTGCTGTGCTGCTGGCTCTTTATTGCAAGCTTATTCTACATAGCCTGCAGCACAGGGCGGCAGCTGGTTCCTCGGTATCAGATTCAGCCTCTACATTGCTATATTAGAGGCAACAGCCGACTCCTTGGGAGCTGGTATGCACCGGGAGCCAGCTTGTAAACCAGCTCCCAGAGCATACTGACTGCTGTGCTGCATGGCAGGCTCTGATACAGAGCCTAAAGTGCAGAGTGGCAGCTAGCTTCCTGTGAGCAGGGCTGGGAGCCTTCTCTGTGTATCATACTTAACTGTTTAAACGGTTATCCCTAATTGCCATTGTGGTGATCATTGATGAGCAGCTTATGAAAATGGCTTGTGCCCAGTTGCTATGGCATCCTCACCCAGGTGGTAGTGCCCATTGTTATTGTATTCCACTGCTCATAAGATGTGCTTGCACCTGGAGAACTGGCAGCCAGTGCGATTGGCCTACATTTCTACTAGCAGCTACCACCCAGTCATTTTGTCTTATTCAGCTGCAGGACTGAGTTGAACATCGACACTGAATGTGGTCTGTTTTTCAGGTTACTGATTTTTTTTTTCAATCCTTACGGTACAGAATAACTTTTACAAAATATCAGAGCTGTGATAGTGAGCAACCTGGTAATATTGCTTTAATTGTACTTCGCTGATAAGTCCTAGATTCAGTAGGCTAATAAAGGTTAAAATATCATGTGTAGGTTAACCTGTAAAGCTCAAATGGGGAAGGGGAGGGAATATCAATGTTGAGGCTCTCATTCTGTCCTTAGTCATTACATTGTGCCTGTGTTGTACAGTTTCATTAGATATTTAATGAGAGCAAAGGGGAATTACCAGATGAGCTGAAATACCCAGTCAAAACAGGGTGAATTAAGACGCATTTCCTTGCTTTGTATTGTAATTCTGAACTCTTAAATATAGTAACTTGCCCAGTTTATCTTCATAAACAGCAGCAACTGTGCTTCCATTCTGCAGTATTTACCAGTATTATTGAAGATTATTCTATGCAAAAATCCCCCTGAAAGCCTTGTAGCGTGTTTTTTTCACTTGTATTCCAAATATTAGCTCAACTTAAGAGGCTTAAACTTTTTTTAATCAACTTGGAAATCTCTAACTGTAGCTTTATAACTTTTGTGGTGTTTGGTTTTTTGTAAGCAAGCTCTTTCAAGATGACAATTGCAAAATATTATGGGTTTGTATAAGAGTATTTCATAACATCAGCAATTGAAATTTACAGTCAGTAAGATAATAGGGATTTAGTATATTATTTAACCTAGCAGCTGTAAATTAACAAACTTTTTCCCCCCTCTCTCTCACTTGAAGGATTAGAATACAGGCCATAAACAACTTTGGAGTTGGTCCTTTCAGTCATTCCATTAAAGCCAAAACAAAACCATTACCTCCTGACCCGCCTCATCTTGAATGTGTGGTCTTCAGCTACCAGAGCCTTAAACTGAAATGGGGTGAAGGTCCTAGTAGAGCTTTAATTACCAATCCTACACAGTTCAACTTGCAGATGGAGGATAAGTTTGGCAGGTGAGATCATTACTTTACAATTTGGAACAAAAAGCCAGCTAATGTTTCATAGCTTCATGTCCTGGATTTGTAGACCACTGTGATTTTTATCAAGTTTAGTGAGTATGAAATCAGGTAATATTATTAGAATATATGATAAAATTATTTCTTCACTTCTGTTAGTGGATATAGTTTACCGGATGACCAAACACAGAAGACTACTCAAGACTAACAGTGTTAAGCCCACTTGCTGTCTAAATTGCATTTCTGTGTTTCCTTGGAACTGTCGTGGTGGAATCAGATGTTCAGTTTCATTTTCCAGGAGAAAATGTGTGTCTGATTCACTGTATTACATGAGGAATTAATACATAGCACTTGCAGAACATCCTTTTATTCAAGAAAGTTGTGAACTGTTATATTGTAATAATGTAATACAGAAAACTGACAATACATTTATAGACAACGAGCAGTCTTATGGCACTTCAGAGACTAACAATTATATTAGACCATGAGCTTTTGTGGATAAAACCCACTTCATCAGATGAGTTGGAGTGGAAATTACAGAATCCAGAGTATAAATATCTGAAGTGGATATGCCATCAACGCACTACAAAGACAGTTTTCCCCACCTTTGATATTCGCATTTCCACATCAAATGCTATGAATGTGACACATCCAGCCTGACTTAATTAGCTTCATTAACACTGGTCCTACAATTAACAGGCAACTGCTTTTGCTGTTATACACACTGGATTCTGTAATATCCACTCCCAACTCATCTGATGAAGTAGGTTTTACCCACACAAGCTCATGATCTAATATGTTCATTAGTCTTTAAGGTGCCACAGGACTGCTCATTGTTTTTAAGGTTACAGGCTAACATGGCTACCTCTTTGAGACTTAATACATTTATAGGTTAATGTATTTTAAAAATACTGTTCTAAATGTTAAAATTTAGTGCAGTGGTCCCCAACGCGGTGCCCGTGGGCGCCATGGCGCCCGCCGGTGCATTCGTGTGCGCCCGCTGACAACCTGGGCCGGCCCCGCCCCCGGCGCACGGGAGGCGCCGGCCCCAGGTGCGCGACATGCACTGGGCGCGTGGCGCTCGGGCGGCCCCAGCCCCGGGGCACATGCGGGCGCTCAGGCACACGGTGCTCGAGCGGCGCCGGTGCCGGCCCCAGGCACGTGGCTCAGGCAGCAGCACCAGCCCCGGGCCCACAGCATAAGGTGCTCGGATGGCCCCAGCCCCGGCCCTAGGACACAAGCCGGTGCTGGGTGCAAGGGCATCCCAGTCCCCTGGCGTGCCCCCAGACACGCAGCCCCGCCCCCGGGCGCCCAGCGCGTGAGTGGCCCCACCTCCCGGGCACCCGGGAGCCTCTAAAGGTTGGGGACCACTGATTTAGTGTATGTAACCACAAATAGGATGAACAATTCCTTTTTGATCTAAGATTATAAAAGCATCTGAATCTCCTTTTTCTGATGTTCTCAGGGCCTCTAACTTAAAAATTGAGAGTGAAAAAGAGTGCATGACTTGGTGTATAACGAATCTCCTGTGTAGCATTCCAGTCTAGTGCAAATCTAGATTTAATGATAGAGCCCATAAAACAAAGGAAGGGGGAGGAAAAGAGCACACTTGCTCTTGCTGGTGCTAACTCCTTGGTGTTGTGAATGACTCTAATCTTTCACCATATATAAAAAATAAAATTTTCCTGCGGGACAACAGTGTGACATCATCTGCGTCCATATGCTGCCGCCGCCCACCTCTGTCCTCAGCCACTTGCTGTGTCCAGCCTCAGTGTCATCCTCTCCGGGCATGGTCTGCTCCAACTCTGGCTTCTGCCTCACGCCCCAGAGGGCTGTGCTCCTGGGGCTCGGTCCCCTCTGCCGTCCAGTTCTAATTCCCTTCCCCATCCCAGGCCACACCGGGTTCCCTCCACCATCTGAGTCCCCTCTTCCCCATTCTGCCAAGACCCCGCACACCTGGGTTCCCTGCTTTTGCATCCTTCCCCCCCCCCCCCCCCCAGCCAGACCCCTACCCCCAGAGAGGGGGGAGGTTGGCCAGCATAGCAGGCAGGGGGCACAGCCCCCTAGTACACACAAAGAGCAGCTTATTGCAATAAAAGGTAAGTCACAATTTTTGTAATAAAAGTTTGACAAAAAAATTATTTCATCCATTGCACACACTTTTTGGTGTTTAAACTTTAATATAAACTACCTTAACTGTATAGGTCTAACATGTACACGTTTGTACACTTTTTTTTAGATTTGTTACTGTTTATAGCGGACCTTGTCATACATACAAGGTGCAGCGACTTAATGAATCCACTACATATTATTTTAAAATCCAGGCATACAATGATGCTGGAGAAGGAGAGTTTTCTGAAGTTTATACTTTCACTACAACCAAATCTCCTCCAGCATCTCTCAAAGGTGAGCATTTGTCATACCGCTCTTACAATACTGCTGTAATTCTAGTTTGTAAAAATCATAGTATCATATTTCTTCTATAAATTCACTCTGAAGCACCTTGTATTGGCCACTGTCAGAAGACAGGATACTTGGCTAGGTGAACCATTGGTCTGACCCAGATTGGCTGTTCTTACACTTGCAATTAAAAACACTCCCTCCCCTCCTCCCCCATCTAGCTCCTCTGTTGAAGACAGGCAGTGTATATGGGCTAGATACTGTGACTGTATATGGCAAGATAAGAATTCCCCTACTAGGACAAAGTATTCTGCAGGGCTACGTCTACATTGGCATGATTTTGCACAAGAACTCTTTTGCGGAAGAGTTAGCTGAGCTTCTCCAGACCCCAGAAGGCAGAGCTCTTGCTGCACAGCTGTTACCACCTAGCTCCTGAGTGAGAGGCCTGCCTGTTAGGGCTCAGAACTTTCAGCTGCAGGTGTTGCCTGCAGCCATTACCGGGGTGGCCTTAAAGCCAGGAGGCTGCCCCTAGCGGCAGGCTGCTGCTGGCGGGCCACCCCAAAGGGGCGATCCAAAGGGGGCTTCCTTTTTGGGGGAGCCCTTGGGGGCAGACCAAGGGCAAGGGTATGTGCTGTGATGGTACATTGTAATTGAGTGTGTTTGTGTGTGCTGGTGAGAGCAGCACACTTGGTTGTGGTGGTGGCCTGTTCAGTTTCTGGTGAGAGCAGGGAGGGCAGGCGAGGGTTCTTAGTGAGAGGAAGTTCCCTTTAGCTACCCAAGCTGAAGGTGTGTGTTTGTTCTGCTACCCACCCTCCCACCGCCAATATGTGGTTTGGCACAGATGCGGTGCCTAAGGAGGAGGCTCAGATGGCATCATGGCTGTTATGACAGGTAGGGGAATATATGGAAGTAAGATCCGGACTGGCCAGCTAAGGGGAATGAGGTTTAGACAATTATGTGCTATTCCTTTTTCTGGTTCTATTCCCAGCCTTACAAATTTTGGGAACTTTAATACCTGGCCATCAGCCCTGAGGGTGCTGTTGCTGAATGCCAGCTCAGTATCCCAGAAGACAGCAGTCATCCACGATTTAATTCTGAATGAAGGGGCTGACCTGGCTTGTATCACTGAGACCTGGCTGAGAGTGGAGGGAGGCGTCGACCTTTCCCAATTATGCCTGGCTTGGCTCTCGGTACAGCATCAGGCGCGGCTTAATGGTCGAGGAGGTGGGGTGGCGATTGTCTATTGAGATACTGTCTCACTGGCTAGGGTTGTGGTCCAACAAAGTGTCAATTTCGAGTGTCTATACTTGACATTGGGTGGCCAGGATAGGTTGGGGTATGCTGCTTGTGTACCGCCCACCTCGCTTTACGGCAGATGCTCTGCTCGAACTGGCTGACATGGTCTCGGACATTACATTGAGGATGCTGAGGCTTTTGGTCTTGGGACTTAAATATCTACGCCGAGGCTGTTCTGTCATGTCCGGCCCAAGATTTTATGGATACCATGACCACCCTAGGATTATCCCAAGAAATAACTGACCCAACACACGTTGCAGGTCATACGCTCAATTTGGTTTTTTGGACTAAGGGTGATAGAGTTCTTGGGATAAGGGATGTGGCTACACTCCCTTTGTCATGGACTGATCACTACCTGGTCAAGTTTAGACTATCTGCTGACCTTCCCCTGCACAGAGGCAGAGGACCAATTAAGATGATCCGCCCTCAGAGGCTGATGGATCCGGAGGGTTTTCTGAGGTCCCTGAGGGATTGTTCAGCCATTATGGCCAATAGTCCTGTAGATACCCTAGTTGATACATGGAACACTGAGGTAGCCCGGGTAGTTGATATGATTGCTGCTAAGTGCCCTCTTCGGACCAGTTGAGCCAAGTTTGCTCCCTGGTTTTCTGGGGAGCTGATGGCAGCAAAACAGTCTGTGCGATGGCTAGAACGCCACTGGAGGAGAACTAGAGCTGAGTCTGATTGGCTGTGGGCTAGAGCTGAGTTATGAGCTTACTCTGTGGTGGTGCTGATAGCGAAGAAAAGCTACTTCTCCACCCGTATCACGTCCGCACGATGCCGTCCAGCGGAATCGTTTCGAGTAGTGCGGGGCCTGTTGCAGTCTGGCACTCATGACAAAACAGAGGAGCCTTTGGCCCCCGGCTGCAATCTGTTTGCAAAGCATTTTGCTAATAAAATCGCCTGCATCCAGTTGGATTTAGACTCTGCTTGCTGTGTAAGTGGGGCACAGAATGTGTTTGAGTGCACCACCCAGTCTTTTTTTTCTCTGGATTAGTTTCAGCTATTGCAGACTGAGAATGTGCACAGGGTGCTTGGAGTGTGACCGACCACATGCTCACTTGACCCCTGCCCTTCATGGCTTATTAAATCTAGCCGGGAAGGGATAACTGGCTGGGTCCAGGGGATTGTTAATGTGTCTTTTTAGATCTGGTATGGTTTCTGCTGCCTTGAAAGAGGCAGTGATAAAACCGTTACTCAAGAAGACCTCCCTGGACCCACATGACTTAAATAACGATTGCCCAATTGCTAATATTCCCTTCTTGGGCAAGGTACTCGAGAGGGTGGTGGCGTTGCAACTCCAAGCTTTCTTGGAAGAAACAGACTACTTTTGTTAATCTGACACAAACTTGTTGGGACTCTTTCTTCGTTTTAAATAAATTGAATTTATTTTGATTTACACTAAATCAGATAAGAATTAGTATGAAGTAAGCCAAAATAAACCACTGTTAAATTAAGTGCATCTGCAAAGGTGTTTTCAGCAGTTTAAAACAGTTTTTCAAAATACTAAGACAAGTGCAAATTGCCCATGTATATGTTGCCTAGGAGAAAAGCGAGTACATGTTAATACCCCTGAAAAGTTCACTGCTTAATGATCTACACAAGACTTTTCATATGTTGTGTTGGGGTATTTTTGCTAAGATGAGGTAACATCACACTTTCAAATGTAATTTAAAAGGAAAGCAGTTTGTACCAGCTGGCACATCACCAATGATTAAAGATTATTCAAGTGCTTGTTCACATACATTCCAATCAGGTGTGTGTGCACTGCATGCATAGTCACTGGAAAGTATTGCCCTTAGCAGCACCCATCTGGTCAGCTGTGAATTCTCCTACAGAGTAATGTTCGTGACACTCAGTATATGACCCTAATCGAACTCTCACCCTGCCCCTGATTCATTCTTGCTGCCCATGACAGTCATTGAAACTGTTTGTTTGCATCACAAGCACTCCCCTTAGCTTGCTTCTCTAGCTGTAGTTTGTTTCGGTTACTAGTTATTTTAATTTTAGTGTGTAAATAGTGTTTTATATTGTAAGGTTAGGGAGTGGGGTTCTACTCTATCCCTTTCCTCCTCTCTGCTGTGGGGCATGCCTCAGGGCCAAGGCTTTAAACCTTGTAGGACCTGTGGTAAGCCCATGTCAATGGGAGACACTCATGACATCAAGGGGAAGAGCACTTAACTGGCAGGTGTAAAATCTATAGGCCTTCTCGCGCAAGGACGAAGAAGGAGCAGGATTTCCATGTGAAACAACTTCTGATGGAGTCTGCTGTCTGTCCTCAGCCTGCCTTAGTGTGCCAGGATCCAGCACAGAGTGAATCAGTGTGTGGAGCACTCCAGCCTCAGTGCGCAACATGGTTCCAAAGAAAGACACAAAAGACCCTTGGCACTGCTGCTCCCTGGCACTGCACACAGTGCAGAGCATCCTGCACCGCTCCCATTTGCCAGTGCAATATAAGATCAAGAAGGCTGAAAGGAATAATTTTCTGGTGCCAAAGGCGCAGCAGCAGTGCATCCCATGAAGGAGCACTCAGCGCTTCAGGAGCGGAAGTTAGCGCTATTGACTTTTGTTTCCTGGAGGGGACTGTTTAGTCTGGTGCCCAGAAATTCCCAGGACACTCTGTACCAGGTGGAGGAGTTGGAGTTACCCTTCACCCTGTATACTTTTGAAGCAGCCAGGGATTTAATACAAATGATTGCCCCTCAACCTATGGCAGTCAGACAAGCCTCCAGTGCCACTACATCCAACATCATCTAGAGGCAAGCCAGCTAGGATGTGACCATCACCTTAGCCAATACAGCACCGTTCTCTGAACCACTTAATCTCAACCTCATTGAGGCACTGACATCCAGCTCCAGACCCCAGAAACAGCTCCCTGGCTTCCTCTAGCTAAGTCTCGGTCTCTGGAACTCGCAGAGTGGTACCAGTCTCCCAACTTCTGACTCGCAACACCAATCCCTGGCAAGAGGACATTGGCACTGGTCACCAGAGCAGTAAAGGTTGGTGCCAAAATGGTGGACTCAATCTAGATCAAGGTAATCCAGTTTGATACAAATTGCTTTTATTCCAGCAGTAGTGGACACAGATCTCATAGGCATGGAAGTGAGGCAGCAGTGGCATGGCCTTCACATGGGCAAATGCAGCCTCAAAGGCCCTTCTGGACTCCCTAGGCTTATCACCAGGCCCAGGGCTCTTTTTTTTTTTTTAGGCACTCTGTCGGTGATCTCTGAAACCTGAGCAGTCCAGCTGGTTAAAGGTTGCCCAGTGGATCCAAAAACTGCAGCTCAAGAGCAGTCAGCCTAGGTCATCACCCAAACAATCATAGCAACAGTCCCAACACTTGACCAAGCCATCACAGCCAGAAGGACACTAGAGAGTCAAGAGGACCCCGTACTGCCTTTAGCCTCCTCATTGTCCCCAGACAAGACGTTTGCAGGAACCTTGGCCTTGGGGCCTCCTCCAATAGTTCGCCTGGCACACCGGGACCTCCTGCACAGAGTCACCTACAAGTTGGGGTTACAACTTTTGGTTGTGCCACCAACATAGGTACATCATGCTTCTGGAGTTGTCAGTGGGTAGCCTGTTTGCTTTACCACTCTATCCTGATCTGATCACATAGGACCAAGGTCACCTACACTGCCTGGACCTCCAGTCTCTACATCTCATGACTTGAAAGCTTCATGGTTAAACCTAATGGCGATCCTGTGCTCAGGACCTGTAAGAGAGGTCCTACTTAGCAGCAGGAAACCATCCACCAGAGCCACTTATTTAGCCAAGTGAAAGAGATTCACTTGCTGGTGTGCCAAACTTCACACACACCCCTTCTAGCATCCATGCCACTTATCCTGGAGTATCTGCTGCACTTAAAACAATAGTCTGGCAGTGTCATCCATTAAGGTACATCTCACTGATATCTCGGCTTTCTATCCAAGTGTGTCTGGATGTTCCATAGCACTTTATAGACTAACAAAACATGTAGATGGTATCATGAGCTTTTGTGGGCACAGCCCACTTCTTCAGATGACCGTGGTTTTGAGTTTAGGATGTGCAGACCCAAAATAAATAGGAGAGAAGGAGAAAGGGGAGGGGGAAAAAGGAGAGGTGGGAGACAGGGAGCAGAGGGTATAGAAAATTCAGGAAGGTAGAGGGAATCAGTAAGTTTTTGAAGATTGGGTAGTTAAAACGAAGCAGATAAGAATCAGTCAACTGATAGATTCCTGTCAGGACGGATACTATCAATTGACTTTGATTCTTACCTGCTTCGTTTTAACTACCCAATCTTCAGAGACTTAGTGATTCCCTCTACCTTCCTGAATTTTCTATACCTCTGTTCCCTGTCTCCCACCTCTCCTTTTTTCCTTCCCTCTCCCCCTATTTATTGTAGGTCTGCACATCCTAAACTCAAACTCCGGTCATCTGAAGAAGTGGGCTATGTCTGCAAAAGCTCATGATACCATCTACGTGTTTTGCTAGTCTATAAAGTGCTACCAGGCCATTTGTTTTTTTTCTTTACAGACTAACTCGGTTACCCCCTGAAGCTTCTGGATGTTCCATATTTGCTGACCTTATGGAAGGGCGTTTTCTCAAGGGCCAGAAAAGGTTTACCCACAAACTCGGTAACTTAGTCTTCTCCAGACTCATGGAGGGGGCCCCCTTTTTGAATCATTGGCAACATGTTCATTACTCTATTTGTCATGGAATGTGGCCCGCCTACTCTCCATCACAATAGCTACAAAGGCGACCAAACTGAAGGTACTAATTTCTGAGTCACCCTCCAGTCTTCAACAAGGACAAGGTTCAGCTCAGACCTCACAGCTTTTTTCCCCCCCCCCTTAAGGTAGTACCTCGATTTTATGCTACTGGAGACATTTTTCTGCTGGTCTTCTATCCCACTCCCCATACCAGTACCTGGGAGCAGAGGCTTCATTCACTGGATGTTCAGTGGGCTCTGGCATTTTATATCAAGCGCAATGAGCTATTCAGGAAGTTGAACCAGCTGTTTGTGGTGGTGACAGACCACATGAAAGGACTCTTAGTCTCTTTCCAACTCATCTCTTCCTGGATCCACACTTGCTATGAGTTGGCCAAGGTCCCAGCCCCAGCTATTACAGCCAATTCTAAAAGGGTTAATGCCTCATCATCTGTGTTCCTGACCAGTACAGGAACTCTGCAGAGCAGCAACTTGGTCTTCAATGCATGCTATCACCCACCATGCCAGAGATGATGTGGCATTCAGCACAGAGGTGTTCCAGGAAGTGATTCTGTGACTCCACCCCCACCTCCAGGGTTGAGCTTGGGAGTCATCTCAATGGAATTAACCTGAATAAGCATTCCAAGAAAAATGGTTACTCACCTTCCGGTAACTAACTGTACTTTGAGATGGGCTTTTCACTTCTATTCTAGTACCTGTCCTCCTTCCCTTCTCTGAGTAGCCAGCAAGAAGGAACTGGAGGGAGAGGGGTCATATATTGAGCATCACGAAGGCACCACTGGGGGGGGCTACTAACGGAAAATCTTTCTGGTGACTGTGCATGCGGATGTATAACCCACCTGATTGAAATGGATGTGAAGAACACATGTTGAAGAACAAGTTTTGAGAAGGTGAGTAACAATTTTTTTTTCTCCAGGCCAAATTATGGCTTCAGCAGCACCTTTGTTAGTCCCCTATTTTGGCTTGCAAAACCTTTCATTGGTGAGAGATGCAAAATGGAAAGAATCCTGACTGAGCCTTGGTTTTGGGGCTAACAGTTTTAAAAAATCTTTTTATTAGCACATTTTAAGCAAGTTGTGTGTGGAAAATTGACCCAATAAATATGGAACCTATTATGCTGTCTTCACAAGATACAATTCCTTTTTAATAGAGATCGCAATACCAAAAAATTGATTACTTGTGCTACTGAACCTGTTAACTTCCGTATTCAGAATCACTTCCTCATTAGTGGTGTTGGGAGGGTGTTTACTAAAGCCATATAAGAAGGGGATTACAATGGTTTCAGGTTAACCATGAAAAAATAGGTTTTTCTAATTTTTTTTTTAAAGCATATGTGTGGATTCTTTTTTTCAGCACCCAAAATAAATCAGGTGGGAGAAAACATCTGTGAAATCACATGGGAGCCTTTACAATCAATGAAAAAAGATTCTATTGTTTACATGCTTCAGCTTTCCTGTGGGAGAGAAGTGGATCAGGTAACTTCTGAAATGTTGTTAGCTATTAATTTAAAAAAAAATTGTAAAGATATTTTTTTCTTTAAGATAATCAAGTCTCTGAATGTTACTAAGCCATGTCTACACTAGCACGCTTACAGTGGCACTGCTTTAAGATAGTTCATATAGCTGATGTATGCTGATGAAAGATCTCTCCCCTTGACTTGACATGATAAAATCACATCCATGAGTGGTGGTGGCGGCTACATTGCAGGAGAAGTCCTGGCAACAGAACACTTTGCACACTATCATTTATACCAGCAAAATTTGTCACCCCTGTGCAACATTGATATTGCTGATGTAAGTGGTAGTGTAGACATGGCCTTCATCTGGTTAGATTTTAAATTGTTGCAATGCATACTGGTGTTTCTTCACTTTCTTCGGCTAGAATGCACTCAAAGTAGCAAATGTGAATCCCATACTCTTCTTTGTAAATGTTTAAATTAACCTGGGAGGTTAGACAGACATGATATGGAGAGTTTACCCAGGGAAAGTGGTGGAGCATTCTTCATGGTGAGTTCTATGTACATCCCTCTGTCCCCAGCACTTCCCTTAATCTTAAATTGTAAACTCTGGAGCAAGTACTTCCTGTAGGGTAAACCTAGCACACTGTTGGCATTACCTATAGCTGTGGTTTTTTCAGAAGCCAGGCTTGCAGGGGCTACAAATAATTTGTCATCTGTAAAGGAACATTTCACTCATAGTTATCACCTTCATTTTATCACCTTCATTTTAAAGACTATTCACTAGGAAGTGCTTCCAAAATAAAAGCAGAGATTGAACTGGATGGGTGGGGTGGGCTTCCCAGACTACTGCAGGCCTGCTCTGGCAGCACTGTCTATTGTGTCTACTGCTAGGTATTGGGAAAGTGCATTAGATGATGTCTTTTATTATTTACTTTTATTATTTAGGTATACAAGGGATCAGAGACTTCATTCCGTTTCACAAACTTTCAGAAGAACCGTGAATATCGGTTCAGAGTCTGTGCTGGACGCCAGTATCAAGATTCTACTGGATTACAAGAACTGTATGGACCTTACAGTCTCAGTACAGTATTTTCATCTCAAAAACAAGAGTTGGTTTCACAATGTACTAATTCTACAGCTGAACTTGCAACTGATAAGGTGTTACGGGATGACAAGCTTGCTGCTTTTCTTCTTCTTCTGGGGTTTGCAGTCGTTGCTGTTTTGTTTGCTGCTGTTATTCAGTACTTTGTAATCAAGTAGACTATTTAAAGCCTAGTCATTATTCAGTTTTTTATAAAAAAGTTATTCTGAGTATTTATGTTGATTCATTCTAAATTAAATCCTAGTTGGAAATGATGGTATAAGAGATACACATGTTTCCATCTTTGCTGCTGCCTGACATTAAGACTGGGTTGGCAGAAACCTTCCAAATAACACAACTATCATAGAATGGGTAATCCTGGGTACTCTGTAATTGGGGTTAGCTCTTAATAAAATAGCAAAAAATTGCTGCCCTCCTTCCCCCCATAAATACACAGCTTGGCCACTTGGCCAGTTAGAGAAAAGGCTTTCTATGATGTCCTTTGAAGGCAAGTGGTAGGGGATCAGCAACTTTTAATCAAGTATTGTTACAGTTTGGTATACATGAAATACAGCAGCAAAAATTCTTAAGCTTAGAACAGTACTGTACTACAGAATATTGCTAGAGCAAACCACATTTAACATACTGTAGAAGGAAAACACAATATGATACTACTTTGCAGTTATTATAATGTTTGGGGTTCAATAATATTTCAAATGTTAGAGGTGCCAGCATTTTTCGAATTTTAATTAAAAATGCTAGAGATGTAATATACATAGAGTGATTGCATTTCTATGTAATATTGCAAATTGCTCCCCCTTTGTACTTTACACTTGAGTGAAATGCTTCAGCTGCTGGTAAACAACTGTTAGCCCAATCCACATTTTCATTCTCAGTGCCTGAGAACCGTTATTTCCTGTGCATCTGATTGAATCTTTTCAGAATTTTCAGAAAAGGCACAGATTTTGTCTTTAAGAAGAAAGAGTGCATTTATGATAAATGTTTCACTATTGGCTCAAACTGAGCAAATGTTTTCGTACTATTCTTAACCTAAAAATAAAAAGTTCAAACTGCTTTTGGATGATCTTCTGTCCTTATCTGAATTATCAAACTATATGTGAAATATTTTTAGGTAACATTTTACAGTGTTTTAAATTAATTAATTTGTCACAATGGTGGCAGTTCACATTCCATTATGGTGGTGGTGAGAACTTTCAGTTTGCTATGAAACTTTTTTCCAAAACTTGTCATGCATGTCTGACTGTTTTGAGGAATATTTTTGGTGGATATGATGCACTACATATGATTGACTTCCTTGTCAAACATGTTCTTTAGATATCTGAAGATAAGTCTGACAGCTATTGTCTTTTCATCAACTGTTTGGAAAGCTGGAAGACACAGATTTAGATATTTATTTGAAAGTGCGTTGTCTTACTTATTTTGGCATTAAAAGAACATGCCATACAATGTTACAGATTTAATATACTTTGCAAGTGCTACAGCTACACTTCCTGGACACCGGGGTGGTGTATTTGCATATAGGATAGTACTGTTGGGTACAGGCTCATTCTTCGAAAGAATAAAACATCTTAAGGATATTTCTTCTATGGTTGCTAAGTTCAACTTTGAGGCATTGTGTTGCGTTTCAAATGTGGAAATCCTAAATTATGACATAGTATCATTTAATATTCTTAAAAGTAGATTTATGGTGCAATCTGAAATTAACTTTTCAAAAACATACTCTTCTTTTTGTACTCTATTTATTTTGATTTAAAAAGTCCTGGAAAATGTATGTTTGAATGTATTGTTCTACTTGTAGCAGAACTTTAATCATTTGTATTATGGAGTCTCTCTTCAGTTTTGAAAAGAGTTTTATGCAGATATTAGTGTCTTCAGTTTTCCGAAGTTTACAAATATGCCTTTATTTCCTTTCATAGTTTACTTTTAGAAAACAATAGACTGCCTTCAGCAAATTTCTTTTGCCAAAGGATTTTTTTCTTTAACTCATAGACGAACAGAGCAAATCATTTAGTGATTTATTTGGCAATAGCATTTCTGATATGTTTTTAAAATAATAAAGTAGGCTTTCAGAATAAATATTAACTAAAATCATGACTTCCTAGAAAATTAAAATAAAATGCTTCTGAATTGCCACTAAATGTTATTTCCAGAAAATATACTGAAAAGTATAGTGTAATGTAGATTTTATATTGTTTATTATGCATTCCATATTGATGTACCCTAGTGGCATTAACATACTAGGTATTTTCATTTTTCTTGTATTTGTAATTTTGAGATCTCAAACTTATGTTAAAACTGCCATGCATTGTATTACTAAAATGTAACTATCAAATAGATAATATATTTAATACAGCCAATAAAAATACAAAAGTTTTCAAATTTGATATGTATTTGTGTTTTAATGTATGAATATGAGACCTTTCTTCTAGGGCAATCCTGTCATCTGCCAGTCTAGTAGGTAGTTTAGGATGTAGGGAACAGCAACATGGAATTGAGTTGCTTTATAGCTTCAATATGCTATACCTTGAACCTCCAGTATGAGAGAGATGCTCAGGAAGTTCCGAGATGAAACTTGTCATGCTCCATGTGGGAGGGAGGAGTCTGGGTTTGTGGAGGGGATGTAGTTCTCCAGCACCACAGCACAGATTTCCCAAGATTCATATGCAGCTTCCAGTCCCTCTGTGCTGCTCTCCATGTGGCTTGTGCTGCCATTTATGCCTCTCCCTCTCCGCTCCCAGTGCAGTGGAAAAAGCAGGACTCCATACAACTCCAAGGAATCAGGAAACCCACTGAAATTTGTGTAGATCAGCTGTTCCCTGGCTCTGCCCAGCAACAATATGTCCAGAAAGGGAGAAGGGATTATGCCAGATTGGCTGGCTCACTCACTTTCCCTCAAACTATTTTTAACCAAATTGCAATGGAATTTCCATTGCCTAGAATTAGCACTCCCACCCCTTTCCCATGCAAGGTTACAGAGATGCATAAAGGCAAAAATTAAACCTTACCATCTACAAATGAAAAAAGCAAACATGGTGATGCGGTTCTGTTTGCTACAAGCCAGTGTAGAGTAGACCATCCTGTTGGAACCGCTACCTACTATTTTTAACTACTTATTCGGATGAGAAGAAGCTTGTATGACAAAGTGGTGATTGAAAATGGTCTCAATGAAATCAACATTTTGGAAGAAGGGGGGAAAAAGCACAAGCCCCACCTTACTCTATGTAAATGTTCTTGCCTGGAGAGAGTCAGCTCCTTTAGCACTGAGTAATGTGATAACACATACTGCCAGTGTGGTGCTCAGTGACATGTCTTATTTTTCCCTGGTAGGCTGTTGTGCTCTGTCACAACAACAAACAACTTCTTGTGAAATGGTGACAGAGTAATAAAGACAGAATTATTTGATTGCTTTGACATTACATCGATTTCCACCAGGGAAAACTAAACTTGAAGTAATCTGTCCAAACACTACAGATTCAATAGTCCCCTTGAGAATGGCCTTGAGACTAAGGCACTGGAGTAAGTGTCGGATTCCCATCCCTGTCTGTCTCATGCTTCTTGTGGAAACTGAGCAAGTAATTTTCTCTGCTTCCTCCCTCCTCCACCTGCAAACCTGTAACTTTCTTGCTTCCCTCTTTTCGGCCTTTGTAATGGACGTGCATCTTTCACAATCATAACATTTCAGTTTTTTTATTTCCCTTCCCTTTAAGGTTAAATAAACACATAGTTTCAATCCAGCTTGTCTGTTTTGATTAGTTTTCATACATCAAACTTGAATGAGGATGTTGAATAGATTCTGTAGGACCCATAAGCAAAAGCTGGAATCATGTAGGGCTTGGGACAAATCCATTAGAAGATGACAGCTTTGTTGCAAGGTGAAACTGCGCATGCACACAATTGACTGAAGTCCTTGGAGAGAGTGTTGGGCCACTCCAGCTTCTGCAGATAAGTGTCAGGATACAGTCAAAACTAAAACTTTATAATCATTGCAGGACATACTAACTACATCAGTCTGAAACAGGAGGAGTGACCATGATTAATGACGAATTTTGTGTGCACAGCTGGAAGCAGCAAACTTTCCACCCTGAGATGAAAATCCCCACTTACCACATAATACGCACTACTGCCATGACTTGGTTTTAACATACAGTTCACTAGTGGATAGATGGAATCTAGATGTACCCACTGTATTTAAGTGGGTGCCAAACTGTTTACATGACAGAACTGACTTCTGTACCTTCAAGAGAAGTCCTTTCATTCCTTGTCAAGTTTCTGGATTGCCAGACTTGACTGTAGTTCAGAATTTTGCTCATTGCTTTTCTGTATTTTTGTGACATGACATTGTAAAGTATCGGGTTGATAGATGCTCCAAGGTAAAAGAGAAGCATGGAGATGAGATTAAGGTACTGAGTGAAGTCATATAGGACAATTATAGTCTGAGCAAAGAGGATTCGGCCAATGTGGAATGGTAGCCAACACAGCACGAAGGCCAGGACTACTACTGCTAAAAAGGAAAGGAATATATTTTAGTACAGAAATACTTGAAGAACTGTTTGTCCTAGCTCTTTAAATTACATTGTGGCAAAGACCTCAGACTAGTACATGCCATATTAAATGTAGTAGTTGCTACCACATGACTTGTGCAATCATTTCATGTCAAGTAGACATAACACTGCGCTACATATACAAGTAGGCTAAATTAAGCAGCATTGGTACTTCAGCTTTTTGTTTGTTAAATTTCAGGATAACAACTTGGCTCAGTTGTCAGTGAAATGAAATATTTCCCAGGGGAGTGGGCCAATGGTAGCAGCTGGGGAGTGAGATAAGAGGAGGAACAGAATGGCTGCATGGACCCAAACATGGGATGGGGGAAGATGGAAAAGGGAAGTGAAAGAAATCTGGGAAATTAAACAATAAAAAAGATGCAGAGGAGGAAGTGGAGAGGTAAAGCCAGGGAAGGAAGACACCAAAAAGAGGAGAGAAATGTTTAAAAGACATTAGACAAGGAAACAAAAAAAAAGGCCACAATAACTCCGCTGGAAGGAAAAAAATACAGTTTTAAAGTTAGTAGAGTGTTTAATGGATCCATGTTCCTGCCTTTCACTGGATTTTTCCTGAAGAAAATTGGGAGAGTTGAAAAGAGGGAAGATTCCACTTGGAACTCTGTGTAAGGAAGCACTTTTTGAGCTATTCACAGCCATTGGGGGATGATAGAGGATCTGTGAACAGACTGGCTAGGGCCAGCAATGTTTTTCCTCCACTGCAAGCACCAAAAGTTGGTACCTTCACCCACTGAATTTTGCTGACAACAAGCAGTTGGTATTTTGCTCATGTGAGATGAGAGAACAGGCTGAGTGAGCCTTTAAATGTTAACCCAAATAAATAATTTCCTTTTATCAAATTGTGATGCCTGCTGTCTTAGTTGTGACTGGGGATTGAACCCAGAGACCTTCAGCGCTAAAAGACTGAGTCACTCCATCTGGGACGTCAGTACTAAATGCTGCTGTGGGTTAAGATGCTTATCCCCAGAACCATACTGTGTAACAGACCACATGCTGACGAGCAGGTTCTGTAATGAGTCAACTAAAATGTTAAACACATTTGAAGAGGAATTAAAGCCAATGTGGAATACCTGATTTTGTTCAGATTGTGGCCCAAATATTAAATGGTCAATGGGAGAACTGTGCGTGGCTGGCATGACACACTACTTCTCAGACCATGATTTCTGAGCGCCGGCCCCTCTTGACACACACAAATCAAGGTTGATCAGATTTGCTTTACAGTAAGTCACAGCAGCATGGTTTCTTTTTACATTAGTCCACAGCAAACTATGGGTTGAAGTGTTTCTACAACCAATCTACACACAATTCAAATGGGGCCCTCAGGCCTCAGTAAAACCCAGGAACATGACAAAATGAAGAGAAATATACTAACCATAAATCTGTAAGGGCCCTTTCTTGCCTTTTCTGTCTTGCCACCCTCTTTCCACCTTTTCTTTGTGTCTGGCCTAGTGTGATATAAAATGCTGTTTAGCCTAGTCTCAAGTCAGATCCTTACCTAGCATTTTGACTGTTTGTTTGTGATACTTTTCTCTGCTTGCCACCTGGGGTCCTCTCATCTTATGTCTGCTTCTCCAAAGTTTTCCACAGATGAGTCCATAGAGCAGAGTCAGGCAGAGCACTGGTAGGAAAAAATAAATGGTGGAGAGCCAAGTCATTGTTTCTAAAAGCCCTGTGCGGGCTGTGTGTTCAATGTAATTGCATTCCTTGGCTTCATCTGACCGGCTGCCATTGCGGTGCTCCACACCAAAGAGGAACAGAACTGGGCTGGCAGTCAGAAGAGCCCATACCCATAAAGAAAGGATGACCCCTTTCACTCTGCATTTAGTGATTGTGGTTTTGGCTTTCAAAGGAAAGCAGATTGCAAAATACCGCTCTACACTCAAAGTGGTGATATGCAAAATGGTGCAGTAGGTACAGGTTTCACTGAGGTAAAACAAAAATTTGCAGAGAAAATCCCCAAATATGTATGGTTTGTATTTCCAAATCCTGTACAAATCAGAAGGCAGACCAAAGAAGATCAGAATGTCAGACAGTGCCATGCTGGATAAATACATATTAACAGTAGTTCTCATTTCCTTGTATCTTTTGAAAATTAATATTGTTAGCAAATTCCCAGTGATACCTAAGAAAAATAATATGATTGCAATTATAGTCACAGGCACCAGGACATGAATGTCAAATAAAGAAAAAGATTGATCTTCATAGTAGTCTGTATCATTTTGGAAATAGCTGTAATTTGAGAAGGAATCCATGTCGGGTACCAAAATAAAAGGTGATGTTGGGTTTAACTCATGAGAGTGATATTAGGCTCCTCTTCATCTCTTTTAAAGATCAATTTTAAAACAAAACTCGAAGTCATAAAAACAACTAGGCACTGTTCTGTTCTGAGAGACTATTAGATTACTATACCCAATGTTTTGGAATTTTAAAAAAATACATTTTGATTGTTGGCTTTACGCTGCTTCAAAATAGTTTTTGTATCTTGACAGTTCCATCAGGGGTATTTCTTGTAAGATGAATATGGAGCCAATGTGGATGCAAGTAAATATAATCCATATTAACAGGCAAACAGATGCGGACTGAGAAAATCATAGTTTAAATCTTCAGAAGTTTGCCAGATTAAGAAAAATTTGCAAGTTTTTCTTAACAAAGACGAGCTCCTTTCTAAAGAATCCTCCAAAGCAGTTGGATTTACAGGTGCTCTTTGCCTTGGGTAGAGAGCAGGTGCATGTGGAACTTCATCTTTAACTACTCAGGATCTGAGCAAAACATGTTCTTTGCACTAGCAGGTCCACAGCCAAGTGTAGACTTCTGATGTGTGTCTCAATTTCTGAGGAAAGCATTTGCGGTACTTTGATTGTTTAATGCGCTTCCAATGGAGCATGGACATTACACAGACTTCTCCGTCTTCCATCTACATTCACTTAATTACACATCATTAAATACTTGGGGAGAAAAACAGAGTGGAGCCAAACTTGTGGAAAGTAGTTAGTTACAAGGGAAGTTAAAGCGCTCTTTGATGATGGAAACTTAATGACCACTCAGGACAATTATGAAATTTTCCATTGTATCTAGAACTGCTGTTTATTTAGGGCCTTTTTCACTACACCCCCTTCCCAACATATGCTGTGGCTGAGATGTTTGGACTGAACGTGTCTTAATAAGATACTCAAGTTGGTTGGAAAATTTTTTGTTTGGACATTGTCTCATTTTTTAAACCAATGTCACTTTGTCTTTACTTTTCACTTCAGCAATTCACTCAGTAATTATGTATTAAATGATTGGGGGGGTGTTGATGCTGTGCAAAACATAAAAGAAAACAGCTGCTGACTCAGACTTTTAAAGGGGTTTCATTACTCACAGGTGGATGAGAGCCATTATGCTTCATATCCGAGATTTAGTACTCTCCAAATGAAAACAGGGTGCTTCACTGAGCAATCTGCAGGAACTCCTACATTCCTTACAAATGCAAAATGGGGGAGCAGGAAGGAGGGACCTCAGAAGAATGTCTGTCTGTCATTCATTTTCTTCAGAGTTTTACTGCTTTTGATCTGTTCTTGTCCTACAGCCTATGACAGGCACGCTGCTGAAATGTACTGCACAATGGTTCCATTTGAGGATGAAAGGTAAGTACTCAGCAGGGTTAAGTCCTTGAAACTGCAGAGTCAGGCAGAGCACTGGTAGGAAAAAATAAATGGTGGAGAGCCAAGTCACTGGGGTTTGCTTACAGGAAGTGATTTCTGTGGTTTGCAGATGACACTAAGCTTGGGGAGAGGTAGATATGATGAAAGTTAGGAAAAGGGTCCAGAGTGACTGAGACAAATTGGAGGATTGGGCCAAAAGAAATCTGATGAGGTTCAACAAAGATAAGTGCAGAGTCCTGCACTTGAGACAGGAGAATCCCAATCATTGTTAGAGGCTGGGCACTGACTGGCTAAGCAGCAGTTCTGCAGAAGAGGACCTGGGGATCACAGTGCATGAGAAGCTGGATATGAGTCAAGAGCGCACCCTTGTAGCCAAGAAGACTAACAATACATTAGGGATAGAAATGTAGCCGTGTTAGTCTGGGGTAGCTGAAGCAAAATGCAGGACAATGTAGCACTTTAAAGACTAACAAGATAGTTTATTAGATGATGAGCTTTCGTGGGCCATGTTAGTACATTAGGGTGCAGGATGAGCACTGCCAGCAGATCTAGGAAAGTGATTATTCCCCTTTATTCTGCACTGATGAGGCCATATCTGGAGTATTATGTCCAATTCTGGGCCCCCTATTACAGAAAGGATGTGGACGCATTGGAGAGGGTCCAGCGGAGGGCAACCAAAATGATTTGAGGGCCGGAGCACATGACCGATGAGGAGAGGCTGAGAGATTTGGGCTTGTTTAATCTACAGAAGTGAAGTGAGGGGGGATTTGATAGCAGCTTTCAACTACCTGAAGGGAGGGTTCCAAAGAGGATGGAGAGAGGCTGTTCTCAGTGGTGGCAGATTGCAAGATACAGTGTGGGGAGGGAGTCTAGGTTGGATACTGGGAAAAACTATTTCACTAGGAGGGTGGTGAAGCACTGGACTGGGTTACCTAGGGAAGTGGTGGAATCTCCACTCCTAGAGGTTTTTCAGTCCCAGCTGGACAAAGCCCTGACTCGGATGATTTAGTTTGGATTGGTTCTGCTTTGGGCAGGGAGTTGGACTCAATGGCCTCCTGCCCTAGGATTCTATGATTCTAAGTGTCCCAGTGTGACTTGAGCAGGGGTAGACACAAATGGCTATATTATTAAAGGCACTTAGGTGCCTAAAGATGCAAAGAGACGCCTCGTGGGATTTTCAAAAGTCTATGAGGGCATCGAACTCTCTTGCTGTTAACAGGAGTTAGGTGCCTGAATAGCTCCTTTGAAGATTGGGATTGAGGCACCAAATGATCTTTTAAGTCATTGGGAGTTAGGCATGTGGGCATTACTGAAAACCCTCGATTCTCAGCCTCTTTGGGTATCTACCTGCCTTTCAAAATCTGTCCCCAAACCCTCACTGCTTGTGCTGTATACAGCAGTCATGTGGCTAGGAGTTCTTAAAAACAAGCCACCCTAAATCCTGCACAAAGCCTCATTATCAACACTGCTCTAAGAGCAGCTTCCTGAAAAAGGAACAAGTTCTGTTCCAAGCAATGGCCTTTGGATGGTTGTGGAGTTGTGTTGGCTGGGCAGGATTCACGAACACATCAGTGCTGCAGTGGGGTGTTTGCCACACTTGTGCTTACCATTTCCTCTCCAGATGGAAACCTGTTGCCTTTGATAAATCTGCCAGCTCACTGGTACCAGAACTAGCCATGAGCTGTTCGGCCTCCTGCTATGTAACACTGACCCTGGCTCCTGTTCTGCAGTTATGAATGAAACCTCAATGTCTAGAATAAAACACACAGAAGGACGTGTTTTTCTTCTTCCAATTTGTACAGCACTGCTAAGTTAGCCAAACACATTCATGTATAGGGCTATCAGAAGGGCTGGATGAGTAATTGCCACCCTCCTGTGTAGGTAGTCAGTCTGAATCCAGATCAAGCCTTAGGAATCAAAAGGTGTCATCTGAGGAATACTTGGTGCTTGTATAGAAGGAGTTTGTGGTCTGTCCCAGTGGATCAATAACAACATTGTGAAAAATATTCCCAACCGCTGCCCCATTGTTAGTCTCTACAGAGCAGCACCAGCCTGATGGAAAAATGAACTAATTGTGCATGATTAAAAATGCTCTTTCCAGTCCAAGATTGCTCTCCTACCGTTTGAGGATAAACAGGCCTTCATTTTCCAGAGTTGTTAATGCTGGTTGGACCTCCCTGGTCCAGCACATGGCGAGAATTTGCTGGTCCAGAGGAGGTCTCCTGCCACTGGCTCCCAAGCCCATTGCCTGTTGCTGCATCCTGCCTCACTCTCCTCCAACCCAAACCTGGCTGGGCTGCTTGCCCAGCTGCTGCCAGCTTCCTGGCCCCATGCTCCCAGGGGCTGCCAGGGGCTTGACTCCAGCCCCACTTTCCCAGGGGCTGCCACAGTGCCCCAACCCAATGCTCCAGGAAGCTGTCGGGAGACTTTGGTCCCACGCTGTTGCAGACCTCCCAGGAACTGCTGTGGGGCTTCAGCTCTGCACTGACCCCTATTGCCAGGGTATTCCAGCCTGGCCCTGTGCAGCTGCGGGCTGTTAGAGGCTGCCACGGGGCTCCATCTCTGGTCTTGCACTGTCCACAGATGAGCTACTGAACCTATTGCCCCAGCTGGCCTCCCTGCCCTTAGTGTCCCAGGTCTCTGGTCCAGGAGCATCTGTAGTCCTGTTGGATGTTGCAGGACCAGAGAATGCTGGTTTTTGGAGGTACAAGCTGTATAGCCCCTTTCACCAGTACAAGATTCTTGCTATCAGCATGGGGTGTCAGCAATGTATCTCCTCCTTATACAGCATGTTGGAAGTGAATGGCAACATGGCAGGTGCCCTGATTGTCTGCTGTTGATGTAATCCATTGTCTGAAGCTCCATTAAAAACTCCGCTCCATTTTTGGTGGAATAGATATCCCCCTTTCCTAAGAAAAATATGCTGGTTTTAGTTCAGTGCCTGGGATTAATCTTTTTGAAAGCGGGAGAATGGTCCCGCTATTCAGGGAAACTTCCCTGGCTTCTATGCTACCCAGAGAAATGGGCTAGCAAAAGGATCTGAGTCTCTGCTCCCACTTCCTTTACCCACAGGTCTCCCTGACCTCGAGGCCTCCCCTTCCACTCTCCTGCATGGCAGAGTCCCTGTAACCCCAACAAACTGTGCCCAAGATTCCTGGGGCTTAACCTCCAACCTTCTTGTGGTCACCTAGAACAGGGGCTAAGGTGGCCCCAGTCTGGGGTGCTCTCTCCACATTGAATGCTTCCCTGACCCACTGACGATTACCTAGAATCCAAAGCAAATACAATTTATTATCAATTTTTAAAAAAGAGAATGAGGAAAAAGCGGCTGGAAAACACATTACTCTGCCCTGTGGCACAGCGTCTCTGCAATGCAAGGAAAGTCCATGGTCTGGTCCTCGTAGGTCCCAGGCCACCTTCTCAGGGGTGCTGCAGGTCAGACACTTGCTCTGTGTGGCAGGACCCTTCTCCCCAGCATCAGGCCTCTTGGCTGGTGCAGTCCCCTTGCACTGGGCATCCACCTCTGCTCTCCCCTGCTGCTCACTGCACCCAGCACCAGCCCGGCTCCACTCTCTGCTGTGCTGACACCAGCTCCTAGGCTGCGTCTCTGGCCCCTCTTGCTCTGCAGCTGCAGCCCTGCTCCCAGCATGGGCCTGCTTCTGGGCTGTCTCAGGCTCTCCTGGACTGGCCTGGCTCTCCTCTCCAGCTCAGCTGGAGGCCCTGCTCTCTCTTTAGCTTGCCCCCACTCAGTCAGACCCAGAAAATCTCAGCTCTTGGGGAGGATGGGATGCTCCCCAGCCTGCTCACTCTCTCACTGGCCGGCCTGCCCTGTCAATCAGGTTGACCTCACGCGCTGGCCTCTTCCCAATTCCTAGGGGCTGTCAGTCTCACAATCCTGATTTCTGATGGACCCCTCCCCTTCCCTGTGACAGTGAGAGCTGATCAACCAAACCAGTCCCCTTACACTTACATTTGCTTTTTTGGCAATGCTAACAGCATTGCATTGCTGACTCACATTGAGGTTGTGATCCACCACAATTCCTAGACCTTTCTTAGTAGTGATGCTGCCAAGCATGTTATTTTCCAGTCAGCATTTATGCATTTGTTTTTTCTCCTCTAAGTGTAAACCTTGTATTTGTCTTGGCTGAATTTAATGTTGTTGTCTGTAGCCCTTGTTGCCTTTCCTCCCATCCTAGCAAGATGTTTTTGTGTAATATGCTATAACTTGTTAAATGTCTTGGACCACAATGATACAATGCAGCAGCAACCCAAGAATCACAGCAGACGCATTATTTTCTGCTTTCTCATCCAGAACTAATGCTGGCATGTATTGGATACAGGGCTTGCCCTGGAGTTTCTTGTGCCCCATGTGAGACGAGACTGCAGAGCCCTTGTCCCTATGGGACAAGCAGCAGTCAGATAGTGATAGACATTTTCATTCACTAACTTAAAACAACAGCTTCCAGTTGTACCACCTCCCACTCTGGTCTCCATGCAGAAGGACTGTCCCTTGTGGGATGAAGGGCCTGGGGCAACCCCCTTCTACCAGTGCTCCAGCCACAGGACCCATGGCAACTTCCCTGCTGCAGGCCCTGCCCACATCCTGGCTCTATTCCACCCCACCGTACCCCCACTCTACCCCTTTCCCAAGCCCCACCCCATGCCTCTCTCTTGCTCCACCCAACTGCCCCCTTCCCTGAGCAACAGTGACCATCTAGATTGTCCTGTGGATTGGCAGGGCCCCAAGCATTACAGGGCTTGGCATGGGGTGGCAGCAAGGGTCACTTCCCTTCCCCCCACACTCACCGCAGTGGCAGGAATTGGAGTGGTCCAGCAGCTTCCTCCACCACCCTCTCCCAGCCCACTGCATCCTGCTTCTCTGGGGGGGGGGGGGAAGCGGAGCACCCTAGGGCTGGAATGCTCTACTTCCCACTGCCACGGAGAAGCAGACCACAGCTGACTGGATCCTGCCACTGCTCCATCCCCTCGCCAGGCCCCATAATCCACCAGGGTCCTCTTGGGGCTAGGATAGTTGAGGCAACCACTGCAGGGTCTCCCCAAAGCGCAAGGCCTTAGGAATCACCCTGATTCATCCTATAGACAGGCCAGCTCTATGATGCAGAAGCACCCCCTGCTGTTATCTCTACTTGGTGCTCCAGTGGAGGAGTGTCAATGTGGGTTCAAGAAGCAATGGGTGAGAAAAGATCTGTATGAAAGCCAGATGGATATTAGAGCTGCACATGAGCAGACACACATCAGGTGGTTGTTGTCATTCTTTGAAAAGTCACACGTCATTAGCAAAAATGTCAATCCAAATTTCATTCTGCATTGAAATTAAAATGATGGCCAAACATGAGTGTTTTGACTGTTGGTGATCATTTAAATTCCTTTTTTCTGCTCCATAGGATTTCTTCAAGCAATGTACATGATAATCCATATTCTCCACAGTTCAGTTAGTTTCTTTTACAGATTTTCAATGCCTAGAATATGTTCCATAGCAATAAACTTGTCAAGGCAGAATATTGTAAACCGGTGAATGCCAATGTGTTTTCACCTAGTGCAGGGAATGCAGTGACATCAACCTAGGGCAAAGGGATCTGACTGCACGGATTGGCTTGCAAGGTCAGGAACTAAGGGCTTAATCCTGCTTCCACTGAAATACTTGGAAGTTTTTACATTGACTTTGAGGGGAGTTGGTGGTTTGCTGACTGGAAGGAGAGGGAAAAGAGGATGAGGGTAACCACAATAACGTCATGATTGGCTTTTGCTGCTAATCCTCATGTCACAAAAATGTAAAGAAAAGCCTTGAGTACTGTGGCATTTTTCTTACAAACAAACAAAAGCTGCTTACATTTAAATTAAACATTTACAGCTGTCACCAGTACTAGTAATGAACTATCACATGCTGCTTTAACGCAGAGAATGCAAGCGATACAGTGGCTACTGCGCTTACCTGGAATGTTGGAGGCCTTTGGTCAAGTCCTTGCTTGGCTGTATGACCTCAGGCTAGTTAACAGTTCTCTCCAGGCCTCTGTCCCCTCTGTAGGAATCATAGAAATGTGGGGCTGAATGAGATTGTGAGAGGTCATTTAATCCAAACTCCTATGCTGAGATACAGCAGAGTAAACCTAGACGACTTTCCCAGACTCGTGTTTGTATGACCTGGTCTTAAAAATCTCCAGTTACGAGACTCTACACGTTCTCTCAGAAGCCTATTCCACTATTCTTACAGTTAAAAAGCTTTTCCTGATCTCTAACTTAAATTATCTTCACTAAAGAGTAAGCTGATTACATTGCGTCCTGCAGTCAGTGCTGCAGAGAATAATTAATCTTCTGTCTTTTTACAACACCCCTTCACGTAGGTGAAGACTGTTAAACAGGTCCATCCTCGCTCTCTTTTTCTTAAGACTAAACATGCTAATTAAAAAAAAAACTTTCCTTCTAGGTCAACTTTTCTAAATCTTTTATAAATTGTGTTGCTCTCCCCAGGCACTCTCCAGTTTGGTCACATCTTTCCTAAAGTGGGGCACCCAGAATTGGAGACAGTATTTCAGCTGAGGCCCACCAATGCTGAACATACTGGGACAATTACCTCTCATGTGTTACATACTGTACACTTGTTAATACAGCACAAAATAATACAGGTGGGACCTCCCAGGTCCGGCACTCTTGGGACCTGAGCAATTCCGATCCAGGGAGTTTGCCAGACCAGGGAGTTCAAGGCTCTGTTGGCCCTGCTCTTAGATGCCAGCCCCAGCCACAGAGCTCTGTTCCCAGCCCTGGCCAGGGCTGTGCTGCCTCTGGCCCAAGCAGAGCTGCATTCCTCATTGTGCCAAACCTGCCCAGGACTGCACTCTAGGCCACTGTGTAGGGATAACATATTAATGTATTGAAAATGATTCCTCCAAATGGAAGTGACTCCCCATAATTTGTTCCCCACAGCTTAAAGTGTTTAGATTTATTAGGATTCTTCTTCTTATTATTATTATTTGTTAAGATTGTTAAATGTTTAGATTTATTATTATTATTGTCCCTTTAGAATATAATGTATTAGGTAATGTAACTTAGAACTGTTAAAAATATAATCCTATGTAACCAGAAACAGCCCCCCCCCTCTGTGCTCTAGGGCATGCTCAAGCTTGTGCAAGGGGCTGCTTGAAATTGACATTGCAGAGATACATTGTAACAATGCATTGTCAAGCCACTAACTCTGCTATGGGAGCCAAGCCCTGTAATTGACTAAGGCCATTGTTACTTAATTGAGGCCTGTTCTCTTTAAAACATTGTAACTTTATTCAGCACTCAGAGAATGTTTTAAGCAATACCACCCAGAAACTTTCTGTAACTACAACTCTGATATATGTAAAGTTATTATTATACAAAAACATTGTATGGGAAACATTGAGGAATGTATGTAAGAGAGAGAGAGTGCTTGGATGATGAGTGAATGGTTCTAAGAGGTGCCAGCCTGAGAATACAGCAACAAAGGGCTGAAGAAGGCGTCAGGTGCCAGTGCAACCAAAAGGTGTCAAGTGGAGAAACTGGAGGTCCACCCGATGAGATCACTGATGAGCACCTGGCAGCCACCCTGGAGACATCAGCATGATGCAGCAATTTCCATAGACTGGCATAGGAAGAAATTCCTATAAGAACTGGACTAAAAACTATGGAATCAGAGTCCAAGGTTCTGCTGCCAGCCTACCAGGAGCTTCAGATGCGCATCTGATCAGGACTTCGCTCCCCACTACCATCACTTGTGTACAGAGTACCTGGCCAGTATCCTGTCACAAGCAACTTCCAGGCTGGTAACTATACACAGAACTTGAATAAATGGATGTATGAAAGAATGGTTATATATATATATATACACACACACAAGTGTATAAGGGTTAAGTAGTGTTAGGAATAAGTAGTTAAACAACGTTGTTTGCTTCTATCTTTTCTTTATTTTTTATTATTATCTTTACAATAAATGTGGCTTTTTGCCTTATCCCCCTCATAAGATCCTGCTTGCTTTTATTTGGTACAACATTTTGGTGGAGAATGCGAAAGGGGGAATATTGGTAAAAAGCCTCAGGTATTGTGAACATTAGTGTGCACACAGCTGACTCTACAAAGAGCAGTTCTATTTTTTTTTCTTTCTTTTTATTTTGGTTAACCAAAGCCTGCTGACCTCCAGAGGGTAGAGGCTTCACAAAAGAGCTCATAGTAAAAAGAAGCTACAATTATTGAAATAATTTAGGCTGTAAATAGAAGCTATGGTTATTCATTGAAATAATCTAGGCTGTGTAAGAAGCTACGATTATTCATTGGAATAATCTAGGCTGTGTAACTAGAAGCTACAATTATTGAAATAATTTAGGCTGTAAATAGAAGCTACGACTATTGTTGGAATAATCTAGGCTGTGTAAGAAGCTACGATTATTCATTGGAATAATCTAGGCTGTGTAACTAGAAGCTACAATTATTAAAATAATTTAGGCTGTAAAAAGAAGCTACGATTATTAATTAATAGTCTAGGCTGTGTCACTCGCTGCAAGGGTTCAGGGGTGATAAAGGAAACTACACAAGTATTAAAGATGTTTAAGAAAAGTCCAGGAAAAGCAGTCTCAGAGGGAGGAATAGAGTTTGAAGGAGCTCTAACCTCACCTTTCATAAAGAAATAACACCCTTTAAACAAATCCTTCAGAGATATGGGTACAAGTCCTTGGACAAGCCCTTGAAGATGTTTGTAATATTTTGGACCTAGAGGATAGATTGGCACAGTATATTCTCATGTACAAACCTTCTAATGCTGCCAAAGGATATGCAGCAGCAATTTGACTATTATGGGAGGCATGTAATAACAGTTACCTCCACTTAGCTACCTGCAAAGAAAAAAAAAAAAATCTCTCTCTGCAGGAAAAGCTAAACCCAAAAGAAAAAGGAAAAAGAAAACACAAATTCAGTTTGGCTCCTATGAAACCTGTAATGAGGTGTTCCTCAAATTAACTAATTATAAAAATTCAAATAGGAAACTGCAAAATGTAAAAGCCTCTGCTGCAAAAGCAAAAAGTTGGAAATGTCTGTCCCTCAGTACCCAGACACAGTTAGAGTCCCTTAAGGATGGGTACTGAGAGTTAAAGTAGCACTCTCAAAGTTTTCAGGGATATGCTTAAGGAAAAGGACCAGGAGGTGTGGGGTTTAGTGAACAAGGCCACCCTCCTTGCTAAACTGGTAATGGGACAAAGCCTGTGTCCATGGAAAAGGGCCATTCAGCAAGAAAAACAGGATCAGGCCCAAACAAGCAGGCAGGCAAAAGATAAATTAAAGGCCTTGTGGTAAAACTGGGAAAAAGCAGTAAGTACAGGCACTGAAAATCTAAATTCTTAAAACAATACTTACAAGAAGTAATATCTGAAGCAAGGCCAGTTTTCATTTTAATAAATAAGAAAGTGTTTTAAGAAAATAAAAAAAAAAAAAAAACACAGAAAAGTTAACTCTACAAAATCTGGAGAAAATTGAGCAGTTGTGAAAATGCTAAAATGTTATAGGAAAAGAATTCTTGGTTTCTTTGCAGCCATTCTGAAGGAAAAAGGGGCCCTTTTCCAAAAGAGTGTCTGTAAATAATCCAGGCAAATTTAACTAAAAAGAACTTCAAGGGGGTTCTATTGGGAACTTAACTACCCCCAAATGAATAAAAGTAAATGTAATCTTTGTACAGGTATGTAAAAATAGTGTTAGACATATTCAGAGAATATATGCATGTATCTGTGTGTAAATATAGTGTAAATAGTAAGTAAAGTTTTTAAGATCCAAAACTCCTGTTTTGTAGGTTAGTAAACTGTTTTGTATGCTTAAAACAAATTGGTTTGTTAAAACTCAGTGAGCATAAAAGAAATAGTTACACCCGATGCAAAAATTAATATGGCTAAATAACATTATAAACAAAGAATGCACATTTTCCTGTGACATGCAATGTATATTGTAGAAGGAGGTAAAAACTGGAAACAAATCAAAATCCTGTGAAGGCTCCAGGAGCCACAACAGGTTGTAATTTCCTTTTCAGGTTGCTGTGTGAGAAAGCAGAACTTAAAGTAAAAACTCAAAACTGTAAATCTCTGGCAAAAGTTATTGTGTCCCTTTTTAAGACAAAGCTACAAACAGCTTTTAATCTAAAAGCAAGCCAGAAAGTGTCTGTGGTGCAAATGCCCTAGCTGGCAGCACAAAAAAAAAAAAAAAACAAAAACAAAAACAAAAAAAAAATGTTTGCAGGTAAATAAATAGTTTGATTAGCAAACTACCTGAGATCAGAACAAAAAGGATTGGAAAGCATATGGAAAAATTTCAAGATGGTTTTAAACACACTGGTCTCAAAGCTAAGTTGTCTAAATAAAAGGCATGCTATCACAGGATACTTAACACCTATTGGTAAGATCTACAGGGCTACTTGTTATTTAATGCTAATGTTCATAATTAACCCTGTAATATGTACATGATTTTCTTTTTTTTAAAAAAAAAAGAAAAACCTTTAAAATGTTAAAATAATCATTGGAAACACATCTCAAACTTAAAACCCTCCCAGCATTATAGTAATAATGCTTCTTGGCTACTCTCTATTCATAAACCTAACACAGCAGAAACTTACTAACTTAGTCTGCTGTATAAGAGGAAAACTAAAGTACACCTCCTAAATTTAATAATTACACAGTGGGGTAATTCACCCACAAGAAGGGGTAAAAACCATTGAAACCTGTTTTGCTACAAAACAAAAATATTTAACTATAGGAGTAATTGTAAGCAAAGAGAAATGAAAACATATTTGTAAAAAAGAAAGTATGTAAATAATAATGCCACCCCCAAAGGGGTAGAAGTATGTTCTTGTTTTGTCTTTCAGAAAATCAGGACAAGCTGGTACCAGCTAAATACCCTACAACACCATGGATGTATTGTTGCAACAAAGATTGTTTTATGTTTTGTGTTTGTCTCATGTCTGTCTGTCTGTCTAACTAACTAGTATACTGTGTTAAAAATAATCTGCCCTAGGCAGGAAAGGTTCAATAAGCATTAAACATGTTAACTGCATTTAGAAAAACCCAGTGTAAATGGCTGTGGAGAAATCTCAGAGGAACTGAGGGTTGTTTCAGAAGAGGCAGAATCAGCCAGGGAATTGGAGCAGTCTGGCAACCAAGTAACTGGGTATGACCAGCTTGCTGGGCAGTCAGTGTGTTTGGGACAGGAGTGTTCCCAGGGGAGGCACACCCAGCCAGGCCTTTTGTCTTTGGAAGAGGGAGTTTTGCATTTAAAACCACAGGGCAATGGGGCAAGACCTTTGTGGCCAAGGAAAGCTGCAGATTTTTCAACCTAAAAACCCAAAATTGTCAGCGTACACTTGGGATGAATTTGTTCCTGCTACTTATGCTAACTTTCATAACCACTGTACTGCAGTTACTAAGAATGTAACAATGTTCAATGTGCAGGATTTTGTACCAAAACCCTGGAAATGGTTAAAAAAAAATGTACCCAAGAGCACATTGTATGTTCAAAAGCCTTGTAACACTGGTATTTTACTGTTAGTACTTGTAATTAGTGTTGAAGCTTCTCACCTGAGAAAGGGGAATTCCAAAATTGGTGTGTGATGTGAAAAGGGAAACTGAGGCACACCACCAATTTTGTTTTCAGGGCTAAATGCAAGGATGCCTACACTATATGGGATGAGAGCACATAAATTCATGCACTGTTAATTGGGTTTCAAACTGTTGCCCAAGCTGCCCTGGATAAAATCACTTATTTTCTCTCACTCTGGGCAAAGTCACCTAACCTGAATAAAATATATATATATATATTTGTTACATTTCAATCACAAACACATGTTGCCTCACAATACCTTCTTTTAAACAAGTTAAATAGAAAGTGACACTACGAGTATACCAGATATCGTAGTGTCAAAAGGGGGAGTATGTAGGGATAACATATTAATGTATTGAAAATGATTCCTCCAAATGGAAGTGACTCCCCATAATTTGTTCCCCACAGCTTAAAGTGTTTAGATTTATTAGGATTCTTCTTCTTATTATTATTATTTGTTAAGATTGTTAAATGTTTAGATTTATTATTATTATTGTCCCTTTAGAATATAATGTATTAGGTAATGTAACTTAGAACTGTTAAAAATATAATCCTATGTAACCAGAAACAGCCCCCCCCCTCTGTGCTCTAGGGCATGCTCAAGCTTGTGCAAGGGGCTGCTTGAAATTGACATTGCAGAGATACATTGTAACAATGCATTGTCAAGCCACTAACTCTGCTATGGGAGCCAAGCCCTGTAATTGACTAAGGCCATTGTTACTTAATTGAGGCCTGTTCTCTTTAAAACATTGTAACTTTATTCAGCACTCAGAGAATGTTTTAAGCAATACCACCCAGAAACTTTCTGTAACTACAACTCTGATATATGTAAAGTTATTATTATACAAAAACATTGTATGGGAAACATTGAGGAATGTATGTAAGAGAGAGAGAGTGCTTGGATGATGAGTGAATGGTTCTAAGAGGTGCCAGCCTGAGAATACAGCAACAAAGGGCTGAAGAAGGCGTCAGGTGCCAGTGCAACCAAAAGGTGTCAAGTGGAGAAACTGGAGGTCCACCCGATGAGATCACTGATGAGCACCTGGCAGCCACCCTGGAGACATCAGCATGATGCAGCAATTTCCATAGACTGGCATAGGAAGAAATTCCTATAAGAACTGGACTAAAAACTATGGAATCAGAGTCCAAGGTTCTGCTGCCAGCCTACCAGGAGCTTCAGATGCGCATCTGATCAGGACTTCGCTCCCCACTACCATCACTTGTGTACAGAGTACCTGGCCAGTATCCTGTCACAAGCAACTTCCAGGCTGGTAACTATACACAGAACTTGAATAAATGGATGTATGAAAGAATGGTTATATATATATATATACACACACACAAGTGTATAAGGGTTAAGTAGTGTTAGGAATAAGTAGTTAAACAACGTTGTTTGCTTCTATCTTTTCTTTATTTTTTATTATTATCTTTACAATAAATGTGGCTTTTTGCCTTATCCCCCTCATAAGATCCTGCTTGCTTTTATTTGGTACAACAACTGGTCTAGGCTGCACTCCTGGGCGGGGCTCTGCTCCCCAATCACCAGTGTGCTCCTCACTGCACCGGCCCCACTACCATCTGACCACAGATGTTGCTGGACCACAGAATCCTGGATTTTAGACATTCCGTCTGTACTAACCGTGTTTGTAGTGGCATCACATGCTTATCTCATATTCCATTTGTAATCTAACCTCACGGATCCTTTTTTGCAGTTTTATGATCTGCCCAGTTACTCCCCAAATATGGGGCTAACAGTATTTCCCTACCTTCTAGGGATGTTGTGAGTTGTTCAGAGGATACAATAATGGAGTTAAATAAGTACCTAAGGGCTTGTCTACACTATGGAGAAAATCAACACTGCCACAGTTGAAGTTCCGGGGTTCGATTAGTGGAAGACATGCTAATTCGAACTCATAGGGTGTGCCCGTTGGTGCCGGTCCTGTTCCTCATGAGGAGTAAGGGAAGTCAATGGCAGCATGTGCTCCTGTCAACCTCCCGCTGTGTGCATGGCACCAAAACGTGATTTAAAATACTTTGATTCTGGCTACGTAATTAATGTAGCTGGAGTTGCATATCTTAAGTCTACTTTTCCCTTTAGTATAGACCAGGCTTAAGATAACAACAGACATGAGACATCCGTCCAGTTATTTCCATAATAAGAAAATGTCTTTCTCAAGGTTAAAAAAAAAAAAAAAAAAAAGCAAGCTGGAAAGGACTGATCTGTGGGGAAAACTGAGAATGCATTTAATGTAGGGGAAATATGTTGCCAATCAATCTTCCTGTTCAGCATCTTTATATATGCTTCCCACTAGATTGCAGCTCCAACTTGTCCTGTGAGCCACTAAATTTCACATGCTTGTTTGCTTTAGTATATAAATAAACAGACAGCAAGATCTACATTATACAAAAGACATGCTGTCTCCAGGATACAGCTTCTCTTTTTTGTGCCAGGTACATCATTTCCCATTGCTCTTACATAATGTAAGTGGTAAAGGTGACATTTATGGAAAAATTATAAGATAATTAACCCAATTTTGTCTAATTTCTTCCATGTTGACTCTTTCTTATTAAATTCATACATGAGCAATCAATGAATACAATTAGGGGACTGCAAACTGTGAGCAGTGGTGCTGTACAGAGCTGCCCAATAGTGTGCATGGGATTCCTTATCTTTCATCTAGAGAGCTGCTTACTCTGCCTAAATCCCCTGGGCTCATAATGGAACCCTGCATGTGAGGCTTTGTCATCTCCACAGACCCAGACTCCATAGCAAGTGAAGGGTGGCTGCAGACTTCTCTATTGCCTGCATATTAGATGTGGGCCTCTAGTTCCTGGTCAGGCTGTCACCCAGGTAAAATGTGGAGCCTCCAGTTAGTTTTGTAGGAACATATTCCCATTTTGACCTGAGTGGTTAGCCAAAATTGGGGTTTAGTGAGGTGTTGCCATTAGGAGAAAATGATCGTAGTGTTACGTACATCACTGATGCTGTCCTGTTTCCCTGAACACAGCAGAAATCAAATGGCAGGAGACAGTTTATTTGCTCACAGTTCCAAGACTCTTTACAGCCAAAACTCCAGCCAAAAGTTCCCTTACTAAGCTTTTCTTGAGGGCTTATCTTGTATTGTCTGGGGCTTCTCTGCATGCTCCTGTGGCAATGTTCTAATCCCTGTCCAGAATAAATTGTATGTACGCTGAGTCATGTGCAGATGTGCACCACAAGCCAAACACATAGCTTACAGGGGACACTGCATGGATTTTTCCTTCCTTCACACTTACACAAACACATATACACAGCAGCAGCAATCAACTCAATTCCCATCCCCTATATTTACATTTATCCATTCCTCTTCCAGCATAGTTCAGATTCAAGAACTGCCTTAAATGCAGCCTGTGCTTTGGGCAGTGACAACTATTGTTTCAACTATCGCTAAAGGGTAGTTAATTGTTCTCACATTTAGCATGAAAGGAAGGCAGGAGGCAGTATTATGTCCACTGTCTTCTACAAGAGTTCCCTCCTGCTTTCTGCAGAATAGAAGTTGACAATTCTGTGCTTGTTTGCATAATGTTCTTACAGCTTGCAGACCTTTCCTAGTAAAGCCAGTGTCGAGGTTCTGAGTCTCAGGGTATGTCTACATTGCCCACGTCAAAGTGCTACCAGGATGCTGTTGCTCTTTATCACCAGGGAGGAGCTCTCCCAGTGATTAAAAAAATCCCACCCTGAAGGAGGGTTGGTAGCTTTATCGCTGGGCACTGTGCTCTCGAAGATAAAGTGCTGGCTACACTAGGAATGTTAAAATGCATTTAAGTAAGTAAACATGTAACCGTTACTTTCCTGCCTGTTCTCCCCCACACTGCTGCCTCTAACACAGGCAGCAGCACGGCGAGTGAGGTGGGGGGCAGTCGGAAGCCCAAATGTATCCGGAGCCTGCATGTATCCATGAAGCCCAGGCACCTCGGTTATCTGTGTAGATGGTTATACTTTCATATCCTTATAGTGCTGCTTTTCGGTTCTAAAACATTTATCACTCATTAGTGTGCTTTTTTACACTCCTGAAACACTAACGGCTACATCTACGCTGCAAGCTTCTTGCACAAGAGCTGTTTTGCGCAAGAGTTCTTCTGCGAAGGTCTTCCACAAGAGCGCGTCCACACTGCCATGTGCTTTTGTGGAAGAGCTGTGCAAGAGCGTCCACGGCAGATGCTCTCTTGTGCAAGAAAGCTCTGATGGCCATTTTAGCCATAGGGCTTTCTTTTGCAAGAAATTCATGTTGCCTGTCTACACTACCTTCTTGAGGAAGAGCTCTTGCGCAAGAGGGCTTATTCCTCATCAGGACAGGAATAACTCTTCCGGAAGAAGCCCTGTTTTCCACCGCTGTACTGTAAATTTACTTGCACATGAATGCAAATGCAGTGTAGACGCTCCTGCAAATTTTGTGCAACCTTGCACAAAAAGCCTGTAGTGTAGACGTAGCCTAAAGTTTTAGAGCTGAAAGTGTAGACATAGTTGTAGATAAAAGGATCAGTGGAGTTTAAATTTGACCCAGAGTGGCCGCATGCCCCTAAATTGTCCTGGGGCAGCCCATCCCTACACCACCTTGAATGGTAGCGGCATAGGCCACATTTATTCCACCTTGAATCATCCACAGATGATCTTGCCCCAAATTGCACTACCTCTTGACAGTAGAACCCCTTCAGGTCCCTTCCCCTGAGCCCTAGGGCAGATTTTCCTCTTCTTTCAATAGTAATGTAGAGAAAAGATGGAAAAGTCCACATGGTCCCTTTCCTTCCCCATGTCCCCAGAGAGGCTCTGAGGGGGAACTGGTAGCCCTCTTATGGCAGGGCAAGTGAAAGTTGGTCCCTAGCAGGGATGCAAATACCCCTTAAAAATGTTAACTGGTTAAACAATATAGTGTTAATCATTCACTCAAGTCCAGATAGCCCACAGCAGTCAGGGGGCTCCTCCTGCTTGGCCTTCTGTGGGTGATAGGGCTATTCCAGCCAGCTAAGGTCCTGCTGTATTGTGGGCCATGGGGCTGCTCTAGCCAGCTGGAGTCCCACCACCTTGCAAGTGGCAAGGTTGCTCTAAGAGACAGTGGGGGCAGTTTCAGCCAATCAGAGTCCCAACACAACATGCCACAAGCAGAGAGCTACTCTAGCTTGGTCAGGCTGCTGGTTAACCAGTTACCCGGTAAGTATCACCTGGTCAGGGTGATGTTTACCAGGTAACCCATTAATTCTTTACATCTCTAGATCATATTTCCTATTGAATCAGGCACAAAAGCAAGGAAGTGCCCTAAACATTCTTGATCCTGCAGTCATATACTTACACAGGCGAAGTTATGTAGTTCCACTGACCTCAATGAGACTACTCATATGCATATTTTATATTTATGCATATGTATATTTAGTGGCTCAGTACCCAAGTGAATCTGCACATGCCAGATGGGAAACTGAGAAAGCCAAAAGGAAATGAGTAGAAATACACCATATACACAGCGATCAGATGGTGGCGGATACGTCATGTTAGCACCAGTCTATAATTTCCTGAACTATTCTTGCTGATATTAAAACTTTTTAAAAAATCACTTTGTCTATTATTTTTCAAATGAATGCTCATATACTGACTTTACCTGATCCATATTTAATATTTGCTCAACTCCTCCAGTTCCTTTAATCATTTTTATCTGTTCCATTTTATGATACTTTTGACCAGCGTTTCCCAAACTATGGGCCGAGGTACCAGGCCACGGGAACCTCAGCGTGGCTGCCGGTAGAGGAGTAGAGTGGGGTGGGCTGGGAGGAGGTGGCGGCAGGGGTAAGGGAGAACCGGCTGCCAGGAAGAAGGGTTGGAGACAGCAGGGCTGTCCCATGGAGATGGGGGGGCAGGCGGTGGAAGCAGGGTTGGGGGTAGCGGGGCTGTCCCATGGAGATGGGGGGCAGGCAGCGGAAGCAGGGTTGGAGGCAGCGGGGCTGTCCCATGGAGATGGGGGGCAGGCGGTGGAAGCAGGGTTGGGGGTAGCGGGGCTGTCCCATGGAGATGGGGGGCAGGCAGCGGAAGCAGGGTTGGAGGCAGCGGGGCTGTCCCGTGGAGATGGGGGGGGGCAGGCGGTGGAAGCAGGGTTGGGGGTAGCGGGGCTGTCCCATGGAGATGGGGGGCAGGCAGCGGAAGCAGGGTTGGAGGCAGCGGGGCTGTCCCGTGGAGATGGGGGGGGGGCAGGCGGTGGAAGCAGGGTTGGGGGTAGCGGGGCTGTCCCGTGGAGATGGGGGGGGGCAGGCGGTGGAAGCAGGGTTGGGGGTAGCGGGGCTGTCCCATGGAGATGGGGGGGCAGGCGGTGGAAGCAGGGTTGGAGGCAGCGGGGCTGTCCCATGGAGATGGGGGGCAGGCAGCGGAAGCAGGGTTGGAGGCAGCGGGGCTGTCCCGTGGAGATGGGGGGGCAGGCGGTGGAAGCAGGGTTGGAGGCAGCGGGGCTGTCCCATGGAGATGGGGGGGCAGGCGGTGGAAGCAGGGTTGGGGGTAGCGGGGCTGTCCCGTGGAGATGGGGGGGCAGGCGGTGGAAGCAGGGTTGGGGGTAGCGGGGCTGTCCCGTGGAGATGGGGGGGCAGGCGGTGGAAGCAGGGTTGGAGGCAGCGGGGCTGTCCCATGGAGATGGGGGGGCAGGCGGTGGAAGCAGGGTTGGGGGTAGCGGGGCTGTCCCATGGAGATGGGGGGGCAGGCGGTGGAAGCAGGGTTGGAGGCAGCGGGGCTGTCCCATGGAGATGGGGGGGCAGGCGGTGGAAGCAGGGTTGGAGGCAGCGGGGCTGTCCCATGGAGATGGGGGGGCAGGCGGTGGAAGCAGGGTTGGAGGCAGCGGGGCTGTCCCATGGAGATGGGGGGGCAGGCGGTGGAAGCAGGGTTGGGGGTAGCGGGGCTGTCCCATGGAGATGGGGGGGCAGGCGGTGGAAGCAGGGTTGGGGGTAGCGGGGCTGTCCCATGGAGATGGGGGGCAGGCAGCGGAAGCAGGGTTGGAGGCAGCGGGGCTGTCCCATGGAGATGGGGGGGCAGGCGGTGGAAGCAGGGTTGGGGGTAGCGGGGCTGTCCCGTGGAGATGGGGGGGCAGGCGGTGGAAGCAGGGTTGGAGGCAGTGGGGCTGTCCCATGGAGATGGGGGGGCAGGCGGTGGAAGCAGGGTTGGGGGTAGCGGGGCTGTCCCATGGAGATGGGGGGGCAGGCGGTGGAAGCAGGGTTGGAGGCAGCGGGGCTGTCCCATGGAGATGGGGGGGCAGGCGGTGGAAGCAGGGTTGGGGGTAGCGGGGCTGTCCCATGGAGATGGGGGGGCAGGCGGTGGAAGCAGGGTTGGGGGTAGCGGGGCTGTCCCATGGAGATGGGGGGGGGCAGGCGGTGGAAGCAGGGTTGGAGGCAGTGGGGCTGTCCCATGGAGATGGGGGGGCAGGCGGTGGAAGCAGGGTTGGAGGCAGCGGGGCTGTCCCATGGAGATGGGGGGGCAGGCGGTGGAAGCAGGGTTGGAGGCAGCGGGGCTGTCCCATGGAGATGGGGGGGCAGGCGGTGGAAGCAGGGTTGGGGGTAGCGGGGCTGTCCCATGGAGATGGGGGGGCAGGCGGTGGAAGCAGGGTTGGGGGTAGCGGGGCTGTCCCATGGAGATGGGGGGGCAGGCGGTGGAAGCAGGGTTGGGGGTAGCGGGGCTGTCCCATGGAGATGGGGGGGCAGGCGGTGGAAGCAGGGTTGGAGGCAGCGGGGCTGTCCCATGGAGATGGGGGGGCAGGCGGTGGAAGCAGGGTTGGGGGTAGCGGGGCTGTCCCGTGGAGATGGGGGGGCAGGCGGTGGAAGCAGGGTTGGAGGCAGTGGGGCTGTCCCATGGAGATGGGGGGGCAGGCGGTGGAAGCAGGGTTGGGGGTAGCGGGGCTGTCCCATGGAGATGGGGGGGCAGGCGGTGGAAGCAGGGTTGGAGGCAGCGGGGCTGTCCCATGGAGATGGGGGGGCAGGCGGTGGAAGCAGGGTTGGGGGTAGCGGGGCTGTCCCATGGAGATGGGGGGGCAGGCGGTGGAAGCAGGGTTGGGGGTAGCGGGGCTGTCCCATGGAGATGGGGGGGCAGGCGGTGGAAGCAGGGTTGGGGGTAGCGGGGCTGTCCCATGGAGATGGGGGGCAGGCAGCGGAAGCAGGGTTGGAGGCAGCGGGGCTGTCCCATGGAGATGGGGGGGCAGGCGGTGGAAGCAGGGTTGGGGGTAGCGGGGCTGTCCCATGGAGATGGGGGGGCAGGCGGTGGAAGCAGGGTTGGAGGCAGCGGGGCTGTCCCATGGAGATGGGGGGGCAGGCGGTGGAAGCAGGGTTGGGGGTAGCGGGGCTGTCCCATGGAGATGGGGGGGCAGGCGGTGGAAGCAGGGTTGGGGGTAGCGGGGCTGTCCCATGGAGATGGGGGGCAGGCAGCGGAAGCAGGGTTGGAGGCAGCGGGGCTGTCCCATGGAGATGGGGGGGCAGGCGGTGGAAGCAGGGTTGGGGGTAGCGGGGCTGTCCCGTGGAGATGGGGGGGGGGCAGGCGGCGGAAGCAGGGTTGGAGGCAGTGGGGCTGTCCCATGGAGATGGGGGGCAGGCGGTGGAAGCAGGGTTGGGGGTAGCGGGGCTGTCCCGTGGAGATGGGGGGGGGCAGGCGGTGGAAGCAGGGTTGGGGGCAGTGGGGCTGTCCCATGGAGATGGGGGGGCAGGCGGTGGAAGCAGGGTTGGGGGTAGCGGGGCTGTCCCGTGGAGATGGGGGGGGGCAGGCGGTGGAAGCAGGGTTGGGGGCAGTGGGGCTGTCCCGTGGAGATGGGGGGGGGCAGGCGGTGGAAGCAGGGTTGGGGGCAGTGGGGCTGTCCCATGGAGATGGGGGGGCAGGCGGTGGAAGCAGGGTTGGGGGTAGCGGGGCTGTCCCGTGGAGATAGGGGGGGGCAGGCGGTGGAAGCAGGGTTGGGGGTAGCGGGGCTGTCCCGTGGAGATGGGGGGGGGCAGGCGGTGGAAGCAGGGTTGGGGGCAGTGGGGCTGTCCCATGGAGATGGGGGGGCAGGCGGTGGAAGCAGGGTTGGGGGCAGTGGGGCTGTCCCATGGAGATGGGGGGGCAGGCGGTGGAAGCAGGGTTGGGGGCAGTGGGGCTGTCCCATGGAGATGGGGGGCAGGCGGTGGAAGCAGGGTTGGGGGCAGTGGGGCTGTCCCATGGAGATGGGGGGGCAGGCGGTGGAAGCAGGGTTGGGGGTAGCGGGGCTGTCCCGTGGAGATGGGGGGGGGCAGGCGGTGGAAGCAGGGTTGGAGGCAGCGGGGCTGTCCCATGGAGATGGGGGGGCAGGCGGTGGAAGCAGGGTTGGGGGCAGTGGGGCTGTCCCATGGAGATGGGGGGGCAGGCGGTGGAAGCAGGGTTGGGGGCAGTGGGGCTGTCCCATGGAGATGGGGGGGCAGGCGGTGGAAGCAGGGTTGGGGGTAGCGGGGCTGTCCCGTGGAGATGGGGGGGGGCAGGCGGTGGAAGCAGGGTTGGGGGCAGTGGGGCTGTCCCATGGAGATGGGGGGGCAGGCGGTGGAAGCAGGGTTGGGGGCAGCGGGGCTGTCCCATGGAGATGGGGGGGGGCAGGCGGTGGAAGCAGGGTTGGGGGCAGTGGGGCTGTCCCATGGAGATGGGGGGGGGCAGGCGGTGGAACCAGGGCTGGCCGGGGGAGAACAGGAGGCAGAGGACGGGGGAAAGCTCCAAAAGCAGGACAGGGGCGATGCAGGAGGCCACGAACCCTCCACGTCATCGGGGGGCCCGACGCGCTCCTGGGGGCGCCCGGCTAGTGCCGCCCGCAGCACTGACACAGGTCGGTGGGGACCCCGAAACGGGCTTTAAAAGCAGCCACGAGGCTCCTCCCGAAGCTGCGCGCCCCCCGCAGCAGCAGCGGAGATTCCCGCGGCGCCCCCCTGAGCAGCACGCGCCCTGCCTGGCACCCTAAGCACGCACAAACCCCGGCGCCCGCCGCCACTATCAGAGAGCAGCGCAGGAGCACCACTGCGCATGCCCGACAGCACCGGGCAGAGGCGCTGGCGCGTGCTCAGTAGCACACCTGGGGGCGGTTCCTCACACAGCAGCGCCGGAAATAAACAGGTCAGCTGACCGGAAGCCATGGAGCAAAGCAAGATGGCGTCTCCCAAGAGCGCGCCTAAGGATGCTCAGGTAACAGGGGCTCCTAGTGGGGGCGCCGGCGCTCGCGGCTCGGCTCGGCGGTGTCGCCGCTGCAGCCGGCTGGGCCCGGTGCTTGGCGGCTGCTCACGCGAGCGGGCAGGGCGGTGCGAGGGACTCACCCTGTGTGTCTCGCCGAGCGCAGGTGATGGCGCAGATCCTGAAGGACATGGGCATCACGGAGTACGAGCCCCGCGTGATCAATCAGATGTTGGAGTTCACGTACAGTAAGTTGGCAACATGCTAATTACAGGAAACGCTGGGCTGCTGCGCCCGGGCCGCCCTGCGCGCTACTGGCCCCCCCGCGCACAAGGAGAAAGTCTGCGAGGACGATCAAAGACCTGGGGAAATGGGACTGATAAGAGCCACTGTGATGGGCGGGGGCAGCTTGGTGATGTAAAGGGTTAACTGGTTAAGGGGGAAGCACTACTTTACCAGTAACTGGTGCTTCACCAGCTGGAGCAGCTCCCCCCCCCCCCCCCCAGCATGGTGCGGTGGGTCCTTCCCAGCCAGGCCTGCCATGCCATGGGGAGGGCACTCAAGCCCAGCTGGGCTGGAGCAGTCTTCCACCCAGGGCATGCTATGGGATGGGGGTTGCTCCAGGCCATCTGGACTCACCACACCATGGGCTGTTGACTGGTTAAACCTGTAGCTGAACTGGTTAACAGTTTACACTATGGATGTAAAAGAGTATTTGAATAGTCAACTACTCACATTTCTCCCCTCCCTTGCTGCAGCAAGGTAGGGGGAGGAAGCAGGAGCCAGTACTGGGGGAGCTGACTTAAGAGCCAGTTCCCCTCAACACAGTCTCCACAGTGTGGAAAGTGGGGGGGGGGGAGGGGAACAAGGGGAGGCAGAGGCACAGTGGGGAAACCCAGCGTGAGCAGGGACTTGCAGCTCTTACTACATTTAAAAAGTAGAGCCACAGCAGTCTGGGATCCAGCAGATCAGTCCTGACTCGTTTCGCCCTCTGGAGCTAACTGCCTTATCGACTAATCGAATAGTTGATGGAAATTCCATTGACTACCACCTGACTAGCGTATTAACTGCTGGATCCCCTGCTGTGCTTCTGTATCTTCTCCCCCCTCCCACCCCGTGAAGATGGTGCTCATCCCTAGCTTGCATAGAGTTTGTGGGGTGTGCCCACTGAACCACTTTGATTTGATGCAGAGACAGCGCACGTGTCTCTCAGTCAATGCTGTGTGCAATCAGTATGCATTTCACGTCACATCCCTTACTTTACATGCATGCCATTTAAGTAATACCAGTAGGGAAAAAAAGCTACACAGACGGAAACAGTGGAATCTGGCAATCCTGCATGTGGGCAACAGTAAACTGAATGTCTTGCAGGCCAGGCATAGAACCCTGATGGACCACATGTGGCCTGCGGACTGCAGGTTGCCCACTACTGAGATGTAGTAGTGACTGATATGGAATATGCAGGTCAGGAGCATGTGCCTGTCTTACAGGAGAACAAATGGATGTTGGAATAAATTAAAGTGCAGCATTCAAAATGAAATAAAGAAAATACGTTTGCACACCACTTGTAAAGTTGTGGAATTGCCAGGGAAATCACTGTGGTCAAGAACTTATCAAGATTGAAGAGGTGATTGGATATTTATAGGGATAGAAAGATTACTTAGAGTTGGCATTAATGACAAAACTATAGGAAACAACACTAAATCTTGTATTTCAGGGCTTAAAGCAATTTCTGATTAGCAGAGATCAGGATGAGATATGTCTGGGTTCTTATACCATCATGTGAAGTATCTGGTTCTGGACACTTGTAGACTAAACACCGGACTATGTGAACTGCTGGTCTCATCCAGTATGGCATTTTCCGTGTTCCTAACTTGCCACCATATGACACGGGGGGAGGAGGGGGAGACTTGGACATATAGAGGGTTTGTGGCACAGAGTTTTATTGCTGTAGAGTTTCATTTACGGATTTTTTGGCTCTAATCTTAGCATGAGAAAAAAAGTAAAAATAAGTCCATTGCCCATATTTATATTAGAAACCCACCACATTATGTGGTATGATTTGTAGGTTTTACTGATGAGATGCCCTGGATTGTGGTACCAGTGGGAGGGATATTGTACGGGTATGTGTGATATGCAAGACAGCATATGTTTTTCTAAGTCATTGTTATTTGCTTTTCAATAAGCAGTTTTAAAAATAAAAATAGATGGGTATTTAGAGTTTTTTTTCATACTTTAATTATCTGTCTTGTCAAATCAACAAAACATGTATTAATCTTTTATTTAATGGAATGTGTATCAGAAAATAACTTTCTTTTGTAGCTTCCAGAATACAAGTAGAGAATATGAATTTTTACTGCATTTTTGTGAAAAGGTTGCTATTTTTTACATATGTTCTCTGGGAGATACTCTGCTTTGTTCTTAAAAGGGTATGTGACCACTATACTGGAGGATGCAAAAATTTACTCAAGTCATGCTAAGAAATCCAGTGTTGATGCAGATGATGTGAAATTAGCAATTCAGTGTCGAACAGACCAGTCATTTACCTCTCCTCCCCCAAGAGATGTAAGTAAAGCTTATTCAGGGAATCCTAATATAACAAAAGAACATGGGTACTGACATAATTATTTCTCCTCTAGTTTCTGCTTGATATTGCAAGACAAAAGAATCAGACCCCATTGCCATTGATAAAGCCATACTCTGGACCCAGACTGCCACCTGATAGATACTGTTTAACAGCTCCAAATTACAGACTTAAGTCCTTGCAAAAAAAGGTAAGACTTTATCAAACAAATCCCGTTTGGCTGATGATGACATTTTATTAAACACGATACAACTGTTCAGTTGTAAAACAACAGTTTTCAGATACAAATTAGACTACATACTAGTAAAGATCTGTGGGGTACTAAAGCATATTGAACTTAATTGTGGCAGCTGTTTCAAATTATCTCCTGCCTGAAAATATTCTTTTCACTTATTACATTTTTAATAAAAGAGGCTGTGGTGTTTTATAATTAACTCGGGGGATATCCAGTTTGGTGTATGATAAGGGACCATTCAGTCAGCTCAGTTGGAATACTGATTGAGGCAGAAAGTCCTTGAAAATCAGACACAGAATCTTAACAGAGCTTTCAGAGATAAACTAAAGACTTATTCTTTGATTTGATTTTTTTGTATAGGCCAAAGCAATTGCTTACTATATTGTAAAATGTCACATTTCAAAGAGTAGCCATATTATTCTGTTTCAGCAAAAACAAAAAACTGCGGTGGCACTTTAACAAATTTATAAGGTCATATACTTTCACAAAAGTATATGCCCTAATACATTTGTTAAAGTGCCACCAGACTCCTTGTAAAGGTAAATCAAAATAAAGTACATTGCTTATTAATATAATAGTATTTGGTCACATGCATATAGTGAATAGTGCAATAATTTTCAGAATTACTCAAAACAGGCAATGAAATTTCACTATAAATGATTGGTTAGCATCTGTAGCTACAATATTAAAGTAGGTTAGTGCAACCACAGTATTAAACCACTTCTATAATTGACAGTATAAAAACACTTCCCTTGTAAATGCAGGGGGTTCTAATCCAGGTAAGAAATTTCATGCTGAGCAAAAACAAAATGAGAAGGTCTTAGTCTGTAAGTGGTGTGTTTTAAAATTACATCTTTAATGTAATCTTGTATAATTCAAACAGCTTCAGTTTTTGAAAAAGTTAGGATTCTGTGCTTTGGATTAGTGGTTTCACAGCTCTGTCACAGTGAGCAAATTCTGTGAGGAGTGTTGTATTGCAATTAAGGATGTAAGCATGTAGTTGACTAATCATTGCATTCCACCTCTTTCCCTCCCCCCGACCCGGCCTTCTGACTCTGTATTAGAGGCAGCAAAGGGGGAGGGGAGAGAGAGAGAGAGAGAGAGAGAGAAGGAGTTGGTGCTGAAGGGAGCTGGCTTAAAAGCTGGTTTCCCCAGCACACTCTGCGGTGCCAGCCACCCCTGGCAGCAGCATAAGCAGAGGTGGGGAGGGAGGGTAACCACAAAGCAGCCTCTGCCTGTGGCCAGCCTGGGTCGCTGAGGACAGGGGCTGCTCTGACTGGGCAGGCACTCCGGCTCATGCTGGGTCTGGGACCTATCCCCACTGCAGCTCTGCAGTTTAAATGTAGTAGGAACTGGGGTGCCTGCCTGCGCGGCTCTTACAACTGCAGAGCTGCAGTGGGGGTAGCTCCCGGACCCAGCCCGAACTGGGACTGAGCGTTTCTTCCCTTATTGAGGAATTGTATAGTCGATAGACTTTTTATTGATTACACTATTAGGGTATGTCTACACTACCCCGCTAGTTCGAACTAGCGGGGGTAATGTAGTCATCCGCAGTTGCAAATGAAACCCGGGATTTGAATTTCCCGGGCTTCATTTGCATGAAGCCGGCTGGCGCCATTTTTAAATGCCGGCTAGTTCGAACCCCGTGCCGCGCGGCTACACGCGGCACGGAGTAGCTAGTTCGGATTAGGCGTACAGCTACAACGAGGAGTGCAGCTAGTTCAGATTAGGAAGCCTAATCCGAACTAGCTACTCCGTGCCGCGCGGCACAGGGTTCGAACTAGCCGGCATTTAAAAATGGCGCCGGCCAGCTTCATGCAAATGAAGCCCGGGAAATTCAAATCCCGGGCTTCATTTGCAACTGCGGATGACTACATTACCCCAGCTAGTTCGAACTAGCGGGGTAGTGTAGACATACCCTTTGTGAATTACCTGCCTCTTAACAGCCTTAGTTGCAATAGACTGAACATGTTCATATTTTGTTGCAGAGGGCACATATGTACGTAGAAATCTGGGATTCCAACACCGAAATGGTGATTCTAATCTGAGTGCATGTGTCTTCTCTTTACAGGTCTCTTCTTCTGCAGGAAGAATAACAGTACCCCGACTGAGTGTGGGTGCTGTAAGTAGTAGACCTAGCACTCCTACTTTAGGTAAGAGTGCTCAGTGATGGTTTGCCATATTGACCTTTCTTAGGAAAAACTTGAAACCTCTGGAACAGTTTTGAATATAAGTCTATTCTCATGTTAAACCATCTTGGGAGTATGCTTTTTAAGGAACAGTAGTTTATTTCCTACTCCCCATTTCAGTGAACTTTGATATTCTCACAACCTGCTGTGTTCTTAGAAAAGTGCAATGGAAGTTAAAAGTGCAATTTAAGTTGGGCACATGCAGTTATTTTATACATGTAATTGTGCACATCAGTACCTCTGAGTGCATCTTCTTGTGGCCACCTGGGAGTTTCATCATTTGTGTTCATACTCAAATGGATGCATGCTGCTGCACACAGCTTACTCTGCATATCTAGCCACTTAACTAGATTTGATCTAGATCCTATGAAGTATATTACTTTAAATAATAATATTGATATCTTTATTACATAAAATGTGCCCAAAAGCTGAAGTTGTTGTTTCTCTCTCTTATATAAAAAAAAAAAATATGAATTTGCCTGCACTGAGTCTTCTAATGAAATCCTGTGTTTCAGGAACTCCTTCAGCACAAACTGTAGCTGTTTCAACAAAAGTTGGCACTCCAGTATCACTGACAGGTCAAAGGTTCACTGTACAGATCCCATCCTCTCAGACAACAGTCAAATCAGGTATAATAAGTTACAAAACACTTCTTTGCAAGATCGCACACATTACTTATTTTGGTTTTCTTTTATTGAGTTGCAAGAGATCTGCATGGTGGAGCTAGATATTCTAACCATATTGATGGCATATGTGGTTAATAGGGAATTTGTTTGTTCTGGTTGCTCTTTTAAAAGCCTAGGAGTCTACATGAAAAGAATACTAATGAAAAGTCAAGCACTCAGAAGGCATGAAATGCCAGAATTAAGCTTGCCTTTTCAAAAACTGGAACAAATGTACCAAAACCATTATTAGTCCTACTTAGCTATTGAAACAATTCACCTACTTACTGCTGCTAAATTAAGAGAATTCAAATCAGTAAAATTGTCATAGATCCTACTTCAAAATACCCATGTTCAAACAAACAGCAAAAACTTCCTTTAAAGATTAACCTGTTTAAACAATACGAATAAGCAACCACACTAGACTAACACAACCTGAAAGAAAAGAAGTTGTATTGTTGTATGGAGATAAACTGGCAGCTAATAACACTTTTAATTTTACTTTAAATACAGCAACACCTACTACGCCAACAGTTCAGAATGTTCTGATTAATCCTTCGCTAATTGGATCAAAAAACATTCTTATTACTACAAATATGGTATCACAGAATGCAGCCAGCGAGGCAAATCCGTTGAAAAGAAAGCATGAAGATGATGATGATTATGATAATTTGTAAAGGAATACAGTCCAGTATCCATTTTTTTCAGAGGTGTGATTCATATTGAGTCTGAGTTGGGACTTGTCAAAGTGTTCATGAATTGAGACAGAAAATGTGTAAATATTCAGTTAATGGAATCAGGAGAAGAACAATATTGCTAGGATGTCATTGTAATAAGTTGGTTTTAACCTTCTGTATGATACAAAATATCTTTTAGTGCTCACTCACAATGATAGATGGATGTTATTTAGTTTGTCTTGTCATGTACAGCTTTCCAAAATATTTTCCACTTGGTCTCCTGTGATTTAAGTAGAAATACTTGTAGCTTTGAAAGTACAGTTTTTGCAAGATGCTTTTCTTCATACAGTGTGTTGTATGTGAATTTTTAAAGGCTTAGTTGTAGGTGTAGAACTTGAAAAGCCTTTTTTTCCCCTTAAACTAAGTTTGAAGTTGGGATCAAGTTTTAAAATAAGTGGAAAAAAATTGTTTGTTTGTGGATGAGTTCTTGAACATTTTTTCTGTTCATGTGTGGCCTCTATTTTGTCTGCATTAAAGTGAATTTCAAATGAAATGTTTTGATACAAATCTGCCATATCTCATTTAAGTGTATTTTATAAAGAAATTAAATTATGGTATTCCAGGGATTGCTGGTGGCATAGTGATCATGAGGTTGGTGTCATCCCTGGACAGTCTGAACACTTACACCAGCCATGCTTGGAGCGGACACAGGTGGAGCTGGGCATGCACAAGGTCATGTGCCCAAGAAGCCTCATGCAATTGTGCACAAGTGTAACTGGGCACATCTGAGAGGAGGCACTCAGAGGCTTGAAAGCAGGACTTGGCTAGGGATGCTGTTGCCCAAGTAGAATCAAGCAGGACCCTGATGAACTAGATTCATTATGTAGGCACAAGAGTGGATTTTGGCACTTTGAGGAGGAGGCTGAGTTGCAAGAATGTGACTGGGTCCACATACCAGAACAGCTGGTGTCTCTTCCCCCTGCCCTTGATCAATCAAATTGTCCAGATATGGGAAAACCTGCACCCAGTGTCATTGTAGAAATGCTGCCACCACTGCTATGCACAAAGTGAAGATTTGAGGTGCTGTGGCCAGGGTGAATAGCAACATCCTCAATTAGTAATGTCTATTTGCCACTAGGAAAAAAACAAAACAAAAAAACCCCCCATGAATTGCCTATGGTGCAGGATAATGTGAAAGTACATGTCCTAGAGAGTGAAGGCAGCATACCTGTAGCCTGCATCCAGGCTACAGGTACTGGAAGCTAGGGAGACTATAAAGTTCCTGAGGTTCAGGAGGGGGTGTAGGCCGTCTTTGGAATAAAGGAGTACTGGGAGTAGAACCCTCCACCCCTGAATGAACCTGTATTGCACCTACAGCAAGGACCAATTGTGCCTCCTAGATGAGAAGTTGCTTGTGAGAAGGGTTCCTGAAGGACAGGGCACTAGTGGAAAGGGAGGGAACAGAACTGGATAGAATAGTCCACTCCTACCATGCTCAGGATCATTGGGCTGAGGTAATTTGGGTCCAACCGTAGTAAAGGCAGGACAGACAGTTCCCTAAGGGAGGAGGAGGAGGATCTGGTACTCCGTCCTCAGGAACACCCTCAAAGCCTTCTGCATCAAGGCAGTCCACACCGAGTGAGTCAAAGCTGCATCATGAAACCTGAGTGCTCACTGCATGAGAAGTTTAAGCTGCTAGTATTGCATTTAGTCCATGGCTTAAACCCCTTGCAAATACTGCACTTACCTGGTTGGTGGCCTTCTCTAAGGCACTGTATGCTACATGCAGGTTGCCTCCCTCACTTAGTACGCTACTTAAAGCCTTGGGGCTGCTGCATCTCTCACAGGCTTCAGCAAACAAGTGGAAGGAGAACCCCTCTTCCCCTTCAGAACCACTGTCTAGATGAACTGATAACAAGCTCTTTGTAGATAGAGTTAAACCAAGCACTAGGGAAGAACTACTTAGAAAGCAAGGAGTCAAGACATTCCAACAACCCATCACTGACAAAGGAACTAAAGCGGGAATCAATCAGGTCAGGAATACATATGAGATGCCATGAGAGGTCACTACAGGATGCTGCTAGAGAAAAGTTTTCTGACAATCGTGCATGGAACAGCTGTGTCTACATTGGTGCACTCTTGCACAAAAGCAGCCGCTTTTGCTCAAAAAGTTGCTGCCTGTCTACACTGGCAGTGAGATCTTGCGCAAGAACACTGATGTTCTAATGTGTGAAATCAGGGCTTCTTGAACAAAAACTATGATGCTCCCGCTCAGGAATAAGCACTCTTGCGCAACTGTTCTTGTGCAAGAGGCCAGTGTAGACAGGCAACATGAATTTCTTGCACAAGACAGCCCACTGGCTAAAATGGCCATCAGAGCTTTCTTGTGCAAGAGAGCATCTACACTGGCACGGGTGCTCTTGTGCAAAGGCACATGCCAGTGTAGACGCTTTCTTGCGCAAATACTTTAACGCAAGAACTCTGGTGTTAGAGTATTTGCACAAGATCATGCCAATGTAGACGTAGCCAATGTGTATGCACAGATATTGGGATGCACATGAGTAATCACTTGAAGATCTAACTACCTGCAGAAAAAAAGCAGTTACATAGCTGTTGTTCTTTGAGATGTGCTGTTCAGGTTGTTTCCAATTAGGAGTGAGTGTGTTCATTGTGGCCAGATTTTTCCATAAAAACCACTTGTAGGGTTAGGCTCGGTTTTCCCTGGAGTCACATCTCCATCGTGTTCAACATAGTGCCTGCAGACCCGTCCTCTCCTCAGTTTCCTCTTGCTGGTAACTCCAGAGGGAAAGAAGGCTGGCTATTTAGAATAGATGTGAACCTCACATTTTGAAGAACAAGAGTTGTGGGGTAAGGAACCGTTTTTTTTCTTCGAGTGCTTGTTCATGTGTGTTCCCATTTGGTGATTCACAAGGATAGGAGGCGGGGTCTGAACCAACCACTGATTGTAACAACGCTCATCCAAATGAGGCATTATCCCTGGCTTGGTGAGCAGTCGCACAATGCACGGTGAAGGTATCAATCAAGGACTATGGAGTGGCTCTACAAATTTTGAGTGGAAACCTGGGCCAGAAACATAAAAACAGCCATACTGGGTCAGACCAAAGGTCCATCCAGCTCAGTATCCTGTCTGCTGAGTGGCCAATGCCCGGTGCCCCAGAGGGAATGAACCAAACAGGAAATGATCAAGCAATCTCTCTCCTGCCATCCACCTCCACCCTCTGACAAGAGGCCAGGGACACTATTCCTTACCCAAATTGGCTAATAGCCATTAATGGACTTATCCTCCATGAATGTATCTAGTTCTCTTTTAAACCCTTTTATAGTCCTAGCCTTCACAACTTCCTCAGGCAAGGAGTTCCACAGATTGACTGTGTGCTGTGTGAAGAAGAGCTTCCTTTTTTTAAAGTTTTAAACCTGCTGCCCATTAATTTCATTTGGTGGCCCCTAGTTCTTATATTATGGAAACAAGTAAATAACTTCTCCTTGTTCACTTTCTCCACACCAGTCATGATTTTATATACCTCTATCATATCCCCCCTTAGTCTTCTCTTTTCCAAGCTGAAGAGTCCCCGTCTCTTTAATCTCCCCTCATATGGGACTCATTCCAAATCTCTAATCATTTTAGTTGCCCTTCTCTGAACCTTTTCTAATGCCAGTATTTGTTTTTTTGAGATGTGACCACATCTGGACACAGTATTCAAGATGTGGGCGTACCATGGATTTATATAAAAGCAATAAGATAATTCTCCATCTTATTCTCTATCCCATTTTTAATTATTCCTAACATCCTCTTTCCTTTTTTGACTGCCACTGTATACTGCGTGGAAGCTTCAGAGAACTATCCACGATGACTCCAAGATCTCTTTTCTGATTAGTTGTAGCTAATTTAGCCCCCATCATATTGTATGTATACTTTCCCTGTTCTTTCAAATAAAGTATAACCATTGATCACAATTCAGTCGAACATCAAGCCCTATGCTTGGCTGGAGCAATTGCTGGAAATCTTAACTACATCCATTGCTGTATAATTGGGCATGTAGTCAGACCAGCTTTGAGAGTTGCAGTTATCCCACTGTTGTGATCAAACCTTATTGTCTAGTCAGATCAGCCTGGGCTAAGAATTTACTGAGACTGTGGAGTAGGTGCTGTTAGAATTGTTCAGGATATAATACGCTGAGAGCTTAGGCATTTTTAGTACTTCCTTTATTAACACTACAAAAATTAAAAAGAATAAAATTACTAATATTCACAAACACAGACTAGTGAGAGTCTCATTTCATTAATGATGCACCAGTGGTCTAAAGGAAACTAAAGTTCGTAGTCTTAAAACCAGCTAGCATAGCAAACAGTACCTCAGCGAGATAAAAGCACCAAGGTGGCTCACATGGTAACTGGGGCAGGAATTCCTTTTTTCCGTATTTGAAGGAAGGACTCAATGACCAGTGCAATTCAAAACAATCTTTTAAGAGCAATGCAGGTAAAATCACACCTGCATTCAGGTTGAGACAGGCAACTGGAATGCATGGGCTAGGTGAGTCTACTCAGCTCACTAAATATTCTAAAGAGAAATAGCTCTTCTCTCCACAGCTGCTCAGGCAGACCTAGAGAAACAACCGAGGGAGTGCTGCTATACCACGACACCCATATTTCTGCCAGTAGCTGAAACTTGTTTCTTCTGATGTTTTAGTTTATGGACCCGGTTAATCATTTAAGAGTTAGTGTCTTAGATGGAAAAAGGAAATGCAACATGAAACATCCATTGCCCTCAGTTGTCCTCTTCTTTGATGGGGGTGCAGCCTGAGAAGAAGCTGGTGTTACTACTCAAAATTCGCTTTTTCTTTTTCACTAGTGGCAGTTGGTTCTCTTGAGACTCTACATCTCCACTGATTAAGAGTGCAGCTGTGGTGGCCTTCTTGACAAACACATCTTGCTCGGTGATCTCTTTCAGGACCTGGTAAGAAAATGAGGCTATTAGCTTAAGTTACCACTGCATGCAAAGAAACTAGCCAACTTTCCCTGAGGCATAAACGGCATCCACAATTGCAAGTGGCCACAAAATATTAATCTACAAAAGCTACTACAATTTTCTTGACTTTCTATACATTTTTGGAGAGGGGGGAAGGGATGAGAACAGAATACTGAGTTGATATAAGGACACTGGGAATGCATATGGTCGATTAGGGGGAGGTTGAGCCATATAAGAGGGCCAACATGTCAATGACCTTTTGAAGAGCAAAAAAGCCTAATTAGGGTGTTTTGCTTCCCTACACCAGATATAGTACCACTGTTTCATAGAATACTAGGACTGGAAGGCACCTCGAGAGGTCATTGAGTCTAGTCCCCTGCCCTCATGGCAGGACCAAATACTGTCTAGACCATCCGATAGACATTTATCTAACCTACTCTTAAATATCTCCACAGATGGAGATTCCACAACCTCCCTGGGCAATTTATTCCAGTGTTTGACTACCTTGACAGTTAGGAACTTTTTCCCTAATGTCCAACCTAAACCTCCCTTGCTGCAGTTTAAGCCCATTGCTTCTTGTTCTATCCTCAGAGGCCAAGATGAACAAGTTTTCTCCCTCCTCCTTATGACACCCTTTTAGATACCTGAAAACTGTCCCTCCTCAATCTTCTCTTTTCTAAACTAAACAAACCCAATTCTTTCAGCTTTCCTTCATAGGTCATGTTCTCTAGACCTTTAATCATTCTTGTTGCTCTTCTCTGGACCCTCTCCAATTTCTCCACATCTTTCTTGAAATGTGGTGCCCAGAACTGGACACAATATTCCAATTGAGGCCTAACCAGTGCAGAGTAGAGAGGAAGAATGACTTCTCATGTCTTGCTCACAACATGCCTGTTAATGCATCCTAGAATCACGTTTGCTTTTTTTGCAACAGCACCACACTGATGACTCATTCAGCTTGTGGTTCATTATAACCCCTAGATCCCTTTCTGCCATACTCCTTCCTAGACAGTCGCTTCCCATTCTGTATCTGTGAAACTGATTGTTACTTCCTAAGTGGAGCACTTTGCATTTGTCTTTATTAAACTTCATCCTGTTTACCTCAGACCATTTCTCCAATTTGTCCAGATCATTTTGAATTATGACCCTGTCCTCCAGAGCAGTCGCAACACTTCCCAGCTTGGTATCATCTGCATACTTAATAAGTGTACTTTCTATGCCAATATCTAAATCGTTGATGAAGATATTGAACAGAGCCAGTCCCAAAACAGACCCCTGTGGAAACCCACTTGTTACACCTTTCCAGCAGGATTGTGAACCATTAATAACTACTCTCTGAGTATGGTTATCCAGCCAGTTATGCACCCACCTTATAGTAGCCCCGTCTAAGTTGTATTTACCTAGTTTATTGATAAGAATATAATGCGAGACCGTATCAAACGCCTTACTAAAGTCTAGGTATACCACATCCACAGCTTCTCCCTTATCCACAAGACTCGTTATCTTATCAAAGAAAGCTATCAGATTGGTTTGACACGATTTGTTCTTTACAAATCCATGCTGACTGTTTAACACCTTGCCACCTTCCAAGTGTTTACAGATGATTTCCTTAATTACTTGCTCCATTATCTTCCCTGGCACAGAAGTTAACTAACTGGTCTGTAGTTTCCTGGGTTGTTCTTATTTCCCTTTTTATAAATGGGCACTACATTTGCCCTTTTCCAGTCTTCTGGAATCTCTCCTGTCTCCCATGATTTTCCAAAGATGATAGCTAAAGGCTCAGATACCTCTATCAGCTCCTTGAGTATTCTAGGATGCATTTCATCAGGCCCTGGTGACTTGCAGGCATTTAACTTTTCTAGGTGATTTTTAACTTGTTCTTTTTTTTTATTTTATCTTCTAAACCTACCCCTTCCCACTAGAATTCACTACGTTAGGGTACGTCTAGACTACATGCCTCTGTCGCCAGAGGCATGTAGATTAGGCTACCAGACATAGTAAAATGAAGCGGCGATTTAAATAAATCGCCGCTTCATTTAAATATACATGGCTGCCGCGCTGAGCCGACAAACAGCTGATTAGCTGTTTGTCAGCTCAGCGCGGCAGCCATGTATATTTAAATGAAGCGGCGATTATTTAAATCGCCGCTTCATTTTACTATGTCTGGTAGCCTAATCTACATGCCTCTGGCGACAGAGGCATGTAGTCTAGACGTACCCTTAGTTAGGCATTCCTTCAGACTTCTCGGTGAAGTCCGAAATGAAGAAATCATTAAGCATCTCTGCCATTTCCAAGTTTCCTGTTACTGTTTCTCCCTCCTCACTGACCAGTGGGCTTACCCTGTCCTTGGTCTTCCTCTTGCTTCTAATGTATTTATAAAAAGTCTTCTTGTTTCCCTTTATTCCCGTAGCTAGTTTGAACTCATTTTGTGCCTTTGCCTTTCTAATCTTGCCCTGCATTCCTGTGTTGTTTGCCTATATTCATCCTTTATAATTTGTTCTAGATTCGATTTTTTATATAACTCCTTTTTTATTTTTAGATCATGCAAGATCTCGTGGTTAAGCCAAGGTGGTCTTTTGCCGTATTTTATATCTTTCCGACACAGCGGAATAGCTTGCTTTTGGGCCCTTAATAATGTCCCTTTGAAAAACTGCCAACTCTCCTCAGTTGTTTTTCCCCTCAGTCTTGATTCCCATGGGACTTTACCTATCAGCTCTCTGAGCTTACCAAAATCCGCCTTCCTGAAATCCATTGTGTCTATTTTGCAGTTCTCTTCTACCCTTCCTTAGAATTGTGAACTCTGATTTCATGATCACTTTCACCCAAGCTGCCTTCCACTTTCAAATTCTCAACTAGTTCCTCCCTATTTGTTAAAGTCAAATCTAGAACAACTCCCCCCCCCCCCGGTAGCTTTTTCAACCTTCTGAAATAAAAAGTTGTCTCCAATGCAGTCCAAGAACTTATTGGATGGTCTGTGCCTCACTGTGTTATTTTCCCAACATATATCTGGATAGTGGAAGTCCCCCATCACCACCAAATCTTGGGTTTTGGATGATATTGTTAGTTGTTGGAAAAAAAAAATTTCACCATCAGCTTGGGACAGACCCACATTGGCTCCCGTATAGCTTTCCTTCCCACAAGCTGCTCAGAAGGCTTGGGCTAAGCAAGAGGCAGTGAATTATTTTCAGCGAGTTTTCTCCTGATTTAGTGCCCCATTGCTATCCATGAACAATAGAACACAGCCAGGGGCTGGAAGTCATCAATTCCACTTAGGCTCCACCATCTCTGATTTGTACCTTCTTAGTAGGAGTGATACATATTGGTTCAAAGAAAGTCTCCCCAGCAGTCACTTCAGTGGGATCTTCCAGTTTAAAGGATCCTCCAGAATCTCTTGTTTGGTCCTCACTCATACAACCATCCTGAGGGATAGATATTCACATTAGCCTAGTCCAATGCTGCCCCATCAATAATATTATTAAAGAAATAGACTTATAAATCCTAGTATCTTATGTACCCTTGCTGTAAACAGCAACACTAAAAAAGTCACATAGGCACAAGAAGGCAGATGTTATAAGGGCAACTGGTTCTTCAATGTGATAAGGGGTACAAATGGGCTAATTTTGCTTTCTTGTTGACCAGGGTGGGCAGTTCGGAGCAGAGGCCTTATGGTACCAGACTGCTAGCCAAAGTCAAATGCAAAGGGCAGATAGGGCAACTATTCCAGTGAGTGGAATCATAAGTGATCAGGGTGATTTGTGAGGTAACTAAAACCAGCTAAGTTCCTCTTCAGATTATTTCAAAAAGCCATGAATAAGTAGAATGCAGTAAGTTTTTTGTACAGTTTGGACCAGAGACGCATATTCATATCAGCTACCAGGCAGAAGGGACTGCCATTACTATTCTCTGAGAAGCATCTGCCGAATTGTAGCAAGTTAATCCAAAAGACTAGAAACTCTGACATTCATACACTAACTCAGCAGGCTGGCAAAGCAGAGGAAGCTACTGACATGGTTAGCATAGCAAGATGCACTGGCTGGATTATATTCGGTAACATTTACAATTGTTTCCAACCAAGATAGACCTTAAGATGCCAAGTTTTGTACATAGGAACCACTAGCTTGTGGAAGCCCATGATCGTCTTTCTGAATTAGATTATATGGAAGTCGTCAGGTAGATGTTAGGAACATGAGGCACCAAGGTCCAAGAGCTAAAGCCAGTAGTACTCACCAGTGTGCCAGAATCACGGTTTCTACATTTTGTTGGTTCACAGTTACAGCCTGCTGTACAGCCTAGCTTCTGCTTCCTGCAGCCACACTGCCTGTTTCCACATCGACCTCTGCAGGAACACTTGTAAGAGAAGAGAGCTCAGTATAATAACTACTCCACTGCTGCTGGACTGGGTCTAGATAGCTACAAGCAGTCAGAGGGTCTTCACCAGTGCTAGTACTGGACACTGAATTGCATGAGATACCATGTCCCAGCTTACTGCTGCTCTATTCCCAGAAAAGGGATGCAAGTCATCATCTGATTCACTGAGCCATCTCCTGCACTACTAGATGGTCATTCTGAATACTGATGTTTTGGAACTACAAACAACTTTAATCACCTCGCCAAACCAAATTCAAGCTCAAGACTTCTCCATATCCCCATTACATATGCCACCAACAACCAGACCTGTGAACAAGGCTAAGTGCATGAAACTAGCATCTCCCAAATAAAGCTAATGCACATTCCAAGTCAGAAGTAACACTGGTTTTGGGGGACAGTTTTAAATTCTAAGTGTGAAATAAAATCAGCCGCTCTCATCCCTGCAATGGGGGTTTGACAGTTCAGAATAATAAACTCCCTTTGATGCCAAACTGCAGTTTCAACGTGGATGGGACGCCACACTTCATGTCAGTGAATGAGCCTGTATAGCAGTCAGGATTTACTGGTGTGATATCCTGACAGGTCTCTAGCTTAGTCAAGGATGGCAACCATGTGGCTGAGTGCACGTGTGCACAATCCTGTGTGTTGTGTTGGATTCTGAAAATAGACACACCATAGCAGACTCTGAGAGTCTCCAAAAGATCACAAAATCAGATAAGGATCGAAGGCACCCAGCCAAGATAATTGTCAAATGAAGTACAGTAATGTTATCAATGGACTCTACCGAACCACTATGAATATGTACCCCATGACAATGGACTTGGTTCAGTCAGTGACATGGCAATCCATCAGAGCCCATATGCCGGAAAAAGACTCCCTCCCCCCACGCACAGTATATATAGACAGACACAAACACACACATACATACATACAAAGTTACACATCACTCCTGACCTGTCATGTTGCCACCCTTTGATGTTACTTAGATACCACCACCACCACCCTGCACCTCCTGGTTTTGATTACAGGCAGTCCCCAAGTTACGCGGATCCGACTTATGTCGGATCCGCGGTTACAAACGGGGCCCTTCCTTTCCCTGGTCTCCAGCAGACCAGGGAGAGGAAGCAAAGCGGCGGAACACGCGGGCAGCGGACAGGGCTGTCCACTGCCCACGCGCTCCGCGGCTTGGCTCTGCTTTGCCCCTCTCCCCCCTCCCGGGTCTCCCTGGTCTGGGCTGTCAGCTGGCCGCGTGCTCCGCGGCTTGGCTCTGCTTTGCCCCCCCGTTCCCCTGGTCTGCAGACCAGGGGGACGGGGGGGCAAAGCAGAGCCAAGCCGCGGAGCACGCGGGCAGCGGACAGCCCAGATGTGTCTGGGCTGTCCGCTGCCCGCGTGTTCTGCCGCTTTGCTCCCCGTCCCCCTGGTCTGCAGACCAGGGGGACGGGGAGCAAAGCAGAGCAAAGCCACGGAGCCCGAGGGCAGCAGGACAGCCACAGCGCGTCTGGGCTGTCCCGCTGCCCCCATGCTCCGCGGCTTTGCTCCGGACACCTGTGGTACAGCAGCTGGGGCGCTGCCAGTTGGTCCCGTAGCGCCGGTCTGGGCGCTACTGGACCAACCAGGCAGCACCCCAGCTGCTCTGCCCCAGGCGTCCTGATTCAGCCACTGCTGGTCAGTTTCAGCAGCGGCTGAATCAGGACACCTGGGGCAGAGCAGCTTGGGTGCTGCTGGGTTGGTCCAGTAGCGTCGAGGAGCGGCGGCGCTACTGGACCAACCCAGCAGCACGCCAGCTGCTCTGCCCCAGGCGTCTCCAAGTCAGCCGCTGCTGAAACTGACCAGTGGCTGACTACAGGAAGCCCCTGCCCCGGGCTTCCTGGAATCAGCTGCTGATCAGTTTCAGCAGCAGCTGACTTGGGGATGCCTGGGGTTCTTAAGTTGAATCTGTATGTAAGTCAGAACTGGCGTCTAGATTCAGCCGCGGTTGAAACTGATCAGTTTCAGCAGCGGCTGAATCTGGACGCCAGTTCCGACTTACATACAGATTCAACTTAAGAACAAACCTACAGTCCCTATCTTGTACGTAACCCAGGGACTGCCTCTATAACACATCTACTCATCATGCTGTCATTTTAGACCCTTTCCTGAACCTGGATCAGTATCTATGGGGAATGTGGGTACCAATGTCCTTTATAACGAGGTATTGTTACCATCTGTTAGAAATATACTTCCAACTTATGACCAGTACCAATTATTGTTCTACACCTGGGTCTATTCCCAATTAGAGTTTTCCACTATCAGTCCTGTTCATGCCAAGTTCTGAGCAGGGACCTGCCTCTTGCTCACACTTTAACTTTGCTTTATGTTACCCAGGCCTCAGACCTGTGCTGCATGGATTTTTGTTTCAAGCCCTCATCTCACTATAGCCTGCAGTGGTGTCCAAGACTTTACACAAGTGTTTCTGTAAAAAAATTGAAGGGAGAAGGCTGTCAGCATTAACAGGGAATCAGAGCTCTGGCTTTTGGAGAATTCAGGTTTAGAATGATCCATGAAGCAAAAAATATCACCACAGGAAGTAGGAAGGAAGAGAAAGTTCACACAAAGCTTAACGCATCTCTCTACCTCCCAAAATAGTTGGATGCATGCACTTCATGTGGTACCCATCACTAATTGTGGAGAAAGTTGCATGGTACCAGTGCTATCAATATTTTTGCCTCATCTCGCATTCTACCTCACCCATCTTCTGTCACCTTACCCCTTTCTACGTATAGTGCTTAGTGTTCTATAAGCATCTCCTTCACATAGTCAGCAGCCTGTATACATAGAAGCTGACTACTTCACTTCCTTGGAGTCACATAACTAGGACAGTCTGCAGGGGGATTTTCCAATCTTACCACTTTCTCTCAGACAGCAGCCACATGCATGAACATAGCAGTTCAGAGAATTACAAACTCTTTGATGTGCAGGAAGTACAGTTGCCCATGTACGCTTACTACTTTTGCTGCTATCTGAAGGTTCAGGTGAGTGGCAGACAAACCATTCATCCAAAGCACTACTGACCACAAATGAAATGCCCCCCAGGAATTCTGGGGTAAGCAGTGTTTTCTTCAGAATAGCAGTGCAAGCTCCAGAGCTAGTAACCCAAGCTGAAGGCAGAGAAAAGTAACTGGATCTTACCCCTGAGAGGCTTTTCTTGGAACCTTTGACTGCTTTTATCGGCACCCAATCTGCATCTTCCATCTCCCCTCCAGATTCCTCAGATTCAGAGAACAGCTCTTCCACATCCATTTCTGGTGTTCGTGCATTAAGTTTTGCTGTTGTCTGACGGCGAGTCTTTGGCTACAGATGTAAATTAGATGGTGTGAGACAGCCTAATGAATGTATCAGACTACTTCAGAATAGGGATTTGAAGGTTTAGCGGATTACGGTTAACCGGTGGGGCCAGAGCAGCTCCTTGCCCGACGGAGACAGATCAGAGCAGCCCCACAGAAGGCCTACCACAGACAGGGGCTGCTTTGATCAGGACACCAGAGCAGCCGCCGCCTATGGCATGCCTTGGCCCACCACAGGCAAGGGCTGCTCTGGCATCCTGGCTACAATCCCCCCCCCCCCCCCGCAGCCTCCACTTAACCAGTTAATTGATCTAAAGGGGGTTAATTGAACAGCCAAGAGAACTGCACAACCAAGGAAGGGTACAGTCATCAGGATGGCAGGGATTCTTAACAGTTCAAAGCAGCAACTAGTTTAGCCTGTTATCTTTAAACAGGTTGCAGAACTTTGGTGTACTGCCCATGCTACACAGCTATGGCAAATGATCGTAAGTCACTTTATTCCTTCCAGAAGAAGGGCAGCAGCACCAACTGGTTCCAAAAGGATGCTAGTCTTTTGCTAAGGAGTACAGTGGAGGAATCCTTAGGGCTTGCTTAGGGCAGATGATGATGTATCATCTCAGACAAAGACACTTAATAAAGCAAGTCAGGTGCAAAAGAGAAGTCTGAAAGAGGAAGTTACTTATCCTACACAGTAACAATGGTTCTTCAAGATGTGTCCCCCTGTAGGTGCTCCACTCAGATCTCAGTGCGTCCTCACGCTAGGAGATTTTTGCCTAGCAGTGCCTTCCCAGGTCACACATGTGCAGTCACTATCTTGTGCTGTTTTTGTTTGTTGGCTGCATGAACAGCGCAAATGTCCCTCTGTTCCTTTTCTACTGGAAATTGTTTAACTGGCTTCCAAAGTAGAGGGGAGGAAGGTAGGCTAGTGGAACAACCACCGGGACATACATCTCGAAGAATTATCATTACTGCACAGGGTAACTTCCTCTTCTCCTTTGAGTGGTGTCCCTGTGGATGCTCCTCGGGTGACCAACACCCACCACTGTGAGTGACTGGTGCTGCTAGAGTCAGTTGTGAGAAGAGGCAAGGAACGTATCAGCTAAAGTGGTGGTAGGTACGTGTCCCTGCTATAGAGCATAATGTGAAGGTGATGGGAAGACCATGGTGCTGCTCTACATATACCTGCGAAGGGTACATTATGCAGGAAAGCAGTTAATGTGGCCACAGCATGGAGTGTGCTGAGATAGGAGGGAGCCACTGCAGACTATGAAGATGTAAGGAAGTGAATATGCAACTGGCAATTCACTTGGAGATGCACTGAGCAGAGATGGGTACTGAACATAGACATAAAAAGTCTGATTTTCTGAGTTCCTTGGTCCTATCTATGTAGGACTCAAAAACCTGTCTAGCATCCACAGTATGTAGCATCACTTCCCTCGGGAAGCTGTGAGGTTTTGGATAATAGGTGGGGAGGTAGATGGGCTCATATGAAAGTCTAATATAAAACTTTAAGAAGAAACCTCGGGTGAGGTCTAAGGATTTTATCATTGATAAACAAAAAAATAATAGGCTGCAATTTTGCTTACCCTTCTCACAGAGGTTATTGCCTCTATGAAGGCGACTTTCAAAGCTAGATGTTGTGGGGAAGTGGCAGCTAGTGGATCAAAAGGTGGTCTTGTGAGTGTGCTTAGCACACAAAGTCTTAAGGTGGCACTGGCAGGTGTAAATTTGGACGTGTCTTTCGCAAACCCACTAAGCAGCGCTTCATGATAGGATGCGCGAAGAGCGAGGGGTCACCCACTGGTTCATGATAGGCTGTGATGGTGGACAGGGGGATGCAAATGGAGGTGACAGAGATCAGCGTTGCAAAGGTCTGAGGTATTCCAGTACGGTAGGTATTGGAACAGTGTTTGATTGCAATTGACGATGGCGGCACCACTCTTGAAATCTCCATTTGTTTTGGTAGATATGTCTCTTGGAGGAGCGCCAACAATTTAGGAGGACCTGGTTCACTCTCTGAGCAGGTAAGTTCTTCATTTTGGAACCACGAAGCAGCTTGCTAAGAGTTTGAGGGCCCTCAGGTTCGGGTGGAGTTTTGCCTCAATGTTGACCCAATAAAGACTGATGGGGAGGGGAATTGGGGGACCGATTGATAGATGGTTCAGGTAAGGAAACCATGGTTGTTTTGGCCAGTAGGGCGCTTTTAGAATCACTGTGGCTTAGATTGCGGGAATCTTGATGATCACCCTGGAAAGCAAGGGAGTTGGTGGGAAGGTATACAGAAGGGGAGATTTCTTGCCTCGACCTGCTCAGGAGCAGAAGTGGTGCCATTTGTGGTTGGCTACTGTCGCAAAGAAGTCTAGACTGGGAACCCCCATTGTCAGAAAATTGGGAGGATGACGTTGAGGCTGCGCTCCCACTCGTGCTGTTCTCAGAAATGCCTGCTCAGTTTGTCCTCAATAGTGTTCTGTTGGCCTGGTATGTACATTGCTGTTGGAATTATGTTGTTCTTTAGTTCCAGAACCTGATTGCTTCTGCTCATAGAGAGTGTGATTGGGCACCCCCTGTTGGTTGATGTAAAACATTGATGTGTTGTCCGTGAGGTTCTGCCCTAGATGAGGGGAAGCAAGTGTGCACTTGCATTGTAGAGGGTCCTGAGTTCCAGGATGATAATGTGAAGCTGTGCCTCAGATCGTGACCATCTGCCCTGGTGGCACGTCAGATTTTGTCAGTGCCGATCAAGGAGTGGCACTGGTTGGTGCAGAGAAGCTAGACTTCCTCTTGGGCTCTGCTCTCTTTGTAGGTGCCTTTTTTCACTTATCTGCAGTGACACAAGTAGACTGCACTGGTGAATGGGTAGCCCAGAACAAGGAAGGTAAAGACCACATTGGAAAGACCCTGGACAGGCAGGAGACCCTTGAGGGTGATGAATTAGCACTCTTAACAAGGAGTTAACTGCTCTGGCAGTCATGTTCTGGCAGTGTGGGCATTACTGCACCACATGGCCTTCACAAAGACATTATGCAGGATGCATGCTGGTTGGATGTGGGTATTGAGTCCCTGCAGGAGTCACATTTTTTTAAAACCAGGAGAGCCTGGCATTTTGAACAGGAGCACTTACAGGGTTAAAAAACTTGAGGAATAATAAAAGGAGAAAAACAGGAAAGTTTTTTTTTTTTTTTTAAAGTAAGAACTAATGAACACTAATTATAAAATGACAAACTAGTAACGAACTGTAAACTAATTACACTATTTTTATCTTTTCAGTCAGAAAGGAAAGAACTGCTGTGACTCAGTCTTCTGTTGAGGATGGTAGAAAAGGAACTGAGGGAAACACATTGCACGCACAGCCAATGGACAAAAACAGCGCGAGTCGGCAGCTGTACATGCACAACGCAGGAAGGCACTGCTAGGTCAAAATCACTGGCATGAGGACACACTGAGACCTGAGTGGCACAGCCATAGGGACACCACTCGAAGGAGCAGCTTTGTTAACCAGTATCTTTATCCACACAGAGCCCAATCAGCCACAGAAAAGTGTTCTTGTTAGCATATGGCAGTTCTTTACCTTGGGTGGAATATAATCAAAGGGAGATTCTGGGGACTGAGCCGGCATTTGCTGAATGTGTCGGAACTTCTGTCCACTGGCAATTTGATGGAGTATTAACTTCTGTTAGAAGAGATTAATCTCATTGCATCGTAAGTAACCAAACAAACCCTGCCACCAGTAAATCCCCACACACCCTTCTCTACCTGTTTGAGGGACTCCTTCTCCTGGAGGAGCTCTTGGTTCTTCTCACAAAGCTCCCTCATTTTCTCAAGCTCTTCATCCTGTTCACAGGAAAGGATGAAATCTGCAGGGTTATTTAGGATCTAAGAAGTAGAAACAGCTTCTAAACTGCTGGCAATAGACTTTTCAAGTCAGGAGGAGATTTGTTAAATGCCATGGGGCATGTCTACGCTACGGCTATGTCTAGACTACACGGAAGATTCGAAAGAGGATATGCAAAATTCCATGGGAGGTTTACATGGCTTTTCGAAAAAAGTGGGGGGTTTGTTGAAGACAATGCGTCTATACTACTTTCACGTTCGAAAGCGCTTTCGAATCTTCTGCATAGTCTAGACGAGCCCTACCTGCGGGATTGTTGGGGAGTGACTGATCCAGCAGAGGTTGATTTATCACATCCAATACAGACACTCTATAAATCAAATACCAAGAGCTCTTACGTCAACTCTGGAACACCATGAAAACAAGAAGTATAGGTGGAGTTGATGGGAGAGCCGGAGGACACCATCCTAAGTAGATCCAAGTACACCACTTCAGTTATTCACATAGCTGAAGTTACTTAACTTAGATTGATGGCCTGTGGTAGTACAGAGCAGGCCTAGGAATGCTCTGCTCCTCCACATCCGCAGCGGTGGCCTCTCCACCATTCTCCAACAGGACTGGACCTTCAGTTTTGAGGTCAGGAAGAGCAAGTCTCACTGTCAATTACTTCCTCTATCCTATCAACGGACCAACAACTCCCTCTCTCATGTTACAGACTCCCAACTTAAAATTTTCCCTACTCTCCAGGGACAATCTGAGTCAGGCTAGGAAAATTCTGCTTCAGTAGCTTGGCCAACTGTCCTCAATTTGCAAAACTGAATTATTGGCTTTGAGAGAGAGGACAGTGTATCCCACTGCTGCTTGCTACTGCAGGGACTACCCTGGAGCTGATGGTTTCCAACATACACATTGTGGACTCGCCTCCCTCCCCCTAAGGCCCTGAAGGCAGATTGGTGCTGCACCTAACATGGAGCTAACAGCATTTCTTTGGCTGGCCTGAGCGTGCAGAAAGCTTTTAATGTTGTGTTTGTGGAAGCTGAACTGGTCTTTGAGGCAAGTCTGTTGTCACTTAGTTTGCTTCTTTTGTAGGAGCATTTACGAATACAGACTAGAGGCCCAATATTCCAAGCATCTACCAACAACTATTCCCAGAAGCAGCTGAAGCAAGTAGCATAATCTACACATGGACAGCAGAATGAATGGTTTCCATTGTTACTCAGACATTCTGAAGCCCCATATCTAATGGCAAAGAGCTGGAGTTACTACTGCAGGGGCAGTAGGGCAGTAGACACACACACACACACACACACACACACACACACCCCCCCCCCCAACCAACCAACCAACCAACCAACCAGGGGACCCCTCCATGAAAAGGGAATCTGCCATAGTTGACTCTACTTCCGGCCAACCTACCTGGAACTTGAGTCTCTCAAGTAGCTTTTGCTCATGCTCAGTTAGAGAGTCTTCCAGCTTCTTCTCTGCTGCTTCTTTTTGCTGCAGTTGGCTAAGCAGGTACAGAACCTACAGGCAAATTAATACAGCATAGGTTAAAAAGATGCAGACCATGACAAAAACATTTCTAAGGGATAAAATCCTGAGGCATGCCTGCCAGTCTTGACATTCTCAGTAAACTTGGAGGTTTTGGGGCAGGCAAAGAGATGGAGTGGTGGGCAATCTCAAGGAGGCAGAGAGGTTGTAGAGACAAATAAGCTAGTTCTTTGCCACTCACAGCAGGCTAGTCTGGGCCCACTTGAAAACACCATCTTGTGTTCAGTTGCAGCAAGTTTGTGCCTTTGAACGGACCTGAATAAATTATTATTTTCACTTTCATTTAGCACCATTAAAACTTTAGAAACGGAAGTCAGAAGACAGATAAGGGAAACTTGCTAGGGTTAATTGCATCAGGTCTTCTGCCAGAGGCCAATAAAGCTCCTGAAAATAGATTTGATTGGTTTTAATTGAACCCTTTTTTGCCTTAAGAGGCTCTTGGATCTAGGATCGTGTCCTTAACTCTTCCTCCTGGGCAAATATTTGAGAAGCTTGCAGCAGAGCAGTTCCAAGGTATTTGTTGCCATACAAAAGCCATGTAGCGATAGCCATGGTGGCCCTTCACCCCTGAGTTTTACCTTTTCCTGATGTTGCTGCTCCTGCATCACCAACTGACTTTGGAGCTCCGCCTCTATCTCTGCCAACTGGTTTCGCTCTTCAAGTAGCATTTTCTGCATGTCTGCACAGTTAGCTTTGTTCTGCACCAAGCTGCTATGAAGTTTGCTTTCCTCCACTTTGGAGGAAACCAGCTGAAAAACATCAGTAAGGAGACTACTGGGGGAAAATGGGTGCCATACTCTACAGCCTGTGCATGGGACTGGACATCAGCAACAAGGGTGTTTGGAGTCAAATTTTGAGCTAGACACACTTGAGCTATTATCAGGCACCCTCTCCCTATACACAAACTTTACTATGGAAACAGACAAGAGGCAGCACTGACAACAGTTACTAGAATGACTCCATCATCTATTACCTTTGTTTATGCATTTCAGACAGCCATTGCTTCCCTTAATCCTCAGAGCTCTCGATCCCGCTCACCTCTTGTCTTGAACTTGCCATCTATATCTGCTGCCTTGTGTTTCTAACTCTCCTCTTGAGCCTTTGCAAGTCTGAATTCCTCCTCCTTTATGCTTCCTTTACTAGGGGCCTTTTTCTTGGCCAAATCTCTAGGCCCCTTCTGTTAACTCTCAAAGTTACACACCACATAGAACGAGGATGACTCCCTATCCTGACCTTTATAGACTGTATCCTTCATTGTTGACTACTCCTTCAAGGACTCCCCAGGCCATTTTCCCCTCCTCCCTCACACTCTGGGTACCTCCAGAAGTTTGTCCTCTGCTCTCATTGCTCCAGGCAAGCTCATCTGCTCACAAATATCTGATTAGTCTCTGCAGGCCAATGCCTCCAAGATTTCCTTTATCCAATTTTGTGTGAGTGTACACCTTTTCTCCTAAGTGTCTGTGCCAACTCAAAGCCACTTTGTTGAGGGCTGAATGAGTCATCTTCCCCACGATAGGCATTGCTAGTAAATTAGTTTCTTTACAACCAATCCTTCCAGTTTCTAGATATCCCAACCAATATTTGATTAGTAAAAGTAGGATACAATGTAATTTGCTCCTTTCTGGCCTTCTTCTCCCTCTTACCTTTCCAAAATTTTTCAGCATAAAGTCATGTGGCTTCACAAAATCCACCACGGGCATCCCCAATACCTCCCGTGTCAGATTAAAGTTCTTCCTTTTTAAAAGATGGTACCTTCCCCACCTTTTATCTGTCTCCACTCCCATGCCATTTGTGAAGCACACATCCCATGTATCACCATGCTATTCCCCAGGACAGGAATCTCATTCCTACTCCATTCAGCACACCTCTTCTCTCTTAGACCACCCATGTAACCCAATTCAGAGAGACCAACTATTGTTTTAAATGTTAACACAATCATCTATATACCTTTCAAAATGAATGCACTACTCACCCAATCAACTACAAAATCTTTTTATAACCCTCCTCAAAAGCCTTTCCCCTGTAATGTGTTACCACAGTGGTCACTTCCTTCTATTCTTGTCTTACTTGAGATTATGAGCTCCTTGAGACTGGTATGGCTATGGTTATAGGCAGGGCTTGCCAAGCAGCGGTGTAACCCGCTCGCCAGCCACACAGTTAGGTGTGCTGCGCATGCGTTTACCACGCTGTGCGACTGTGCCAGCTTGTAATCTACTCACCATGGGCGAGTAGATTACACTAATTGTCAAGCCCTGGTTATAGGTAATACAGTGCAACAATCCCCAAGCAGATGGATGTGCCACAATCCAGAAAATATTTACCTCTCCGATCAGGTATTTCAGGGCACACTTTGCCTCTAGAATAGTTGCAATTGTTTCCCAGCGTTGCTTCACCCGATCTCCATTGTCAGCATCCAATAGTTTCTGTTGCAGATCTGCTATCTGGGCACTCCTATGTAAAGAAACATGCATCTGAACTCATGGAAAAGAATTTGGAGTAGTTCTTGGATAATACTATTCCCAAAACATTATACTATGGAAAGCAGCTAGTTAAAACTCAATTGTTTGCATGGTGGAGGGGTCTACTACAAAACTGCATTGGTGGTTCATCTGGAAATTCATTCTTCTGAATCTGTACCAAGCCAATACTTCAGCATCATACAAGTGCTATGCTACCATCTTTCAGGTGAGCAAAAACTGACCTAGATCTCTCTTGCATAAAAAGTGGTCATCACCCCAGTATCTTGGAAATTCTTATCTGATTCTGTTAAACTACACAGAACAAGACAGTTGTATTTCTTTCAGGTCTCACAGAATGGCTGTAATGGTCAAAGTACCTTGGTATCAGAGGACATAGAAATGAGGGTTAGTTTTGTTTGTTAGAAGCTTCATGACACTCCCTTACCTGAGCTCCATCTCTGTTTCCAGGCTTTCTATCTGCTTTGTGATGGAATGGTCTATTTCTGAAGCCTGCACATCTGCGATTGAATATGTACGTCTCTGAAAAGATTTGTGGCAAGACAATATGAAATAATTAGACGTTGGGGAAGCGGGAGAGGAATGAGTTTTAGGTTAGAGACACTTAAGATAGGAGTAGTATTACAAAGGGTTGCATTATGAGGCAAGAGGTTTACAAGCAGTTCTTCTCAGCTGAAACCCCACCCTTCTTCCCAACTGAACAAGGATTGTACATGAAATCTTTGATAGGGCCGGGGCCCACACAGGACATTAATATCATACTAATTGCTTGAAGGAACAGAACCATGAAGATCCAGATCCACCTAGCTACCCTTGAGCTGCAACCACCTCTTTGTTGCTATTCCTTTCATCAGCCAGGGCTGTAGAAACAGGACTCTACTCTTCATATGTGTTCATAGGCCCCAAATGAAGAGGAAAACAGCAGCAGTAAGGGGACAATGAATATTGCTGTCAGATGCGTCTCCCTGTGTGTCACTCACCCGGAGTTTAGGGGGGGGCGTCTCCCCAGCTTCCCTCTTTTCTCTAAGCTGCAGGAGTTCCTGGGCCAAGATCTTTCTATCCTCCAGGAGGTCAGAGAGGTGGCGCCGTGCCTCTTCAGTACTAACCAGAACCTCCACTTCATTTGCAAGCCAGCTCTGGAAAACAGGACAGAGATAAGAACGTCTACTTGACATTGCAACAGTGGGATTTCAGTCACCCACTTGCCCCTCTGAACTCTCCTCCATATCTAGGGGCAAATAAACTACGTTGCCTCTATTTACTCCCATAAAGGACAGGAAATTCCATGGTCCTTCTCTATTCTCCATCCATTAACCCCAGTCTCCTTCAGTGAGTGAGCCAGGCCATCTTTGTGCCAGCTCATTATTCAAGCGGTACATAAAGCAGAGCTGTTACCTACCTTTACTCGAGCAGCCACTCCTTCCATTCCTCGGTTTTGGCTCTCTTTCCTTTTATCCACTACTTCACGCTGTTTCTGTAGAGCATTTTTCAAGCGCTTGTTAGCAGCTGCTGCCTGCAAAAAAAAAAAAAAAAAAAAAAAAAAAAAAAAAAAAGATAAAGCCAAAAAACTACATACTACACCACACACAATCGTTTCCTCTGCCTGCATCTCTAGCACAGTGGAAATGGTGGGACTGCTTTAGCTTAGTTTGATTCACAGGTCCGGGTGCAGGATTCCATGCTGATAAAAGCCAGTCAGTGAGGCATCTGCACAATGATATGCTAACAGAAAACACCGCTGTTTTTAGCTATGCCTGTGAAGTAGTGGATTTTTAAGAATCAATTCTTCCTTCACTGAGCACTTGTGGAGCTGATATAGATGAGATGCTTGCTGCACTCCAGGCAATATTAAACAAAGAAACAATTGCCTGATCTGCTTTGGGAACTAATAATGTCAATAGTCTCCAGAGGAGAAAACCATTCAGTTAGGATCTTAGCTACATTACAAGCCTCTTGGTTCACCTTTAAAATGCAATTTTATCATTGAGACTATATGCTGGATACATTATTTCTTGTTATTCTACAGCCAAGTTGTCTCCAGAATATATCCACTGCAGTTGTACACCAGAACTGAAGGTCTCATTTTAAAAACATTTTTGTGTCAAAGCATTTCTGCTTCTAGACCTTATTGTTGGGCTGCAAGATAGTTGTAACCAAGATGGTCTCCTGGGAGAGGGTAATATTGCTAACTGCACTTGTGTACCTATAATTTGCAGGGTGTGCAACTGAACCATAGCAGTGCTTTGACTGGATGTGGAAGAAGCACACAGCTCACAGTCACAGCTCACAGTCACTGTTGTGTGCAATCTGCATGCATCTCACTTCACGTGCTCTTGTTTTATAAACGTGTCACTTTAGTAATTTTAATAGGGAAAAAAAGCTACAGACAGAAACCAGCAGAATGTGATAATCCTGCGCATGGGCGACAGTAAACAAAGCATCTGGTGGGCCAAACACAGAATCCCAATGGGCCACAAGTTGCCCACTTCTGAAGAAGATCCAGAATACACTGATGCAGTGCTGTCTTCTCACATCTGCAGACAGCCTGAGATAGGTTCTGCACAGTGTTAACTGTCCCCAATCACATCAATGAGAGGTCTGAAGCCTGATGTCAACACTTTAAGGGTTAGTGATCTCACTGGTGGTCATTTTAGTAGATCCAGGTAGTGTGCTCATCAATTATTGTTGGAACAGGTGGTAGAATCTAGGTCAGCCAATTCTATCAAGAGTTACTGGGTCTGGGAAGGAAACCATGATAATTAAGAGGCAGAGTACCAACATTTTTCAAGGGGGAAGTCACAATGCATCCTCTCTGAACTGACATTCTTAATTCATCTCCAAACTCCAAAACGCTCTCCCTGAATATCAAGAGTTCCATCTGCTCCCTGACAAAACTCCAGTCACATCTTCAACGCCTTGAGGCCTAGCAGAGGTTGGCTCCTTACCTCTTCTGTTTTGCGCCTGAGAATATTGGCCTGCTTCTGGAAGTCTCGTTCTAGCTTAAGCAGCTCATACTGCCTCTTACGATCCTGGGGGGAGGGGAGGGAAAAAAGGCAGGTCAAAAAGTTGCAGGTATATTAAAAAAGACATGTTTTACTGTGCACTTGTTTAATCTAGGGGGAGCATGAAACAGACATTTGATGGGCTCTATTACAGAAACACTTACAACTGTAAGCTTGAGCTGATTTAACAGGCCCTTGTTGATCTAGAACAGATCCTGGAAGCAGTGCCCTGCAGATACCGATGTCTATCTGCAGGTAGACATTTGTATCCTTGCAGGACTCTACGTGACACTCCCAGAGGAGCCAACAAGCTCACGTATTGGTGGGGTACGGGGGACAAGAGAGGGATCATGTGATGATTCCTTATTGTGTTCCCTCCCTCTGGGGCATCTGGTATTGGCCACTGTCGGCAGACAGGATACTGGTCTAGACAGACCTTTGGTCTGACCCAGTATGGCCACTCTTATGTTCTTATGTAACAGTGGTCAACAACTGGTTGATCAGGATCAACTGGTCAATCCTGGGGAGTCTCCCAGTTAATCATGGTCCACACTCAGCAGGCTCCTTGCCTGCCCCAGCTCATGTGCATGGAGGGGTAAACGGTCTGTGTCTGTGAGTGTGAGGGAGGGAGATAGGAGGGGAGAGAAGCAGAGGGTCTGCATTCTGCTCCTGCCTGCAAGCACCACCCTCCACAGCTCCCACTGGCAAGGAACTGGAACTATGGACAATGGGAGCTAGCAGCAGCAGTGCCAGCAGAGAGGGACAGTACACAGAGCTACCTGCTCCCCCGCTCCCTACTGCCATAGGGGTTTGTTGGCCCCTCTGAGAGTGGCACGTAGAGTCCTGCGAGGATACAAATGTCTACTTGTGGATAGACATCAGTATCTGCTGATCTGCAGGGCACTGCTTCCAGGAGATGCTGCTGTCAAAGGAGAGGAGCATAGTGTTACTGCTCCTAGGAGCTAGTAGAGTCTTGTCAGCGGATATCTGCATCCATGGCTAAACATTTGTATCTGCACAGGACCCCAGTGTGGGGCTGGGGCCCTGCCTGCCCTGGCTTTGCTGTGCTGCTGACTACGTGCTGTCTGGTGCGAGGCTGCACTGCACCCCACCCCACTGCACCCTCCCAGAGTCAGTATCCTGCACCTCCTCCCATACCTTGAATCCCCTCCTGCAAGCCAAGCACTTGCCCTAGCCCAGTAAAAACAAGTGAGGATGTGGGAGACTGAGCGACAGGCAGAAGGATGGAGTGAGCAGGACAGGGTTTTGCAGAAGGGGCTGGGTAGATTTTGGATTGCCCTTAAGTTCCCAAAGCAGGGTTGGGGACCACTGATTTATTATATGCTCTCTTTCCTCCTTTGGGGCTAAAACATCTGTTCACGTCATCTTGAAACAAGGACAAAAAAATCTAAGAGGTTCAGAATCCCCATTAGCCCTGAATGCCACAATCTGATTTGATTACGTTAACTACTACAAGAATTTCAGAGGGCTAGCTGTTAGTCTACAACTGAAAAAACTTAAGCAGATAGTCCTGCAGCATCTTAGAGACTAGCAAAAACTGTAGACAGTATCGAGAGCTTTTGTGGGCACAACCCACTTTGGTTTGAAAAGGTTGCTGACCCCTGCCTTAGAGACTAACCCAAAGAGCTGTATAAGAATGCCATTTGCACAACTGAAAATATACAACTTAATATTATTGATAATTGATATAACGAATAATGATAATACATGAAACTCAGACTATTTAATGGGACTTCTGCTGCTGCATCTTTTCATTCAGTTCTTGATGTTTACAACATAACTGGTCAAATCCAGCTTCATTCACGTATTTAGGCTACCTTCTGTCAATCTTATGGCAGAGGGCTGGTGATGTGTGCAGGAGTCTGGGTGGGGGTGTATGAAATTCTATCGACTATTCAATTAGTGGATTAATCTAATTGTAACATCCCTATCCAATAAGCTTTTGCTTATCAGATAGTTGATTAGTCGCTTACATCCCTACTCCCTAGAGAGCCACAGGTTGCCGACCTCTGCACTAAGGTGCTACAGGACTATTAGTCGTTAAATTTTTACTATAAATAGTAATTGCTTTAACTATTTGCTTATGTGGCATATTTCCAACATACGCTCGAAAGGGCTCATGCCTCCTGCTTCTGTTTTGTGGTAAAGATACACTTAGGTGGTATTTTTAACTTCTGTAATGGATATGAATTGTGACCACTCTGCTGGCAAACCTAGGAACCTCAGACATAAGTCAGTCATCAATTTATCCATAATCCACATAACTGGTGAAAGGTGGCAGCCTGCCACCCAGGCATATACAGAACAAGATGCTTTTTGACCTATTGGTTTGTTATTTTCAGGGCACTCTAGAGAAATTATATTTTTAAACGTTTATTTGTAAGTGGAGCAGAGTTTCTTAGCCAACCCCTCAGGTAAGTTAACACATGGCCAGCAATGGCTGGTCCGGTGATTAATAGTCCACTTACCCGTTCTTTCAGCTGGATCACTTCCTTGTCCTTCTGCTGCTTCCACTGTCTAAATTTCTCAGCATCCTCTTTCATTTGGCGCATAAGCTGTACCCGCTGATTTTTCATTTCCTACAGGAGGAAGTTACTTCAATACACTTCCGATAACCGTTTCAATTACTATTAAGACCTATTACGTTCCTAATTTTGCCAAACCTGAAAAACAGCTTTTTGAGGATCTCAGTGTTTGAGACTAATGATTTCAGCCTCTTAACACACCCCTCCCCCCCCCCCCAAGTTGGGTAGGGAACAGTGCTTCCTCTATTTTCCTACCAGAGCAGAATTAGTTTTTGTTATGTGTGCCAATATGGAGGTGATGTGCAGCACATCACCTTCATATTGGTGCACATAAAATTGATGTGGCGGGGCTGGGGCTAAAGGGTTTGTAATGCGAGAGGAGTCTCAGGCCTGGGACAGAGGATTGGGGTGCAAGGCTATGAGGGCTCTGGAGCAGGCCTGTGGATGAGGGACTCAGGGCTATGTCAGAGGGCTGGGGCACAACGGTCTGAGGGCTCCAGATGAGGGTGTAGGCTGAAGTGGAGGACTAAAGTGAAGGGATGTGAGGTCTCTGGCTGGGGATACAGGCTTTGGGTGGAGCCAAGTTCAGGAAAAGTTTGGAGTGAAGCAGGGTGCTCTGCAGCTGCTGAAAGGAGAGAAAGGACTCCTCCAGTCCTTTCTCCTCACAGCATTACCTGGATGCGAGGGAACACCCATTGGCCAGATGGGTCCATGACTGGGCCTGGATGTAGCTTGGGGCAAGATTGGGGCTGGCACTAGGGCAGAACCACTGTAACTGGATAGGGGCCAGGGCCAGCCCCCCAGCAACAAGATCAGGGCTGGGCTGCTGCAGCAAGAACAAAGTTGAGGCTGAGTCCAGACAGGAGCCCAGCAGCCCTAGCTGGTTGAAGGGTGGGATTGTTTGGGGCTGGGACAGCCCTTCCCCAGATGCTACAGGTTCCTGGCCTGTGTGTCGATTCATTGTGCCTGCGTGGCACTACATAGGCAGCTGCACAGCTGCTCTTACAGGGAAACATCTCAGTTTTATAGACCTGGAAACTAAGATACACAAGGTCAAGTGACTTGCCCAAAGTATGGACTGAATGAGAGTAGTATAGTCAATGACTCCCAGGCCTGTATTTATATCATAAGAGCCTCCTAGCCACTACATCATTAGCAGTGCTAGTCACATAACTACACAGGCTGTTGCCAACCCAGTAAATTAGCTTTCATTATCGTCTGGCTGGAAGTTGCTCCATTAGGTGGTGTTTGGAGGCTGCATATGGTAGTGTTAGTTACCCGAATCTCCTGGTTCAGTTTGGAGACTGTGCGCTCTGTAGATTCCTTGAATTTCAAGAGTTTTGACTGTTCACTCAATTTCTTCTTTAGTTCATTCATTTGCCCTTCCAACTCCTGGAGTCTTTTCCTGCGGCGTTCGCTCAGCCTGCAAAGCATCACCCTGTCAATATATGCTTATTCTCTAGGATTAGACTCCTTCTCATTGTGAAAAAAGACTCAGGATTGATGTCCCTCACTCACCTCAGGACCTGGCTATTGTATAAAGCAGAGTTTAGACACTTAGCTGTGCAACTCAACAACTCATTCAATCCAATAGGGAATATCGAAAGGGAGATGCACACTAGAAATATACCTTAAAACTCCCACAACAGTGAGTTTCAGAGTCCGGATTGAATGACTTAAGCTTGCCAGTTTCACATCACAGAGCTAAAAAACAACAATGAAGACACCTGCGCTTGGATTGTATCCAAAAGCATTGAAACCCTCCTTCCCCTCCTGTTTTCAGAGCCTGGGTTCCAGTCCATGCCTGAACACCATCACTGCTATTTTTAGCTCCATAATGCAATCCCAATTCATTGGATCTAGGCTCTGAGTCTCGTGGTTGTTTTTTGCAGTACTGTCATGCTTGTAGTATCTGAAAATTATAGTTCTCTGAATCCACAGGGCATCCACGCCCCCCTCACCCCTGTTAGCCCATTAATTACTTCTCAATTAACCTCTGAACACTAAGCGAATATTCAGCCATGAGTATAATTAATGCTGTACCAGTGCAACAATATATCCTATTGCAGTCTGGTTCAATGGCTGCAGCATTGTGTCCAGTTCAAAAGCACAGCCTGTTACTAGTTGTTGACCAGAGATGCTGCTAGTAATACACTACTCTCATGCTGAAGCCCAGGACATGACACTCCACCCCCCAGTGACCATGAATGCAGAATCTCACTGACAGGCCTGATGTGCAATAGAAGGACTGATGTTGGCTCATAGCGCAGATGACAACAGTAGCCAACTGAGTAAAGCAATTCCCCAGAGCGACTCCAGCTCGCAGCCCCCCTTGTATGCAGATCTTTGCCTCCCAGCCTGAAGCTAAAATCCAGATAAAAAAATAGTACTTCTGTATATGTGAATACCTGGTTATCTAAAAGTTTTAGCTGTTCCCCAAGCCATTTGAGGAAGGTGGGAGGGTGACTCATTTTTGTGCCTGTTGTTTCAGATGTCTTGCTCATATCTATGCCAAATAGGTGCACACGCACTGTGTGCATGGACTGTCAGAAAGTTTTTCCCTACATGCTATCCATCAGGTCAGCTGTGAAGCCCCCTGTACTGGCACTGGTGCAACACCCTATATACAACCCTGTTGACCCAATGGCCCATCAGTTACTTCTTGCCGTCTACTCCAAACAGTGGGGAAGGAAGGTGGGTATGGAATAAATACAAAGAACATCTCAAAGAACAGTTACAAAGGCAGGGAACTGTTTTTGCATTGAGTGCTTGCTCATATGTATTCCAAACAGGGGATTCACAAGCCTTTACCCTGGAAGAGGGATGAGTCACAGGCTAGCTGACTGGAGAACCACAATACCAAAAAAAGGTGTCCTGCTGTGATTGTTGCACAGTGGCATAATGTGATGTGAAGGTATGCACCAGAGACCAAGTCACAGCTCTGCAGATTTCCTGGAAGGGTTCATGAGCCAGGAACATCGCCGAGGACGCCTGCTTTCACATGGAGTGCACAGTACATAAGAACAAGAACGGCCGTACTGGATCAGACCAAAGGTCCATCTAGCCCAGTATCCTGTCTGCCGACAGTGGCCAGCACCAAGTGCCCCAGAGGGTGGACCGAAGACAATGATCAAGCGATTTGTCTCCTGCCATCCCTCTCCAGCCTCTGACAAACAGAGTCCAAGGACACCATTTTATCCCCTGGCTAATAGCCTTTTATGGACCTAACTTCCATGAAATTATCTAGCTTCTCTTTAAACTCTATTATAGTCCTAGCCTTCACAGCCTCCTCTGGCAAGGAGTTCCACAGGTTGACTGGATGCCATCACATCTGTTCAGAGGATCTCCAAACTTTGCACATTGACATCATGGCCCCTGTACGCTGTTTTCCACAAGGAATTGGTCCAGCTTTGCCCTCACCCATCTTTTCTCCCAAAGGTGGTCTCTAGCTTTCACATAAAACAAGAACTTTTATTAGTTTTAAACCTGCTACCCATTAATTTCGTTAATTAAATTCATTAATTTCAGTAAGTGGTGGTGGAGGGTCCCCAGACAGGTCGTAACAAGTGCCAATGCATGCTCGGGATGTTATTAATTAGCTAATCGAGTAGCTGATGGAATTTCTATCGACTGCTTCATTAGTTGATAAGGGTGGTGCTCGCTATTCCACTGTACCTCTCCCTTTGAAATGTACAAGAGCCGCCCATAGCTCTTGCATATTTCAAAAAGGAGAGAGAGGCAGGGTTCCCTCTGCTTCTCCCACTCTGAAATGTACAAGAGTTGTGGCAGCTCCTGTACATTTTAAAGGGAGAGAGGCAGTGGGAACCTGAGCCAGTGGGGAGCAAAGCAGTCCCTGCTGGCACAGGTTCCCCTTGTGCCTCTTCCTTTGAAATGTACAAGAGACACACTTGGCTCTCGTACATTCCAAAGGGAGAGGAGCAGCGATAGGACCAGTGCGAGCAGGACTGTTTCAATCCTCACTCATGCCGTTTTCCTGCTGCCCCCTGCAGAGATGGTGTGCGTGGTGGTGGGGGGGGGGGGGGGGAAGAGGAGGAACTGACTTTTAAGCCATCCCATCACCAGCCCGTGCTCCCTCCTTGTTGCCTTTCTCCAATAGAGGCAGCAAGCGGGGAGGGAGAAACATTTGCTTATCGGGTAGTCGACTAGTCACTTACACCTCTAATGCATGCTGTAATCCAGGAGGAGATAAGATGCAATGAGACAGGCCTACAAAAGGGCTTGGTCTGCGGATGTAGAACAAATGCACACCTCATGTGAAGGGAGTGCAAGCAGTTGTTCCCATGCATTCTGATGAGGCTTAAGGTTAAACACAGGGAGGCACATCTTATTTTATGTGAAACCTAGAGACCACCTTTGGGAGAAAAGATGGGTGAGGGCAAAGCTGGACCAATTCCTTGTGGAAAACAGCGTACAGGGGCCATGATGTCAATGTGCAAAGTTTGGAGACCCTGTGAACAGAGGTGATGGCATCCAGTCAACCTGTGGAACTCCTTGCCAGAGGAGGCTGTGAAGGCTAGGACTATAATAGAGTGGCCAGCATGGAGAAAAGGTCACAGGCCTCCACCCTTAGGAAGTCAAGAACAAAAATCAGGCTTGCTGCCTGGGCAGAGCCCAATGCTTCCGTGCTGTGGGGTAGAGAGTCCTCAATGTCCATTGACGTTGGTGACTCCAGGCCCTAAACCATCAACAGTGCCGAAGATGTAGACTAGGCCACTTTGAACAGCCACGCTGGAGAGTGGGACTGGCTCTGTGCCATGGCCTTCAGGGACTTCCTATGCCTGAAGGCTGTGAGCTGCTGACCAGGGTGCTTGTGTTACCCACCAGCTCTGTGATTATTGGGGAACCAGAACATGGTCACCTGTCAGCCTTGTGCTCTTGGGGAGTCAGGGAGTGACACTCATGGAAAACCATTCCCCTCCCTCAGGCCTCTGCTAGAATCAAAGACAAAGCAAAGAAAAGGCCAGGGAAGACACACCTAAACTGCTTCAGACAAGGGTGATACAATTAAGGAAACACCCCAGCCTCATTTACATTAAAGATGGAACAGAGGGACATCTCATTAGCATACAGAATGGAGAGCAGCTCTTCCAAGGCAGGAACCGCACTGAACTATGGGACACCGAAAGCAGAGAAGCACTGCCTGATGGGAAATCCCTGCTCCAGATGCTAATGAACCTAAGCCTGCTCACACCCAAATTAGTCATTATCAGACCAATTCTAGTAACGACCCTATTGACATCTAAAATACTGAAACTGCCAAGTTGCATTGTGAGCTCGTTCAAGGAACATCACCCATAACCAGGGGTGATCAGTCTCTATTGTCTCTCCTCTTTCTCTTTGAACTATCTCTATAAAACTCCTATCCTTGCCCCAAGAAAACTGTTCTGATACCTGGACTTAAACTGCATCAGTTCCATTGAGACTTCTTCATCTCCTGTCTGATTGTGCTGGGGGCTCTGTCCTGCTTTTCTCCTGCCCTCTGGACCCCCGGCTACCATCATCATCTGGGAACCCCGATCAGTGCAAGCTCCGTGGAGTGGTGAGGTCTCTCTCTCTCTCTCTTTCTCTCTCTCTCTCTCAACTATCTCTCTAAGCATAGCCTCCTGACCCTGCCACCTAACATTTGTAAGCAGCTTCAATTTAGATTTAATATTGTAATTGTTAGATTTAATATTGTAACTGTTTGATATCTATTCACTACTCAGAAATAAATCACTTTCATTGTTAAGCTGGTTGCTTCTCTCTCTTTCTTTCTCTTTTGCTCACTCTTCCTTAAGGGGTGTTGTTTTGGCTTCCCCATTCGCTCTGCAACAACGCTTCTTGTACCCAAGCAAAAGATCCCTGTAGTGCCCAAAATCCTGTGGGGTTTGCTCATCGTGTGGTTTACCAGTGAATGACTGTGGTGTGAAAGTGGGGATAGGGGGTGCTGAACCTGGGGGCTTATGAGGATGGCAGCTTAAAGTGCTGTTTAATCCAGCCCACGGAGTCCAAAGGCACATGAGGGTGCAGTGTGGCATTGCTGTGAAACCCAGCCAGCTGAGTCCAGGGACATATGAGGGGGTCAGCTTGTGAGTGCTGAGTACCCAGTCCTCTCAGACGTGCTCTGACTAGTGTGTGTGAGTGTCTGTGTGTGTTGCTAAGGTGGGAAGAACCCCATCCTGAGGAACCTAGTTCCTGCAGGAGAGCTCCAGTGGGAGGGGGAATTGGCAGCAGGGAGAATTCAGCTCCATATGAGAGCCCAAGTAAGCACCAACAGCACACTGACAGAACTGTTAACCTTCCCCCAGTCCCATAAGGGTAACCCTGATAAATGAGCATACCCCAGAGTATTGGGCAAATCTGGTAACACTTGGTACTGGGTCTGGGCACAGAAAACATAAGTAGTGGTGGGTGGGGGTGAGAGTCATTGGCACAGGCTTGAGTTGCACTGCTTAAATCCTTGGAACTTTGATATGCCTCAAGTACTGGGAGGGAAGAGGAAGCCCCTTTACTTCCCCTGCTACAACACTATTGTTAACAATTAGCTATTGTTAAACAAAACAATTAACTCTTGTCAAACAGACTAAGCTAGGGATGCAAAGCAAGAGCTAAAGTTCCAACAGCAGTCACTGGTGGTAAAAAGGAACTGAAGGGCAGTCAAGTTGGCACGGTCATATATGGGGTGTTACACCAGTGCCACTCTAGGGGGCTCCATAGCCAACCCAATGAGTAGCAGCTAGGGAAAAAGCTTTCCAACAGTTTTGCACTGGCATGCGCACACACCTATTTGGAATACATACGAGCAAGAACTCAAAGCAGAAGACTATATTCTAATCCTATTCTTATATTTAGCCTCTAATCAAAGTGATCTGCCATCTGCTAAGAATAAGTCTGACAAATCCTTCCCAACAAATCAAATATGCATTATTCTCATTTTATTGATGGGAAACTGAGGCACGGAGAAGCAAGAGAACCCAAGATCACAGAGTCTGGATTCTTAGTCTGCTACATTCTTTGGTTCCATGTTCTGGGCCTTAAAGCCTCCTTATTTTCATCTCAACTCCTAGCAGGGTGCACTAGGTCAGAATAGATTCTCTTTAAGAAAAAGACAAAAACCTAAACATGTACTCAGAGTTAGGGGGTATTTTTCCCTCTCACACTTTGACAGTCTTTAGGATAAAAGCCTGATACAGTAGACCCCTTCCTAGTGCCAAACAACCTCTTCCACCACCTCAAAACATCTTCACTGAGACAGTGAATTAGTGAAGGTTTGACAAGAGATTCCCCAGAGCACCCGTGCCCTGGCAGAGCACATGAAATCAATTCCTTAGATTGGTTCATTGTGTAATGGTGATAACTACACCCAGCCACCGAAGAACGCTGAACTAGCATGTTTATCACCATCAGGAAGAGGACAGCCCATTCACTGCAACACTATTTGCAGTTTAGGATTCTATGTATAACAATGATTGTTTTTCTAATCTTCTTTGCCTTTCTAGCCAGACTTACTTTGCTTGGTTAGCATCCTTCTTTGCAGTGTGAAGTGCAATGATCAGCTCTTCCTTCTCTTTCTGAAGGCTACTGACCTCCAACTCCAGGCCCTTGATATTAGTCTAGAAAAGAGAAGGAGCAGAGTGCTTCAAGTTAGAAGTCTTGAAATCCTAAATGACCAGGGACAAGGCTAGATAAGGCCTTGGAGTCATTTCAATAGATTGGACAACTTGACTGAATTATTGGACTGTTGTCAGAGGGATCAGAAAATTGACCCATGCAGTAGCTGTAGGAGCCAGATCAGTCTATACAGCCAGTCAGCCTTTTAGTCTAGCAGTCATGTTATCAATAAGTTCAGGTGGGTTCAAATATGAGTTTCCAGCACTAATGGGAGAGAAGCCAGTTCAATGGAAGTTACAAGACTTGTACCGTGGTTAAGTTCCATGAGTGACAAGTATTGCCACAGCAGAAGTGCAACTCTGAGATGTGAGTGGGAAGACTGGGACTACATCAAACAGCCAGTGGCCAGTGTCTAATCACAAGAATCGAGGCCTGCTTAGTAAAACCATATGGAGACATTTAGGCACAGCAGTTCTGCCACCTGTGGGTACCTCTAGCTATATGGCCACTGCTCCAGAGATAACCAGTATCATAAGACTCCACTCTCTAATGCTACAAATCTCAAGGCAACATGGAATTCTTACTACGAGAACCACCAAGGGAATGCTCATGTTCTGATGAATCCATTCCCCCACTAGCATTAGAAAACACACATATGGGGTAAAAAGGATGACACTGGACATCTTTCCAGGAAGGCCCACGGAAGTGAGTTGTTTACCTGGTATTGGGACTGAATGGGCTCCATCTGGGTGTCATTCTGGGTCATTTTCTTTGCCAAGGCCTCTTTCAGAGCCAGGGCTTTATTTAATTCTATCAGCGCTTTGGACATTTCTGCCTGGCGGAGGGCATGCTGAGTGCTGAAAGCATCTGGGGATCTCTTGCTGTCCTGGATACTTTCTGCTTGCTGAAATACAGACATAATTATTAGTCAGAAGCCAATTCCAAGGAGTTCTTCAGTGCTTGCATTGGCAGTTTGAACACAGAGTTAGCAGAACAGTTGAATACTACTGAAGTAAAAGCAGTATTTATATAAAATGTTTAGAATATTTTTACATTAATTTATTTTCTCTAAAATTTAGTTAATAGGAAAGAATACAATAAAGGAGGATGGATGGAAGTAAGTAACTGTAAGCGCCATACACATGGGATATGGGACTAGGAAGAAGATGCAGTTACTGAGTGAATGAGAATATTTACATGGTCAAAATCTGCACTATATCAGACCCCAACTACTTACAGCATCATATTCCTGCTGAGATGGCGAACTTTGGGCAACAGCTTCCATGGATGCTGCCATATAGGCAGCACTTTCATCCTGCATAAGGCAAACAAAGCACTTTAATGTAGAGCAGAAGCCTGAGAACTGTAGTTATCCACGCAGGGCTCTAGTTACAAAATTTGTACTCTGCAAAAATGAGCTCCAGATATCTGCAGTCACACCTGAGTATGCTAATGGACAGGGCTTGACGAACAGCAATGAAAACTGCTCGCCAGCCCCGTACTGTACATGCGCAAGAGCCACACTGTGCATGTGTACGCCGCAAATGAACGGGGCGCACGGCTGAAATCTACTCACCACGGGCGAGTAAACAGTATAGTTTGTTGAGCCCTGCTCATGGATATAAGACAGATCTCTGCTGATTTGCAGGGCCCTACCGTTAAGGGCTCCTTGCTATCCATTTAGGGCAACAAATGCTTCTCTAGGCTCTCCTTAGACCTTAAAAAACTCCCCTTTCTGGGAAGGCTTCTAGTATCCCATTTCAACAGCTGCAGAGAACACCTCTCCTGAACTGAGTCTCAATTGACTGAGGCCATGTCTCCACTTGTGGGAAGATCGATGAGGTCAATTTAGTGGGTCTAGTGAAGACCAGCTAAATTGAATGCTGAGGGCACCCTTGTTGGCGCCCATATATCTCACGGTCACAAGGAGTAAGAAAAGTCAATGGGGAGAAATGCTCCATCAACCTCTGACTGTGGAGAGAGCGCCAAGCTCAGCTTAAGGTTTGTCGACAACTAGGCTTCTAATGATTGTTAATTGTTCCCATTCTTAGACAATTAAGGCTCTCTGTACCTTGCCAGAGTGGTGTAAGGGAGCCTTTTTGTAAATGACAGTAACTGAATCCTCAGCTAGGAAGGTATGCGTGCTTTCTGGCTTTTTTTCTGCCCCGGAAAGGCACAATGCGATTAGATTACAGCTCAGTATCTACTTTACCTATCCATTAAAAAAATGCAGTACAATGATTAGCAAAACGGCATGACTTTCTTGGGTGAAAGTCACAGCAATGTAAAGCAACATTCTACTTCACTTATATTTTGGTGTTTGGTATTCTGTAATTTAATTGAAAATCCAGAATTATAACTGGAGTTCCGGGTCGTGGTTACCAAATATTTGTAAATGAACTTTCGTGTGTTTATGAAATGCTAACACTTGTAATCTGTGTGACATATTTTGGTAATGTATGTATACTAAATGAAATTTTTTGATTGTATTGCATTGTTTTGTCAAAATACTGTAATGCAGTTTTGCAGAATTTAGGAGCACAGAGTTCTGGAGTAGGTTTTGAGGTTTCAGAGGGAAATCTATATTAAAATAGCTTTCTAAGAGCCATTTAACAGCTTCACACAAGAAACCACTGCCTCACAGCGTCACCATACCCCTGGGTTCTTCTTGGTAGGAAGCTTATTTGATATAAGGATCTTCCCATTCCCATGGTCAATTCTTACCTGCAATTGGACTATCACTTGCTGCAGATCACAAATCACTTCTATGTTCTCTTTGAGCTCCTGGTCCTCCAGAGTCTCTACCAGCTTCTGCAAATCAAGTTTGCACCTGAAAAATTCAGACATGCAACTAAGTCCACAAGTCTTGCTTGGCAATTACATATCTGACTGGCAGTATGTTGGCAATACCCTCAGTCCCCCTTCTTGTATACAAATGGACTTAGAAATATCAAATGCAGAGTTGTATGACACTGCTGCAGCACGGGCAGAATATGAAACTGGATGGGACTTACGCAGCATGCTGCTGGAGTTCCTCTAGTTTCGCATTCATCCTTTCATTTTCTTGTTCTGTCTAAGACAAGACAAATCAATTATAGGACACTTATAGGAAAAGTAAGACTAGTAATGGCAGCTTCATCATTCTGTACTGAATCACAACGCAGGTTATCTTAACAGTGGTTTCTGCACAATCAGGGCAAAGGTTAATTCCCTTTGTATGAAAGTCAGGATAGGTCTACACTACAGGGAAAAGTGGATCTCAGCTATGCAATTTGAGTTTCATTAGTAGTCTAACAAGTCAACATAGCTTAGATCTACTTACCACAGGGTCCATACAGTCAACACCTCTTACTCAATTTGTTCTGGTGGAATACTGGAGGCTATATCTGAGCATTCATAATCGCCGCTTCATTTAAATTTACATTTATAATAAAGTAACTACAACTTTCTGACAAAGTACATTTTCTTTAGTGTCCCTAGGGTTGCCAGGTGTCCAGTATTGGTGCCTTCTACCTGGCAACCCTAGGGCCACCAAAGAAAATGTACTTTGTCAGAATGTTGTTGTTATTTAATTATAGATTATGTTTTAGGTATATTTTATAATAATAGTACAATAATTTGATGTGTAAAATTGTTATTTGGTCATATTAAATAATTTTACATAATTTTTAATTAAATATAAATTTAAGGTACTTTTAAATTTTGTATGATACATAACTTGTTTTGTTGAAATAAAAACAAGTATAAACCATGGTTAGTCAAATAGAACAGGCTTCTGTGAAAATTTCAGATACTTTAAGATTGAGATTTTGTATAAAAATATAATTATTCATGCAATTGCAAAAAATTGACTTTATTGATATAAAATTAATATACATTCTCTGATTTTATTTGGGAATAAACAAACAAAATTAACAAAATAACCCCTTCCTTCCCCCCCCCCCCCAAGCCAGGCACTCCCATTCCCCCGTTCTAACCCAATCTCCCTCCACTCCCCCAGAGCCAGCCCTCCACAACCTAATGCCTCTCCTCTATCCCAGAGCCAGGCACTCCCAGCCCTTCCTCCCAACCTAATGCCTCCCCCAACTTAATACCTGGGTCCTGGAGTCAACATTGCTGCCTGAGGTGCTGGGGAGGTGTGAACACAGTGGCCAGCAGTAAGCGCCCAGTGCAGAGTGCCCGGCCGTGAGCGCGTGCACAGAGCAGCTCAGCCGGCAATGAGCAGTTGCTGCGACACGGAGCGGTCCGGCTGGCTGTGAGCAAGCACTCAGCCATGTGTTCTGAGTGGTCAGCACTTCATTCTTTTATAAAAATGTTCTGTCCGCAAAAAGTTTCCATCGGGCCACATGCGGCCCTCCAAACACCAGTTTGACATGCCTGTAGCCTATCATCATATAGCTTCTGGACATTTACTATACTCCTTTCAAATTCAATTTAAGTCTCCCAGAGTCAGAAATTCCTAACTAGCCTTAGAGCACTGTGACTGGTCAGCTTCCAACAGGTAGGAAACAGCAACGTGTAGCTGAAAGTGCTTCATGTAGAATTTTGAGCCTTACCAGAATGATTCTCTCCAACATCTGGGCTGTCTGACCAGCTGCCTCACTTAGACCTCGGCTCAACTTTTCGTTTTCCTCCATCAAGGACTGGTTCTTCTCCATGAGGGACTGCAGATTCTCTGATGGCTCCATGCTAATTAAAGCAAGAATTTATTATTTTAAAGTCAATGGGGTGTTTACTGTTATAGATTGACAATATCTTGAATGAACTTTATTCAGTCAAGTTAACCCCAGTTCAATAAGGTTTAATACCTGTGGCATACATTGTACTGGAAATTACATACTATGAGACTCTATGGAACTTCTTAGCAGGAAGTAAAAGATTACTGCAATCTATGGAAGGAATGAGGAAATTCAAAGGCATTTCAAAGATATTGTTCCAAAAAAATACATCTCCTTAAGAAGTACTTTGAGGTGAAGGGAATATAATTTCTACCACTCTGGATCCAATTTTTGGGGCCATGCTTTGGATAGAGGCTTCTGTATTTTAATTATAGGTTGAATCTCCCAAATCTGGGACTCTCTGGGTTTGGCAACATATGCGGTCCGGAAGGAAGGACCACGGATGTTGCTGGACAAGAGCTCCCCGAAGGCCAGCTGTAGGTCCTGCAGGTGCTGGAGAGCAGGGGCTGGTCCTCCGATGGGTCCAGCCCTGGTAAGCCCCAGGCCAGGGAGCTCCTGCAGCAGCAGCAGAAAGGAATCCACAGCCCTGGCTGGGAGCCCCAGCAACCGTGGGACTAGCACCTGCCGAGAGGAATCCCTAACCCTGGCTAGGAACCCAGGCAGCAGCTGAGCGAGGAATCTGCCAGGATTCCTGGCTTGGGAGAGGGGCCGATGGCAGCTGGAGGGAAATCTCAGCCCGAGGAGGCTGACCCTGGGAGCCCTAGCAGTTGGGAGGGAAACCCAGGCTTCGGGGCCACCCACATCCCAGAAAGGAATCCTGCACTCCCCTGGTCCAGCAAACTCTGTGGTTTGGGACCACTCAGGGTCTAATCTAGATCTACTTCTGGAAACCGCAGTTCAAAAATTCCTGGATCTATATTAAAAGAGTGGCCTAAACTGGTCATGAGGCTATTTGTTCTCAACTGAAGCATTGATGAACTGGTAAGTACATAGAAGCCTGGGAGGTGGGTGGTGGAAAGGAAGGGCGCTGGAAGACTGTTCTTTCTAGAATCCATATTAGGCCTGGTCTTCATAACACAGGTCAACACAAGGTAGTTTATGTCAACCTAGCCCCACACGTGTCTATACCATCTTCCACCGCTGCAAGCACACTGGTAGGCAGACATAGTAACACCACCTCCCCAAGCAACAGAGTTGCAATCAACGTGCTTAGGTCAACACATGTAAGGATAGACACCATGTTATAGAGGCTGCTGCTAACTGTCCTCCAGCGGCTGTAACACTATGCTCCACACTGCTTTAGTCACCATTGTGAGCTCTACTGCCCAGGAGTCAAGGGGACCGGGGATTTTGAGATCTCCAGAAGAGCCCTGTAAATTTTTGAAATTCGCTTTAACTGCTGGGCTTCGCAATCACACCTAAGAGCTCTCCGCTGTTGAGTGCAACTGACCAGCTGACCCTGTCAGCTACTTGCTTCAGATGTACTCCCAATTTGAGTAGAGTAGACAGGAAATATTGGATATCCAGGGACTGCAGGAAGAAGAGGCTGTGCAGGAACAGCTTTGGACCAACCATAGAAATGTTGACATCTTTGAGAAGATTACTGAGGGGATGCAAGAGAAGAGGCATGACAGGAACCAGCAGCAGTGCTGCATCAGAAGCCAAGGAGCTTTGGAAGGCATACCAGAAGGCCAATGATTAAATATGGTGCCATTCCACAAACATGCTGCTTATATGAAAAGCTGCATGTCATATTGCTAGAGATACTACCACTGCTCCTCACAGCACCACGGATACCTCTGAGTGACCCAAGTCACAGGCCCCTGCTGTGAACAGCGTGGAGATGGTGAATGAAGAGTAGTATGGGGAACAGGCAAACTGGGAAATTCAACTGCACAGCAAGCCAGGACCTGGCTCTGTCCATGTCTGACTCCACCACAGTCCAATAAGGGCAAGACGGATACAGGGGGGAAAAAAAACCTTATTTTCAATTACGTGGATGGCACCCTCAAAAGTATCAGTATCATTCACCACCTTTTCACTAATGTAATCACATCAGAAGCAAAAAGTAGAATTGCTACCTGCTTTTCAGTACTCTCCAGATGTGGATGAATCTCTGTAACATTTCCATATAACCATGTATCATTCTCATACAACTTTGTATTAAGAGAAACTTTGTAAGTTGATTAGTTAGATTAGATCTTGTCTCTTTATGTTATAGGTCTCAGGAATAGTTAAGGTACAGAAAATATTCTTTTGCTTGGAGAAGAATAGATCTCTCCCCTTTCCTTGATTGCCTTGTGGAAATGAAGATGGTGTGAATGGAGAATGAAAGGCGAGCACCTCCAACAGCAGTTGCAAGGGTGGAGAGGGGCTGGAAGCCAGATCCAAGACAATACCTGTGAAGTGAACTCATTGAAAAGACTGGACATACAGATGCCTTAGGAGTCAAGCAGCAAGTGCCTGCCCTTGGAAGAACTCTCTTTGAAGCAGCATTAAGAAAGGAATGGTGATGACTAATGGGCTGCGTGAGAGGGATAAATATGAAGCATCTTGCAGAGGGACCCCGGTTTTCGTCTTGCCCAGCTCCACCCCTCCCCCATCTAACTCACCTGGCCAGTGCAGTTCGGGGGAGCAACCACTGGTAACAACAAGACTGAGTGTGCGAGTGCGCAATGTATCATATGCGCAGAGCTCAACAAATTATGGAAAACCCTACTCGCCAGACAAAAAAGGGACTCGCTACCCTCCCCCCCCAAAAAAGTGGGGTTTTTTTAATGGCATAAATTCCTAATAAGAATAAGAACAGTAATTACTAATACGTTCTTAATAAATATCACCCAAGTTATTAATAAATATCTTATAAACTTCTACCTTTTCCCTCTGCTGCCATGTCTCCTCCCCTTGCTCCATCAGCTCCCCTGGTGCCTGCTGCCCCCCAACTCCTCACCCTCCTCTACTGTCTTGACTCCTGCCCTTCTCGCTGCCCTCAGCCTTCCTGAGACCTGCCCCCCTCCACCAGCCCTTCCCTCCCCCATGTGCCTACTCCTCCAGTAGCCGCACTCTGATCATGCGAGCTACCCCTCCTCATCCCCTCTCCTAACACCTCCCTCTACACACCTGCACTGCCTCTCTCCTGATGCTGGTCCCTCCCCTGCAGGAGTCTGCCCTTCTGCTTCACCCCCAGAATCTCCTGGCACCTGCACCCTCCTGGCACCTTCCCCTTCCTTCACTGCCCCTGTCCCCTTTGCCCTCTTTTTCCCAATACCCACCCCCTCAGCACCCTCTGCCCCCATTCCCCTCACACCCCTGTGCCCTCACACATGCCTTGCTCCATCCCCACTCTCCTCATGCCCACCCCTTCTTTCAAGCCTTCTCCCAGCACCTCCCCCTCTTCCCCCTAGCCCCCAGCGCCCTTACCCTCCCCCCTCCCACTGACACCTCCCCTCCTGCCCTTTTCCTCATTGTCTGCACTTGGCCCCCTGGCATTTGTGTCTCCTGCACCCCTGTCCCTTGGTGCCTTCCCCTTTCTTCTTCTTCTCCTGACCTCCTCTCCTCAGCACAAGCCCCTTCCCCATATTTTTCCCCTCCCCTCAGCCCAGCCCAGCCGCTTCCCCTCCCCCAGGGCCAAGTAAAACATTCCCCCCCTTTTTTTGGTTGTCTTTTACATGTTTGCATTTTGCAATGGTTTTTGTTTGTTTTCATTTTTGTCCCAGCATTTTAGCCCTATAAATAGCAAATAGCATTTTCATTAATTTTTTTCCATAAAGGCAAAGGCGCTTCAAGTGAACTCCCCCTTTCACTCACTGCTGGGTCACAGCAGCCTTTTCCCTGCCCTGTCCAGCCCCTCCCTATGGACAAGCACCCCTCACTCCCAACCCACAGGGGAAACAGGATGCAGGGAACAGTGTGTGTGTGTGTGTGTGTGGGTGGGGGGGGGGGGGGGGGGAGAGAACAGGAGGCACAGAGACGCAGGGATCAGGGGGAGTAGTGTGCGGTGGAGGCACAGGGAATGGGACGCAGGGAATGGGAGGGGCAGAGGCATGGGGTCCAGGGGCAGTGCAGGGAACAGGCAGCACAGAGCTGGGGGGGGGGGGGGGGGAGCAGGGTACAGGGTGCAAGGGCGGTGCAGAGCCAGAGGGAGAGCAGGGGATCCGGGGTGCAGGGGCAGCATGGGGAATAGGTGGCAGGAGCCAGATGGGGCGCAGCGAGCCAGGCCGTCAGCAGGGAGCGGTCTCTCGCTGGCGAGGGGCTGGGGCCGTGGCAGGACTGGAGCCAGCGGAGCAGGCCCTGGCTGTGCCGCACACCGCAGCCAACTGCCGGAGACACGCAGTCAGAGCCAAGCTGCTGCGGCCCTTTAAAATCGGCGGGGCCATGTCACGCCAGTGTCCCGGCCTCTGCCGGCGCTCCGCCTCCTCGTGCCGCAGCTGCACATAGGCAGCCCAGCGCTGAGATTCGCCGCAGTTCCCCGGCAGCGCTCTGCTCCTCTGCCGGCTGGCAGATTGGATGGGGCCACGCCGCCCGTAGTGTAGGCTTCGGGCAGCCCATTACAACGGCCCACCGGGCCAGTCCGCCCCTGCACTCGCCAGCTGGCAAAATCTACTCGCCATGGGCGAGCGGGTGAGTGTATTTGTCGAGCCCTGCATATGCATATGATAAAGTACTGATTGATCTATATATGTTCAATAAATGCGGTGTGTTGCCTTATCGCCATGAAAAAGATCCCAGGTGCTTCTTTTCAGCACAACACAGACATATGCAGTGGCATGCAGAACATAACTTCAGTACACAGGCATGAGGGCCTGGGCTACTTCAGGACACAAGTTGCAACTGTGTCCTCTGTCTTTGTTAGCTCACTCCTGAGGGTAAAACCACAGCCATCTGTGGAAAAGGAGAGTCCCAGACTACAGCGGTTCAATCTGAATAAGGTCCTCTATGCAGCCTCTCAACATTCCAAAATGTTACCATTATTGACCAAGTTCTGCCCCTGCATCCTCTACTACAGCTAGACTGTTGCATTGTTATACAAAGGGCACTGCTGCAGATGAAAGTGAAACACTGATACAATTAGACTTAGTGAGCATGACATGGGAGTGAGAAAGAGGACTGGACAGGTAGTTGGATAGCAAATAAGTTCCTACCTTAGCACCACGTGCAGTCTAGAGCCTCAGTACAACAGGAGATCTAGTCTCAGTTGGGGTGGGGGCAGGCAGGGAAGAACAATTAAGGCTTCTAGTTACATTAAGAGCATTAGTCTATAGTTCTTACTTGATAGACACTGGGAGTGTCCCTCCATGGGCTTGCAACAACAAGACCTGCAGCTGTTGTACCTAGAAGGAAACAAACAATTACCCATCTTTGAATCTACCTTCTCTATAGTATATATTGATCTCTAAAAAGAGAGCTGGAGTTGCAGGACTTAACAAATGACTAAGAGGGAGCTCTTCCCTCGATCACACTCAACAAATGCTCCAGTGTTACTTGAACAATGATGTTGCCTTTCACATGATAGACTTACGAGCACATTTTCTTTGAGGGGCTCCTGGCACTCTTGTAGGGACAATAGGAGCAGCATTATCCTTTATATCTTAGCTAAAACTATACTTTGATAACTAGATCTGCCTACAATTGATTGCATATGGACCCTTGTGTGTCTCCCATCCTGAACTTGGGCACATAGCTGTGTAGTGTTAGCTAGATGCCATATTTCACTCCAGAGATGGTTATACTTTGTGGGAGTGACATTTCTTAAGGTATGAAATATAAACTGTGGTTGATACCAACAGTTGGCCATGATTGAATCATGAGTTTTGAGGCCCCCTTGAAAGTGGAGAAATGTTCAATCTACAGCAAACTTATAGTGGAGAATCTCAAGCAATATGCACACAGACAAAATCATTTAAGGACTTTCCTTATAATGTGTCCTATAGCTAAGCGAGCTCAGTGTCTATTTCTTTTTCTTGAATTTGTTGCAATGATGAGTCTCCCACTTTTGCGATGCACAAAATCCCAGTCTCCAGCTAAAGGAAGGAAGTGTCCAGTACCTGCTGCTTTAGATGATTTAGCTCAGCAGCTTGAGGATCAATGTTGATAATCGGTTTGTTTTTTATTTTTCTCGCCCTATCAGCATAGCGCAAAGTGTTTAAGGTTTCTTCTAGGTTGGAATCTGCAGGGCTCACACAGGCAATCATGAGAGTGTGGCTGTTGCCACCCAAGGAATCTGAACAGAAACAGAATGGGACACAGCATTATTGCTTTGAGACTGTGAAAATGGTGATGTGGGTTAATGATGGAAAACCCACAGCGTAAGAATGCACCATGCCCATAAAACACAATAGCCAATACAGACAGGAGATTTTGACTGATGCATTATTCATGTAATACCCAATAGTTGATTGCTCCCATTACAAGAAACACTGGTAAGAAAGCCAGCTTTCCAGTTAGAAAGCTCTACTGAAATCTGTCATCCCAGGATCTACTTTTCTTTTCACCCCACAAAGTCAAAAGACATTTTTCACATCTGCTATTTTGCCTCCCATTTTTACTTCAAATAATGACGGTTTGACATCATATACACCTGACTGGATTCTCATCACATTAAGCAGTTACACAATTCCCTATATCAATGTTTCAGATGCTCTTACTTCTGCTGGCTTCTGCTGCCTTGGGAGCTGAAATTTCATGGATACCCTGATGTCTGGCTGTCAGATCAGACATCATTTTCCTTCCATTTGATGATCTGACCAAACAGAAGGACCTCAGCACTGAGCTGTCTAGCAGAGCTTATTATTTTTACACCAAAAGTAGTGTGGAAGCCATTTCATATTTAGCTAGAAGCCATTTCGTATAACAGAAGCCATTTAAGTTTCTTGCTTCTGCACGTACGCTAGAGATTGAACTCTCCTTCACTGATGTGAAAGAGGCCAGAAGGATGAGCTATTGGAATGCATTAATTGAACTACTTTGAGTTGGAGCTCTCACTCCTCTCCCTGATAACTTATCAGCAAGAAGAAACAGGTTTCTCCTTTACGTTTAATTGATGATTTCTTTAATGAAATGCCCTGACGTCAGACTTGTTTGGCTAAGGGTATAAAATATTAGGATTGATTGTATTGAGCAGCCTTATTGGGCCCGGTCCTGCTGGGGTCACATTTGGCTCACTTTGTGCCTTATTGATCAATAAAGTTTTTTATTAGCCGCCTAAACACAGAGAAGTCTTTTGCTTCGACAGTAGGTATTATCCAGTTTTACGCCATAAGTCTGCTTTGCTCCAACCAGCTCACTCAGCTAGGTTTTTTACTAAAAAGATTATGGTAGTCCATGTTTTGAAAGATATAAAATATCATAAAAATGGTTTATGCAATAAATTACAGCACTGTGAAAAGGAAGACTGAAAAACTAAAACTTTAAAATATTGAGCTATTTCCCTTTATATTCACAGACTAAAGATTTTGTATCAGTAATGGAGGGTGTGTATTTAATCACAAAAGCAAGCATTATAAAACTCCAAAAATATTCAGAGGTAAGATCAACTTAAGAAATCCAAAAGCACATAAGGGCTGTGTCCAGACTCAGGGGTTTTTTTCGAAAAAAGTAGCCTTTTTTCGAAAAAACCTCACCTGCGTCCAGACTCAAGCCGCGTTCTTTCGAAATTAAATTGAAAGAAAGCGGCTTCTCTTTCGATGGCGGTAAACCTCATTTCACGAGGAAGAACGCCTTCTTTTGAAAGTTCCTCTTTCGAAAGAAGGCGTTCTTCAATGTAAATAGGGCTTCTTCAAAAGAGAGCATCCAGACTCACTGGATGCTTTCTTTTGAAAAAGCAAGCCGCTTTTTCGAAAGTTCCGCGTGCAGTCTAGACGCTCCCTTTCGAAAGAGGCTCTTTCGAAAGTATCTTTCGAAAGCGCCTCTTTCGAAAGAGGCTTGCAGTCTAGACACAGCCAAGATGTAAACGTACTGTTAAAGGACACAGCTTCTTAGCTGTGCCCTTTAATGACATGGTACAGTAACAAGTCAGTTATGATTCATTGATACTAGTGATTGGGCCTCCAGATTAGATTAAATGTACAGGTTGGACCTCTCGTCCAGTACCCTCCAGATCTCACTGGTCCCAAACGAGGGAATTTGCTGGACCACAAGAGGTCCCCTGTTACTGGCTCCCCAGACCACCTTCCATCCCCGCTGTCAGCCCCAGCAGACCAGGCCGCCCCAGCAACAGCCCAGCTATCAGGTCTGCCACCTCCCTGGTATTGGGGCTGCCACTGCCCCTGCTGCACTAACAGGGCTCCGGTATTGTCCCAGATCTACCAGGCTCCAAGCCACCAGCCCTCTTGTCACTGGGGTTCCCAACCAGGACACCCATGTCCAGGAATACCCATGGTCCAGCAGATGTTGCCAGATGAGTAAGTCCTGGTTTTGGGAGGTCCATCCTGTATTTTAAAAAGGCAGTTCAGAGTTGTCCAAATTTTGCCTTTAACTTTCTCCTGCATGACACTGTAGAGTTGTCTATTTGCCTACCCAGAGCAATTGTATTCAAAGATAAGGCAACAAAAACAAAGGGCTCAAGGATCAAAGTACAAATAATACATTCATGTCTGGTCAGTAGAAGTGTAACACTTGGCCTGAGGGTTACACAGCTCTTGACATATTTTATTACATATTTATTTAACTATAAAACAGAACTATCTTGGGCATGGCTCTTACCTTGCAGCAGCCGTGTTAACTTGGAATCTCTGTAGGGAACAAAGCCACCTTTTTTATTTTCGTCACCAAGAGCACTGATTACATTTCCCAGGCATAGGAGGCCTCTGTTAATGTTGATTCCTGCACACAAACAAACTCCAACGTAAGATAAACCAAACAGAAGCTTACTTATTACTGTCTGTGTCCTACACTTGCCAACAAAGGCCACAAAATGTAAAGTTGAGAGGTTTAGTCCTCACAGAAAAGCTCCAAAAATTTCAAAGAAGGAAATCCCTGAACCATATGCCTCCCCCCCTCTACTGTCTTACATAAAAGGTTTAATGAAGAAAGATGTGATCATGGATACAGCACAGATGTGCTACATGGAGCCTTATGCGAGACACAGCAAACAGAGTGGCTGAGGAACTCTTCTTTAAAGACTTGCTCTTTGCTCCAAATGAAAATACAGACCAATCAGTGAAAGAACAGGTTCAAGAACATTTAAATAAAATGTGATGTATTCAAGTCAGCAGGGTCTAAGAATGAATTTTATTAGGGAACTAGCTGACATTCTGTAAACCACTGACAATTACCTTTTGACATTCTTGGAGGACGGGTAAGGTCCTAGAGAAATGAAGATCAAATATAGTGCCTATCTTGAAAAGAGATGTTCTAGGGAATTATAGACCAGTCAACCTAAACTTGATACAAGCAATACATTTGGAAGCATCTACATGGTAACAAGAAATAGCTAGTATAGATTTATCAAGAATGAATTATGCCAAATCAACTTAATTTCCCTCTTTGACAGAATAACTGGCCTAGGGGATTGATTGTGAGGGGGATTGAATGCATGACAGAAGCAGCAGGAATGATGTTTATTTTAGAAATGCTTTAACGGTTCCATAAGACACTCTCATAAGCAAACTGGGGGATTATAGTCTAGATGAAATTACTGTAAAACGGGTGCACAATTGGTTGGAAGACCATAGCAAATCACTGATAGTCAAAGTTATCACAGTGGATACCACTGTCTAGAGTCCTGCATCTGTTTCTGTTCAGTATTTTCATTAATGGTTTGAGTAAAAGAGGGGAGATTATGCTTATTAAATTTGGAAATAGGTTGGTAAGGATACAAGCACTGAAAATAACCATGACAAATTGCAGAATTGGCCTTTATTGAATTTCAGACAAGTGCAAACTACTACACTTAGAATAGAGGCAGCAACCTGGTGTGGGAGGAGGGGACAGCAGCACCAGCTCTGGTTGAGAAGACAACCATTAAGTCTTATCGGTTAATCATCTGGTCAACTACTCGTTCACATCCCTATGCCTTAACCATACTTGGCTAGTTAAACACAGGCATCTAGTCACTGACAACACACCTTGTGTAGTTCTGGACCCATCTCTGACAGCAATTTTAGCAGCTTCAGATGAAGAAACCCTAGTGTATAAGCTATGGAATAATTTTCTCCCATAGAAAGTTTACTCAGTTCCCTCTAAAGGGTTCAGTTAACCAGTGGGGACTACAGCAATTCCCCACCTGCCACTTCACACCTATGAAGCCCAGAATCCAGGGAAACCTGGAGGATCCACTTTGCAGAAGAGCTCAGTGACCACAACAGCGTCAAGGCACAGGGTAAGAGGGCGAAAGTGTTTCCTCCTATCTGAGTCAGCATACTACTGTCAATTTCCCCTCTGACCCTATGGTGGACTATCCCATCACTGTTAAGAGCCCAGGATGGGCCTGGAGAAAGAGGGCCACTCACTGGCTCTGGTCACTAAGCCACACTGCCCTTAGGCAGACTGCAGAAACTGATTTAGGCCATTAGGTTGTGGTATCCTGCATGTGAAGATGAGACAACCAGGAGTATAAACATCCAAGCTTAAAGGTTTCTCTCTCCAGTTTATTTTTTAGCTTTTACGAATGTAACTTATTCAAGTTACATGCTTAACCCTTTTTGGAATCCTGCTATGCTGATGGCCTCATCAATATCTTGTGCATAAACTACATTTTCTGCATTGTGTGAAAAAGCTATGCATCTGTTTTGAATTGGCTGCCTTTAGATCTCATGGAATATCTATTAAAAGAGAACAGTCCCAGAATGGGGCTCATACACATGGATGTGCATACTTGGGAGGCACATATAAAGGGGACAACAGAAGCCCCAGCATGTGGGCTTGGGCTTCTTCCCTTGCCACTCCAAGTCCCTCACTGGGAGGCAGCAAAGGCTCTGGCTGTTAGCCCTAGGGTGGCAGAAGCAATGTAGAAGGCTGACAGTGGGGTGCCAAGTCTGCTCTGAGAAGGGATATTGCCAAATATCACCTTTCCTATTGCCACCCTTACTTCTCTGCTGCTGCCGGCCCATGGTTTCTTGAGAGCTGGGTACCTGAGCAGCAGCAGCTTTCCACTCTGCTTCAGAGCTGGAAGGTGGTATCTTTACTGGGGGGGGGAAGGGGGGGGCGGGGAGAGGAGGGGGACAGGGACAGAGACAGAGACAGAAAGGATGCATAAATGACTACGGACACAAAGAAGGATGAGCCTGATCAAATAAGTTTGAGAACCACCGCTCTTATGGATAAATGCGCCCCCCCCTTTTTAAAATAAAAGTAACGCTGGGAAGTGAGGGAGTGAGAAAAGAACAGAAAAAATATATAGTGCTCTTTGTTTTTGCTGGATTCCTTAGAGCTCCACAATGGGTGATCAATGCTCCACTGAAGGTATAAATCTTTGAGAGATTTTTCTCCTAGAGGAAAAAAATGCATGTGAGCCAATTAACTGGATAACATTGAATTTGATGGATAAAAAAAATCTCCCATGATCCAAGTAGTTTTTCACTTCTCAAAGTCCGGAGAACAAAGCCTGATATTCTGGACATAAAAACCTAACAAAGCTTTACTAGACACCGTTCAAGCTCTCCTTATACTTCAAAACCCAACAAAACAAGTGTTTTTCCCATTTATGTCACCTTTAAAAAGTCAGGATTTCAGAGTGGTGTGCTATATTTTGTTCTTTCCAGGAGCGTCAGACGTGAAGAGCACAAGCTTTAGCTACTGATGCTGTTTGACATTATTGTGCTTACTTACCTTCCTTTAGTCGGTCTCCCTCAGCCTTGGTTTTTTTTTGCCTTTCGGAGCCAGCAAGATCTACAAGGTGTAACTTGCAGCGAAAGCTGTTATTCCTACGGCAGACAGAAAAGTTACACTCCTGATCTAGCATGCAGTTAGAATGAGAGTGGCAAGCAAAGCGGAGGGGATTTCACATCATTGATGATCCAATGGGTTTAAAAGGGCATTTTGCATCAAGTGCAGCGACTGGCTTTTGAAATTAAGATAATCTAGTGACTATCTTCAATGGAAGCAACTTTTTCTACAGGGTCAAGCAGTACTGGTAAAGAGAGTACCTGTTGACAGGCAGCTAGGAAGTCAAAGACTGATAAGAAACAGGGCTGAATCAGAATTATTACCAGACCTGCCTTGTCCATAAGATTTTTCAGGGCACCCACCACACCCTTTGGGGGTTCTTGCAGTAGCTGCTTCAATAGTCCTGTGAATGGGGCCCAGAAGAGCCTGGGAGGGAGTGAGGGGGCTGATGTGGGTTGGCAGCAGCAGGAGTTGCTCTCCCTCCCTTAGCTCTGTTGCACTGTGGTAGCAGAAAGCAGAGTGCCCTGGCCCCAAAGTGCTTTGCTTTCTGCAGGTGCAGTGAAGTGGAGCACAGCAGGTTGGATAGAGAAGAGCAAGCTTCAAGGTTACTCTGGCTCCCCCTGCTGCAGTCCTGAGTGCTGGGGGAGACCTGCAACCCCTGCAGCTGTGCAGCAACAGGCCCCCTACTAATCCCCGGCTCACATTGCTTGGTTGTGGGGTCTTCACACAAGGGGGTCGAGTGGAGCAGAAATGAGGTTGCCCTGGGCCAGTAATTGGGGAAGATGGGAGGAAATTACTCCAGACCCTGTGTCCCCTAAAGATGGTCCTGATGGTTACTTAAGGAGTTCTTGCTTTCTTACTTGTCACTTTTCTTTCTTTGTTCAACTGAAATAGTGAAGATTGCATGGGACCGCGAGGACTGAGAGTTCATAGCTGTAGAAGCCACAGTTCTGGAATTGTTTCCCTGCTCCAGACAGAGGACAGTATCTTGAGCACAGGCCACATCCCGTTCTGTTAAGCCTATAATCTGTGTTAAGAATGAAGAATCTGGTTTCATTTTCTTCCTCTACCTCCCAACATTCAGCCATTAGTTTACTACGTCACAGAAGTGTACTTTGGGTCCTAGACCAAGTCCCTGCTTCTATGCCACTGTGACCTCAATTGGCAAAGTCAAAGAAAAATATACATTTGCAGACTGCTGTAATCTAACCGAGTTTATTTAAAATATTAATGCTCACTAAGGCATCTAAATTTGTACCAATTAACAGCTGTATTAATCTAAGTAAGGCTAAGATTTTATCACCATTTTTACTAAAAGTCAGTGACAAAATGGGGTTCTGCAGGTCCCCATGTTGCCTGAAGCAGGGCAGCTTCATAGGGGCTAGGAACTCAGAGGGTGATTGCCTGCAGTCTGCAATGGCTGGGAGCTCCAAAGGGTGCCAGAAACAGGTAGGGACCCACAGCTCCCAGTCCCCACACGAGACAAGGAACCCTGCAACTCCCAATCATCCGGCTGTCTCATGACCGCCTCGAACTCTGTGACTAAATCGTACTTATACATTCCTCCAAGGTTTTTGGATGTATGGTACCCAACAACCCACCCACCATTTTGAAATGGAATGTCATGTTGCAATAGGATTGTTAAGTCCTGGAGACAAAGGATCATTTAACCTTAGAGCAAATGTAGGATAAGACAGCAGCACAAGCTTTCTCTACGCCAGTGGTCTCCAACCTTTTTACACCTAAGATCACTTTTTAAATCTCAGAACAGGCGAAGATCTACCGCTCCACCCCTTCCTTGAAGCCCTGCCCTCTCTATTCTCCTCCTGTCCATCACTTGCTATCCCCAGCCCTTACTTACACACTCTGATAAACGGTTTATTTTTAAATTATGCGATATATAAAATTAAAATCACATGTTTATAGTTATGAAATAAATGGTCTGTTTTTTATTCATGCTATTTAAATCTAAAATGAAGCATTTATAATTATACATTTTGTGGGGACAGAGTTCTGCGGCTGGGGGCAGGGGAGAGTGAACAGGGTTCTGCAGCAGGGGACAGAGTGCCAGTGGGGAGCGGGCATGGGAATAGGGACAGAGTTCTGTAGCTGGCGACAGGAGAGTGGGGACAGGGTCGGGGAGCGGGGACAGCGTTCTGTAGCTGGGGACTGGGGAGTAGGGACAGAGTCGAGGAGTGGGGATAGAGTTCTGTGACTGGGGAGCGAGGGCTGGGGATTGGGGTGCCAGTGGAGGCAGAGTCCCCTGCATCTGCCTCCTCCCAGGATTCCCCACCCCAGAGGGAAACCAGCACGTGCCTGCCCCAGGGCTGACCCTCCCCCCACACGCGCGCCTGCCCAGGGGGCTGACCCCCTCCCCTCAGCGCAGGGAAGCCCCGTGCGTGCCAGGAAACCGCGCGCGCACCTCCCCCGGGGCGGACTCACCCCTTCTGTGCGGTGCAGAGAGCCGATGCTCCCTCCCACAGTACACCTGGCAGAGCAGCTAGCGCAGACTAAGCTGCGGGACTTCTGTCCATTCCCGGGAAGCCGACACGACCTCCATTTTCACTTGAGGTAGAAGTAGTTGGGCTTCTCGGGGGTGGGAGGGAAATGGGGGCGGGGCGGACAGGACGCCTCACGATCGACCAGTTGATCGCGATCAACCTGTTGGTGACTACGGCTCTACGCTGTACCCCAAGCCCATCTATGGGCATCAGGCCTGCTCTGGGGGACTCAGAGGTCAGTTTTATACCTATAGCCAATGCCTGCCATGGCCATTTTGCTGTAGTTTTTCTCCTTTTGAGTTTGGGAGTAGGCATGCAGCAAGGAAGTTGGACTACAGGAACTGTAGTGAAGTATTAGCTGCTTAACTCAAACCCTGATTTTATTTCATCAGTTCACTGAAAGCTTTAACTAGCTGTTATCTGAAATCTAGAGCCTACTGAAATCACCCCAGAGCAGGTTTGAGACTCACCAGATTTTTTTTTTTAAATGTAAGAGTTGGAAATCAGCATGCTTGTGTGTCAACTTCTAGAGTGAAGTGTGCAAACAGCAAGATTATGAACAGTTAAAATTGGGCAAGTCTGGGTTTGATTGAAACATTTGATTCTGACCTCTCCTCATTTCCCCACCCCTCACATGCCCAATTCTCAGGGACCCGCACACCTTTATGCCTTCCTTGGGGTCCTCTCGTATGCTGATTTGAGAAGATCGTTCTCTAGATGGAGACAGCAGGTCTAGAATATCCTCATTGTATATCTGAAAGTATTTAAATAGAAGCTCAGAACCATAGCCATGCAGACGTGGGGATGCAGCATGAAGAACAGAGTTAGGCTGAACCTGGCTAACTTTGTAAGACATTGCACATGTCTTATTTGCTAAGACATGCAGACTTAACTTACAATTCCAATTCACAGAACTGAGGCTGTTATTACGGTCTATATCTGCCTATATCCCTGATAGTCTCCTCAGTTATAGAAGTTCCTTAAGCCTTTGCACCCCACTTCCCAAAAGAAGAAAATGTGATCCTGGAGATGCTATTCACTCATCTGGGGCAGATCACAGTAGAGAAAGAAGTGCAATAGTCCAATCCCCATTACAGACTGTGGCAGAAAATGATAGGAGCTGTGTCCCAGGCAGCATGCATACAAAGTTAGACTTAGTAGCTAGATCTGCACACTGATGAGGAAAGGGTGCAGTCCCATCTGGCTTTCATTCATGGAAAGTTATAGGTCCCTTTCTAAAGTCCTTTAAGTTTCCCTTTATACCAGTTCTCCTGGTTCAGCTGCCACAACCCATCTCACTTGAGAGTTACAAAAAAAAAAAAAAAAAAAAAAAGCTAGAGTGTTTAAACAACCTCAAGAAAGAAGCTTTGTGATGGGGGAGGGGGGGGGGGAGAGAAGAGAGAAGGAGCTTAGTGGAATCTGATTGCAGTCCCACCTACCCCTCCAACATGACATGTGAGCTGAATCCTGGGTGTCTAAAAAGTCTAACCTATTTAAGCTGCAAGTTACAAAATTTGCTTTTAATTTAACATTTTGAAACTGTAAATAGTTTTTACCTCCAAATAAGAGACTTTCAAGGTGAATTCCCATTCCAGCCTCTGTTCCTTTTCCTGAAAGAGCAGTTTGATAACACGAGGAATGACCCCAACAATAGGTTCATGCTCTTGATCAGCAGTGTAAGTCCCTCCCATAGAATATGTTTTTCCAGAGCCTGTCTGTCCATATGCCAAGACAGTAGCATTATACCCTGAAGAAACAAAGAATGCTTGGAATCAGGAGGAGTTCATCTAAGAAGAGACCTTTGTCAGATTGGAGTATCTTAAGTATGCTTCTGTGTCCAATGTCCCCAGATTCTAGCTTCTCCAATTCAGTAAAATACTGACACTCACTCTCAAATTACACAGCAATAATGCATAATTCATAGTCTGCTGAATTAAGAACAAAATACTGAACACAACCAACTGCTTTCTCTGGCCTATGAAGTACGAATGGAGATTTAAACTTAATTCTATTGCTCAAAATAGAGAGGCCAGAAACAATTTAACTATTCTGTAAATCTCTCTCTAACCAACATCTTAGATAAGCAATCTCAGCATAACATTTAAGTGACAATGTGCAGATCAAGCAATCATATGGTTTTTAGCATTGACTTCAAACACCAAAACTGTCAGTCCATTTTTGCTTTCTTTGAAGCTCAGTGAGACTGCACGAGTCATCTTGGTGGCCCAGTGGAATGCCATGCTACCAGTAAATAGGCAGGATTTGGCACTCACTACTGCAACCCCAGATTGATTTCTAATCAGAGAAGCATTCTAAATACATGGAAAGGTATGTGTGTGTGCAGGGGGGGCAAAAGGGGGGAGAGAGAAGAAGTCACAGTGGATAACCAAGTAATCTTACCTGGATACTTTTGTTGTTTCACTTAACTTTGAGATGCCACCCTGAACCCAGCTCATAGAGGTGACAGCATCTTTAAAGAGAATTTCACTTTGTTACTACGAACAAGTTAACAGGCTCTCACCTTTGAAGATGCCCCGTATCAGAGGGGCAACAGAGGTTTTGAAGACTTCCTCCTGCTCAGCAGATGGGTCAAACACAAAATCATATGTGAAGGATTTGTCATTGCCTACAATCACCTATGGGAAAGAGGAGAAAACAAGCAGCGACATACATTGCAGTTAATGGGTATTATTTACTTGATACTAACTAAATTCAGCTAATTTACAATGGTACACATCTACTGAAACACTGACATCAATGGAATGATTCTGGTGTAAGCGAAAGATTTTGACCCTTCATACCCAAGGCATTTACTAACCTGGGGCTCGTCAGGCACAAAGGATAGACACATCTGGCATCCCTCACTAATCTCTTTGGGGACCAAAGGGCGACAGCGGAGTGCCACACGCACAGGAATCACTTTCTCATCCTCTTTCACCATTTCAGATTACAATAGCTTTCCTAAAAAAATCAAAGACATAAAATTAGGTGTGTCTCACTGTAAGTATTATCAGTTAAATTTCCTTTATCCATCTGGGTAAGTGCTCTGAGCATTAAGACACATTCAGCTTCACACAGACTGCACTGCCTTCCCCTCAAATGTCACAAATTGAAAGGGTCTATGATTCCATTATATCACATTCACCGCACAAAGAAACTTTATGCTTATAAGCAAGGCTTGACAAATCAGTGAATCTACTCGCCCATGGCGAGATTTCAGCCAGTCGCCCCGTTCACCGGCAGCACGTGCAATGCGGGTCTTGTGCATGTGCAGTGTGGGGCTGGCAAGTAGATTTCAGCACGGTTTGTCAAGCCTGCTTATAAATGAGAAGCCCTAAGCCAGTGGTTCTCAAACTTTTTTGACCTTTGGCCCACCCTGCTCAACGCAAATCTTTCTGTGGACTACCAGCCAACCACACATGATGGCAAAATGGGTGTAAAACGGGGTGGGGCACAGCATCCAAGGTATGAAGTAGGGTGCAGGAGTGGGCTGAGGGGGAGGTCTGGACAGGACTCTGGCCAATGGGAGGGGTGGGGAAAGCCCCCAGTTGACCAGTTTCCTGCACTGCCATTTCCCTAGTTGGGAAAGAGGTGAGCAGCAGCATGCGAAACTGGAGCTGCATCTGGCGTGCGAAGCTCAGGGCTTCCTCCTGTAGCAGGAAGCCAACCTCACAATGGGATGTGTAGGTGGGCCAATGCAGCTCCACACACAAGACCACTACAAGTCTACAGACCACACTTTGAGAACCACTGTCTTAAGCCAACAGTTGCTGCATAATTTAACCTTTAATTTAAAACAAAATTGGATTTTAGGACAATTGGGATTCATTTACACTAGAAGCATTATGGTGGCATAGCTGTACCAATTAGGGATGGAAAAAGTTAATCAGCTTTCTTCCCGCAGCATGGCAGGCTGAGCCAGAGCAGCCACATAGGGCTACCAAAACCATGCTTAGGACCGCAGTTTCAAGGCTAGCCATGAAATTCTAAATAGCTGTCATAAAATCAGTCATGTCATTAATGACTCTACTCCTTGCAAAAGCTTTGAGCAGCAGCGGCCCTGAAGGATGTTTTTGGGTAGGTGACACTGCTTCAATCAGATCTTGTCTACATGAGCAAAAACTGCCTTTTGGCAACAAAACAATGAGATTGTTTACACTTTTGTCCAGCCGAGTGGACTCAATTTTGGCAACAACAACACACCCTTCTATCCTGGAAGACTTTTGTCTTTTCCCTTTCCTTTATTGTTGACAAAGAGCCGGTGTGGGTTCTGATGTTTGTTTTGCCAAATAAACTGGCTTCCACCAGTATCCCACAATGCCCACCCTGATGGCTGTGCTCAGTGTTTGTGATCTGTCTCCCTCCCCCGCTGCCTCAATATCAGAGGCAGTAATGGGTTGAGGAGGGGGGGAGGGAGAAGAGAAAACCAGGAGCCTCAGTGGCCTCTTATCAACTAATCATGTACTCCATACAGATCGTATTGAGCACACGATTAGTCATTTACTCTCTACTTAACATCCTTAGCAGGGTGTGTGTCACCTGAGGTTCCGAAGAAACAGAAGCAGCTTTCAGCTTCCCTGTTCCCCAAGTGATACTGACGTGCTGCACAACCGTCACTTCCTTGAACCTCAGTTGTTCGTACCCGTTCCGTGTCCAGTCACCATAGTAACCGAGCCCCTTCTGTAAGAGAGCATCATCATGCCGTACCATCCGCACGCAAGGCACTGCCTGCCCCAGGGACCTGCTCACGGGAGGAACCGGGACAACCGGGCCATGGAGAAGGCTCGGTGAGACTCACAACACAGCCCCCGGAAGGAAGCCAACGGAGACAGGCGTGGGCTGAGTGCGGCGGCGCTAGCGCCGGGATCGGGCTCCACTCGGCCTCCGCCTCAAGCCGCGTCGCGGGGAACAAGGGCGGGCGGAGATGGCGAGGGGGGCGCGGTGATGGAAGGGGCCTGGCAGCAGAGATGGCTCCGCCGGTTGGAGCGGGCCGCGGGGATCTCGCTCCTCACCTGCCATTGCGGGCGGGGCTCAGCCACAGCGGGGCACGGGCGCTGCTAGCTACGCCCGTTTCTCGGGGGCCGGCGGGGGTCACGGCCGAGCCTGGAGCGGGAGGCCCTGCCCCGCACGCAGCGGGTCACGGCGATGCCACGGGGCAGCCCAGCCAGCTCACTGGGGAGCGCGGGTCCCGCTCCGGCGGCCTGAGCGGGAGCGGAGAAGGGGCCGGGCCGCGGAGCCCGGAGGGGGGGGGCGAAGATACTTGCCTGCGCGGAGGCCCAGTCGCGACGAACAAGGGCCGCAGGCCCGGCGCCCCGAATCAGCAGGGTAGCTCGTGCGGAAGGTAACCGCTGCCTTAGGCCACCACTTATCCTTGTCTCCGACCGCCAACATTCAAACCAACCCGCCCGCCAATGGCAGGGGGCAACGCATGGTACGTCACCGCGTACGCGGGAGACGTATCCCCTGCACGTAACTAGGGGGCGTGCGCGACGAGCGCTGTCACGTGATCGGTGTCGGTCACATGATCGCGCTGTGGGCTTGGCTCGAGGAAGCCGGACGGTGAGGGGGTGTCGGACTGGGCTCCCTCTGGCAGAGCTCCAGTCACGGGGCCTTCCGGCGCATAGGGACTCTGAGCGCTGTAGGAGCGGCGGCCCGGGCCCTCTCTGCGCGGGGGCAGCCCGCTGTTGTCCCGCCGCAGCTGGACGGGCCGCGCTCCCCGCGGGTCGGGCGTGGGGCTCAGTAGCCCAGGTGCTTACGGGACGCCTCGCTTTCTCCCTGCAGAGCCGCTCTCGCGATGGACAGCAGGATCCCTTATGACGATTATCCCGTCGTCTTCCTACCGCCCTATGAGAACCCGCCGGCCTGGATCCCCCCCCACGAGGTCAGTGCTTTGTCTCCCGGCGCTCTGAAAAGTGGGGTGCTGGACCATGGGGAAACTCATTACATCATGCGTTATTTCTGCTGGCCTCGAACTGGGACTCTGAGAGCTCGGGTCCAGGCGAGCTGCCTTGGCATGGGGCGCTCTTCAGAAATCCCTTACCTTCACAACGGTAGATGGTGCCAGTGAGTCTCTTAAAATGAGCTAAGCTAGCCTGTGTCAGGTTGGTAGATTGAAATGAAGATGGGATAGAAAATAGCTATTAGAACTGGCTGTAACCTTTTTCGGGTCAAGGATCTTAACTCTTTTCATTAAATTATTAATTCGTTTTACACCAACCCCACTGGATCACCAGTGCCCCGCCCAAGGAGCATGTAATTCAAGTTTTAATGGAACTCTGTTTAAAAACAAAGGTTGCATAATTAGGGTCTAAATAAGAGCAAAACCTCTAATAAATCTGAAAATGTTAACGATCATTTACCTTGCAAGCCAAAACATAATATTGCTAGGATCAATGAAATAAAATATTTAGTGAAAGTCATGTCTTGTTTTAAAGCTTTTTGTAGCATTCACAATATGGAGCTAGTTCAGGAGAACTACCTAAGGTAATTTCTCTATTCAAATAGCAAGATGCACAAAACGTAAATAAATTAAAGTTTCTTTATGCTCATTATCTCAGGCATAATTTCTCACACATTTTAACTCTCCAAGTAATCTTTTGAAATTTGCGCCCTTCCCCCATGAGGGTTCCTGCTGTCCTTTTCCCCGCTATTTTAAAACAGTGGTGCAGTCCTTCATTACTACCATGGAATTCCTATTTTTGAAGCGGGTGGGTCTTATTTGGGTTGATTTGCTTTAACATATGAGTATTCCTTAAGTAAGAATGGCATCCCTCTGCCTTGCTTGGGGCCACCACACCTACTCTCCTTGACTAATGCAAAGAATCTGTCCACCCATAGCTACTAGGCCAATTAAGAGGCAAATGTTTCAAAGTGTTGTTGTGCAAGAGTGTTCTAGATGGAAAAAGAAAATGCATGTCCTAGGCCCGTGGTCGCCAACCCATCGATCGGGAGGGCTCAGCCAGTTGATTGCGAGGCGTTCGGGGGCCCCCCCATTTCCCCTCACCTCCAAGAAGCCCCACTACCTACCTCCAGCAACAATGGAGGTAGTGCTAGCTTCCTGCGGGGTGAAAGGAAGTCCGGCAGCTGCACGCCACTTCCGGAGTTTCAGGAAGTGCGCTGGCTGTTCCCCCCTCCCCCAAGCAGCTGGTGTGGTACCACAACCCAGGTCTGCAGCGTGTCGGGGACTTACTGCGTGGGGGAGGGGGTAGGAGTCCCCAGAGGAGGCGTGCACCGGAGCTTCCCTTCTCTGTGGAGGGGTGAGGAGTCCCCAGAGGAAGTGCGCATGGGAGCTTCCCCCTTCTGCGGGGGGGAAAGGGGAGAGGGAGGGAAGGAGTCCTGGGAGGAGGCGTGCGTTGTGGCTTTCCTCCTCTGTTGGGGGAGGACTGGGTAGGAGTCCCGGGAGGAGGTGCATGCTGGGGACTCCGTTCCCTGCCCCACCAACACCCTGTCCCCTGCTCCCACTGGCACCCTGTCCTCTCCCCCCCGGCACCCTGTCCCAGCACTCACTAGCACCCTTCCCCAGTACCATGTCCCCTGCTCCCACCAGCACAGTTGGGGCCACGTTAGTGAGGCTTTGGGGTGGGGGGAAGGTGTTTGGAGGAGTTATTTTTTTTTGCATCTCACTTGTGTGGCCCCAACTGAGTTTTCTGTGGGTCAATGACCCCTGATTCAAAACAGGTTCTCTGCCCTTCTCATAAATAAAGACAATGCTGAAACTTTTTGTGTTCGACATAAAATTTTATTTAAAAATGAAGCCTGGCCAACAAACCCCCAATTGGGGCCAAGCCCCTATCTGGCTGCAGCATCATAACACTCCTGCAAACCTTCCGCCCTTTCCCTCCCTCCCCTCCCCCCCGACCCTAGATCTGAGCCTATCATACACTGGAACCCTCTTTCCTGAGCCTCTCACATCCCCAAACTCCTGCACCCGCACATCCTCAGTCTTCTGCCACAACACTTCTGCACCATCCACACACTGCAAATCTGTGTCCTGAGCCCATTATACTCCCAACCTTCCTGTCCTGAGCCCCTCATGTATCCCAACCCAAACTCCTTTACCCTCACATTCACAAGCCTGTGGCCTGCTCAGTACCCCCAACACTCCCAAGCCTGGAGCCCCCTCCCTGAGCCAGCATCCTCTTCTCTACCTCCTCCTGCATCCAGATGCCCTCCCAGAGCTTGTACCTCTCACTCCTTCTCACACCCAAATCCCTCATTCCCACCCCAGAGCCCACACATCCTGTCACAATCCAGCGAGGGTACGGCTAGACGACAGGAGTTTTTCCGGGATTCCAGAGGTATCCTAGAAAAACTCTTCTGCATCCAGGGACGTGTTTGTTCCGCTTTTTTTAGCGGAAGAACAAACATGCTCTTTTGGTAACCGCTGTATTGCGCATTCAACGAAGAATAAGGGAGCTTTCAAAAGAAGGGTTTTTTTCTGACATTTGGTCCAGTCTAGACAGACCAAATGTTGGGAAAACCTCTTCCAACAGAAGAATCGGGGGGGGAAAGCGGCAGTGTAGCCGTACCCTGAGAGTGTATAAGCGCTGGGAATAGCAAATGATGGAGAGGAGGAGAACAGAGAGGGCAGGGCTTCAAGGAAGGGGTGGAATCTTGGGGGAAGGAAGAGGCAGTAGATCTTGGCTTGTTCTGACATTTAAAAAGTGATCTTGGGCATAAAAAGGTTGGAGACCACTGTCCTAGGCTACATCTCCACAGCTTCCCTCTTCTGCAAAAGCCTATGCAAATGAAGTGTGGATTAGCATATTGCCACACTTCATTTGCATAATTAATTAGGAGCTGTTTGTGCAAAATGGCTCCTAATTATGCAAATGAAGTGTGGCAATATGCTAATCTGTGCTTCATTTGCATAGGCTTTTGCGGGAAGCTGTGGAGACCTAGCCCTACTGTCTTCCCAACTCTCTTTCTTTCCCCGTCCCCTGCCTCCCCATCTAGACTGCCTTGATCTACAGCAGGGGTGGACAGTAGTTATCACAGGGGGTCACTTCATGAATTTTGGTATGTGGTCACAGGCCAGTTCCAGGATCCTCTGACAGGGTGAGGCCTTGGGCAGAGGGGGTGGAGTTGGGGACTACAGAGAGAGAGTGAGAGACAGAGACTTTGTGACACAGGTTGAGTGTGTGTGGCACAGACTGGGAGAGTGTGTCTGGCATAGTGTGACAGTGACTGCATGGAAGAGACTGGGTATGTGCGACAGTTACACAGAGTGTATGTGCTGCCACTTGCTGCCTCTAAGACAGAGAAAGCTGTCCTGTTCTATTGTGTCTCCAACTCTACAGAGATGGGGCGTGGGTGTGAGAAGAGAGACCAAGCATGAGCGCTGAAATCTTAGAAGTGATTCACTGCCTTGTAAGACAGGCACTTCTCTGAGTCACTTACAAGTATGCTTCAGATTGGAGTAGCTCCATTGTGTGTCTCCCTCTTCCCAAGCCCTGCTTTGCAGAGATAAGGTGGCACCCTACCCCTGTACCCTGACTTCAGGACTCTCCTCTGCCTGGTTGCAGGATGGAGTAAGGTGGGGGGAGCGTCATCTGAACACACACTGCCGACTGTAAGTGTGCATGCTCTGCTAATAAGCTGGGCAGGCTGGAGAGAAATGCTTGGTGGGCCAGATCTGGCCTAATATTGCCCACCCCAATCTACACTAATTGTGCCATGTCCAGCTACATACTGTTGTGCCTATTAAAGGGGATGCTGAGGCTACAACATTTTTGGCCCTAGCCCTCTGAGCTAGATAACTGGGTCTTTGTTTCTTGAGTGAACCAAAAAGCTTAATTTTGGGGAACAGGATGGTACCTTTTTTAAAGAACTGGCTGAGAAGATGTGGTATGCTTAGGGCGGGCCTCCATAGGCAGGATCCAACCCACAGCTGCCCTGCTACTCCCCTGCCCCCAGGCCAATCAAGAGGAAGCCATGCATTCTGGGGAGGGAGGGAAACTTCACACACTGCCACACCCCAGGCCAATCCGGGTCTGTGGGCAGGGGAGCAAAAGTGTCTCCTGGCCCTGCCCCTTCCTGTGCAGTCCAGGGCCACTTGAGAAATTTGTGAAGTGGCCCCTTGTAAAAATTATTGGCTTAGTGTCCCGTCAAACCCCTGAAGAATCATGGTTTGACACTCCACCCTTTCCCTGCCTGATTCAGTGCGTCCTTTAATAACTAAAATAGTGATTTAACATGCGATACAAGCCCAGGTTCTGGCTGGCACTACCCTCTCCTCGCAGCCAGCTTCCAATACTAGAGATCCTTGCTTATCCCAGATGGAATAAGGCTGTCACATTAATTATAATATGGTAGCACCACCACACTTCATTAGGGTCAGGTCTCCATTGTGCTGGGTGCTGTACAAAAACATGCAGACACAGACCTTTCCCTGAAAGCTTAAATAACTTTACAAGTTAGGATAACAAGCAAATGATTATGTTTGAAGGAGAAAGGAAAGGGTGATGGTATTTGTTATAAGATCACATGGTAATATAACAATGCTGCATGTAAGCTGGCCTCAAGATGAATGTCCTATAGTTGTATATAAGCAAGTGGTGTCACACATGAGGAATTCCTGCTGGCCAGCAACCTCACCATTTTTACTTACCAGACATGTCACAATCAAAATAAGAATTCTACAGGAAAGCAGTTCAGGACTTACCTGGTGTGCAGAAAGCTCCTTCGGGGGATTGTTTTCCCTACTGCTTTCAGGTTTCTTACAGTGACTGTTGCATTTTGCAGAGAATTTACCACCCTGACTACAATAATGAGTTGACCCAGTTTCTGCCTCGCACCATAGTACTGAAGAAGCCTCCAGGGGCTCAGGTGAGAACTCTCAGGGCATGGCACTAGACTTTTCTATGGCCGACTGCTGGACGGGGCTTGACATCAATATGTGCAGTCTGCTGCTTTAGGGTGTTTTTGTTCTACTGTAGCAGGATTGTGTCATTCCAGGGCTCCAAGAAATACAATGCTCCACAGTGTAACTGTCGCATAGCCTTATTCTGCTCCTGAAGGGAGGGGTGGGATGGGTCAAACACAAATATTGCCTTCATCTACCGCTTCTTAGGAAATCTGCTGGTAGTGAAGGATCAGTTCAGGCTAATCTCTCCACTCCCTTCTCCTGCAACAATTACAATCTCTTTCCATTGGGAGGTGAACAATGCTAGTTGGAGACCAGTCCAAGCAGATGTGTTAGAGGTAACCCCACACCATTTTCTGAGAAGGATAACATCCTTCTGCACATGCCAAAGATGACAGTTTGGAGGGGAATGGAGTTTCTGCTACGAGAATGACTCCCTCTTCTACTTTTATCACCTGTTACAATGTTTCCTAGATAATAATAAACAAACTGCTTGTAGAAATTGGAGGTCATGGCGTGAGCGCTGCTGGCCTGTTCTTGGGTGCTTCTGACTGATGGGAGTGAAAGGAAATCATTGCTGCCCTAGTCAGAAGGATAGTGATAGAAATGTAGCCGTGTTAGTCTGGTGTAGCTGAAACAAAATACAGGACTATGTAGCACTTTAAAGACTAACAAGATGGTTTATTAGATGATGAGCTTTCGTGGGCCAGAAGTGGGTCTGGCCCACGAAAGCTCATCATCTAATAAACCATCTTGTTAGTCTTTAAAGTGCTACATAGTCCTGTATTTTGTTTCAGCTAGTCAGAAGGGTGATGGCTGACACTCCCTCAACCAATGGATATTGTGTGGCTGAAGCATGGGACTGAGAAGCAACTGGAGCCTAAATTCTGAATTGGGCTTCTAACTTCTGCCTTCATTCTGCAGCTGCAAAATGGGACTGCTGCTTCACAGGGTGGTATGAAGGTTGTCAGAGATACTAGGAGTAACCCTAAATGCTTTTGGGTGTCATCTGACCCCATGGTAACAACTGCCAGGCCTCCCCCTGCAGACACTGGAGCAGAAGTCCAAGTAGCTGGAAGTAGTTCACATTCCACTTAACTATTAACCCTATTTTCTTCTCACAGTTGGGCTTCAATATTCGAGGAGGAAAGGCCTCCCAGTTGGGGATCTTCATCTCCAAGGTGCGTTAGTTCCTGTGCCACTTTGTCTAGCTCTGTCTAGTGTTTTTTAGATAAGACAGCTATAATTCTGACACTGAACTCCTCACTCCTGTAGCTCTAATGCACCTGGGCTCTGACTCAAATTCCCCTCCTGCTGTTTGAGTGGAGCAGAGTTGGACACAACCAAGGGGGAAATAGAGACTGAGTTGTATTGTGGAGCTATAGGGGTCTGACTTGACCTACCTGTAGGAGGGAACTGTGGGATAGTGGCACTACATAGTCTGAGATGTTGGTTTGACAGGCTTTGCCATCTCTTCTCTTCCATTCTCAGGTGATCCCTGACTCTGATGCACACAGAGCAGGGCTGCAGGAGGGAGACCAGGTCCTGGCAGTTAATGATGTAGATTTCCAGGACATTGAGCACAGCAAGGTGAGAGCTCCCCTTGCTACTACTGTGGGGAGAGGGCATATGCTGCATGTATCAATTTGAGATGCAGAGAGCAGGGAGATTAAAGGAAGCAAGGGAGGAGATACATGCAGCGAGGAGAGCTGCTGCTGCCCCTTCACATTACCCCACCCTGAACTCACCTGTGGTGTGGCATTTACAGCTTTGTCCACTAGGCGTGCTCCAAAACCTCTGTTCCCACTTCTGTTCCTCCTGACTGTGTGCGCCTGTGGACAGTTGCCATCTCCCCCACCGTAAAATAGGAGAATGATCCTTGTTTACTTGAAGATGCCTCAGTAGGAGCTCACTCTTGATTTAAAGAAGTGAGCAACCCTAAATGGGGAAGAGTACAGAATTGGTAATCACAAGCCTGATATAGGATGGGTAGGGGAGAAGCCTAGTATACCTTCCTTGGCGTATTATGTATTAGGCTTGACTCACAGGAGTTGATTACGTGCTAAAGCATTGCACTTAACTTTTACTGATGCTGCTGCTGTCTCTGTGCTGGGATTGGAATCTCCAGGTAGGTTTGAGGAGTGGCAATGGACAGACTTAGAATTAGGGATGTAAAAGGTTAACCAGTAAACTTATCTGTTCTGGTCAACCAGTAAGAGCTGGAGCAGCTTCAGGCAGGGGGCTTCTCCAGTCCCATGGAGCCTGCTGGAGCAGCCCCTGTCCATAGTGCCCTGGCCTGGCCCTCCCACTGCAGGTTACACCCAGGAGCAGGGCTGGCAGAGGCTGGGGAGCCAGGAGCAGGGCTGGCAGCAGCCCTGCTCCTGGGGAGGTGGCTTCACTGCAGGTTCTGTAGTATAAAGTTTGAGCTTTATGCTGCAGGGCCCTTGGCATGTATAATCACTGGAGGTTTTTTTTAGCGGGTACATTTGTAAACAAGTTTTACATCCCTATTTGGAATTAATCTCTGCCAGCCCAATCTCCTAATTTAGTGACTTTGTTGCTGGCTTCCAGGCTGTGGAGATCCTGAAGACTGCCCGTGAGATCATCATGCGAGTACGTTACTTCCCCTACAGTAAGTGCCTGTTTAAAGCCTTCTCCCATAACTAAGCTGCTTCTGGAATCCTGATCTGCTAGGGTGCAAAGCATTAGGCTTCAGAGGCTGTGCTGATTCTAGCTAAACAAATACTAACAATTTAGAGTCAAAGATGGAGTCAGTAACAACTCATAGAATACTAGAACTGGAAGGGACCTAGAGAGATCATCAAGTCCAGTCCCCTGCCCTCATGGCAGGACCAAGCATGGTCTAATCATCCCTGACAGATGTCTGTCTAACATGCTCTTAAATATTTCTGGTGATGGAGATTCCACAACCTCTGTAGGCAATTTATTCCAGTGTTTAACCACCCTGACAATTACAAAGTTTTTCCTAATGTCCAACCTAAAACAGAAACAAATGCTGATTTGATGTCTCAAGATTTTACACTAAAATCAAATACAACAGTGAGTGATATCAAATACTATCCCAACCTTAAGCAAATACTTACCAGCAGCCACACATCACACCCCAGATAAACTTATTCAGAAACCTATCCCTGCAGCAAACCTGTTGCCTACTCAATTGGCATATCTACATAGGCAACACCATCAGATGACCTAACCACATGAGCCACAACATCAGGGGCTCATATAACTGCACATCCTCTACCCAACGGGTAGTAATCAATGGCTCGATGTCAAATTGGCGGTCGGTTTCTAGCGGAGTGCCCCAAGGATCTGTTCTTGGACTGGTTTTGTTCAACATCTTTATAATGACCTGGATGAGGAGAAGGATTACACCCTCAGCAAGATCACAGATGACACTAAGCTAGGGGGAGAGGTAGATACGCTGGAGGGCAGGGATAGGGTCCAGAGTGACCTGGATAGATTAGAGGACTGGGACAAAAGAAATCTGATGAGGTTCAACAAGGACACGTGTAGAGTCCTGCACTTGGGATGGAAGAATCCCAAGCATTGTTACAGGCTGGGGACAGAATGGCTGAGTAGCAGTTCTGCAGAAAAGGACCTGGGGATTTTAGTGGATGAGAAGCAGGATATGAGTTAACAGTGTGCCCTTGTAGCCAAGAAGGCTAATAGCTTAATGGGGTGCATTAGGAGGAGCATTGCCAGCAGATCCAGCGAAGTGATTATTCCCCTTTATTCGGCTCTGGTAAGGCCACATCTAGAATATTGTGTCCAGTTCTGGGCTCCCCACTATGGAAAGGATGTGGATGCATTGGAGATGGTCCAGCAGAGGGCAACCAAAATTATTAGGGGGCTGGAGTGCATGACCTATAGGAGAGACTGAGGAATCTGGGTTTGTTTAGTCTGCAGAAGAGAAGAGTGAGGGGGGATTTGACAGCAGCCTTCAACTTTCCAAAGAGGATGGAGAAAGGCTGTTCACAGTAGTGACGGATGGCAGAACAAGGAGCAATGGTCTCAAGTTACAGTGGGAGAGATCTAGATTGGATATTAGGAAAAACTCACTAGGAGGGTGGTGAAGTACTGGAATGGGTTACCTAGTGAGGTGGTGGAATTTCCATCCCTAGAGGTTTTTAAGTCTCAGCTTGACAAAGCCCTGGCTGGGTTGATTTAGTTGGGATTGGTCCTGCCTTGGGCAGGGGGCAGGACTTGATGATCTCCTGAGGTCTCTTCCAGCCCTGTGATTCTAGCGGTTGGCAACCTATGACTCGTGAGCCAAATATGGCTCAGTAGGGAGCCACATTACAGATGGTAGGTATTGACTGACTAATCAAATAGTTGATGTATTTTGATAGGATGACTCTGCCTTTGAAGTGTAGCAACAGCCCTAGGAGTCCCCAGCTGATCCCGGGCTCCATGCAGTGCTGCCGTTTTGAAACGCTGCGAGGAGCCTGACACTGGGCTACCTGCGGCATTTCAAAGCAGCAGCACCACCTGTGCTGATCCTGGGCTCCACCGGCGCTGCCTCTTTGAAATGTTGTGGGAAGCCCGGTGTCAGGCTCCTCGCCGTGTTTCAGAGCAGCAGGGTAGCATGGAGCCCAGGGTCTAGCGCCAGGTTTCAAGTAGCGCTGCAGCTTTGAAATACCCCTTCCTCACCCCCCCCCCCCAGCCTCTTTCTGATAGACAGCAATGGTGGGAAGTGACTAGTCGACGAGTCCTTTACATCCTTAAGCCACATGTGGCTGTTCTGCAGTTCGAGTTCAGCCCCGCCTGTTGCTCCCCTGGCAGCACAGAGCCCACACTAGCACTCCAGCCTTGTGGCCCCCTGCAGAATTGGAGCACAGTGCTGGCTTCCTGCAGGGGAAGGGGTGGAGACAAAGCCCAGAGGGTCCAATCAGATCCAGCTGGAAGGGAAGAAATGGCTCTGCACACTGTTGCTTCCCCTCACCCTCCCCCAGCTGAGGGAATAGTGCAGGGATGTGCTTCCTGCAGGCTTTTCCCACTGCTACTATTGGCCAGTATCTGGCACATGGCGGCAGCAGCAGGACACTGTGCCTGGAAGTGGTGCAAAAGCAAGTGGTCCCCTTTCCCCCCAGGCAGAGACCCCGCACTCCCAGCCCCCTCACTCACCCTCTCTGCTGAAGCCCTGCACCCCTGGTCTCCCTCCCTCTCCCCCTGCCAAGACCCTGCTCCTGGCCCCTCCCAGACACCCTACCCCCAGCCTGCTCCTGGAGCCTCCCTTCCTCCTGCTCCTCCCCCCCGCCAGACACCCTAATCCCAGCCTGCTCTTGCACCCTATCTCCCACCCACATGTCTATCCCACTCATGGGCAGCTCTGTCTCTCAAAATGTAATGTAGATTGTGATGTAATGTCAAGTGTGTCCAGTATTTTTGTTGAAACCATCTGGCAACCCTAATAATCTGGCCTGAGGTCTTGAACCTCAGTCCTCTCTGGCTCCTCCCCCACCATTAGGTTGTAGCACCAGGGGAGTGAGTTGTCTCAATTGGGGGCCACAGCAGTGAGTTGAGGTTTTTGGAGGGGCTGTCTTTTTGCTTCTCACTTGTGTGGTCCCTGACTGATTTTACTGTGGGTCAGTGGCCCGTGACCCCAAAAAAGGCTTCTCAATCCTGCCATAAATACAGTGTTGAAACCTTTTCTGTTGAACATATTTTACTTTATTTAAAAAGTAACCTGGCCAACAAGTTCCCAATTGGGGCCCACCCCATCTGGCTGCAGTGTCATAACACTCCTGCACCCCTCACACCCCCAGCCCCTGCCATAAGATTGACAGAAGACAATCTGAATGCATGCATGAAGCTGGATTTGACCAGTTATGATGTAAACTTTAAAAAAAAAAAGTGCAAAAAGATGCAGCAGCAGAAGTTCTATTAAATAAAGTCTGAGTATAATAGCATAAATGAAAGTCAATTAATAATTTTCAGTCATGCAAATGGGCATTCATGTACAGCTTTTTGTTGACCACTTATTCTCAATTTTGATGTACAGGCAGTCCCCTGTCGGATCCGCGCTTATGTCGGATCCGCGCTTACGAACGGGGCTTTTCTCGCCCCGGAGCTCACGGGCGGCAGGTCGCCACCCGTGTCCTCCGGGGCGAGAAAAGCTTCTCCCGGTCTCCCTGGTCTGCTGGGGAGGGGGTCCAGCAAAGCCTCTGGACCCCCCCAGCAGAAAACAAGGGGGACAGGAGCAAAGCCCCCCAGCAGACCACGAGGACAGGAGCAGGGAGAGCTGGTCTGCAGGGAGACGGGGCGCAAAGCCTTGGAGCACGCCCGCAGCAGGACAGCCCGGGCGCGCTTGGGCTGTCCCACTGCAGGCGTGCTCCGTGGCTTTGCTCCCTGTCTCCCTGGTCTGACCAGCAGCCGTCCCTCCACCCCTGTCTCCCTGGTCTGCTGGGGGGTGCAGCTAGTGCGCCTCCCCCCTCCCCCCCCCCCAGCTGACCAGGCTTTTCTTGCCTACCCCTGGGGTAGAGCAGCTGGGGGCTGCCGGGTTGGTCCTGCAGCGCTGCTCCGGACCAACTCGGCAGCACCCCAGCTGCTCTGTCCCAGGCATCCTGATTCAGCTGCTGCTGGTCAGTTTCAGGAGCGGCTGAATCAGGACCCCTGGGGCAGAGCAGCTGGGGTGCTGCTGGGTTGCTCCAGTAGTGCCAAGGAGCTGTGCTACTGGAGCAACCCAGCAGCACCCCAGCTGCTCTGCCCCAGGCGTCCCCAAGTCAGCTGCTGCTGAAACTGACCAGCGGCTGACCACAGGAAGCCTGAGGCAGAGTTGCTGTGCCCCGGGCTTCCTGGAATCAGCCGCTGATCAGTTTCAGCAGCAGCTGACTTGGGGATGCCTGGGTTTCTTAAGTTGAATCTGTATGTAAGTCAGAACTGGCATCCAGATTCAGCCGTGGTTGAAACTGATCAGTTTCAGCAGCGGCTGACGCCAGTTCCAACTTACATACAGATTCAACTTAAGAACAAACCTACAGTCCCTATCTTGTACGTAACCCGGGGACTGCCTGTAGTTTAGCTCTTCAGTTTGAAAAGGTTGCTGAGCCTTGTTCTAATGTGAGATGCCATCAGGTGCCAGCAAGGTCAACCTTTGATATTGGCATTTTCACAGCAATAACTGAGTAGGACACATTCAACCTACTTACCTTCAATAACACAGATCCTACAATTCACAGGTGACTGCTTTTGCTGTTATATAGACACACCATGAATTCTGTATTTTCCACTCGTACTCATCTGATGCAGTGGGTTTTACCCCCTGAAAGGTCATGCTATAATATATTTCTTAATCTAAGGTGCCACAGAACTACTCATTTTTAAAGATGCACACTAAACACAACTACCTCTTTCTAAAACTGACAGGACATTGTTCCATATAGAGCAATGCCTGTACTCAAATAGAATCACCTGAGCCCTATTCTCTGTCCTACTCTGCTTCACTAATGCCTGCTTTTCCATTCCAGATTACCAAAGGCAGAAGGAGAGAACTGTTCACTAACAAAGTCCTCCCTAGTAATGGTTGCTGTGCCCCAAGTTTCATTGGATCACAGCAAGAAGACTGCTCTCCTCAGAACTGGGGAGACTTGACACTAAATTAGATTTTCCTTCAAGTTTCAGCTTTGGGCAGAGGTGAAGCTATCTGCTGACGCTATAGGCCTCAACTCTCAAAGATCCCAGCTCTGATCTTTGTAATAATGGACACAAACTCTTCCTGCTTTTTGCATCATGGAGTCAAAGCTGTGGTAGGAGAAGGATCTGACTCTAATTTCTGGCTTAGGCACTGAGCTGAAGAGGTTGATGGAGAAGTGGGATTTGGTGGATGCTGGGAAATGAACAGTGGCTTCTCTGGCCACACATACCTATGGAGTGTCTGTTCAGTATGTGATTGCATCTTTTAAAGGAGATTATGGGATCCTAGTCTTTCCCTTCTCAACAAGGCATGTGGCCAAAGAGGGAGGGTCTATGTACATGGCCCACAGAGTTTGATTTAGAGCACAAGATGATGGGAGTGGGGTGCTGAATGTAACCCAAGCACAGAGCAGGTTTTTTCTTTCCAACATGGTCTTGAATGTCTTTTGCCCTACACAACATGCACTGCACTTCAAAATTGTACAACACTAATGAAGCAGCTGGCATGAGGCAGATAAGCTGCTGTCAGCCATTGTCAAGGCTTGTGCCTGCCCAATTTACCATCCCCTGGAGTTTCCTTTAAAAGTAGGTGCTGCATCTTTTTCACAGCTCAATAGTGTTTGGGCAGAGACAACAAGAATCCTATGGGTGGGGATGGATTGATTCATTCTCCCCCACTGGTGGTCACTTGCTGCAGCCTGACACAGGCATCTTCCCCTATTCTAAAAGGTGAATATGCTGTTCAGCCCCTTTCATAAACATGGCTTGAAATCCTCCCACTTATCTACTGCTCAAGCTGCTTCTTTCTAGAATAATCGATTGGCTGGGATCCAGGGAAGAGTAGGTAACTTCACTGAACTAGGGTATCCATATAGCCGTCTTTCTGGATTTTTAGGAATACAGCATGCTTATATCCCTTCATGATTTAATAACCCCCTTGAAGTAAATCTGGGGACATTTTCCAAATTATGCAGGTACCAAACACACCACCACTCTGTTAGACTCCTCCTGTGACACGGCTGCTTTTATTGTTAAACATTTTACACTGCTGCTGTGGTAGATACCTGAAGGTCCACTCAGATCTTTTCCCTGTAGGATTCCCAGAGTTGTACATGCATCCCTCTTGTTCCATCCACATAGGTTGTGATTTGCCTGCTACCGCATTAACTGGATGTTGCCTGTTTATGAATGTCAAGAGAACCCACATGCCTTATGTGGGAAAATAGTGCACTTCCTTCCAGGAGCAGATTTCTTGGTAGGAATCCCAGCGATGGAGTGATGTCATAATCCTCAAAGCTTCTTTGCTCTTGCCAAACAGGATCTGAGGCTAAATCTGCTCTCCTGCACTGGGATTTGTTCTATCACTTTGTAGACACCTACAAGTCTTAATAAAAAAAAGTTACTTTTGAAGTCCAGTTTCTGTAGTAAGTTTTAGTTCCTTCCCAGGAAATGAATGTGGTCTGATTAATTATCCCCATCCATCCCACAGTTGGAGGAAGTGCAGTGAGCACAACTCAATTAGTCTGCTTTGGAGGCTAAAATTACACACAAGACTGGCTGCCTGCAGCTACAGGCACTGAAAAGACACTTCAACAATTACCCACTGTTGTTGTGACTGGAACTGAACAAGTAATCTATCAAAACTCAACCTGATCTGGCTGTCTCCCTGCTACAGGCCCGCTGCTGACAATGGGAATAGTGCCCTGGGGTAAAGCTGCATTCTACAGCAGACAGGCAAGTACAGGCTCCCTGCCCTTTCCTATACTGACCTGCCTTTATAGAACATTCATGGACATAGTTCCACTGGCTTGTAAAAGGAACACATTGGCTACGTTTACACTGGCACCCTTTTCCGGAAATGCTTAAAACGGAACAGTTTTCTGTTATAAGTATTTCCGGAAAAAGCGCGTCTACATTGGCAGGATGCTTTTCCGGAAAAGCATCCATGGCCAATGTAGACGCGCTTTTCCGGAAAAAAGCCCCGATCGTCATTTTCGCGATCGGGGCTTTTTTGCAGAAAAGACTACTGTGCTGTCTACACGGGCCCCTTTCCCAGAACAGTTTTTCCAGAAAAGGACTTTTGCCCGAACGGGAGCAACATAGTTTTTCCGGAAAAACACTGACAATTTTACAGTAGATAGTCATTGCTTTTCTGGAAAAGCAAGCGGCCAGTGTAGACAGCTGGCAAGTTATTCCGGAAAAGCAGCTGCTTTTCCGGAATAAGTGGCCCAGTGTAGACACAGCCATCCTGTTATAAGCCAACCCTACAAATCCCAACTGCCTGCCTGCAAAATTATTGTACTTCTAGCTTCAACTGCTTGAGTGTGCAAACATCCCCGGAGAGGGTTCAGTAAACAGTTTCACACCCAGCCTCTCAGAGCCAACACCTAACATGTATTGCAGAATAGAGTGCAGTGAGCAAATAGGCCTGGCAGATTTAGCAGTGCTCTCAGCACAGACAAGTATTTGCATAGGGCCTTTTAACAGAAGGCTACCATCAGTATCATTCTGGGGCCATAGCTCAGAGGCTCACGGGTTCTCACTTGTCTCCACGTAGTTAATTACAACCCCACAGAGACAACCCCAAGAATTTCTCACAACATTTAAGCTCATTTTATTAAGAGCAGGATTCTTAAATGCAGTGCTAGCTCCATCAATTGTATACCTTTCGCCTCCAGGACTCAGTCAATCTTATCATGCTTTGTATAGTCCCTAAATTTCCAACTGCTTAGAAAGTAGGACTAGACACTGGGATGGTTCACTCAAATTGCCCTGTTCTGTTCACCACCTCTGAAGCATCTGCCCTTAACAGATGGATGAGAGCTGCCAGCAGCTGCTGCTGGCTTAAAAGCCTTCAGGCCCCCAAGAACAATGCTTAAGGAAACAGCTCTGCCCCAAAACATACCAGACCAAAGATACTGGCAAAATTATTTTAATAAATGGCATTCCAATATTGTTTAAAGTTCTGATTGATCAGGAGATTAAAAAGTGATTAATCACATTAAATCATTTGACAGCCCTAGTTCTACTTCAAGTCCATTTCTTGTCATCTTGATGACAAAACCAACCTCTTCCCCTGAGGCTTATTTGTATCTGTCCCTTTCCAGCTTCAACTGCTGTAGCTATTACAGCAAGGCAGGCTTGCATTGAATGGAGTTAAGTTCACCTAGCGGTAAGAGGGTGACATCCCTAAGTTACCACAGCAATACACTTTGTCAGTCGTTAAGGTCTTTCTGGGGCATACTCCTCCCTCTTGCATTGTAGTTAAATTCCTCAGCTCTGACAGGGTGATTCACACAAACTTTGAACAGGCAAATATGTTTATCCTTTATCCCCAGAAGGTAGGGATGGTCATCATCCCAAACTCACTCTTGCTGTTTCTGTTTAATGTTGTTTTGTTCTTAATAGCTCTCTGAAAACAGACAAAAACCTCACAGACTGGGGCATCATTAGCACTTCAGGGAGCAACTCCAACCCAGAGGCAGCACAGCTTAGTTGGCCAGGTATATTATGGGTATCTTTGTCTTCCTATGAAGCAACAGATCTTGGTCACAGGACAAAGATTCACTGAGCAGAAGAAATTAATATCCTATCAGATATCACTGATAATTTCCTGAGATTTACCCTGAAATACCTGTTAGTACAATAGAACCCAGGTGCTCCAACCACCTCATTTAACCACTGTCTTCTGTTCCCATCCTGATGGGAAGAGACCCTCTGTGCTAAAGGCCCAAACATGGTCTCGTGGCTCATGCCAGGAAGAACTAAATACCTTAAGCATAAAATACGCATTTCCCCCTCCTCCCCTTAATGTAAAAATTGTCAGGAAGAATCCAAAAAAGGTCTAGTGCAGCATTGCTCCTGGAAGAGAGCCAAGCAGCATCAGTTCTCAGAGCCACTGTGGTCTCCTCTCTCATCCTTCACCTCTGATAGGCTGCTCTCATCAATGTTCTCCAGAGATGCAGCATGCTGGAGTGCCAGGTCTGACAGCATCATGTTGGGGAGCTTCCTCTGCTCAGGGTACAGCCAGGGCTTCATGTTGACATTATGCTGCTGTTTCCAGGAGGGATATTTCAAGCAGGCCTTAAGCATCTTCTTCAGCATCTGACAAGCAGAAAAGGGAACCAAGAAAATGGACATAGACTAGAATCTGAGCACTACTGGACTCTATGCATTTTCTTATCTACTTAATGTTATGGAAAGGCTGGGTGCTGCACAGTTACCTGAGCCAGGTTGAGAGGACAGACTTGAATGCACAGATAGATAAATATTGTACATTTTCTTATAGGAGTAGTTTCCATTCATTTGGATAAGCAATCAGCATCTTCAATAAATCTAAGGATCTCAATGTGCTTCAGTGCCTTCTCTATGAGGGAAACCACTATTATCCCCATTTTACAGTTGGAGAAATAGAGGCTGAGCCAAAAAGTCACTATTACACCTTTGTCAGGTCCAGTGACAGAGGCGGGGATAGAACCCAGGATGCTGAGCCATGTCACACTCCAGTGTCTCACATATACCTCATGTAAATAGGTTTCCTATTATTGCACTGCAATCCTGACCTGTATCTTCCTCACTATTCCTAGAGTTCAGAGGATGCTGCACCTCATGCAGAGCCCACTGGTCACAAGCTGGGGATCCCAAGACCAAGCATTGTGCACAGGTTTTTCACCTCTCTGATGTATCAGAAGTCAGTCATTGGAGTAACTACGGAAGCACATTCTAGCAGCAAATCCAAGGGATAGCTAGGGTGCCCTGTTCTCTCTTGCTCAGGCCTGTACCAGGAAGTTAGATGGGCTGGAAAGTCTAAGGACAAGTTAGATGATCTCCACTATTGCCAGCCCTTTTTTAAGGAACTATGAATGATGGGTAATCCTTATTACTCCTCTACTCAGGAGCTCCTTCACTCACCCTTGGTGCCAGGTACTGGGAAGCTTTATTCACAACCCACTTTGGCAGCTTCCCTAATGCATAAAAAAGAAAGGTGGAGAAACAGAATCATTAGTGAGCCATGGCAGAAAAATGCTGCATTTGTGCCAGACTGTGACTACACACAATGGTCCTGTCCCAAGGTACACCTGCCAAGCTGCAAGATGATCTCATAGCTTTCACTTCAACCTGAACTTACCTCACCCCCTTGCACACCCACAAGTGATGCCGAGCCAGACTTACCTTTGGGGTCCACCTGAGCCAGGTAAGTCAAGGTGCAGCTATTTGGTCCAGTTGACTGCACCAAGTATCCCGCCAAGATAGAAACAGCCCTTACCAGGTCCCTTCGGGGAGGATATTGCTGTATGGTGAAATCAGACACTCAGACCCTGTCACCTTCCCTGGTGATATTCTCTCATTTGGTGCTATACACCAAGGACAATGGGACTAAATTTAGAGGCTCAGAGATAGTACCTGATTTGTAAGGAGTTAATTATACAGTACATAACCCACCATAATAAAGGTCCCTGCACACCCAAAGACACAGGGACAGGCTGCCTTGCCTGTACACTAAGGTATCAGTAAAACGGTGGCAGGTAAACATGTGCAGCTCAGTTTAATGAAAACCAGAAGCACATTCTGCTCAACAGAGCCTCCTTAACTTGTAACCCAGACAAACCCACCCAGCTTATGACTAGCTGTGAGGTGGAGTCATTCATGAAGGAGGCATCTAGGCAGGCATTACTGAAACTTCCATGGGAGCTATGGAATTGAGCTCTTTCCACCCCCTCCCCACCACCTGACTCACCGGGTGTTTGACAGAGAAGTTGATGATCATGAAATATTTATCCACAACCTGCCAGGATCGTAGTGTCACCACATCTCTGTTCTTTAAGGGCTTTGGACATTTCCCTAGCCAAGAAGGAAGTAAAGTCACTTCAACTCACCCAGTGAGAAATGCAGTCATACTAGAGGGTTTCTACCTTGCCCACTTGAGGAGTAAGTGGGCAGTTAGCGATCTCTCTGGATCCTGACACCAATGCCTCCCTTCATCTCCTACAAGCCCAGCTCGCCCTTTTGTTAGCAGCCTCAGAGTCCAAGGATGAAAAGAGCCTGGGGGAGTGAACTCCCCTCACCCGTTAGAAAGTCCAATGGTGTGTGGGAAGCCAGCTCTTCCCCTGACCAGACTGTGTCTATTTGAAGCATACCGAGTGGATTCAGTCTTTGCTACTTCCTACTAAAGGAAACTGGATGGGCCCTACACTTGTTTAACTCAGGATTTCAAGCTCTTTGGGGTTGATCACACCTTTTGCCACACTCAGCCAAAGCAGCCCCCCCAGCCAACACTCACAGGCATAGTAGCCCACATCAGCATTGGTGGCAAGCTGGGCAATGTCATGCGTGTCAATGACGCTCATGTCCCACTTCCTGCGATACTCAATATCATGTAGCACATCATATACTGTCTCCGCTGGGACTTCTTGGATGTCAATACGGCACTGCAAGCAGGAGGAGCAGGACTACAGTCAGGACAAAAGTTGGCTGCACCCCAGTCTCCCCAACCCTGTCATCCTCTGAATTAGTGTAGCCAACTTGGTCCAGGTATAGGGAAGAGCTCCCATCCGTGGAGAAGTGTATCAACCAGCAGAGAGTGGAGGTGTCCAATCCTACACAGATGACAACAGCCTGGAGATATACAGCAGGCCACCTCAATGACCTGTGATCGTGACCTTAATTCACAGGGCAGGTCTGGGAGATAGCGAAAAGAGTGGCCTTCCTGTTATTGGTTCAGCGAAACTTCACCTCCAATCCCATTGTCTTCTACCAAGCTTCACCCCTTACCAGGCACTGGAACCCTCCACTCTCAGCATCGCAAAACACTTTTGCAAATATCAACCCAATCTGAGGATAAGTGATGCACAGAGAGGGAAGCAACTCACCTAAGATAAAAAAATGGAGATAAGGACAGAGAATCCATTTCAAAGTAAAAATACTTATTGCCCCTGCATCAGTCAGCAGAGACAAGTTCAAACAGATCAGTGATTAAAAGCCCTCTCATAGCTAGACAAATCCCAGTCAACATAGCGACCAAAACCATGAACAAGAAGCAGATGCCACAGGCTTCCATAGGTAAAGTACCACCACACCTGCTGTGGCAGAAAAATGGAGAAGGGAAGTATTCTAGGGAGGAAAGCAAGTCATGGTGTCCAACTCTGTTCCAATCTCCAGCTGAAAGCAAACAGGTAGAGAGTGGAGGTGTCCAATCCTATACAGATGACAACAATCTGGAGATGTGCAGCAGGCCACCTCAATGACTTGTGATCTTAATCTTAATTCACAGGCCAGATGGCAGGTCTGGGAGATCCCAGAAAGAATGGCCTTCCTGTTACTAGTTCAGAGAAGCTTCACCTCTAGCTCCAACCCCATCATCCTCTACCAGGCTCATTGGTGTTTGTCACTATGACTCAATGATTTAAAGAGAAAGCCTAACTCGGGCTGCATTCTCAAGAGCTGGTGCAACTTCAGAGCCCCACACTATGTTATTCTACACCATGTGGGCAGAGAAGATTCCTGCAGGGAAGGCAGTTACCAGAGCAGATTCCAGGATAGAAAGAACAGTTAATGCATCTCATTGGCTACTTTCTTAAGAAAGTCACAGATCAATTTCTGGTGCCCAGATACAGTAGTGACAAGTGCCTCTCTGGGTCACAGAGGTTTCATGTGGCAAAGGTAAGCGCCATGTTGTGAACTGCACACCAGGGAAAAGGGACACCAAGATGGGGACAGTTAGCACAAACAGAGCTCCACCACATGTTTTAGAGTTAATGGCTCATCCCAGCACAGGGAAGCACGTTCTGGGGCAGGAGTCCAGCAAGTCCTCTGGGTGCCCAGTTTCTGTGTCCACGGACAAGATCCCCGAGTCCATGCCCTTGAACCCAGGGTGGGTTCCCGCAGCCGCCCGCACCGAGCTCCCTCCCTGCATCATTTGCACCCTCCCCGCAGCCCCCGCACCGAACTCCCTCCCCCCAACGTTTGTACCTCCCCGCAGCCGCCCCCCGCGAGCCCTTCCCCACGCGGTGCCCCCCGCAGCGGGCCCTGCCCTGCGGCTCACCTTGACCCTGTGCACGACGGGGCCGGTGAGCGGGGGCGGCTGCACCCAGACCCCGACGCCCTCCCGGCTGTACGTGCTCTGCCAGCCGCGCTCCTCCTCACACTGCGCCTGGAAGGCCCGGAAGGCGCCGGCGTCGGGCAGCTGCACGGGCTCCATGGGCTCTGGGCCCCGCCGGGCGGACACACACAGGTGCTGGCGAAGGCCCCGCCCCCTCGCGCCACATACGCAGTTGGCGCAGTAGCTCCCACCCCGCGGCAAGCCCAGGAAACCTGGACCCCGCCCCTGCCAGGTTCTCCCGGCTTGTCCCCGCTCCTCATTGGCTTCGCCTCGTGGAACCAGCCGCCAATCAGCGCACGATTTCGGCCAGGTGCGCCGTTGTCCTCGCAGATTGGCTGCGATGCCTGCGGCTGCTTTTCCTGATTGGCCTGGCCCCCGCGCGGCACCCACCTGCCGCCTCGTGACTGGTGAGATTTTAAAAACCGATGGCGGGTTCGGAAGTACATACCATCGGGAACAGGCCGCACCCCACGTGGGCATAAACTGGACGGCGCTCGGATTGGCTGCTAGGATGGAGTGTCGGGTGGCGATTGGCTCTTCACAAGGACCAGCTGAGCAGCGCGTACACCCCACAGGACTGCTCAGGTGAGACAGGGCAAGGTGCTCCGTGGACATGTCAGGTTGCAGCTGCGCCAGGTGGTCTGCGCTAGGCGCGCTCCCTTTGACTTGGTGCTGCGGCCCGACGGGCTATGGCTTATTCACAGTCCTCGTAATGAGCCATGTCAATGTTAGGGTTTTAAAAACAACAACAAATGGTCCTGCAGCACCTTAAAGACTAACACATCTGTACACACATATACATATGTAGATACTATCGCAGGCACAGCCCGCTTCTTCAGAAGAATGGAGCAAGGAATTCAGAGGTACAAATACATAGCAGAAAAAGAGAGGGGATGGGGAGGGAAAGAGAAAAAAATCTTGTCACTTAGAGTGTTTGTGGTAAATAAGGCTAATAGAGTAAGTAAGTGCCTGATACTTATTTTTTTAGGTCATTAGGGTGTTGAATAAAGTGGCCCATCTTGTTCATGTCTTTGTTCAAACCTTGATTAAATGTGTCAGATTTGCAAATGAAGGCAAGCTCAGCAGTTTCTCTCTCCAGCTGTTTTTTTAATTGCTTTGTAAGGGTAGGGTCACTTTTAGATCCATTAATGAGTGTCTGGGCAAGTTCAAATGTTCCCCCACAGGTTTCTCTATGTTACCATTTCGACTTTCAGACTTGTGTCCATTAATCCTTTGTCATACTGTCCAGTTTGGCCAATATACCTGGCAGAGGGGCATTGCTGGCACATATCACATTAGTGGATGTGCAGTTGTATGAGCCTCTGATGTGGTGGCTTATGTGATTAAGTCCTGTGATGATGTCTCTTGTATAGATATATGGACAGATCTGGTATCAGATTTTATTTGCAGGGGCAGGTTACTGAGAAATCCAATGCCAACTCTGTCATTTTCAAATTTGACACATTTAATTAAGGTTAGAACAAAAACATGAACTGAATGGGTGGATAAAGTCAATCCCCTAATGACATTGAAAGCTAAGTATCAAGCTTTTATAGCCCACTCTATTAACCTTATTTAGCAGACACTATAATTGACAAGATTTTTTTTCTCTTTCCTGCCCCATCTCCCCTCTTTTTCTGCTATTTATTTGCACTTCTGGACTCCTTGTACCATTCATCTGAAAAAGTGGGTTGTGCTCTGGAAAGCTCTTGATACTATTTATATTTTTGTTTGTCTCCAAGGTGCTGCAGGACCATTCATTGTTTGTTTGTATCTTTTTTCGGTTACAGACTAAAACAACTACCCCTCTGAGAATTCCAGTGGAGCTCTATGGAGGAAGTTCTTCATATTTTGCCCTGGGATCCCATGCTGGTTTATTGTCCATTTCTGCTTTCTCACTTACCTTCTTTCACTTCTCCTAAGGTTAAACACACGTTTTCTTCTTCCCTTTTACACAGGAGAATCACTTGTGCTTTGAGAAAATTTCTTTCTTACTCTTTGTTCCAGATGTAGACACTGACAGAAAGTGTGTTTCAGTTCTTGTTCTCCACTCTCTGTGAAAGTGAGGAGTCCAGGTCATAAAAATTACTGATTTGTAATGATAGAAACAAAACAAATAACACACCCTAAACTCTCTATTTAAAAAAATCTTAAAATTGCTCGTCAAGTGTGCAGTAATCAGAAAAGGCCAGAATTAAGACTGCCTGTAAAACCCATCAGTCCTCCCCTTAATTCTGTCTCCTTGCACATATACACTATGTTACATAATCACATAGGCTACGTCTACACTGGCCCCTTCTTCGGAAGGGGCATGCTAATTTTGAAAGTGGGAATAGGGAAATCTGCGGGGGATTTAAATATCCCCCGCGGGATTTAAATAAACATGGCCGCCGCTTTTTTTCCGGCTTTGGGAAAAGCCGGAAAAAAGCGTCTAGACTGGCCCGATCCTCCGGAATAAAGCCCTATTCCGGAGGATCTCTTATTCCTACTTCAAAGTAATCCCCCGCAGATTTCCCTATTCCCACTTTCAAAATTAGCATGCCCCTTCCAAAGAAGGGGCCAGTGTAGACGTAGCCATACTGTTTTTCTGCAGGAAACTGTCTCATTCGGTACTAGTGGGCAGTGTTCACTTATTGATTCAATATTTTGTTTTGTCCACATTGTTTAATGTGGTTCTAGGTCCTATTTACTGCACTTTAGTCAAACCCTGGTCATGAGAGATTTTTTTTTTTAATTTCCTCTGGGGCTTTTTTATGAACTTATCTTCTCTTTTTGTTGTTGTCTCTGAGAGGGGTATCCGTACCTTCTCTGGTATGGATAGTATCTCTTGCACCAAAAGGGGTGTGTGTACCACTCCAGGGTGTGGAGCGTAGACCGGGAATCTTTTACAGAGTGGAGGACCTCATCCGTCTTTTCTGCAAACAACTTGTTTTTGTCAAATGGGAGGTCTTCCACTTTAGTGTGAAGCTCCTTTGGGACTGCTGCGGAAGTAAGCCAAGATGAATGCCTCATCGCTATTGCAGTCGCAGTGGTGCGGGCTGCTGTGTCCACCAGATCCTGCAAGATCTGCAAACTCGCTCGTACCACTGCAAAATCCTCTTGCACAAGAGGGAACGCTTGCTTTCTGGCAGGTATTGAAGAAGCTGTGCTATCTTTTCATAATTGTCAAAGTTGTGATTCGGTAACAAGGCGACATAATTAGAAATGCGTAGGAGCAGGGTTGCCGAGCAATATACTTTTCTGCTGAATAGGTCTAGCTTTTTGACATCTGGTGTTGTCTTATACTGTGGTGTTTTGGCCCGCTCTTGTGCTGCGTCTACCACCAGTGAGTTCGGCTGTGGGTGATTAAAGAGGAACTCAAGATTCTTGGACGGGACAAAATATTTTTTGTCCGCTCTCCTGCAGGTTGGTGGCACTGAAGCTGGTGTCTGCCAGATGTAGGCTGCTTTCGGTGCCAAAGAGGCTCTTTCGGATACCGCAGCCTTCTTCACTTTTGTCCCCCGCCAGATGCTGAGGGTCATGGGACAGAGCCAAAGGACCCTGGATTTATCTCCCACAATCCTCTCAGGAGAAAGCGATCTGGCAGAGGAGATTTTCTTCCTTTTATCTGCCAGCGGTTCAGGGGAAGAGACCCTTCTCTTCTGGGTCCCCTCACGTTGTCCAGCAGTCATCCTATCGGGGTCTAACACCTTGTCCAGCAGCAACATCTTGAGGCGCATTTCTCTGTCACAGCGGGTGCGGGCTGTCATTTTTGAGCAGTGCCCACATTTTTGGGGAATATGGTTTTCCCCTAAACAGCATATACATGCTGAATGCCCATCTGAGGCTGGCATGGGCTCGCTGCATAGGGCACACTTTTTGAAGCCTGGAGATCCAAGCATGACTGGGTTAAACTTTTCCTCCTGTGAAAAGCCTTATCTGTTAGACTCCTGTGGCTAAGACTGTTAGTCAGTGACAGCAGGAAGCCTGGGGAAGCCCTGATTTTAACAAAATGTTAACAAGTTGGTTTTTTGTTTTGGGGTTTTTTTTGTAGCTAACTAAGAGAAGAACAGTCAACAAAGGGTTAACTGTTTACAAGTAATTAACTACAGATCCCCTGAGGGGACTGAGAAACTACTGAAGGGATGAAGAGAGATTTGGAGCTCCATCTGTGGCCAGTGACAGTTGAGGAACTGAGAGGAGAGCCCTGTGCCTGCAAAGATCAAAGGGCGCATGCTGCACACCAGGCATGCAGGACCCCGTTGAATACAGCTATTCAAAGCCTCTGAGCTGCGGCCAGGAGGAGCCCAACACCATGAGTGGAGCACCCAGGGGGACCACTGGAAGAAGAACCTTGAGTTGAGTACTGAACTATCTTTAGAAATCTCATGCTGGTACCTTCTTTCCATTTGATCAAATCTTCACTAAAAGCATGAGTGGTCCATGAAGGCAGGGCTGGGGGAGGCAAGCCCTCAGCCCCATCACAGCCCTGCTTCTGCCCTGCTCCTTCTATCAAGGCCCTGCCCCCACAGGAGCCAAGCTGCCTTCCACCTACCCCAAAGCACAGGGAGAGCAGGCAACGCATTGCCCCAGTCTCCCCGGCCCCGGAGAACAGGGAAGCGGGTGCTCCAGGGCAGCAATACTCTGCCACCAGTATGCCTACAGTAAGCTTAGGTATAGGTGGGCCTAGCTTGGCTATTATACCGAGAGGCACAGAAACAGGACAGCATGATGAGAGAGAAGGTGAGTGTCACACAGTGACAGGAATTTGGGCGTGTGTGTGATTGTAATGAGTCTGGGACAGCAACATGGCCTCCCTCTGACCCAGAAGAGGCAGGGGCCCTCTAAGACCCCTTGGTGGGTAGGTCCAGCCTCACCTAGCCCTGCTCACGGGAAGCTGGAAGGCAGGACTAAGAGTATAAAGCTTAGAGCTTAGTCAGCACCTAGTAGCCAAACAGGCCAGATGCTTGGCTTCAGCTCTTGCAGTGAAGGGCTCAGCTGCACTGCCCCCGATGGGAGGACTGGGTTGGGCCGCCAGGACCCCTGCTGGCCCTCAATCCCTGGCCCAAGCTGCTGCGACCGCTGCCAAGGCCTGAAGACATGCCAAGCCCTTCGGGACTTCTGCTGGACCAGCCTACCAGGGCCCTTACCTGAGCTGGAACCCATGGATACTCTGCCAGCCCCTCCATCGCCAGCAGACCCCGAGGAGCAGCGCCGAAGCCTGGTAGACCCCCAGGTGGAACTAGGAAGCTGCCCAGGGATAGCCAACCCTGGGGTTGCTGAGGAGATGGTGATAGGGTGGGCAGTTCTTTGTGGGTTGGATCCCTGCTGACCCACAGACCTAGTTGGCATGTAGCAGCCCGGATCCCTGCCGACCCTGTGGCTGCAGCGCTGCCACTATCAGGGCCATGCTCTGGGATGCAGTTGAGTGACTGGGCCTGCGTCCCCCTGCCATCCCTTCCCTTGGGTGGCAGCTCCCCCTGTGGGGAAAAAACCCCTGTGCTTGTCGGCTCTCCACTAGTGAGGAGACCGGACCCCTGCTCAGCTGGGACCCAGCTGAAGCTCTAAACCAGTGGTTCCCAACCTTTTTCAGATGGGGACCCATTTTGACAATTCAGGAATACTTGGGTGACCTAAGGCCATTCAAAAATGGGGGTGGGGGAGAGAGGGAGGGCAGAACCACCCGGAGAGACACTTGGTGACCCTTTTGAAATGTAATAGTAACCCATATTGGGGTCCCGACCCATAGGTTGGGAAACCCTGCTCAAAACTGTTGAACTGCTCCTGGTAAATGTTTATTCCCCTCCCCACCCCACCCCCGTTGAGCCAGGGCTGGGCCCTATAAACTGTAAACAATTGCACTGCTTGTGTAAAGCACTTGTCTATCTGCCCCGCCCTGCCCAAAGGCTGGGCCTTCTAAACGATTAGCCCAGGCTGCACCTCAGGCTGGGCCTTATACTCTTGTCGCTCAGCCAATGGCTAGGCTGAGGTGTGCCGCGCAAACTTGTTGGCCACTGTGACACCGCAACTGCCCTCTGGCGGGGCACTCCAGGGAATCAGCCTGGCCTCCCGCTGACCTTGGATCCTTTGCAGTGTTGTGATAAGAGATTATGTGCTGGCTGCTGAGGAAATTTGGGGCTTCTGAGCTGTCTTAAAAAGACTCACTCCTGAGCCTTGTCTCCCTCCCCCACTCTGCAGAGATAGGGATAGGAGTGCCATCAGCACCCTCTAACCCTCCTTTGTACAGTGAGCAGATGGCCCCGGGAGCACAGAGGTGCCTCAGGACAGAGCAACGTTGGGGGAGGGGTGCCTGCAGTCTCTGCTACTCCAGTATGAAAGGTGCAGAACACAATATTCTCCTGAGTCTACAAAGCAAACACTGGGAGAAATTACCTTTCAGCGCAGCTACAATCTCATTTTGGCTGGTACGGGCTGGGAAAGTTAGTGGGGTTGGGGGAAGCATTGGCTGGTAACTGCACAGACCCAGGGGTTTTCCTGGCTATCACTAGATGTGCAGCCTGGGAATGGAGGGACAGATTTAAACAGGAAAACGTCACCCCAATTTGGAGCTGGAGAAGGGAGGTTACAGCGGCAGCAGAATTGTGCACACACTGCATGGCACAAGCTGCCACCATAATCTCCGTTTATCTCGCTGTGTGATTTTAAAGCAGCAGAGAGCCCCACAGCCCTTCACCCCAGTGCCCAGCAGAGGATTTGAAAGGACCCACCATGGGGGCTCTCATTGTTGCTATTGCCACTCTTAAAAGCAGCAGGGAGCTCTGCCCCTCCCCTGCTACTCTGCAGACCTGAGCATGGGGGCTTAAAGCAGCAGGGAGCTCTTGGCCCCCTCTCACCATGCTGTTTCACGGATCCAAGGTCCGGGACACCCTATAGCCACTGCCACAGCAGTGCTATTTAAAAGAAACAGGGCAGGGCTGCCACAGCAGCAGCCAGGGTCCCCTTACGTCTACCAAGAGCAGGTACAATTGCCCCCTTTGCCCTCCCCTGTTGACGGGCCTATTCCCTGTACACCTGGGATTTTCCCACTGCTGCTCCTGAAGACCATCTATCTGCTTGCCTCCACCCACCTGCTTACCCTGGTATTGCTGCAGCAAAAACTCCAATTTTGCAAGCACAGGTGGGTTTGTGCCCTCTTGGACATCCCCCCAATTCCCTTCCCTTCCGTTTGCATTGGGCTAATGGGCCTCCTCCAGCCAGCCCACCCCCATTCTAGTCCCACAAGTGGAGACAAGGTCTAGCAGAAGGCTCTATGAAGGTACTTGATATTTTACCCCATGCACCCATGCCAGTTTATTGTCCATTTCTAGCTCAGTCACATGCTGCTTTCTTACTCCCCTTTCTTTCACTTCTCCTAAGGTTAAGCACTTTTTTTTTCTTCTTCCTCACACTGAGGAAACCTGGTGAACCTCCAGCAAAAAGAGAATGGAGTTTTTCTAGCTAGGATTGCACTGACTTGCAGTAGCTGTCCTGAGTCTTCCTCTGGAAAGGACAGACTAGGCCTGGTGTCCACTCCTACTTTCTGTGGTAGTGTAGGTATGCTGGAATGAGGCATGCTAGGAGACACTTCCTCCTCCACCGCTGATGCAACCAGCAGGTCATTTGTCTTCAGCAAGACCTCTCTGAGCTACAAGTCTTTTACCAGGACCTCATTAGAGCCTAGAAGCTAGTTTCAGCAACCAGGTCTATAGCAACCATGGAGTCTGTGTGTGGGCGGGGGGAGGGGGATCTCGCCATAGAATCCCTGCAACACAACCCTTTCTCTGCATGCAGTTCGTGGCATCCCCTTGGTGCAGGAAAGGTTTGCCCCTGGTGGGTGCCACAAGAATTGGAGACCTCTCGGGCTACGATTGGAAAGACTGAGTAGATCCCATGGCATTGGGCCTGTTCATGGGTCTCCCATGCTGCATGTCCTCCATCTTGTGCTCCAGGAGGCAAAGCCAGCCTTGCCTTCCACTTATCTCATTGTTCTCAAGCAGGTTCTTTCTGCTTACACTTGATCCCCTAGAACTCATTAGGCCCCTACCCCATGATACCATCCAAATTGGCTCAATGATGGTCTGTCTCTACAGCATGACCAGAAAACATTGATACATGCTAATGCTTCACACCATCCACTTCCTCACACTTACGTCCCATCCCACTTGAAGGGGTGGGCTCTGCTGCTGCCTGAGGAGGGTGAGGAACCTTGGTGAGCCAGCCTGTACTCCACTCTGGTCCTACAGACAGCCAGGCATAGCAGTTGGCAGCTCCTCCATGGAGCCATCAGCAACGCGTGACACCTGTCCTTTCTGTGGTGAGAGGGATATCCTGGCACACATTTATGGAGGGTGTGTCAGATTGGCTCCTCCAGAAATTACTGAGCTGTTTGCGTTTCTCTACACACCTCATCACGCACACCCCATCGGTGGCACCACACTCTTGTGAAATGTCCTCATCAATTTCCCTCAGGTGCTGACCAAGATGTCCGCCCATCACTCCAGGAGAAAGAACCTGGATGGAGGTAGGGGTGGAAGTGACTAATCGACTAGTCGACTATCCAATAAGCAAAAGCTTATTGGATAGGCAAAACACTGGTTGACTAGTCATTTCCGCTCCCCCCCCCCCCCCCGCTGCCTCTATCACAAAGAGGCAGCGGGGGGGAGGGGGGAGAGAAAGGGGCTGCTGGAGGGAGCTGGCTTAAAAGCTGGTTCCCTCCAGCTCCGTGGGAGTGGGGGCAGAGGTGCAGCGGCAGCCAACTTTGAAATGTACAAGAGTCCCCGCTGGGGCTCTTGTTCATTTCAAAGTTAGAATGCCGTGTGGAACCCCTGGGCCAGCGGGGAGTCCTGCTGAGCCCCGGGCTCCATGCGGGTGCTTCCGCTTTGCCGCCGAGACTCTTGTACATTTTGAAGGCAGAACGTGGAAGTTCTTATCAACCAATGAAATACAGGCAGTCCCCGGGTTACGTACAAGATAGGGACTGTAGGTTTGTTCTTAAGTTGAATCTGTATGTAAGTCGGAACTGGCGTCAGCCGCTGCTAAAACTGATCAGTTTCAACCACGGCTGAATCTGGATTCCAGTTCTGACTTACATACAGATTCAACTTAAGAAACCCAGGCTTCCCCAAGTCAGCTGCTGCTGAAACTGACCAGTGGCTGATTCCAGGAAGCCTGGGGCAGAGCAACTCTGCCTCGGGCTTCCTGGTCAGCACCTCCTATTTCTGAGGCTGCTTGGAAATGAGCAACTAACATTTCTGCCTCTCCTTTCTTTGACAAATGGCACACATGAATTTTCTTTTCCCAGAAGTGGTACACACTGGTTAGAGCAGGAGACAGTGGGTGTTGGGGCTGGGAGTCAGGACTCCTGCAACCTACTCCCAAGCCTATGACCAACTCACCATCATCTGAAGGCACTGCAGTTTTCTCTCAGAGCCTTGGCTTTCCCATCAACTACACAATACTTTTTATTCACAGTTGGTTTGTAAAGTGCTTTAAAACTATGCAACTGCTAGGCATGCTTTCATAGTTCACATTGAAGTGGATGAAACTAGTTCATTTACTTTTTGTACACCCATCTCTAAGAATGATTAGAGTTATAGGACGAAGTACAATACTGATTGCACAACCTCCAGGTAGAAACAGTAACTTAACCCAAAGGCTCTGAGAGGTTCTTTGAGACATACTAAGAATCCAGAAGACATTTTTCAAGCAACCCATAAAGCCTGGCTGAATATGCATGGCTGGATAATGGCATTTAGATGGAACAGCCTGTTACCTGTTTCTTCCACAGATAAATTGGCAGGGGTAGAGGCACTGAGTAAAATGAATGGCGGCAACAGCACTTAAACACAGAAAAGGTGTTGGTGAAATAACTTTATTTAGTGTGATACACGGCTGTGGTCAGACAGTCGTTATTCATATTAATAGTCACACTTACTTGGCTAACAGCTAGGAGACAGCAGGGCCAGAGACACACACTCACTATTATGCACATTCATAGGGAAGGCAGTGGAAAGTGAACTATTTTATTTCACTATGTTTTCCCTCCCAATTACTTATTCTCCCCTTCATATCCTCTTCCCCCAAAAAAGAAAGTCCAGTGACTCGAGAGAACAATACAACACAGTGGCAGGATATGTCTGCCAGTAAGAAGGGGAGAGCGGAACCTGTTCTACTGCAGACACAGACACTGACAGAACATCAGCAATTCCCACACAACAGGGAGTATATACATAGTATGGGGACAGGGCTTCACCCTTGGGTGGGTTCTAGAGGACTCAGACTAGGTGACTGAGGGCTTCAGATAGGAAAAAGGGAACACTCCAGAATAGGAAGAAGAAACAAAGAACAAAACATGTCAGCTTCTCCCTGCTGATCAGCTCATGGAGAGGAAGGGACAATGCTGACCACATACCAAATGTATCTACCTTAACAACCAGTAGCTTGGTGCTCCATGGCCAGTAAGTGAACACAACTGGAAGAGCCAATCCTGACATTATGGGTATTCCCAAAAGGGAAATCTCAGCTATCAGGGATCAAGTTAGTTCATCCAGATAAGTGACAATTCTTTCCTCTTCCTGTATAGGACACAGGATTCATGAAAAGGGCATTAACTGAAGGGGTGACCAGGTAGTATACCAGGGGCATACAATTTTTACTGCTGCTTCCCACCCAAGTCCCTGCTCTACTGCTCTCTCTCTCCTCACTTTAAGATGTACCCTAACACCACTACCAGGCAGTCAAATGGATGATCTATCAGGATGTCTCCATCTTTTCTTTGTACATCGGACAAGCCTGATCACAGCAGGGTTCTGAATGAGCACAGAGGTAAAAATCACTTAAAAATCCCCCTTAAAACCATCGTAAGAATCACTAGGAGATGTTCTCTCTACTGAAACTGATGGAACAGAAGTGGCCACAAAAATCAACACATCCCCATATTTAATCCAATCGTCATCCCCTTTTGATGGTGGGAAACAAATCAGTTCCGAACTGCTTGTCCCGATGCTGGGACTGATGACCTACCATCTTCCCCACATACAGGGGTAAGGAGGTTCTCCAGCAAAGGCCACTGCAAGGTTATGGGCAGACATGTTCTATTTCCTAGGCTATATAATAGATAGTTTAAAAAAGTAAAACTGCTGTTCCACTAGAATGAATTTTGGTGACACAAGATGCTCAGTTGCCCTTCCACTACATTGGCTGGAGCGGCAGGCACTGTGACCTGAGCCACTTCTGCAGTGCAAGCTCTATTTCTGTATAACTAGCAATTATACAGCTTGTATCCTGTCTGGCTAGCAGACAGCAAGCTGCGTATGCTCCGCAAGAAACGCACCTTGTACGTCTGCAGGTGACAAGAACCAGAAGGGGACCTGGGATGCCCAGTCCTAATATGCCATCCTAGTGATACAGTCTAGATGTCAGCTGCAGCTTGCAGATAGAGCCCAGGACATCAACAGAGGAAGTCAGGCGGGCTGCCCACAGAGACTGACTGCTGTAGCAAGTCTGTCTATCCTCCTCCCCTGCAGCTGTCAGCATTCCCCAGGGTAAAGGCTCCCACTGAAGCCAGTGATCCTGGGGGATTCTACCCTCCACAGGTCAAAGGAAGCAAACAATCAGTGGCTTGTGCTACAGCAGATCGGGAATAGAAGTGCTCATGTAGGAAGTGAGAAGGGCAGGGAAACTCCTTCTCACAAACCTCAAAAGAGAAGACTCAGGACTTGGCCAAGACCAACCACAGGAGGGAGGAACTGGAAAGCTAGTACTGTGCACGCTCTGCAGGGAGCAAAAGAGAGAGACTAGATCACCGCCAACTGGCAAACAGACTGAGTAGTTTTAAAGGAGAAGCCTGGGGGGGAGGAGAGGGAGTGGAAACAGGAGAGAAAACATTACTGGAGTGAAAGGAAAACTGACAATTGGGGAGATGGAAAACCAACCCCCAGATTTATTTTTGTTTTCCCTAATGTGGCAGCTTTTCTGTCACATTCACAGGAACATACACCTGTGCAGATAGGCCCAAGGTGTGGGATGGAGTAAAGGGCACCGTGGTGCCAAAGTGCAACAACTAAAAGGGGACAAGACATTCATTCTGCACTCAGGGCTCATACCATGCACTAGAAGGGGCAGCCAGGGCTGTTCCCCACCAGCTAACAGCGAGCTCGCTCACTTAGTAGATTGATTAGCTGTTTCTTCAGTTCACAGAAAGTAGATTTGCCTAGCCAATGAGAAGTGATGCTCTTCAGTGAGACTGGCCAATCAGGGAAAGTGTTGCTATACAATGGGCACTTTAGCAGGAGCAGCCGCTCTCCGTTACTGGCTGCTCAGGAGGTTTCTCTAGCTTGATGTCAATCACTGGAAAAAAACAAGTTAAGGAGAGGTCATGGCCAAAGTCATGGGCAAAGCATCACAATACAACTCAAGTCCAATAAATCACACAAAGCACAGACTTTACCTAATCCAGAAATTGGGGATTTCTATAGTTAAGAACTGGGTACCAAGAGCAGTCACCTAGTGGCTTGGTACACAGGCATCAACACCAGGAACTATGAGGTTAATTTTTTGAAGCAGACATCTCCAGAGCCAACAGTTGGCTGAAGGCATAGGTAGAGTGCTGCTGCCTCTGTGAAGGTCAAGGCTGGAAAAAGAAGTATTAAAATAACAGCTATAGATTGACATCTGACAACCAAGGCTGCTGCTGCTGTTATAACAGTTGAACCAGGATACATGGGCCAGTACAGCACCTACTCTCCCTAATAGAAGCCAGCAAATTGACTACAGCATGTTAGCAACTTCCTGTAGTTTTAAAATAGTGTGACCTGAGATTTGGGGCATTTACACTATAAATCTGAACCGGCCTTTCTCCATAAACAGCTCATGGCAAATCACTAGCCCTATGAAGCATGCTTCTCAAGGACCCCTGACAGTCTCCACTCCCTGCTATATTACCAGGTTTGTGCACGTATGGAGTCACTAGTAACTGTTAGAGCATTAGATGGATAGATGGGCAAGTCATGGATTTCTATGGACTGTTGCTTTGGCAAAGGCTATGTTCCTGCCCCTCAGTCTGAGATAGTCATTTAGGGGCTGAGTTTGATGAGCTCTAGCTAAGCCCCACTTGACAGTTTTCTCTCCAATAATACTGATTAGACTCTCAGTCTCCCTTCTGGAGAAGGGAAGATGCATTAGCAGAAGATGCACACTGAAGAGCACACTGGCTTCACCCAGCACTGTCCGAAGAATGTCTGCATCAACCAAGAAATATTACAAATCGAAACACATTAAACCCCAAGCTTAGACAGCAAAAGCTCAATACTGGCCCCAGTGTAACGAGTGGCCAGGGACACTTGGCTACAGCTCCTCCATTTACACATGCAGGTGAGCATTATAATATAAAGGTTACATCACTGCAAAGCATAAGTAACTGAATCAAGGTCCATGCCCACCCTCAATCTGTCAAGGACAGCAAGCCAGCTGTCCTTGTGTGAAGTCTTCCACCAAGCCTGTTGCCCTGCAGCATGTTGCGCTGGCAACAAGGAAACCTTGTTAATTCTTGCAATAAGAAAGCTACTGAGTAGCAGACAAGGATACTGTCTTCTTTGCTCTTCTCAGGTGTGCTATCCATCCCAGGTAAGGCAGCAGCCACACGGCGGAAAAGCTGAAAGGCAGCAACCACAACAACAGGTGAATGCACAGTTTATCAAAAGCAGTAAATGATTACAATCTTAATTTTCTCTCTACAGTTACTGTTGGAAAGCCAAGGTTTTGCCAAGAGTTAGAGACAAATTTTAGACAGGACTGCAGTAATTAACACAGTCCTCGCAAAATATATCTTCAGGATTTTATTCAAACCCATTCCAAATATTGTATCAAGTTTGGTAAGCCACTGAGTATTTACAAAACACATCTTTGGTTCAGGATTTTGCTTCAGCTGGTTTTATTCTTTAACTGTACCATACCATTGTTCCACACATCACAGGATACCATGATGTTAAGAGCAGGCAGACTAATAATTCCACCCTGCACTCAATAGGGATGGAAGTGAAAGGCAGTAATTTACCATTTCATCCCCATTACTTCTGGGCATAGCTGCTGATTGTGTTCCTGGACAGCTCTATCCATTACTAAATTGATCTAGTTTGTCCAGAATGAGCTCCGGATTCTAGGGAATGACAGTGTTTAAAAGTCTACCCTTTAAGTTAAAAAAAAACCCAAGCTCTGGGGCAGTGAGCTAGGAGTGGAGGGGCTGACTTGAAAGCGCTGCACATAGCCTTTAGGGACCATCTCTTTTCTGTCTATCCATGTTCTTCCTTCCCTACATTTGACAATCATGAGTAGGGCCTCAGGTACAAGATAGCAACAGCTCAGAAACACAAAGCTGGACTTACCTAGTAGCATTAGGGAATCACAGAAATTTACACATTCCAAATAACTGCTAAACAAATAAAGTAATACTATCAAGTAGATTAGGCCCAGAATTTTACTGGTGCACAGAAATCTAGTTAAAGAGTAAAGTTAATTTACTGTTTGAGAATTCCCCAACCAAGTGGGAGGTCCTTCGCCAGACCTACTGCCCTGCAGCACATTCTGACTAGTGCAAATCTGGGCTGAGTATGTTTCCTGACAGCAGTGATGCTGGGTATACTTAAAGGCAAATATGGAACAAGATTTAACCCTGCCCCAGCAGAAACCACAATCTGAGAAAGGAAATTCAACAGGACGCTAATTTAGCTGCGAAGGGAACACTGGTGCTTTGTTTCCAAAGCTCTCACATGCATTTGCATGTCAGCATATGCAGCAAGTATTGTTGGTGTCAGAGGTTTGGGAACAGGGTTCTCAGCTGCTAATAGGATCCCTTAGCATTACTACCTGAAGGAGTCATCCTTGGGTTGGCAGGAGAGGAAGCCTCCTCTATTTAAAGGAGGCACTGACTACCTAAAGGGAAAAATTTCAAAGGCTGAGAATATAGAGGCAGAGGGTAAAGTGGGAAATGGAGATCTGTTTGCAGCAGAAACCCCAAAAAGCAGCTCATCTCCCCCAAGCACAGTGAAGTGAAAAGTATAGAATTTGCATCCTAAGGGTGCAGTGCTGCTCTACCTGTTTCACATTGTATCCAGTCTTCGCACTTGTCTCAATAAACATCACATTCAGCTCTTTGGCTCTCTGCTCACCTTCTTCCGTAGTGATTTGTCTGGGCAGACATATTCAAAGAGGAGAGAGCAAGAGAAGAAAGGACAGAAGAGAAAGCATGAGTTAGACACTTTTGTGACTGAAACACTTGTCAGCAAAGGGTTTCAATAGTCGTGCATTGTCCAAGAAGGGAGACTATAGGGCTTCTAAGCCTTTATGCCCCTCCCTCCCTTTTCCTCCTCCTTATGCACCAGCTAAGAAGGGACCAACCCAAATAAGCAGCTCAGGGAATATGTAGATTATAACCACCAATAAGGATGAATCTGTATCAGGTGTGTTTCATGTAGTAACACACTTAAGTCTCATTCATAGCCTCCTTATGGTGGGAAGGAAAGGCCACCTTCAACTGTACCTAATGCAACAGAATCAGTGTGAAGCCATGCAAAAAGCAAATCCTCCCAAGTCAACAGAAGAAAACTCTGTAAGGTGATAGGAAGGTGTCAGGCTCCAATAGGAAGTGAAATTCAAATATCAAGTACTGAGCTGCTGCTTGGGAGATAAGCACCTATAAGAGCATCCCTGACCAATGTCCTGTACATACCTGTTTCATATTATATCCTGCTTTAGCACTGGTTTCAATATACATCACATTCAGTTCTTGGGCCTTTTTCTCACCCTCCTCTATAGAAACCTGTCTACAGCAATGAGAACAAATCACAGAAAAGAAACCAAAACAAAAGGAAAATAGACAGAAATGGTGGTAGAAATTAAAAAAAAAAATCCATGAATGAGTTGGCCGCAACTGAAATAACATTAGCATGGAAGGAAAATGTAGGCTACACAAAATAAAATGACAAATTAAGTAAATGGCTCCAGCCTAGAGGGCAGTATCTGGTTCTTACGGGCTTTATCAAGAGTCATGGCCAGGCTCAGACTGACACTAGGGCTTTGCCTAGGATTACAGGTGCAGTATTTTAACTAGTCAACATGACCTAAAGACCTAAAACTGGAGGCATGACAAGGCAGGTTGATTCTTTGACCAGAGTTTTAGTTGTTCAGTTCACATTGGCTAACTCAAGTTAAAAGCACATCTTTATAGTTCTTTTCCTGGTCTAGACAAGGTATCTGGTACAATCTAGATTACCCCACTAGGTGAGAATTCCAAATGCCACCTGCACTCCTACTACGGATAAACTGCAAGCACAGCAAAATCTTTGGCTATCTTGTTAGGGCTTGCACAAATGATGAGCTAATATATAGGGGTGTCCCACACTTCTATACCATCAGAAAATATAATCCTGGGCAAGGTGACTGACAAGATTGCTACAGTTTGGAACCTCCCTTGTCCGGCACCCTTGGGACCTGAGTGGACTAAACCAGGGAAGAGTTTGCCGGTCTAGGGGAAGTCAAGGCTCCCCTCCTGCCCATCAATTCTGCTTCTAGGTTCCTCTCCCAGCCTTTGTCCCACTCCGGAGTGCCAGCCCTGGACACTGGGCCTGGCCAGGACTGGGCTCCCAACTTTGGCTGGCCTCTGCTTCGAGCCGCCAGGCCTCTCTGGTCCAGCAATATCAGCGGTCCAATGCTGAAGGACCAGAAAATCCCAGATTGCAGAGGTCCAATCTGTATTGTATTTTCCAGCACTGAAAAAAGACAATGGTAAATTCCACAAGCTTGTAAAAATTAAAAAGCCCAAAATCTGAGAGCCAGATGACTGATGTATGAGGCCAGAGGTATTCCAAGCACCCAGAAACAATGTAAAGAATTAATTGCTCAGGCCATCGTGTTGTTGTGACTAAAGCATGGTTCTCATGTTTAATCTAGTCCCTTTCCCTAGCTGATCAAAAGTGAGGCAGCTTGGAATCCCTGTCAGCCAGACCTTTTATTCTAGACCATCAAACTCACCATTTGATGTGTGTTTATTGACTTAGTTTAAGCTGTTCCTGCTGGGAAGAGTTTTCAATGTTCTTGGAACGTATGGTAAAATATTTATGGTAGCATCCACTGTCAGTGGGACTTTACAGAGTAAAGCTTAGCAGAAAGGAGCTTTGAAACCAAAAGTGAATTATAATAGAGCTTCAGGGGAATGAATTAGATTTGCTGGCATGAAGTAAACACAACAACGGGTCTGGTTCAGCTGACAGAGCATCTTGTCAGTACCCAAATACTAAGTAGGGATGTTAAATTTTGATTAACTAATCGAACAGTCGGTGGGCTTTCCATCAGCTATTCAATTAGTTGATAAGGACTACCAGCAGGGACTCTTGTGCATTTCAAAGTTGGAAGCTGCCACTATGTCCCTGCCCCCTCCCACGGAGCTGGAGCTGGAGGGAACTAGCTTTTAAGCTTGCTCCCGCAGCACCTTTCCCCTCCCTTTGCTGCCTCTTTCTGATAAAGGCAGCAAGTGGAAGGGAAGTGACTAGTGTGTCAACTATCCAATAAGTTTTGCTTATTGAATAGTTGATTAGTTGCTTACATCCCTAGTAATAAGCTGGCACAGTGAGTTGGAACCTAGCCTCTTTTTGTGAGTAATTCACTACTAGTTGGTTTAACAGAACTGCACATGATCTTTCCAGTGGGGCTGGAAAGCTGAACACAACAGCAAGGCATGCTCTCCCTAGTAAAGGAGAAGTGTTAAGGGTAGACGAGGGCCAAGGAGCAAGTGAGCAGCAATATGCACATGTAAGGTTTGAGTGCCATGTTACATGAGCAGTTGTGTTAACACCAACACAATGGGGGAAGCAGAGAATGCAGACAGTAAACTCTAAAGTGATTTTTATACTTCCTGGAAATAGTAAAATAAAAAGCAGATTTAAAGGAGTCCTTTAACAGAATTGTACAGCCTGGCATCTTGTTGAGCTTCATGTCAAAGCAGAGACAACTAAATAGCCAACTGAGACTGTTTGGCTGACTGTTTACAAGTGCTTCTAGCATAGCTACCACACCAGTGAAAGAATTATGCATGACAAAGTATCTCTGTTTAAATTAATCTTATAGCTTGAAAGTCACCCAGTAGACAGAAGTATCTTGCATGCAGCCTGGGAGGAACTGTTTTAGTTTGGTAAGACTGCATTTAGTTGTGAGAGTTCCAAATGTTTTCCCCAGTTCAGTTTGTGTTTTTGACTGTACATGAATAATTCTAATAGCTTAGCTTGAAGCATTCAAATTTCCATGGCCTAGAACTCAACAGTTAATACTTGTGATATAGCTGAAGGCAACAGTTTTGAAATTGTTTAAAAATAGTGTACAGTTTAATCCCCCTAACACACTAACAATGTGAGGAGGTGCCTAGCACTCAACATACATGAGCAGACATGCTTCTGAGGTTATACACCATGAAATAAAGGCACAGCAACTCTTTGTATTTACAGTATTTCTATTGTGTCCATCATGATGGTACTTATGTGACATTTTATTTCAGTGCACTTTGTCCTTTACAGAGAGTAAATTTCAATAAATGCAATAAGCTTTCATTACACATTAAGGATCAGAATCTAAAGTTGAGATTCAGGAAGGCAAATCTCTGGTCCCTAGGATGCTAACTACCACATTGCACATACTGAAGTGTCACTGTTACAATTCATTTTTTCCTCAAAAATTGAATTGCTTTCCTTAATGTACTAGTCACACTTTAAATTAAACCTACTGAATTTGAAGAGTCAAGCTTACTTTTCACATCTCTCATTTTGGACAGCTGAGAGTGGCCAGATTCATGTTTGTTAATTGTGAGTTTATTTAATTTGCTAGTTTCAAACAATACGGTGCTGTGCTACTGCAGGGGAATTATGTTTTGTAGGAAGCCTGTCTGTTGATCTCAGGTTTTGTAAAATATGGCTTCACACATTTACATCTGAAGTCAAATTAGACTTGATAGGGCCTCTTACATTTGCCGTGCACAAAGATTCACTTAATGTTGCTGACATGCAGAATTTCCTGACTTTTTCAAAGTTGCTTTCAGTCTTATCTTCCAATCAGCAGAGTATTTTGTACCAAACAGTGAGAAAGAGGCTGTGTGGATCAGGTGAGGGTTTATATATATAAAGCACCTTGGACATTCTATTACAGATGTTATAGAAAAAACAGCAAGGATAGTGGGAATTTCACTAATTACAGGCCACTTAAGTCCTAAAGGGCCACTGAGGTCTGACTTAAGAACAGTTAGTGGTGCCTTTAAAAAGTAAACTAGCCATCTGCAGTCAAAATAGCCAGGTCACCAATTGCCCTCCATTACCTCTTGTCTGCCAGGTCAGTTTTATTCCCCACCAACATGATGATGACATCACTTCCTCGCTCTGTTCGCACATCGTCAATCCACTTGGAGGTTTGCTGGAATGAGTTCAGATCTGTGTGAAGCAGGGAGAATCGAGCATGTTAACTAGCAGTTCTTTCAAACAAAGGGATAATGGAACACTTCCAAAACTACCTGCATCTTTACCCATAATGTTTTGCCAATTCCCCAAACACTGCACAGGTGACATCCTTAGATTGCTTCTTGTCCACACAGAGAAGGAAAGAGACAGTTATGTTTCTAATGTTAACTTTCTGTAATAATTCATGACTGCATATATACTAGCTTCTCTCTCTAGCTTAGCATTTCAAATACGAGACATTAAAGTACCACTCACTTGTAATGTCATAGACTACCACAGCAATGGTGGAGTCACGAATGTAGCTGGGAATGAGGCTGCGGAACCGTTCCTGGCCTGCTGTGTCCCAAAGCTGTAGCCGAACCTGCTGGTACCAGGGCAGAGAGTACAGAAAAAGCAGAGAGAAAAAGAAGAAAGGAGAAAACTGTCCTTTAGAGACAAGGCCATTTGCCAGAATTAAATGTTTACAGCTTTCAGTATGGGAATTGGGTTCTTGCCTTGCTAACCAGCCCCTGAACGCACACAAAGAACAATGAACCTAGCTGATCTATTTTAGACATAAGATGACCTATGAGCCCATGAAGTTCACCCTCCCACTCCCCATACCAAACCAATGAGCTCTACTTTAACACTACAGTCATTCCAACTAAAAAGGACTCTCATTGGCACTCATCAACACTATTTAACACCATGAAAGCTGGTTAATAAGTAACCTACCAGGCTAGCCTTTACCTCCAAGGGAGGAGCAGGCTGCCTCCACAACACACCTAGCCTAAAGAGCTAGAATCTCAGATGTGAGCCCCTTGTGCAGTTCTCACATTTATTCTCAATGAAAAGGGACAAGCTCTTCAGAAGATTCATACAACATAATGAAGATTCATACAACATAATCAACGTCTCCTAAGTATCAAGCATCCAAAAGAGGGTAATTGGGGATTTTCACATAATCTTTGATCAAGAGGTTTCAGCAAGAAAGAAAGCACATGCAGCAAACCCCAGTCCACAAATAGCATTCAATGCTCCCCTTGCAGGAAAACCTTAAAAGCAGAAACACACGCTAGTTTTATTGGTAAGAAGAGAGCAATTTCATCTCTAGCACAGCAATCATATTAGCTCAGTCAGAATACCCAAAGCACAAAGGGGCACTGCTTTGTACTAGTGTCCCCTGATGCCAGAGGAAATCCAGGATAGTGAATCCCATTCACTAAGCTACAACCGTATACCTCAAGAGTCAGGTCTGAGACTTTTACCCTAGGTCCATTCCTTAGCTTCATGATGCACTACCATGGTGTCCCACACTGCTGCTGCGACCCCCCTCCCATTCATTCATGCAGCTTTTAAACAAGATGGAAGTTTAAGCTGCTCCAATCTCTAGTCTTGTAATCATAAGCAAAGCCATAGGACGAACTACTGAATCAAAAATGGTGAGTACTGGATGGTAAAGCCAAGTAAAACTGCTGCTTGAACAATATGGGGGACCACTGGCCTACCAAACAGTTTGTGTTTGACTAGGCATAACAATTCATCATCAAGCCATGGTCTGACACTTAAAAAGGCTTCTGAGGCTGTTTGAGAAGCAAAACAACCCTGAGGTGATTGGATAAGGTGTGTATGTGTGGGGAGGGAGAAACAAAAAACCCAGAACAATTTAGCTGCAATACCGTTTACCCACCAGAAGTCAAAAACTAATGCTCAGCCAGTTTTTGGGAAAGTACAGGTTGGATCCAACCTGGTCCGGCACCCTTGGGACATGACCAGTCTCAGATGAGAGATTTTGCTGGACCAGGGGAGATAATTTCTGGCCCCCTTGCCACGGCTCCCCCAGACCTGGCCTGGCCACCAGACAGAGCCTGTTCCCTAACCCCACTGCCCCTCCCTATCCCAGGGAGCCCCGCTGTAGCACGCTGGGCTCTCAGCCACCAGCTCTCCACTGGGACTCTCTGGTCTGGTAACATGTTGCCAGACCAGAGAACCCCGGTTTAGAGAAGTTCAAAGAGTATAACAAAACCCTAAGCAGTGCTGTGCCTGGGCTGCGCTGCAGATCTTCATTCAGACATTCCCCTTCCTCAGTTTACCTCTGGTATGCACTAGTTGGCCAGACTCCTTACAGTACAAGGCAACAGAATTCAGAAGCACTACCACACTGTATGGAGAAAATGGACCTGCCTGATTACACAAAAGCCCCAAACCCAGCAGTGCCTCACTTACTACTCATGCCTACAACATATCTGAAAGATGTCATTGAGCGGTTCCAGCACTCATTCTAGATTTCTTCCTCATCACTTCCCCAAGGCCAGCTGAACTCCTGCTCTGTCAGCTTCTCTCAGCGGGCACCCACATATGTGCAACAGCTCTGCTGACCTTCTAGTCTGTTTTGACTTATTGGAGCCCTTCTAAAGGGCTTGGAGAAGCTGAAGTTGCTGTTGAGACAGACTGCACATTTATTTTATTTTGGTTAGTGTGGGGAGAATAAGGGAAACAATTATAAGATCTTTCCTATCCTCAACTCTCACCATTTCAATTGGAGCCGGGGCTGTGCCAGGGCAATCTTTCACTCCAAGGCCAAACAGAACTGTAAGCTTTTCATAGCCTGCGGCAGACCAGGATGAATAGCATTTTATGCCTCTCACATGGAAGGAGTGGGGATGCAGAAATATCATCCCAGACTTGCAGTTGTGCATCCTGTCTCTCAGACTCCAACTTCACCTACGGTTGCTCCCAATGTATATTGTTGTCTTTGTCTGCTCTAGGAGACAGCGTCTCATCCCTGGCACGGACCGAGTCCATCTACTGCAGGGCTACTCAACATGCGGACCACAGCCCTTTTGTCTGCAGCCCCTGGTGCTGTTTGGATTTATGTGGGGCTCAACATGTGGCCCATGGGTGGCATCCTTTACATATGGTCTCCACTGGGAACACGCTCCACAATGGCAAGGTGTCTCTCAGGCGCAGTGAGTACTGAAAGACGCAAGCAGACAGGTTGGCTGGAACAGATGGGTACAGGATGTCTGCGTTTCTAGCCTCCACGGAGCACGTGCCGGGAGCACCAAGGCATTGTGGGAATTGCTTTGTACCCATGCCCATTAGTGTGAAAGAAGCTATTGGCATATATTTGCATGTATATGCAACCACATTTAAGTTGCGGACCTCAGCATGTGCTGTAAGTATCATTGTGGCCCAAAGTTGAGTAGCCTTGCTCTAGTATAATGGGCATGCTTGTGTTAGCCTAACTGTAGACCCTTTGGTCTGGGGTAGCTAGGACCATGCCTCATCTATAATAAACCTGTCCTGGTGCCTTCAATCCTTATCTGATTTTGTGGTCTTTGGGGACTCTCTTGGAGTCTGCTGTGTTGACCATGCACATTTAGTCAACACAGTAAATGGGGGGAGCAAATGCATGAACACACGCAGTGGAATAGTTATCATCACTGATGAAGCAAGGCACCACAGCAGTGAATCCTGACTGCTACACAAATCATTGGGGGGAAATGCAACCAGAAAAGTGATCTTATTTGTTAAACATTTACGTACTCAGCACAGTCCAAGACAGAAGTAAAGGTGGTCCCCACACAAAATTCTGACCTCTAAGGATTATGGATCTGAAATTCTTGATTAAAGGAAAACTGTGAAAGAAAAATGACTGGGGCAGTGTTTTGTTTTAGGCCATGTCTACACTACAAGATAAGGTCAAATCTATAATGGCTAATTTCTGAACACCTGATTTTGCAAAGTCGAAGGCCCGTGTCCTCTATGGTAGCGTTCTCTGAAATGCTTCCAGTTCCACGCGCAGGGCCAGGTAGGCAGGCAGAATTTCAGAGTATCAATGCGTGGATGAGACGATGGTATAGAGAGGAGGGATTTAGATTTATTAGGAACTGGGGAAATTTTTAGGAAAGGGGAAAGCCTATACAGGAAGGCTGTGCTCCACCTAAACCAAAATGTTCTTATGTGATGAAGAATTTAATGTAGTCCAAAGTGGAACGTTCCCATTAAGGAGCCTATCGTCAAGAGTGATGCACTATGAGTAGCTTTGCATTCTGGGTTATGCTCCTGGTGCCTGCTGGGACCAAAACTGTGCAGCAGATGGTTATGGGTTCATGTAATCTTCATTGCATAATGCACTTCTCTAGTTCCTCCATCCTTGCTTGAGACCCACATGAAGCAGTCTTTTCATGCCCTTTTTTTCCTGGTTGCCCATACAGGTGCCACAGCAGCACAAACATAGATCCTGTTTTGCATTAAACCATTGTGATGCTGATGACTGTGTTTGTGCACCGTTGAAAGTGTACACATTGCTACACCAGGAAGAGGACAATGATGACTCTCAGTTTAGCATGGAGTTGCTGCTCATGCAAGCCCTGGCGCTGATGTAAGCACAGCCGCCAGTCAATTAAGTGGAATGCAGGTTCCAGTGCCGTGAGACAAGTACAGACTGATGGGACTGCATTTTGATGCAGAGATGGGATGATTAGCAGTGCTGCAAAACTTTCAAATGCGTATCGCCACCTTCATGGAACCTCGTGAATGGCTCTCCTCTGCCCTGAAGCACATGGACACCTGAAAGAGACCTGGTCTGACCATGGAGAAACATATGGCAGTAGCCCGCTGGAAGCTTGCAACACCAGACACCTATCAGTCAGTGGCGAACCAATTCACAGTGGGGAAATCTACAGTGGGGGCTGTTATACAAGTAGTCAAGGCAATCAATAACATTCTGCTTCAGAGGGTTGTGACTCTGGGAAACCTGGATACCATAGTTGGCAGCTTTGCTGCCATGAGATTCTTTAACTACAGTGGGGCGATAGATGGAACACATATCCCCACCTTGCCAAGAAGTACATATAGTGCAAGGGGTCTGCTCTATGGTGCTGCAAGCACTAGTGGATCACAAGGGCCATTTCACTGACATGAACATGGGATGGTCAGGAAAGATGCAGGATGCCCAGATCTTTAGGAACTCCTGCTTCTTCAGAAGGATGCACACTGGAACTTCTTTCCCCAAACAGGAAAATCAGAATTGAAGAAATGGAAATGCCAATTGTGATTCTTGGTGACCCATCCTACCCCCTGCTCCAATGGCTAATGAAGCCGTATATGGGCAGCTTGGACCCCAGTAAGGAGCAGTTCAACTACAGGCTGAGCAAGTGTAGAATGGTGGTTGAATGTGCTTTGGGGCACCTTAAAGGGTAAGTTTGGGAGTCTCTTGACTAAGTTGGACTTCAGCAAACACAACATTCCCTTTGTGGTGTGAGCCTGCTGTGTGCTTCATAATCCGTGCAAGAACAAGAGGGAAACTTATCTGGTAGGGTGAGGGGACTGAGATAGAGAACTTACCCAGAAACTTTGAGCAGCCAGACACCAGGACAACAAGGATAGTACACTACGGACAAGCACAAATCAGAAAGGCTTTGAAGGGCAGTTTTATGAATGGTCAGTTTTGAGACTCAAGCACATTAATCTCAACAAGATGCCCCTACATTTACTGTTTGCACCTTGTAATCCCATGTTCCACCTATCCATGATGGAACCTGAAAGAGCTGGGGGAGGAGGTGTGTCAGAAATGCACAAAGACAGCCTTTTGCCTCCCAAGGTCCCGCCCCCTTCCTGGGGATGGATGCTATGAAGCTTCTGTTTGCCTCCTTTGCCTTGTGGTAGGACTGCCTCAGCCCCTTTATTTTGACTCTGCACTGCTGGAAGTCCCTGGAGTATCCTTTGGCCACTAGGCAGTTTGTAATCTTTGTGTAAATGTCCATGTTTCTTTTACTGGTTCGGAGCTATGCTCAGTGAGGTTCAAGATCATCTTCACACTCTACAATGGTGCTCTTTTGTGCCCCTGGGACTTGAAATATTGGAAGTCATGGAAGTATTAGAAGCCATGGCTAAATGTGCCACAATGTGCTGCTCGCTCTGAGATGTGCTTGCAACACTGGCCATACAGGAAATGAAATTCAAACTTTTCCCAGGGCTTTTACCTGTTCACTCAGAGAGTAGAGGTGAAAGTTCTACCCAGAGAAGTCAGAGTGGAGCACAGTGGGATGCTTCCCGGAGGCCAACTACCTCAACTTTCGTCAACACTGCATCTATACTACCATAAAATCAACCAGGCAAGGTTAGGAATTGCATTATTCCTCATGAAATCAGGAATAACCAAAATAGAGTTCAGTGACCCTTAAGGTAAAAAATACAGGGTTGGTAGTGTGGACACATTGTTTAGAGAAAAAAAAATCAAACATGCGGCTAAATTCGTTGTAAACTCCTTGTGTAGACCAGGCTTTAGGTCTTATCTATACTATATTGCTTTACTGGTATAACCCTCTTTGTAACACTTCTGCAGATGAGACTTTTTGATTTCCCAAGTGATAAACTAAATCTAGAAAAGGAACTAATTCTAATAGTGGAATAAGTGTCTACCCAAGGAGTTATGCCAACACAATCATCAGTTTAAATCCACCTTTTGTTTATATCTATCATATAGACAAGACCTTCATTTTAATTTAGAGGAAGTTTGAATGATGAGTGTTTTCCCTTCAAACTTATTTACCCTTTAGAAAAGGGCCTTCAGATCTGACCTGCCAATGTTTCATCTCTGAGCCCTACACCCCTGGGAGACGGGTTGAGGTGGGGAGATGATTTTGCAAGCTGCCCACGCCTGCAAGCATTCCTCAGGCAGCTCCCACTAGCCAGTTTCTGGTCAAAAGGAGCTGCAATATTATGCAGAGGGTGGGCAGCACACAGAAGATGCACATGGCCCCAGCAGCCAGCTGCTTTGAGCAGCATTAGGGGGTACGGGAGGCAGGGAGCCTGCCTGAGTGTCCAGTGGGCTGCTGGCCGGGAGCTGCATAAGGTAAGTAACTTCTGGCCAGAGCCTACACCTGGCACTCCCCACCCTCATCCCCCCAACTCCTTGCCATAGGTCACAACCCAACCCCTCATCACAACTCCCTCCTAGACCCTGTCCCCTTCTCCTACATCCCTTCCCCAGGTCAGAATCCTTTTATGCACTCTGTATCCCAAGCTCCCTCTTGTATCCAACCTCCACTCCAGACTCTGCACCTCCTCCATTAACATAGAAAAGTGCAGCCCTTGACCACTTACCAAATTCTGGGAGTGGCCCCCCCATCAAAAATTATTGCCCACTCTTTTCCCCCCGATTCAGATTTCACTTCTTTGGAATCTTTATCATATTCCAACTAGTGCTCTACTTGTCGAGAGAAATCCTGCCTTTCTAGTGTTGAAACAAGTAGATAAAAAGCTTAAAAAAACCCTTTAAGGCCTTTTTTAATATTACAGAAGGATATAAAAAGGCATAAATCCAACTCACACACATACTTACCCTTTATGGGTCACCTTTTAAGGTTTGAGATTCAGGTAAATAGCGATCAATTATTTCCCAAATCCTTAAGAAGCTTTGATGGATTTACTTGAGACAGTGGGAAAGAAAGGACTCTGGCTACCTCTCCCAGAGGCAGCAGATCCATCCACAAAACACCTGCAGTCCTCTGGCTCTGAGCCTAGCCCCATCCCATATAGAAACGAGCAGAAGGCACAGTTACCAGCAAGGTCCCTGTGCAGGAGCTCAGGCTCAGTACCTACTTGTAAAATCAAAGACAACGACCGTGGTGGCAGAGTCACAGATGTAGCTGGCAATGAGGCTGCAGAACTTTTCCTGGCCGGCTGTGTCCCACAGCTGCAGCCTGATCTGGGAAATGGAAAAATGTGGGGTGGGGAGAAAGTGGAAGAACAGGAAAAATGGAAACAAAATATAACCAAAACCCAAATGAAATAAAAATATAACTATTTTGCAGGGGAAAAAATGCAAACAAACATTAAAAGGAAAGTTAAAATGGAACAAAAATGCAGTGCAAAAAAAAAAATTTAAAAAAATGAAGTGTGTGGATGGTACATCTCATCCATAAAATGGCCACATCTAAAATGGCAGAACCATCACACAGCCTCCATCTCTACACCAACCCACTGATCTGTGACACAGATCCTATTTTGTTTTCCTATAAAAATCACTTCTTACAGCAACCATTAGAGTTTAATCATGTGTACCTATGTCACTTCATGCGGACATTCAGACACAACAGGGCTATCCACAACGTTTGCTGCCTACATATGATTGTTTGCAGCAGGAATGTTAGAGTGTAACCCAAGGGTGGTCAATAATTTTAGCTGGGAGGCCACTTCAAAAATTTCTGAAGTGGCCTTGGGGTGCCCCAGAAGGGGTGGAGCCTTGGGCAGAAGGGGCGGGGCCAGGACACTTCCGTGCTTCCCAACCCACACTGATTGACCCTGATTGACCTGGGGGTGTGGGCAGGGGCGGATATAGGGCAGGGCGAACGGGGCGGCCGCCCCGGGCCCCGTGCTTAAAAAAGCCCCGCGCATGTACCGTGGCAAAAGGGGGGGCCCCGCGGAGTTACGCTGCCCGGGGCCCCGCAAAACAGTCATCTGCCCCTGGTGTGGGAAATGCATGAAGTCTTTGCCCCTGCTGCTCCGCCCCCCTCTCATGATCCCTCTAGGTGCCTGCGCTCCTGGCAGCAGGCGGAGACTTCACACGGTGCCCCTGACATCAGGTCAATCAGGGTCTGGGCGCAGGGGGAGCACATGAAGTCTCCGCCCCTCCCCCCCCATCTCCATCCTGCAAAAGGCACATCATGTTTAGAGTCAACTGCCAGCTACTCAGCTGTCAGTTGACTCTAAGCACCGCATACCCCTTGCAGGGCAGGGGTAGGATAGGAGACTTCATGTGCTGCCCCTCACCCCGCAGGCCCTTATTGACCTGGGGGCAGGGAGAGCATGCAAAGTCTCTTGTTCCATGCCCCAGCCCTGCAAGGGGCGTGTGGTGCTTAGAGTCAACCCTAGCGGTTGACTAAGTGCCGCATGCCACTGGCCGGGGAGGAGACTTCATGTGTTCCCCTGTCCCCAGGCCCTGACTGGCCTACGGGGAAGAGGGAGCAGCAGGCATCTGCAGGCTGGATAAACCCACTTGGCAGGCCAGATCCAGCCCACAGAGGCCCTTTTGTCCACCCCGATGTAACCGATTAACCAATAAGCAGATGTTCATTGGTTAATGGTATTGGTTGCACTCAGCCGGCTCCCAGGTAGACAGCAACAGGGCAGCAAAGCCCACTCCCAGGGAGCCAGGCAGGTAGGCTTCACTACAGGCTCTGCAGTATAAAGCTGAGCTTTATACTGCAGAGTGCACAGCACATGTAACCACTAACATTTTTAGCAGATATCTAAGAACAAAACATAAAAACGGCCAAAGGTCCATCTAGCCCAGTGTCCTGTCTTCCAACAGTGGCCAATACCAGATGCGCCAGAGGGAGTAAACAGAATAGGTTAATCCTCAAGTGATCCCTCTCCTGTCATCCATTTCCAGCCTCTGGCAAACAGAGGCTAGGGACACCAGTACTACCCAGGCTGGCTAATAGCCATTGATGGACCTAACCTCTATTAATTTATCTAGTTCTTTTTTGAACCCTGTTAAGTCCTGGTCTTCACAACATCCTCTGTCAAGGAGTTCTACAGGCTGACTGTGCACAGTATGAAGAAAAGCTTCCTCTTGTTTGTTTTAAACCTGCTACCTATTAATTTCAGTTGATGACCCTTAGTTTTTATGCTATGGGAACAAGAAAATAACTTTTCCTTATTCACTTTTTCCACACCAGTCATGTTTTTATAGACTTCTATCATATCCCCCCTTTTCTAAGATGAAAAGTCCCAATCTTCTTCATATGGGACTTGTTCTAAACCCTCAATAATTTTGTTGTCCTTTTCTGAACTTTTTCCAATGCTAATATATCTTTTTTGAGATAAGGCAACTATATCTTTACACAGTACTCGAGATTAGGGCATACCATGGATTTATATAATAAAATATTCTCTGTCTTATTTTCTATTCCTTTTTCAATGATTTCTAACATTGTTTGGTTTTTGACTGCTGCTGCAGACTGAGTGGATGTTATCAGAAAACTATCCATGATCTCTCTCTGGAGTGGTTATAGCTAAATTAGTCTTCATCATATTGTATGTATAGTTGGGATTATTTTTGCCAATGTGCATTACTTTTTGAGTTTTTGGCTAGCTGTTCTTCAAACTCCTTTTTGGCTTTTCTTAGTATAATTTTACACTTAATTTGACAGAGTTTATGCTCCTTTCTATTTTCCTCACTAGGATTTAACTTCCACTTTTTAAACAATAACTTTTTCATCTCTCGTCACTTATTTTTACTTGGTTAAGCCAATCTCACTTTTTTGGTTTTCTTACTGTGTTTTTAAATTTGGGGTATACAATTAAGTTGGGCCTCTATTATGATGTCTTTGAAAAGTTTCCATGCAGCTTGCAGGGATTTTACTTTTGGCATTGTACCTTTTAATTTCAGTTTAACTAACATATTCATTTTTGTGCAGTTCCCCTTTATGAAATTAAATGCCATTGTATCAGGCTGCTGAGGTTTTTCCCATCACAGGGATGGGAAATTTTATTACATTATACTCACATTATTTCCAAGCAGTTGTTATATTTACCATTTGGACTCGATCCTGTGCTCCACTAACGACTAAATCAAGAATTGTCTGTCCTCTTGTGGGTTCCAGAACCAGCTGCTCTAAGAAGCAGTGATTTAAGATATTAAGAAATTTTATCTCTGCATCCTGTCCTGAAGCGATGTGTACCCAGTTGGTATATAGATAGTTGAAATTTCCCATTATTATTGAGTTTTTTATTTTGATAACCTCTCTAATCTCATTTCATAGTCATTATCACTATCCTGGTCAGGTGGTCAATAATATATCCCTATATTCTTATGGAATAAGAATAGCATGGATTAATATCCATAAAGATTCTATGAGACATTTTGGTTCATTTAAGATTTTTACTTCATTTGATTTGACATTTTCTTTCACATACAGTGCCTCTGCCCCACCACCATGATGTGTTCTGTCCTTCCAATATATTTTGTATCCTGATATGACTGTGCCCCATTGATTGTCCTCATTCCACCAAGAAGGCACTCTAGTTCACCCATCTTATTATTTAGAATTCTAACGTTTGTGCATAATCACTTTCAAAATGTGTCACTATTTTTTATCTGTCTGCCATTTTCCGATGTTTCATTTGACTGTTTCTCATCTGATCTTACCCATATTTTACATGGTTACCATATTAAATGATTTTTAACACCCCTAGTTTTCAATCATACCTCATACATGGAGATGAAACCATCCTGAAGCCTGTCATAGGATTAGCTCATTATGGAGCTGAGAGAGACTTTATTTACTCTCATTAGAAGGTCTAAAGCACAAAGGTAGGATAATGCCTGAGGCACCAGCCATTTTTAATTGGGATGTCTGCTCTCCTGATATAGTGTTATCAACCTCCAAACTGGCCTGTCACTCATGTGCAAAATAGAGAGGATCCCACTGTGGAAAGATAGAATACCTACAACAAACAACACTGGGAGCCATTGCCTGAGAGCCTAACAATCAGGATCACCTGTAAACCCTCTATGCTCACTCAGATTTCATAGTATCCCACAGTAATTTATCTTGCCTCTTGATGAAGGCTGTGCCATCCATAACCAGTTTTCCACAAGAAAACCCCAGCCCTAAAAGTACCCAGAAAAACCTACCAGCCATGCTGATTTGGGAGTGGCACCCAGACAAGGGCAAGTGGAGCTTCAGTTCCAGACCAAATCTCTCCACACCTCAGCAGCCCATTCCTGTCCTCCATTCCAGGATCAGACAATTTAAAGATTCATAATATGAAGAACCACCAACAAGTACTTGAGAATTCAGCCTATTAGTGAACAATAATGGGAGGTGAAGGATAACGTTTCACCGGTCCTCCCACCTGCGGCTGTAGCTGTGCCATGGAGCTCCGTCTGACAATTATGGGTACTCATTAGGGTAAATGAGCTTCCTCAACACTCCACTTAGTTTGGTGTGTCACACACCCTATAAGCAAAACATTGTAAGCAGTATGTTTGTCTCTGTCTCCTATAGTCAAAGCCTGTGAATGGGTTTTTTTGGCAACGTACTTAAGAGTTGCTTTTGAGAATGAAAAGTACATGCACTAGGGGCTACAGACAGTTGTCTATTTTGTGTGCTAGTACTGTGCAGAATTGCTTTAGAGTTTGAGCATCTGGAACAAAGATAGCTTAGAGAGGATACATCAAAGATGCCAAACCGAATGTGTACCAAAATGTTAATTAGGCTACTGTGCACGCAGTGCTTCCATCCAAACATGGCAACTAGAATCTTGTCTCAGTCATGGCTGGTGCTAAAGTTTACAAGGCCCTGTGAGAAGAGACATTCAGACCACCTGAGAGCAAGTGTAATTATTCCTCTCTTATCACCCATTTTGTCATCTTTGCTCACATTTAACAGGCTTTATGGTTTTTGATGGTGCCTCTACATGACCCAGAAAGCTAGCAGTGGAAATAATGAGTGGGGAAGGCAGTTAGGAAATTCATTCTCTGCCATAGTGGACCAGAGGGATGTTGCTCTTGTTTGAAGATCAGGTGCAGAGGCAACATGCCCAGGGCCACCCGACCAGAAGGGTAAGCATTGCATCACTCAAGTGCAGCAGTGACTGTCTCCAAAGGAAGCCAGTTTCACCTGCTCAGCCAGTAAAGAGTAGTTATTTGAAATTCAACAGGCAAATATATCAAGAGGAATCTAGGTGTCGCCTCTATGTACAGGGGACCTCCTGCAGACTACACACTTAGCTGTGTTGCTTCACTGAACATTTTCCTTCATTCACTGATTTTGTTCAGATATATATTTCAGTTATCCCAATGCTATAGATTAGAGTTATGTTACTGACATAACCAGCCACCTGCCTTGTGAGGAGGGCCCTTGTTATCCTCAGAAATCTTCAGTGACTTCACAGAACAGAATCACCTCTGATCTACTTAGATTAGTTTATATCGACAGTCCCAGAGACAGCACTGTAGTCACCTATGAGAATGTGCATGGTATGCCTGTGATATAGCAGCAAAAAGGACAACATAAAGATTTTCTTTTCTTTTCTCAAAGCATATGGATTTGTGAACTTGACCCAATTTTGCTTAATGCTTTATCGGCCTTCCCCTGCAGCAACAAATAATATCACAAGTACCAGAAACAGAACCAATGGTTTGAGCCAGTACAACAAGAAACAGAATTTCATGCAAGACAGATTACTAGCCTGACCAGGTCCGACAATTCCTGTTATACACTGTCCTTGGAAAGGCTGTTGTGGGCCTTGGAGGAATGACCATTGCATGAACAGCCAGGCAGAAACATCGTGTACATGGGCAACTGCTGCTCTTGTGACTACATTTGCTAGATTAATTACAGAATCCTCACTCACCGTGCGATCTTCTAGATACATTGTCTTTGACAGGAAATCAATTCCAATGGTTGCCTGAAAAGAAAAAAATCTTAGTAACCTGCAATTTCTCCCCTTATACAAGGGTTCTTAGATAGTGTGTAATTGAATAGTTGTGTAACTGCATGACATTTTAGCGGTTACATGACTATTTGATAATCCCTAGGGGTAGGCTGGCAGCCAGTGCGCTCCTGGCCCCACTCCTGGGGAGCTCCCTGCCATTCCATGCTGCTGCCTCTGTATCAGAGGCAGAAGCACGGGGTGGCAGGCGGGAGCTGGTCCATGAGGGGAGCCAGTTTAAAAATCAGCTGAGAGAAAAGCAGCAGCAAGGGGTGGCAGCAGCGCCTATTTGGGAGAGGATGGGGAGAGGGGCGAGTTTCCGGAAGACAGAGGCTGTTCCATTGGCAGCAACCCCAGTCTGTGGGGAGCTCGGAGCTCCTACAGACAGGAGCTGGTCCATGAGATGCCAGAGCATCTTCTGTCTGCGGGGAGCTTGGACTCTCCCCAGACAGAAGCTGCTTCATGGCAGTCTCCCCTCCCCATCCCAGGGGAGGATGCATGTAGTCGACAAGAGTAACCGATAAGATCAGGCTTATCAGTTAATCATGTAGTCATCTACACGTTGATACACATTGACATCCCTACCTTATACTGATCTGCAAATATGTATTAGTCTCAAAAATCTTCATGAACTTCCAAATAAGGCTATTCATGTGCATTTAGTTGCCTCAGTCCATCCATGAGAGAATGTCTTACGAAGTATGACAGATATGACAACTGTCTGCAATATCTTTGCAAGATCTTAGTAAATTATGCTTAAGTAGCTTTGGAATAGTATTACAAATGAAAATCGTGAGTGTTTTGTGGGACTGCCTAGCTTCTCTAGGGAGGAGATGTGACCAATGTAAATAACAGGAAGCACTCTAAGCTTCAAAAAACTATTTAAATATAGTACGAGACAAGAAGGAACTTTTGGGGGTTAGAGGGCACTCCTGCAGAGTACAGAATGTCACACAGGTAACCAGAGAAACCCTGAGGTGGGGTTTGAAAAAAATGATCATCTACAAAAGCCCTTGGTGGATTTCAATTCTTTCTGGTAAGCTAATTGGTGGGTGTAGGTTTGTCTATGTTTATGTTTTCTTTGTAATGCTTTCACTTTAAGCGTGCTTGCTTCGAAAGGGCAATATGGGAACTCACAACTGTAGGCAATTACGTTGTTGACAGTCTCTGAGAAGAAAGCAAAACGCTGATGCTGAGTTGTCTAGGTATTCTGTTTTGCTGGGGAACTCACAGTGCTAGCAGGTAACAGTGTAGTCTCTGTCAGGAAGGCGAGTTACACAGGTTCTACATCTTACCTATCTACCCATAGCACCAAGATGTCATGGAAGATAGCCATTGGTGGACCTATTAGCCAAGACATAAGTAGTTTCTACCACAGTTCTTGAAAGGTCAGTTCCTCCCAACTAATGCAGGAATTTGATGAATTTTGATAAAAGAAGCAGAATCCCACTCACCTGATAAGTGTTGTCAAAACTGTCATACATAAACCTAGTGATCAGAGATGTCTTCCCAACTGCAGGAGGAGAGGAAAAAACAATTACTGTCACGTGGCAGATAAGGAGCAAGGCTGCCTCCCAAACAGACAGTATATTCAAATGATAACGCTTTTGAACTGACTGCACATTGTTCTTGCTACAACCTTCTTTAGTTTGTAAGGAATAGGGATGTAAGTGACTAGTCAACTATCCGATAAGCATATGCTTAGTCGCTCCCCCTGCCCCTTGCTGTCTATCAGAGAGAGGCAGTAAGGGGGCGAGCAGGAGCCGGTGCTGGGAGGGAGCTGGCTTAAAAGCTGATTCCACCCACCAGCATCTCCGCGTGGAGGAGGAGGCAGGGGAGCAGCAGGGAACTGGCAGTGTTTCTGCCTTTGAAATGTAGCAAGAATGGAGCTCTTACTACATTTCAAAACCAGAAGTGCGCAGGAGCAGAGGGCAAGCCGGGGACTCAAGCAGTCCCCCATTGGCCCCATACTCCCTGCTTTTGAAATGTACAAGAGCCCCCCACCCCAGGCTCCTGTACATTTCAAAAGCAAAGCGTGTGTGGGGAGCTACTACTTGAGTCCCCCGCTCACCTCCTGCTCCCATGGCGCTTCTGCTTCTGAAATGTAGCAACAGCAGGCAGGGCTCTTGCTACATTTCAAAGGCCGAGGTGCCCTTATCAACTAATCGAATAGTCAATGCAAATTGCTTCAACTATTCCATTAGTTAATTAATCTAAATTTAACATCTTTAGTAAGCAACTGTCTATACTACAATATCTCGTAGGAATATGAATGTTTAACGGGTGATGCTTACTGGTTACCATTAACTAGTGGAAGCTGGAGCATCCTCACCTACTACAGACAGCATGCTCGCAAAGCCCACTGCGGACGGGTGGTGCTCTAGGTCAAGAGGAGCAAACCCCATCTGCAGTGGGGGGAGCCCACTCCAGCCCAGCTGCAATTGGTGGGTGGGAGCTGCTCCAGCCCACCTGGGCTGGAGTGCCCCCCCCTTATTCTATCTAATTGGTTAACCATAATGTTATGTTTAACTGGTTAACCAATTACACAGGATTTTACATCCCTAATGCTTAAAGCACATCAACGTTGCAGAACACAATTGCAAAATATGATTATTCCCAAATGTGTTTAAGTAGTTGTTTTTCAGCATTAACTAGGACTGATAGTTCAGTGTTAAGAAGTGTCAGAAGAGTAGTCATGTTAGTCTGTATCTTCAAAACAGAAGTCCCATGGCACCTTAAAGACTAACACATTTTTTTTATTGTAGCGTTAAGAAGCTCCATAAGGGAGCCTGGTACAGCTTGAAAAGGCAGTAGAGAGAGTCACTGCAGTATGGGACCTTGAGGTAGTGGGGCAATTGTGATGGTAAGAGTACATAAGAAAACTGAATGATCTCATGAGGCAAATTCCCCAATGGGGTCTGCAGAGTGCTTGGGTTGTCCATGGAGAGCTGATTAGTGCTGGCTCCCTCTCCATTCAGCTACTAAACAATGCTTAAGGAATGCTAAAAATACACTGTTTTCCTAACATTAACTATCTGTGTTGGTAATGGTGTAGTTTTACAACTGCTTATCTTCTCTGTGGAATGGATCGGAAGGGATCCATATTAAAATATGGAAGCACTTGCTAGCTCCTTTCAAAAAATTATGTTCTTTTCCCGTGAAGAAAAAAGGAAGAACTTGTGGAAAGAGAGGGTAATCAGAAGCAGTGGTGCAACTGAGAAAAACAGATACAAGTGAAGAACCTTAGGGCTTGATTTCATACCTGGTATGTAGGGATGTTAAATACTGGTTAGCAAGTTAATCGAGTAGTTGATGGAATTTCCATCGACTGCTCGATTAGTCAATAAGGAGATTTGCTGTGGCTCTGCTTTTTAAATGCAAGGCTCTTGCTACATTTCAAAGGCAGAGGTGCCCTTATCCAGCAATCGAATAGTCAATGCAAACTGCTTCAACTATTTGATTAGGTGATTAATCATTAGTAGACTAATTTTTAAAAGGCAGAGCCACAGCGGTCTGGGACTGGGTACAAGCCAAGACTGCTCAGTCCCGGCTCATGCCAGGTCCTCCACTGCACCTCTGCCTCCCACAGAGACAGTGCTCCCCCCAGCACCAGCTCCTGCTCCCCCACCACTTTTGCTGGGGGGGAAGCAACTATTCAAGTAGTGACTCAACTAGTCGCTTACATCGCTACTCTTGTAAACAGATGTCGTTCTCCAAGACATCTGTTGGTCAAACTGTAACTAAGTGTAACAGGGCACTCAGTTACTGTCTAGATTTCCTTTCCAGTCTGGTCTTCTTCCTCTTGCACTCAAATGAAACCTCTCTTGTGAAAGTCTTTACTGATTTATTCCTAAATAGACTTCTGAACTGGTACTCCATCCTCATTCTTCTTGACCTATCAGTCACCTCTGATATCACAGACCATGCTATTCTTGGAATTTTATCCTTCTTTAGCTTCAGTGACTGACTTCTCTTTGTTCTCCTACTTCTCATTGCTCCCTCAGTATGTTTTTCAAAGGATTCTCCTCATGTCCCTAATCCTTTCAACTATTTCTGGGGGTTCCACTGGCTCCGTTCCTAGTCCTCTTTTACACACGTTGGGGGCAGGGAGCAGGTAGTCGACAGGATAGTCAACTAGTCACTCTCCTCACTCCCATTGCCTCGATCAGAAAGAGGCAGCAAAGTCAGAGGGGGAAGAGAATGGGGTATTTCTAAGTGGCAATGCCACGTGGAGAAGGGGCCAGATCCTGGGTTCCATGCGGTGCTGCCGCTTTGAAATGCCATGTTCAGCTCAGGGCTAGCTGGGGTGTCCCTAGGCTGCATGCAGCGTTTCAAATGGGCAGCACCGCTTGGTGCCCAGGGTCAGTGAGAGAGTCCCCAGCTGATCCCAGGCTCCATGTGGCGCTGCCACTTTGAAATGCTGCAAGGAGCTTGATGCTGGGATCCCCACGGCATTTCAAACCAGCAGCACCGCACGGAGCCCAGGGTGAGTCCCAGCCGACCCAGGGCTCCATACGGCACTTCAAAGGCAGAGGCACCCTATCGACCAATCAATGCAAAAATGCATCAACTATTCGATTACTCAAAATTTAACATCCCTACTATTAACCATATTTTAATGTAAACTAAACCAAGTTTAGTTAAATTTTATTCAAACTTATGAAATGGTAATTTCTGTCCACACAGATCTGAAACAATATTATAGCACTTGGATCATAATTAGGCTTGATAAAATTCAGTTTTTAAAAATATCGACAGACAATATCTGCGTTTATTTTTGAACATTTTTTCTATTTTTATCAATTTCAGTTTTCACAGTTGTAGGAAATTAGGAGGGAGGAATCACATTCTTTAAATATTTATTCTTGAAACCCCTCTGTAAGATAGGGAGGCACTATTATTTTTATTTCACACAAGGACAAGGCACAGACACTAAATGACCTCCAAAGCTCACACAGGAAGCTTGTGGCAAGGTAGGAACTTGAATTGTGGGTCTTGTGAACCTCAGAATAATGCCCTAACCACTGGACAATCCTTCATAAATGTGAGTTTTCCACAGAGCAACAGGAAAAGCCCTTTCTGATTGCACTAGGGCATGCTGCCCCCTCAATTAATCTATGTTGAGCAATAAAAATGCATTAATATCATACAATTCTTCCACAAGTGCAGAGAGTGGGTTTCCTGAAATCTTTTAAACTACTCAAGAGCACCCTCTGCATGCAGCTCACAAACATTTGGCATTTCACTAAGCCTAGTATCTTTCAGCTTGTCAAGAGACTAATTTCCCACTAAGACCTTCAATAGCAATCTCTGTGCTTTATATGGGCATGTTATTGAAGCCTTGCACACTTTGAAAGTTAGCCAACAAAGGTGTAGAAATCTGCTTGCTTAACCCATGATAAAGAAAGGGAGCTTTTTTTTTTTAAAACACCTGCTCAAAAGCAAGTGAGTAGAATTTTGCAAGCTGGATAATGCCAACAGCAAACACAGTAGGCTATGTCTTAACTAACCATCTGAACTGATGGGACTGGACCACAATTGGTGTATAATGGTCAGTGTGACTACACTGTCCACACTAAATCATATTTTGAACCAATGCAGTTTTGTCCCCCATCCACACTCAGTCATTAGTAAAGCTATCTCAGTTGCACTACCATCTGGTATTCACTCCCAGTTCTCAACAGTGCTGAGGGAAACTGGATTTGGGGAGATCACAAGCACTGCACTGTAGAAGAGTAACAGAAGTACAATTTGCAACATTCATACTAAGCAGACACTTCCATCTGCATTGGCATCAAAATGGCAGAGACTGAACTACTGGTACCGGGGCCAAGTGATTTGGGAAAGTATGTGATGATCTGGCTGGAACACTAGTGCCTAGTCACCAGTTGTGTTACAAGTATGTTGACAGGAGCATGTGAGAACAGCAGATTCCCAGGGTGCACATTAGGTCTGATCTGTGTCTAAGGACTGGAAAGCTGACAGCCTGCTGAACACCCCACTCAGCAGTGTGGGGACATGGCCAGCCATCACCAGGAATGGTGAGCAGGGCTCAAATCTGTGTCTGGCCTAGTGCAACGAGCCCCTGAGCGACAAGGATGACTGCAGAGCACTTTACCCCCAACCACGAGCGACTAGCAACCACGGAAGGGATGATTGCAGCTCCTGCGGAAACCCACGGGGCCACACCCCGCAAACCTGAGACAGCCAAGTCAGTTTCTTCCGCTTGGCCACAGCGCAACCCACACCCCAGGGTCTGCCCCACGACAGGCAGGTCGCGCCCAGCTCCGGGTCCCCCTACCCCAGTGAGCCCCCCCGTACTCCAGGCACGGAGCCCACCCTGTCCCCAATACTCCCTCATCCCCCAGGTTTACCCCAGCCCAGGCACGATCCCTCCTCCCCCTCCCTGCCCCCCACCCACTGAGCCCCCCCCGCCCCCCCGCCCGGCCCCGCCCCGCCCCGCCCCGCTCCGCTCACCGCTCTGCTCGCCCAGGAACACCAGCTTGAACTTGCGCAGCGGGTTCCCGAACTCGCCGCCGCTGCCGGGCGCGGACATGGCGGAGCGGGGAGGCCGAGCCGGGACGAGGGACCGGGGAAAGGAGATGCTGCCCAGCTCCCACCGCTCGGGGACCCACCCACCGCTACCGCTTCGGGCGTCACTTCCGTAGACGCAAGGAAAACGTCACCCCCCTGCGCCGTATGCTCACCCGGGCAGGCGCGCTAGTGACGTATGATGTCGCATCAGCTCGCCAGTTCCTGTCATGTGACGTCACCGAATGCCGCTATGACATCACCTGACGCGGTGCTGTTGTTTTCTGTGGTAAGCGGTTCATAAACCTGGGGTGCGACAGTTGAACACCTTCCCCTAGGCGGTTAGCTGCCCCTAGCGGATGGATCCCTCCAGCTGTAACAGGGACCTCCCTCCTGCTGGATAGTGGGGATCCCTTTGCACTTTTAACAGGGCCCCCGCTTGGATAAAACAATGCACCGGTAACAGGAATCCCTCACCAGATTTTTGCCTAAAATCCCCCATACATCTATACCAGGTGCTCTGCACCAGCTGGATACCAGGGTTCCGCCTATGCACCTATAACAGGAATCCACCAAGTAGATGGATAGTGGGGCATCTACTCTAACCTACCCAAACGTACTGTAAACTGAATTCTTCCATTTGCAAAAACACTGTATTTTTAGCCTTCACAGACCTTGAAGACCTAGGTCACATAGTAAGACTGCTGATGTCCTGCACACCCTAATACAGTACTTCCAACATTACTACCCCAGTTGTAAGTTATGGACTGAATTTTCCTAGTGCAATCACAACTATGGTTGTAGTGAAATCTGAACTATAGAAATGAGGTCCTGTCTAAAAGTGGCTTTTGTTGCACTTATATAGCTGCACCAATGCAAACTCTCTTGTGTAAATGTGCAACACTGAAGTAGGTTCTCCAATGTAAACACACCTGCATAGAAGCAAGTCCACTTTTGCATTAGGGCAATACATAAGGAATTTGTTCTGGAAGAATTACTTTGATATGGTTACACAGGTGCAAATTTCCCTTATCTAGACAAATCATGACTCTATTTGAGGCAATGACATCTGTCTGAATTTGCAGACAGAAGCAGTAAATCTAAGGTGTGAAATGGCGCATTCATCTTAAATGGGATATTTACTCTGACGTCTAAATACAGTATAACAATTTACATCACTTGCTCATTTTAGCAGTAATGTCCAGCTCCCAAATTGTAATGCCTTTCTAGCTGCCAGAACCTATTTCCATCCTAGCTTCTGTGATGAAGTTATGCATTGTCAATCCAAACGTGTATTACCTTAAAATGAAGCACAGTATTATAGCATTGGAAGAGGCCTCAGGAGATCATCGAGTCCAAAACCCTGCCGAAAGCAGGACCAACCCCAACTAAATCATCCCAGACAGGGGGCTTTGTTAAACCAGGACTTAAAAACGTCTAGGAATGGAGATTCCATCACCTCCCTACTAGGTAACCCATTCCAGTGCTTCACCACCCTCCTAGTGAATTAATTTTTCCTAATATCCAACCTAGACCTCCCCCACTGCAACTAGAGACCATTGCTTTTTGTTCTGTCATCTGTCACCACTGAGAACAGCCTCTCTCCATCCTCTTTTGAACCCCCTTCGGGGGTCAAGGTAAAATACATTGCCTTTAATAAAACAATAAAAAAGTAGTGGATACGATTAACTTTACATATTTGGCGGAAGACCAATACATCAGTGGATACTATAACATGGTCTAACCTCACAGTTTTTGTGTGCTCTACAATCAGTGACTTCACTGTATTTCTGACAATAGTGGTCATGGTTCTGATTGATTGGCATGTTGGAATTCCTTCTCCTAAACTACACGTTCCTGAGAAGTTTGAACCTACTCAAAAAGACGGGATGGCTCATAGATCCTCTTAAAGGTAATCTTTGGTGGACACTACTGGTAGCTGCTATTCCCACATTACTCTGTACAATTCTCATTTCATGGACCAGCAAATCACAGCAGTAATCATAAACAGAAAGGAGCATAAGTTGAAGAAAGGCTGTGGCTATCATCTTGATCTGCTCATGGTTGGTGTTATGCTGGGGATATGTTCCATAATGGGCTTACCTTGGTTTGTGGCTGCAACTGTACTGTCTATAAGTCACATCACTGGCCTAAAAGAATCTGAATGTTCTGCACCAGGAGAGCAACCTAAGTTCTTGGGAATCCGGGAGCAGTGAATGAAGGGGTTAATGATATTTGTTCTGATGGGTATATATGTGTTCATGACCTCTGTTTTAAAGGTAAGAGATAATGCTTGCTCCAAAACACACCATGCGTATATTTTAATATCATTTACTGTTTGATAAAGAAAAAAAATGGGGGGAGGGAGAGATAGCTCAGTGGTTTGAGCATTGGCCTGCTAAACTCACAATTGTGAGTTTAATTCCTGAGGGGACCATTTGGGGCAAATCTGTCAGGGATGGTACTTGGTCCTGCTATGAGGGCAGAGGAGTCAAATCAATCACCTCACAAGGTCCCTTCCAGTTCTATGAGATAGGTATATCTCCATATATTTCAACAGAATTATTGTTTTATCTATTTAATTTTAAATATATTTTTAACATTTAAATGTAGCTACCTCAGAATTTCCACTGTCTATGCCCTTCAGAGAATCCCAGGAATCATGCTGCAGAATTTAGCTCGTGCCACAGAGCACTAGGCAGTGACTGTAGTGCTGTCATGAGGTTTTGGTCAACTGTTGTCACAATCACTGTTAAAGGTGGATGGCAAATATGACCCTGCTGGTTCCATCCTCTTCTTCATTTGGTACCAAATGGTCTGGGCTGAAGTGCAGTCAGCATATAATTACCTCAAATCTCACCCTTATCATGTTCTAGAGTCAGCTTTGCATCTCATCAGCAGTTAGTGACTGCAGTTTCATTAGCAGGTGCAGTAAATAAAATCTCCTTATATTGGTCCTCATAAGCAAATGATGCAGGCTGGGAATTTGGGATGAGAGGAGAGAGACCCCAACCCCATTAACATCATCTGGTTCCAGAGCAGGCAAACTAATACCACTGGACTGTAGCAGATTGATATGTGTAAGTCACAGACTTAGACCATAGGGCCAGAAGGGTCCCTCGTGATCATCTACTGTGACCTTCACATCATAGATCACAGAAATTCATTCACTTACTCCTGCAATAGACCCAAACCTCTGGCTGAGTTACTGAGAATTCACTGTTTATTCCAGTTCAAACTAGCAAGTTATCCATGCCCTGTGATATAGAGGAAGGCAAACAAACAAAAAACAGGAACTCTGCCAATCTGACGTGGGGAGAAAATCCCTTTTAAATGCTACACGTGATAACCAGTCAGATCTTGAGCATGTGGGCAAGACCCACCAGCCATTCATCTGGGAAAGAATTCTCTATAGTAACTCTTCATCTAAGGTCCCATCTCATGGTGATGGAGAAATTTGCTAACAGCAGTGACAGATGGGTCCTATGCCATTTTAGGCAACCTTAACTCATCAACCCCTCCATAAACTTTTCAAGCACAGTCATGAAACAAATTAGGTTTTGAGGCCCCACTACTCCTCTTGCAAGGCTGTTCCAGATCTGGTTACAAGAATGTATACAGCATATGTGGAACATTCTCCTTTAATAATGTATTTATAAGATTTGTGTGGATGTGACTCTTCCCAATGGGGTGTTGTCTACCTAGATGGTGTTGTTGTGAAAGAGACACAGGGACTTGTGCACTAACTTTTCCTCTAGCTTGTAAACTGATGTTATGAAGAAATGATCATGGGAAACCAAAGCCAAAATAAATAGATTCCAGCACATTTCCATTTAGATAGTTTTATTTATAAAGAAACTGCAGAATGTTGCAGAATTCTGGTGAGCAACAAAAACAGACTGTAACACATTTCCTTGACAGCATTCCAATAGTTACAGTTGCTAACAAATGGTGATAGTCTCACACCACAAATATAAGACTAGTACATCAGGAACTTTTCTAAAAAAAAATTCTGCCCCAAACAGGTGCATTGGAGTCGTCACTACTGCATGTTTTGGCTGGGTTGGACTGGGCAGCAGATTAGCTTTCTTCTTTATCCGCTTCCTCCTTTTCATCTTCGTCATCTTTCTCCCCCTGGAGTTTTTGGCGAGCAAATTCCTCAATCACAATGTCCTCCTCACTAGAGAGAAAAAGACAGCATTTGGTTTTTTCCCCCTCTTTGACAACACTCATTTTAGCAGTGATATCACACTAATGTCATAGTGTCGGTGAGCTTGAGGTCTGTGAGGGATCTTTTTGGTTCCAGGCACTCACAGGTGGCTCCATAAATGCACATTTAAATGAGAACAGGTTATTTACTAATGCATTTACCTAACAGATTTCTTACAAAAAGTATTGAAGAGTATAAGAAACCTTTTGCTTACCTTAGCTTGTCTATAGTCCATTTATAAACATGTCGTGGGGAGGCAGAGAGAAATTGAGACACACACACACATATGTTAGTCTGCAACAGGCATTCTGGAAGGACATATTCTTACTACTAGGATATTTCTATTAGACACATTCTGGGGCAAATAACTGAAAGGGGTTATGCATTTTATCTGCAGAGTTACTGTGGAAGATCAATAATAAACATGTGGTTTAGACATCATGCAATTTTATGAATACTTCTCAGTCTAGATCTCAAGACAAAGTCATACCTTCCATTATATTACACACATTGTGGACTTTTGTATTTAAAAAGTGACTCGCCTACATTCTGCTAAATAAACATCAGACATGGTCCACAGTGAGAGATGTTATGTGTGTGTTTAACTGCTCGGACACACAATTACAAAATAGGACCTTTGCTTTAGCCAAACATTAACCTCAAGTCTTGGCTGGGCATTGAATCATCAACCTTCCTCCACAACAAACCCATGGCATCATGAAATTGTGATATATGTGCCATCATAATATAGCCTACTGGCATAATGATGTAGTTGTATGTGCTGCAAGACAAGTTTGCAAGAAACAAGATGGTCCTGTCAAGATCTGGACAGGTGGCAAACTTAACAGGAGACCTCCCTTGGTACATCATAGACAGATCATGGTTAAAATGTAAGAGGGGACAGGTCTTAATGATTCAAAATCCTTTGGAAACAACAGATCCCTTTTTCGTGTTGTTGATGGTATCGTTAGTACATTGTGCAGAACATCATGGGAACCCAGTGATGGGCCAGTTTCAGAAAGTGTGGAAGCTTGGTTTGGAGAGAGAATAATACAAGTCTCTCTTTTTCAGGGTGCAGTGGAGCTTCCAGACCTGACTACATTGGAAAGTAGAGAGTTACAAAGAAAAGGGCAAATGAACTGTTTCTACCCTGGAAATGCTCTGAAGTTTGTTTCCATCTGGGTTGGAAATTCTCAGAGCTGAACTGCTTCACCAAAACTTAGGAATAAGTGGTGTCACTAGGGTTACTGACACCTTTATGAATATGAATGCATTTCCTCCCTGCTGCTTCCCAAGTGAAAACTGTATTCCAGTGTGATCACTTACCAGCAGTGGGCTTTGGGTGCATCAGAATAACAGGCAGCTCAACACCAACATCGCTAGAAGGAAAAGCACACTTCTATTAAAGGGGAGAATTATACAGAGATGAATGTGAGGGAAGAGTGTAAAAGCCTCTTAAATTCTCCTGAACTTAACAGCCTTTTCAATGGGCACAAGGAGAAGTCTGGCTGTCTCGGCTTAGACTTGCTTAAAGCACCCTGTTAGTTATGCAATCATCCCACAATGCTTTGCAACAATCAGATAAGGTTAATTATGATTTTGATTAACTTTTGTGGAACAAGGACAGGGTGGGGAGCAGCTGTAGGTTCTGCATTAGAAACAGCATCCAGCTCCTTGAATGACACTGCAAAAGACAGCTCAGAGCCTGGATTGGAGAGAGGTCAGGCTACAAATCCTACTTGATTCCTTCCTTCCTCAGCTTTGAGTGAAGTTATTTTAGTGTAAGACATCTGTTGGGTAATTGCACTAATAGCTGAATAGGGAATGCAAGAGGCCAGAGAAGAAGAACCACCCACTAGCAGGAACAGGAAAGTATCACACAAGCGGTGTGAGGTTTGACAATCTCCTCTTCATACAAGGTGTCTGAAAGCGTGTGGGTGTGTACGTGTTGCAGGTGTGAAGCTGTGGGGGCAGTTTGATATTCATTCCTATATAGTGAAAGGAGGAGTCATTATCTCTGAGCCCCATAGGATTGCAAAGCTCCATTAGCAAAGAACACTGTCAAATGACCCATTCTTTACCTTGAAGTGAGATCTCCCAGGATGCTGTGGGGATGAAAGAAAGAACAACAAAATTCAGCTGAAGAACAGTTCAACAAATACAAATGTAATGACTGAGTGGAAAATGTCCCCTTATGGGCAATGAGGCTTTTCATGTCATGTCAATGTTACCTGTGGTAGGTGACACTCTTCACGGGTCCCTGCTGTCATGGCACTCAGGTATCCCAGGGTGATGTGTCAAGAGTCCCATACTCATCACTCCATTACCCAAATCATTAATGAAAATACTGACTAGTATTGGACCTAGGACTGACTCCTGTGGTACCCCATTAGATATGCCCTCCCAGTTTGACAAGGAGTAATTGATAACTACTCGTTAAGTATGGTCTTTGACCAGTTGTGCACTCACCTTATAATACTTTTATCTAGACCACATTTCCTTGGTTTGCTTATGAGACAGTGAGGCACTAGAGAAGATTTAGTAAGAAAGTGAAGTGCAGGGGTAAAAATGGGGATATGACCTGGGAGCAAAGGGGTGGGAATCACTGAGAATCCAAGGCTTCTGGCTGGAAAGGAGGCCATGTGGATGATCTGATACCTTAAGTATTTATAGAGGTGCAGAGAAGGCCCCAAAGACAAACTAAGAAATCCAGTCATTAAGCTATTTCCCCGATCAGTACATGTTGATATTAGCAGCTATAATAGTATTGTGGTGATGTCTAGGAACTCCAGTCATGGACTAGGTACCTGTTATACTAAGGTGCTGTTCAAACACTAAGCTCATGGGTATAAGAGCTGTCACTCTATGTGCCCGTGAGATGCTCACCCTCCTCTGGACACCACCAGGTTGACCTTCACCTTGTAGGACACCAGGATCCCCAATACCTCCTTGTCTATCCCAGGTCTCAGTCTACAAGGAAAAGCATAGAAAAAAGGTCAGAAGATAACCTGGGATGAGCTATGCCTTGTGATCAGAAGGGGCTGAGTTTGTTGCTTGATGATTGTTTTGGTGGCTTAAACCTATGCCATAAAAAACTTTATAATTTGTGAATGTCAGAGGATTCCCTCTTGTGTAGAAGGAAATATCTGTTCAACTACAATGCCACACAGCATAAAGGAAGGAAAAACAAATTTAACTGAAAGTATAGAAGATTTTCTGGGGATACGTGGTAATTACCTCAGCTGGAAGTTAATCAGGACACTAGGGTGGATGCACCTGTTCTTGGGAAAAAGTGCTATGGGATCTTTTAAAGGTGTTGGCCAGGCTCATAGGTTCCCCCACACCTGCAAGATGGATCAGAGTGCATGTGTTCCCTTATCTCAGATTCACCAAATTCTTCAGCATGATGACAGTCCCTCCTCAAGAGGGTCTTAGAAACTGCTGTGGGGAATGAGGCAGGACAGGATTGAGGTACAGGCAGTCCCCGGGTTACGTACAAGCATGGGCGGATATAGGGCTGGGCGAACGGGGCAGCCGCCCTGGGCCCCGCGCTTAAAAAAGCCCCGCGCATGCGCCGTGGCAAAGGGGGGCCCCCATGGAGTTACACTGCCTGGGGCCCCGCAAAACAGTCATCTGCCCCTGCGTACAAGATAGGGACTGTAGGCTTGTTCTTAAGTTGAATTTTTATGTAAGTTGGAACTGGTACATATTGTAGGGGAAACTCTAGCCAAACATTTCTCCAGAGCTCAGTTTTATTGTCCCACACCTCACTTCCCTCAGTCCTTTATTCTCAAGCTGAGGTGTCTGCTGAGAAAAGCCGCTTCGCGTCTCCCTGGTCTGCTGGGGGGGGGGGGGGTGCTAGCTTCGCGTCTCCCTGGTCTGCTGGGGGGAAGCAGCTAGTGCGGGGTTGCCTCACCCCGTTTGTAAGTAGGGATCTGATGTAAGTCGGATCCATGTAACCCGGGGACTGCCTGTACTTAAATAGTGTGTAGAAGCCTGGGGCTGGACTAGCAGGAGAGGAGGCTGCAGCTCAAGGTTTGAGTACATAGGTATTGGCAGAACAGCACTGGATGGTACAGAGTGGGAATAATATAATTGTCTGGCAGAGACTGGTAAGAGAAGCAAAGAGATCAGCCAGAAAGCTGTGTTGGCAACATGGAGGCCTTTCTCTTACATGGTGGTGGAGGCCAGGTTGGTGTCCTCATGTTTGAGTTTGCCGTCAAGCGCCAGGCCACGCTTCTCACGGTTAGCTGATAGGCTGGGGGTCACTGTGTAGCTTTTGGAGAAAGTGGAATTGGCAGGCACAATCTCACTGAAAGGGATAAAGAGGGAAAAGCTCAGAACAGCCACCAGAGTCCCAACAGAGAACAGAGCAGTGACAATTGCACGGAACCCATTGGAAAGCTAGATTCCTGAGCAGACACTGCTGCACCATGGGATGTCTTGGGATTATGGACCCCAAGCAGATGCATCTGGGCAGAGTAAGGCCACAGCACATGCCTGATTCTTCCCCACGCTACTGTCTGTAGGCCCCAGCAAAAGGAGAATCTCTATTCCCACCCCCATGTCTGCTGTGTATGCCCCTAAGCTTCTCTGTCTCCTTTTTTTTCTCCCACTCTCCTTTCCTTTCTATCCCACCTCTCTCTTTCTTTCTCCTTCTTCTATTACACAGGAATCCCAGACAGGATCTGCCTTTGATCATCTAGTCCAGTATCCTAACAGACAGTGGCCAGCACCAGGTGCTCCAGAGAAAGCTGCAAGGACCTGCTGTGGTCAGCTGTGTGACTGTGTGTCCCCAGGGAAGGTTTCGCTTAGCTCCAAAGCTCTGTTGCTTTTTTCCTATTTACTATTAGAACTTTAGATATTCTTTCCCCGCTTTGAAATGTCATCTCCACTGCCTCCTCTGCTTCCCCATCTTTCTTATCCCACTTCTTTACTATCTCTCACACACACTATATTGGCCGGCAAAGCCGGTATATGGCCTGCTACCTCCTCTAACTTACTTTATCTCCTCCGTGCACACGATCTTTGTGTATTTGTCCAGCGAATAGAGAACCACGTCTGTGATCTGCTCGACTGGTCAGAGAGAAGGGGAACACAATTCTATCATGGCAATGACATGGGTATCATGTAGAGTGTAGCACATGCTATCCTTAGCTCTACACAAAGGCATGTGCAGGAATTTAAATGTGAGCACTTTTGGAGGGGCACATTAAGCACACACAAATGAAAGGCCCACTCCAGATTTCGCAGAACACCTCCGGAGGGGACACCCAGCAGCGAGGAGCTAGCCGCTCTCCTGCCAGCTGCATTCTCTGTGTCCCTGCAGCCCTGGGGGAGAGGAAGCAGCAGGTTGGCTGGCTCCTCCTCCACCGTCCCCCACAGCTGCTGCTTCTTCCCTGATGCTGGAGTCTCAGCACTGCTGCAAGACTGACTGCTGAGGTGGGTTAGGAATGGAGGCAGAGGCCATGTTTGGGACTACAGCAGCGAGAGGAGAAGCAGCAGGCTGCAGGGACACACTGAGATTGGGGGAGCTCCCTGCTTCCCCCCTTTGTGCACATCCCTGTGACACTGCAGAGCTGTAGCATCTCATGAAATAGTCATGAGTGAGATATTTGGGGGCTTCCCATTCCAAGGGGTTTTCCTAGTCATTCCACCTCTGAATTTCCAGGTTAGATAAAGTTGGAGCATCAGTGACACTTGCAGTACAGGCTCCTGGTCTCTCGGTTGTTTTACATCTCATCCATCTCTGAATGGCCTGAGCTCCATGGAGGCTAACAAAATTATTCTGTCTCTAAATTGTGGACTTAAACCATACAGAAAATCTGGTTCTTCTCTCCCATACATTAGTTTAAATGAGGTTTAAGTGCACTGAAGTCAGGGGAGCTACACTGGTGCAAGTGAGAGGAAAAGAAAGCATGGGTGTTTGGGGGTGGGGTGAGAAAACAGGTATTCATCCTTGTTCCCAACCAGCATAGCTCATCTATTGGACAAGTGAAGTTCTCCTTTATACAATCTGAACCTCACATAGGCGCTTTAAAGGCCCAGAGCACCTGGCTAGGGTATGGGGCATGAGCAAAGGGTAGGGCAGAGGGCAAAAGGAAGAATGTGGGGCAAGGGAGACAAGACTGAAGCTGAGGCTTGGGGATGTGCATCATGTTCTCTCTCACCTGATATTTTAATTTTCTTCACAATCTTGTTGGTGGTGTTGTTGATATTAATATTGACACCAATTGGGTCTCCATGGTAATAGATCTGTAATCACAATGGATCTGGTTACATTGCATGCTAACAGGAGTTGAAGAAGTAGCTAGATACTGTGGTGATGAGCAACAAAGCAAGGACCTAAATAGATACATAGAAGTTGACGGTACCATGGAAAGCAAGACCTGTAAGAGCTAGGACGCAGAGACCTCAGGGAATGCATATGCAAATGCACCAGGACCTCTCTTCTCCAAGGAGAAGATTACAGGAAAGATTTGAGGGGACCTTTATCTTCTTGGGCTTTTGGGAAAAGTCTATTTCCAAGCAGAAGATATACAGAAATAGAGGGGAAATCCAGTGAATTTTCAGAGTTTTAGCCTTTGTTCCAGACTTCCAGCCCAGCTAAACTCCTGAGTACTCACCGCAGGGTGAAGCATGTCTCACAAAGTACTGGCTGAGGTGAAGCCCCCAGATTAGTTGGCAAATGAGTGATGGATGCTGGAAGGCAGAGAGGCAGAAACTGTTCAGAGAGTACTAACGGGTCTGAGAGACCCAGGAGGAAGATTGCCTTCACAAAAGTAGTGTCTGTGACCAGAGTCCTGCAGCTGCTAAGGCGCAGAGGTGGGGTTCTGACACTCCAGAACATGAGAAGCAGAATCACACTAGCTCAGGAGGCTTGAGGGGGTGTGAGATCCTCTTCTGGAGCCTCAGTTTCACAGCTGAGCATTTTTGCTGTAATAGTCTCCAGCAGCAAAGGGAAAGACCAGTATGTACCAATCTGTGGGACAGGTCCTACATGCAAGAGCACAGGTGGAAGGCTTGATACAGAGGTACATACCTCCTTATCCAAAGAGGCCTCAAGGTGCAGGGGCTTGTCAGACATCATGAACTGCCTGGTGGTCTCTGACTTTGGTGCTGGTCCTGAATTTGTTGGGGCAAACTGGACCTTTCGGATCACCAGTCGAACTGAATTCCTGCAGGGATGAGAAATGGCCAGGCCTGTAAGCACAGAGACATTGGGTCTATCCCAGGGGGCCCCACCCAAAATTCACCCTTCTGCCCAAGCTAGAGCTAAAATAATGGAGAAAAGTGTCTGTTTGCTTCAATAGGTGGGCATCTCTATTCCCCTGCTCCAGGATGCATGGGCAAACTACAGTCTGCTCTTAAGAATCATCAGAAGTGGAAACAAGGCCTGGCACCTTTGACTCAAAAAGCATGAGGTAGGGCTGATAGAGGCTGAAGCCTGGGGTCTCCATTAGAAGTATAAACCCAAGGCTGCTCCCCTGAAGGGATTTGGCCTGAGAGAGGCGTGGGAGAAGAAGGGATGCACTAGAATACCTCTTGTGAATTTTCTCCTCTAGATTTTCAGCACAAAATCCTTTGACCTCAAAGTCCACACCACAAGCCTGAGGGAAACACAGATGGTTACAATAAGACTATTGCGATAGGACCCCAGGTAGAACAGGGCCCTTTAATTTCCATCAGGGATCATAAGTGCTGGAAGTTACGTTCATTCACCTCCCTTTCTCATCACATCAGCAAATATCAAACTATCTGAAGCACCTGTCCTGCATGAAGTGGCTATGTTACCTCCCTCCAATAGGTTCCTCTACCCCTTCCTCACCATCTGTATCATTCTCCTTGATGTCACAATAGAAGCAGCTGTGATTTTAGGAGTCCTAGAGTTGCGGGAGGTTGTTGGAGGCAGATTCTGAATTCATCCACCCACCACTGTGTTTTTCATTCAGCCTAATGATAGGTATAAAATGTGGAACCCAAGCTCACCTTTCCAAGATCATCTGGTCCTGGCTGGAGAGTGACTGAACAGGGCAAGTTGGTGGCCATCTGCAGGAGAGAGGAAATCCTTATCATGAACACCTAATCCAGCCCTGTAGAACAGCGCAATCACACTCTCTGTAATGTCTGACTCATGCTGGCACTGATAGGGGTGTCAGGAAGGGAAAATCCTTTGCTGAAATCCTCTGAGGCTTGGGGTTTATGGTGAGATAGATGTGTCCACGGCAGATATTTTGGTCACAGATCAGAGTTTTGCAGGTGAATTTTCTCTTCCATCATGGCTATAAACTAAAATAAGGGGTGGGCCTGAAGATTAGCACTCTAAGGGCACATCTACACAGCAGGGCTATAGCTGAAATAAGCTATGCAACTTGAGCTACGTCAATTGCATAGCTTAAGTTGAAATAGCTTATTTTGGCTTTTGGCACTGTCTACACAGCAGGAAGTCTGAAAAAGAGCACTCTTCCCCTGACTTCCCTTACTCCTCATACAATGAGGGTTACAGGAGTCAGAGTAAGAAGTCCTCCAGCTCAACATTATTTTGAAATAAAGGTTAGTAGTGTAGATGCACACTATATTATAGATGGAATAACACTGCTGTGTAGACATAACCTAAGGCATAAATGGAGCAAGGAACTTTATATGCACACAATGCACACTCAGGTAGCGCTTCATTCTAGGCCCCATAGTCCCTCCATAGCTTCTTATGCCCTTGTCAGTGACAAGGGATTTATGTCTGTCCCTAGGAAGCTTGTGTTCAAGCTGATGCTGGGGTGGGTTCTGCCCCAATCCCTTTTCCACTACCTCAGAGGACAAAATCACCAGGCTGTTCCCCCAGCAATATGGCAGCACTCTTGAGCTGCTGCAGCAGTGGATACTGCCGTGAGTTAACATCTTGACTTAGTTCCCACTGATCCTGGATCATTTGTTGGGGAGCATGAGAAGTGGCCCTTGCTTCACATCTCTAGAGCATCAGTTCACAGCAAGAGATAATGGGGAGCATGAATTCAAAGAGCCGTGCATGTCTAGAAATTCTTACCTGAAAAGTGAAGGCATAGGCATGGTCGCCTAGCTTCTTCAGCAGTTTTTCCTGCATGGGAGTGAGGGAAGTTGGTGTCTCTCCTGGCACAGGAGGATAAATCTGAGTGGTCAGGACATAGAGGTCCTTCCTGAAGGTCAAGCCAATGACATCCAGGTCATCTCGGCCATAACGGAATGCACAAGTCAGGATCACATACACTGGGACCAGCGCAGGACAGGTGGGAATTGAAAGAGAGAAAAGGAGATGAGCAAAAGGAATGAATGGAAATGCGGAAAGGGCAGGATTGAGATAAGAAAAGAGACCATGTTAATCACTCTTCAAAATTAAAAGTAGCTTCCATGTGCAGGCAAAAATCTGACCCAGTTTTCTATGGCTGGATCTATAAAGACTAGTGCAAAGATAGGGAGATCCATGAAATCCTTATTCAAACCTCTGGTAGCTTCAGAATCAGTCCCCAAGACAGGAAAGAAGAACAGGAAACAGAGACAATCTTTTATCTCTAGCTCAGGAAGGGTTGTTTTGAATAGGGAGACTCTGGTAATCACTAGGCACTTTAACTACTATCACAAGGTACAAAGAATGGTCCTTTGCACCAGTTTTCAGATTCTCATTATAGCCCCAACATGTGCCCACATATTTACTCTGGAGACACCATCACTGATCTAACTATGTCAGTTTTACGATCAAGGGCTCATATTCCTGTACAACCAGCAATGTGATATATGCCATTATGTGCCAACAATGCTCCTCTGCGATGTATATTGGACAAACTGGTCAGTCACTTCACCAAAGAATTAATGCTCACAGATCAGACACCAGAAATCTCCACACTCACACACAAACCTGTCAGCCAGCATTTCAGTCACATTGGTCATTCTCTTAAAGACCTGACAACATGTGTCTTACAACAAAGAGGCTTTAACACCAGATTACAGAGAGAGACCTCAGAACTTTTATTTATGCTATAATTCAACAGGTTGCGAATAGGTCTTAATCAAGATGATAATTATCTTACACATTACAAAGACAGCCTCCCCACTTTTTGAAACAAAAGACAGGACTATGCAACACTTTAAAGACTACCAAGATAGTTTATTAGGTGATGAGCTTTCGTGGGCCAGATCCACTTCCTCAGATCAAATTGTGGAAGAAAATTGGCACAACCATATATACCAAAGGGATACAATCAAAAAAAGTGAACACATATAAAATCTGATTTGTCAATTTTATATGTGTTCACTTTTTTTGATTGTATCTCTTTGGTGTATATGGTCATGCCAATTTTCTTCCACAATTTGATCTGAGGAAGTGGGTCTGGCCCACGAAAGCTCATCACCTAATAAACTATTTTGTTAGTCTTTAAAGTGCTACATAACTGCTCTTTTGTTTTACCAAGATCAGACTAAAACAGCTACCTCTCTATGATTATTGCTGCTGAGTTACCTTTTCTGTCCTTCAGATACTCTGGGTCAATCAAGACAACGCCATCTGCAAATAAGCACAAGAGATGCAGGTGAGCTCAGCCTTCATAGCAGGTGGGGTTATAAAGGTGTGTATGGCCTTTTAAAAATGCAAGTTATCCATAACATTTAGTCAATAAAATAAGCTTCTTTTTCCACTTGCAGAGATATATTAGTCCCATCCCACAGGAAATTGTATCTTGAAGAGCTGCTACCACTTCCTAAAACACGTCCAGACCTGTTTCCATTTAGCAACCAGTTTTCTCCATATACAGTCCTGCTTGACCACTGTCTACAGCTCAGGTGAGCAGCTCATGCTGTCATGGTCACACTGCTATTTTTAGTGTGCTAGCTCCAGCAGAGTTAGTGCACACTTATCTACCTTCCCTAAGAGGCTAGATTTTCTGCCTCTCCCACTTTTGCCTTATGGTACAGCTATTTGCAGGAATCCAGAATTTTGGCTTCTCACAGTCTTGCTGCTTATTCCCATGGAAAAATCACTGACCACTGGAACATATGGAGCTAAGCCATTTTACACCAGCTAAGGATTTGGCCCCACAAAACTTCTGTCTATAAAGTGACAGCCAACTACACAGCAATCTACTGTTGTGTCACATGCAGAGGATTCTAGTTTGCAGAATGGGATGGGAGAAGATAACGTCAGTGACGTTTCTCACCTACAGGTTCCACAGATTCGACATGGTCCACAAAATCTCTCTTCCCCAAGTAGATGGATAACTGGAGGCAGCATGAGAAAGGAGAAAAGAAATCAGAACAGAAAAAATCCAGGTTGTCTGACTTCATTTGATCATTGTTTCAAGTTTGTAGCCGTGGCTAGGATCATGAAATAGAGATCTCCTGATATGGTGATTACTCAAGTTATCAGAATAGACATTATTACTTAAGGAACTTCATTATATTAAAAAAAGCTCCCTGAAAAGCATCACAATAGCACCATGCTAAGAACATGAGAAATAGAGCAGGAAAGAAATTGGAGAGAGAGAGATTCCCCACAAAGGGGAATCCCCCGGTACAGTGTCTATAACATACATGTTCTTTCAAATCTCTCTTACTAGTTTCTGGACAAGCTAGATACAATTTAGTTCAACAGGTAACATATCCTGGGACACAAGTTCGCATGTGTGTCTGTTCTGTAGTCGTCCCTTTGGCCACTTCTCAGGAGTGCCCAAGATCAGCATGAATTTACCTTGCCATTAGGGCTGGTCTTCTTAAAAACCCTGCGGAGAAAACAAATACAAAGGGATTGAGAAGGTCTGAGAAAAGATTGCAAGTCCCTGCAGGCTGGCTTCTGCCAAAGTGCTGTGTTCAGAGAAAGGGAGTTGCTGGGAGGAAGTTGGGGAGGGTGGCTGAGTCTATAGCCTGAACTCATTAGTTCATAACTCTTGGCTATGGAGGAGAAGGCATATGAAATCAGGCTCTTTGGGGGTTCAGTCCCGTACATGGTCAGACCCCAATTGACTCCAGGCCTTTTTCTGCCTGGTACAGACTAAAATGGCTGGGAGAGGAGGAAGGGAAATATCAGATGCTCTGAGTTCTCTGTGCTGTGGATTCCTCTGCCCACCATCATGGGGAGAATATTCCTAGTGGGGCAGGGTGGAGGACATAATGTTGCCACAGACCATATTCTAGAGGCTGGGGAGAAAAGCATAGAGCTGGGACGTGAGAGTGTTAGCTAGTGAACAAGTCCCTGGGTAAGGGAGGCTCTGTGTATATCGCCTTTCACTGTGGAACATGGACAGCCAGGCACTGGTACTGCTCCTGTCTCAGGTTTCTCAGTTAGGACCTCTGCATTTCCCCAATTCTCTCTAGGGCTGTGTCTAGACTGGCAAGTTTTTCCGCAAAATCATCAGCTTTTGCGGAAAAACTTGCCAGCTGTCTACACTGGCCGCTTGAATTTCCAGAAAAGCACTGACGATCTCATGTAAAATCATCAGTGCTTTTCCGGAAAAACTATGCTGCTCCCGTTTGGGCAAAAGTCTTTTTCTGAAAGACTTTTGCGCAAAAGGGCCAGTGTAGACAGCATAGTACTGTTTTCCGCAAAAAAGCCTCGATCGTGAAAAAGGCGATCGGGGCTTTTTTGCGGAAAACCGCGTCTAGATTGGCCACGGACACTTTTCTGCAAAAAGTGCTTTTGCGGAAAAGCATCCTGCCAATCTAGACGTGCTTTTCCGAAAATGCTTTTAACGGAAAACTTTTCCGTTAAAAGCATTTTCGGAAATTCATGCCAGTGGAGACGTAGCCGAGCTGTTGGCTCTGGAGAGTGGATCCCTCTGCCACTGTTGCCAAGCACTCAAGCCTAGTTTTCACTCAAAATATAGGTCAACAGGTGCTCAGGGATGTGAAAAATCCACCCTGGTGAGCTAGGCAAACCCACAGTGTAAATGCAGCTGCAAAGGTGGCGTTCCTACAGCAACAGAAACCCCCCTACTGATGCTGTAGGTTGTGTCTATGTTACAGGTTATGCTGGTCTATCTACGGCACCGTAGCTCTACTGCTGTAATCCCTTAGTGCAGACACGGCCTTAGTAACTCTAAACTCTGATGCTTTAGGAGCATATGCTGTGAGCAAGTTCCTGTCCCAGTTAGACATTATCAGAGTCAGGTTAAACGGTTACATGGGATGGGTCCCCACTGTTCCAGTTACCTGGCATTATCTGTTCACTCAGTGGCAAGGAGAGAATCCCCATGTACATAGATATGGCTGCATACACATATAGACACCATTCTCATCATAAGAGACTGGGCATGGAACCTTCAGCAACACAGCCGAAGTGCCCAATCTAGGAGATAGATGCAGGCTTTATAGCCACTGGGTCCAGCCATTCTACATGGACACTACATCACACATGACCTCCCCCAAGGGCTGGGAGGGGGGGGGGTTGTGATGGTAGAAATCCTCTGCCTTTCAAGTATCAAGAACTGGCTTCTGCTTGTGCCAAGACACTGGACTCAGTGAAGTACTGGGCTGGTTTGATTTTGGCAAGAACTGGGACACTTGACGAGGTGGGTCTGAGCTGAGTTGGAAGCTCCTCTCGTCCTTTGTCCATCTGACTCCCAGACACTGGGAGGATTAGAGTTGCCTTGGATATCTTTGCCAGCCAGAGGCTGATGCTAAGGAGCTGAATGTGACTTCAATGTCAGTTTGCATTACCATAATCCCTCATTCCCTTTGCATTCAAGTCTAACACTAAGCACCCAGCTTCCTTCAATGCAGGCTGAGTTCTGGACTAGACACAGAGTGGGAGAGCTTGCATAATGCCAGCACATGGCATTGCATATGAATGAGAGAGATGGACAGGTCACCAAAGCCAGGCAAAGTGCCTGTCACTCACTGCTAAACGCACGTGTCTGCAGCTCCCGCCCATCCCCAGATGATGTCACGTTCCAGTCCCACATAGAGAGAGCACAAAAGGCAACTTGTGTTGGTTGCAGGATGGTCCCAAGACAGGGCCGATTCCTACAAAACAATGGGTATTTACCCCATTCCATCCAGTCTCTGATGGGCATGGGCTGCCTCCACTGAGGCTGGAGTGCACTAAGCCATTGTGTTTGGGATCCCCTTTTTCCTGGGAAGGATGCTGCATATTGGCACTCTACAGTACCCCAGTCCAGTACATAGTGGGAGAAGGGAAAGGAAGACATACTTGGAGCCGTCTGACATTTTCAATCAGTCGCTGCACAACTGGGCTTCTGAAAAAGGAAGCAAGAGAAAATTGTCAGCAGTAAGGGCTTCAGAGAGCCCTTTAAAGTTGGAGGGAGGGCCATAGATTTGCACTCCTCCCATCTGATCATCCTCTTCTCCTGTCAGGAACCTCCCTCCTACCAGCAGCCTGACTTCCCTGGCTCATGAGCCCCTACAGGCCTCCCTCCAAATCTGAGTGAGTTGCATTGCTTATTGCAACCTGGCATGTGGGATCACAGCGCTACTCAGTTTTGTCCAGCCTAAAAATTGGTCAGGCCATGACCAGGGCAATCTCCCTGGCCTAGGATCAGGAGGAGGAAATCTCTAGGAGCCCTAGGACTCACAATGACAGGTCCAAACTTTGATGGGACACTGTGATATTAGGTTTAAAAGCTTCAGAGGGGTAGCCGTGTTAGTATGTAACTGGAAAAACTTAAAAAACAATGAATAGTCTAGCAGCACCTTAAAGACTAACAAAATATCTAGAAGGTATCATGAGCTTTCACAGGTATAACCCAAATAAGTGGGCTGTGCCCACAAAAGCTCACGATGCCATCTACAGCTGTGTCTAGACTGGCAAGTTTTTCCGCAAAATCATCTGATTTTGCGGAAAAACTTGCCAGCTGTCTACACTGGCCATTTGAATTTCCGCAAGAACACTGACAATCTCATGTAAGATCGTCAGTGTTCTTGCGGAAATACTGTGCTGCTCCCGTTTGGGCAAAAGCCCTCTTGTGCAAATCATTTGCGCAAGAGGGCCAGTGTAAACAGCACAGTACTGTTTTCCACAAATGCCCCAATTGTGAAAATGGCGATCGGGGCTTTTTTGCGGAAAACCGCGTCTAGATTGGTCACGGACGCTTTTCCGCAAAAAGTGCTTTTGCGGAAAAGCATCCTGCCAATCTAGACGTGCTTTTCCGAAAATGCTTTTAACGGAAAACTTTTTTAATGGAAAAGCATTTTCGGAAAATCATGCCAGTGTAGACGTAGCCTATTTGTTGGGTTTTTTTTATGATATTAGGCTAAGCCAGGGCCTTCCTTCAACCTGGGGGTCTCAGGCTATGGTCTCACTGGTTCTTTCATGTATCTCAGGTCAGCAGAGGAGCAGGCTATGAGTGGGATTAGCGCATTCTGTTTCCCAGCCCAGGTTTTCTCCTGATTTCCTAAGGACTTTGTGGACATGGTGCTTTCACTACTGATGCAAGTTTAACTGTGGTTCTAGGATAACCCCATAACCCAGATGGGTACTGACTTATCCTTCAACTCTTCCTCTGTCATACTAGAATGCAACAATGAAAACGAGGGTCAGAAAAGATGAGACTGATAAGTAGGGCAAGGCAGATGTTAGAATGCGACAGAGGAACTACTTCAGACCATCCGAATGGGAAGTGACTGTTGAGTGAGTGTCTGTGAGGCTGGGAAAGGAGGATGAAGAGAAACTAGCATTTCACATAAGCCCTCCTCTGCATGATATTTGCTATAATGACTTGTTGCTGGTTATAGCCCTCTATGAAGGGAGGTAGGAAACGAAGCTTAGAGCAGTCAAAAGCAATGCATAGTCAAGCCAGTAATTACCTACAATTGCACAGGTGATGGGGATGTTTGAACAAGGACAAAGAGCTGGCTTTCCCCACAAGAGAAGTTCCTTCCTAAGGTCCTGTCCTCTTCTGACAAGATACAAATAAATCCCATTAATGGGAGTCATGGGTGCTCAGCACTTCTGAAAATTAGACCCTGCATGTCTTGAATTGGGTGCCCAAAAGCTGAAACAGCCAAAATGAGTGCCACGTCTGAAACCTCTGCACTGCACTTTCCTCTGCAGCTTGTCCTTTGTAAAATGAGGGGAATCAGTTGATCCCACTTCGTGAAGTACTTTGAGCTTGGTGGATGAAAAGTGCTAGTTGAGGACTAAGTATTATACATTATTATTACTTTGAGAAGGCAGAAAAATAGGGTGGGTAAGATTCATCTCGTGCTGCTGCTTCTGGGAATAATTTCTCCTGTCTCTACACCCACATCAGTTAATGTGAATGCACAATTACTATTCATTGCTGATTGTGTTAAGGACAATACACATGCCCAGGGAAGACACAGACCCTGCCTCAAAAGCCCACAGTCTGCACAGCAGGCTTTCCTGTGAGAAATGAAAATACCATTCTGCTTTGAATCTTTCCATATTTAACCACTTGTCCCTCTGTATTTGTCTCTCACTATCCAGGCATCCATCATCTTGCACGTCACTTTTTACATAGCTCCCAAGGGGACTTCTGTTCTTATTGAAATCTATGAAAAACTTTTGTGGTGCAGGGCCAGGGTCCCAAGGTCCCTTCCAGTAGAGTATAAAACCCAGATTTGGTTAATCTCTTCCCAGTAATTCCCAGGAACCATAGAAATCCAGTTCCAATTCCTTCCCTCTGCCCCAGGGAATGCCTTTGTGATTATTAATCCTCAGAGACAATTTCAGGTAAACTGCGCTGTAGTGTTGTGCCCACCTGGAGTGGATTCTGGCTTTGCCCTGCACTAAAGGGCCCGCACAAGCCCATGGTGATCTTCTAATCATCTGAATGAGTCTTACTTGACGAGTCTTTGCATCCAGAATTAAACTTAAATATCTCATGTGTAATCAGCTGATTTGTAGACAGCTTAGCAGGGATGAGCTCAGCATCTTAAACTTAGATAGCCCTGCTTAAACCAGGTGGGATATGAACCCAGGCAGAACTGCTCAGTTGGGTGACACATGGGCAGAGCGTATTTTAGTGTAATCCAAATGAAACCCAGGAGAAAAAAGAAATCAAAACTTTGGAAGAAAGAGGGGTGAGTCAGACCCCCTTCTGCCTCGGTGTGACACAGGTCATTAATCCTAACAGCAGGCTGTGCCTTCAATGCCCTGTGCAAAAGTTCCTGGATTCGGAAACCCTGGGTATGTGCCCTAGCTAGACCTCAAGAGCAGTGGCACACAGATTACCCTTTGAGTCTGGAGAAACAGGAAGCAAAGAGGGTTATTGTGGGCCTCATCCATTCCCCAAATGTTGGAAGTGGGATATGGTGGGAATTAAAGAAAAAAGTGGAAGGAGGAAGCTGGAAAAGAAAGGAACTGAGTCCCGCCCTACTTCTCCTACAGCCACGGAGAGGAAGGGTTCACTAAGGTTTTGGAGACATGTTATAGCTTGGTTAGCATGAGGTATCTCCAGCCCTGACATACAGGTTGAACCTCTCTAATCCAGCACTCTCTAGTTGGGCAACATCTGTGGTGCAGCATGATTTTAGTTAGTAGGATGTCCACCTATCATGGGTGTGGCCAAGTTTCCTGTGGTCCCATAAAGTTTGTTTACAGCCACCAGTCCTGGTTCTCAGTGTTCTGTGCTGTTATTCAGCTCTAATTTACCCTTAAATGTCTTCTCAGAGCCCAGCAAAGAGTGGAAATATTGATAATGCAGCTAGAAATAATTGACACCCCATGGTTTGGCAAATTCTCTGGCTTGGCACGGGTCAGGTCCTAAGAGTGCCGGACTAGAGATGTTCAACCTTTATTAACAATTATGTTCTCTGTTTTCCTGCTCAAATGCATGAAGGCTTCTGAGTTCCCTGCATGGGATCTTAAGCAAAGTCCTTTAGTGTCTCAGGAAGCAGGCAGCTCTCTTTTGTCCTCTTGCAGGCCAGAAGGCACTGCCCACCTACCTAGCTGCTATTGGTTATTAATATTACTGGTCCTTAGCACTTTACCATCCAGGGTAACCAAACTTCCCCCATAATCCCTGGATGGGAGGGATAAAATCAGCCTCCCCTTCCCACCGCGAGAAGAAGGGAGGTAAAGGGGTCTTACCTGTGAGATGAGTGAACTGAGCCCAGCTCCTCTTCCAGCCCCTTCTGCTGTAGCTAAGTTACTAGGCGGCTTCTCCTCTCTGCTCATAGGCTTCTTATAGCTCCTTGCTAGTCCCTCCCCTGGTGGCTGCTCTTGCCAGTGGGGCTTTGACTGGAGATGTGGTTTGTGTGTGTTTTTTAGGGGGAGTATTGGGAAGGTTAGAATCCTATTAGTTTATTAATTGGGGACTCTTAGTAAGTAAGAGTGTGCTATAAATAATGTTTCTGCTGGAGCCCTGAGAAAGCAGATTAGAGAGATTGGTAGAGCAGGCTTAAGGCCTGATGATGGTAATTAGGATGGGTACTTTGCTCTTGCACATTTGAAGTTCCACAGCGTGAGTGCCTGTTTCCACTACACTGCAATGCTGCAAAAATCACACCAGGTCATGAGGAGACTTGGTGTGAGAAACTAACAGGGACAGGTATAGTGAGACTCCCTGGGAAAGTTGTGGAGAAAGCAGATATTATGGTGGGGAAGGAAATCACATAGGAGAAACGTATATGGTCCTTGTTTCTTCCTAGAATTCTTCAGTCATCGAATAATAGAAATGTAGGATGGTAAGAAGACATCAAGTCTAGCTCCCCACTCAATGATAGGACCAACTAAAACTAGACGATCACTGAGTGGCGTTTGCCCAACCTGATTTTAAAAACCTGTAGTGATGGAGATTCCACAGCTTCCCTTGGAAGCCTAGTTCAGAGTTTAGTGATCCTTACAGTTAGAAAGATTCTCCTAATATCTAATCTAAATCTCCTTTGCTGCAGATTATGCCCATGTTTTATTTTCCTATCATCAAAAGCCAGGGATAACAGGTGACCAAGGTTATCTCTTTATACCAGCCCTTAACTTATTCCCTTCTCAGTCTTCCTTTCTTAATACTAAACATGCCCAGTTTTTTCCTCAGAGGCCAGGTTTTTAAGCCTTTTATCATTTTTGTTGCTCTCCAATTTGGCCATACCTTTCCTAAACTGTGGCAGTCAAAACTGGATACAGTAGTCCAACAGAGGCCTCACCAGTGGCTGTAGAGCCAGACAATTATCTCCTATGTCTTACATACAACAGTCCTTATAATATACCCCAGAATGATAATACACTGTATTTTGCATTTGCATCACATTATTGACTCATATTCAATCTGTGATCCACGCTAACCCCCAGGTCCTTTTCAGCAATACTACTGCCCACTGAATTATTCTCCATTTTGTCGTTGGACCTTTGATTTTTCCTTTCTAAGTACAGTCCTTTGCACTTGTCTTCACTGAATTTCGTCTGGTTGATTTTAGATCAATTTTCCAATTTATCTAGATGTTTTTATCTTCTTCTGAAGCAGCAGGGACTGTCTGTTGCTGGAGGTGGGATAATATCAGACGAGTTGGTCCAAACATCTCTTCTGGTATGGCGGGAGGAGGGACAAAGGACTAGCAGGCCAATGAGCTCTCCCATGTGGCAATGCCAGCATGCTCCTATAAGATTGTGGCTCACGTGTTCCTACTTGGTTTTGTAACAACATGTGCTGGACTCAGCTGATCCCATTACACTGCCTTTAATCAATGGCTTCATGCTGTGAATGGAAAACTCTTGCAAATGTAAAGGTGGCTTTGTTTTATAGACAAAAGAGCCCCTACCTTCAGTTCCTTCTGCCTTTACAGACTGGGCCAATTAGCAGGAATTTTCCCAGCCTCTCTCAGCAGGGCTATCCTTGTGTTATCATGAGCCTGTGTGCTCCCAAAGGGAGAGTGCACCCTCCCAGATAGAAGATATGATGAAAGGATGTTTCCAAACTGATGTTTAGAACTGGGGAAGCCCCTCTGCCACCCTCACCAGCCTGGTGGTTGCAAGGTCCCCTCTGATTTCTTTTTCCCCCATTACTGAAAGGTTCGGGGGTCACTTTCCTGATGAGAAGCTTCTCAGGCTAGGATTACTCCTTCATGGCTGCTCAGTGTTTGGCTCTCTTGCCCTTCGCAATGTGATGGGCTCATGCACAGGAGGCCTGAAGAGGAGAGAGCCAACAAGCCCAAAAGAAGGTAGGTGGCTGGCTCTCTGAGGAAGTGGGAAGCTCAGGAGAATGTGAGTGGTCAGGTGTGAGACCAGGGCCAATCATATCTGTCGCCTGAGCCCCCGGTGAGAACTCTCTATCAGTCTGCTGGAAGCTGCTTTGTATTTAGTGCAAGACACTCGTCATGTTCTATTTAGCCTCCCCTTGTGGCTGCCTCTCCAATGTGCGTGCCAAAAGTGATTGTTGATTCATAGATTCCCAGGCCAGCGAGGACCACTATGATCGTCTAGTTTGACCCTCTGCATAGCACAGGTCAGAGATTGTCCTCAAAATAATCCTAGAGTAGAGCTTTCAGGAAAACATCCTACCTTGAATTAAAAATTGTCAGTGACAGAGAACCCACCACAAATATATATTATTAAAAATATATGACTCATTTCTAGTCTAAAGTTGTCTAGTCTCCGCTTTGAGCCATTGGATCAGGCTATATTAATAACAGCACATAATCTGATTTGCTGGTCAATGTGAAGGGAGCATCAGGTCCCAAGGAGCAGCAAGATCAGGAACCTCCAGAGCAGGGATGGAGAAGCTAATGCCTGGGGACCGGATGGGATGCAGCCCCTGGCTTGCCTGGATCCAGTCCCCAAGGCTTGGGGCTACTGCTAGCCTGGCCCCCGCAGGCTCAGGTGTGCAAGTGAATGTGGGGAGTGTCTTTCTCCTCAGTCAGGGGCCGCATCAGTGAGGGTTTGTTTTTTTCTGTAGGTCAGCAGCCCCTGACCCAAAAAAGGTTCCCCATCCCTGCACTATTCATGGGAAATATTCTACAGCACCATCTATCTGGGGCTACATCTACACTGTACCTCTCTTGCGCAAAAGCCTATGCAGATGAAGCACGGATTAGCATATTGCCACACTTCATTTGCATAATTAACTAGGGGCCATTTTTGCTCAAGAGGCTTTTGCCCAAAAAGGAGCTGTGTAGACGGCTCCTTTTTGCGCAAAACTCCCCTCTTGTTCAAGAGCTGTTCTTCCTCATTTTTTCTCCTTCCGAAAGAGGAGGCTTTTCTGAAATTTGGCCCAGTGTAGACGGGCCAAATTTGGAAAAGCCTTTTCTGAAAAAAATTATTGGAAAAAGGTACGCACATTGCGGAGTGCAATTTGCATACCTTTTTCCAATAGATCCCTGTAGTGTAGACATAGCCTCAGGGCAACACAAGAATGGCGCTTTTACACTGAAAGGTTCTGGTCTGAAAATGAAGCTCAGATCTTAAGGACTATGATCAGAACCCAGCCAGAAGTGTCCATTATGAGGAACCCAGAACAAAAAACAAAAATCCACCAGGGTGAATGTAAACCCTGCAAATTTAACCTACTAAGGTGTGGCTATGGGTTTAACTTTTCTGTTTATCTGATCAAATAGAAAATCTGGGGATGTGTGAAGACTTATGATGTAGTAAAGCACATTGCACCTGGCAAGGCCAGTGCTGATATTGGAAGATGAGAAAAGAGACTTCTCAGCCATCAACATCTGTAGCGTTTTTGTGTACAGGCCCACGTGGTGGGATTGCCCAGTGTCAGATGTGTGGCAGTGCAACCCTGATACCTGAATTCTCTGGGGCTCCTGTGTAGTATTGGGTAAGTGTTACACTGAGCACAACTAAGCTGTACGGTCAATAATTACCATATTGTCTGGCAGACTAGCCAAATGACAACAGTGCAAAGCTTTGATCAGATTACCACTTCATCAGTTCAAGCTGCAGTGCTTGCCCTGTCTTAGGGTATGTCTACACTACCCCACTAGTTCGAACTAGCGGGGGTAATGTAGTCATCCGCACTTGCAAATGAAGCCCGGGATTTGAATTTCTCGGGCTTCATTTGCATGAAGCCGGCCGGCGCCATTTTTAAATGCCGGCTAGTTCGGACTCCGTGCCACGCGGCTACACGCGGCACGGACTAGCTAGTTTGGATTAGGCTTCCTAATCCAAACTAGCTGTACACCTCATTCCACAAGGCGTACAGCTAGTTCGGATTAGAAACCTAATCCGAACTAGCTAGTCCGTGCCGCGTGTAGCCGCGTGGCACGGAGTCCGAACTAGCCGGCATTTAAAAATGGCGCCGGCCGGCTTCATGCAAATGAAGCCCGGGAAATTCAAATCCCGGGCTTCATTTGCAACTGCGGATGACTACATTACCCCCGCTAGTTCGAACTAGCGGGGTAGTGTAGACATACCCTCTGTCTTGTGTTCTCAAGACTGTAAGCTGAAGAGAAGACTCTTTGTCAGTCCAGCCTCAGGGGGAGGGTTTTAGCTGTCAGAACACGTTGCCCATTGCTGGGGCTTGTGATCCTGTAATTGTACACAGAAGAGCCGCTTAGTCTGTAGATTAGCCCTGGCTATTTCCATCAAGGTCAGGAGGAGGCATGAACTGTGACTTTTGTAGTGACAATCTAGCAGAGAACAAGAACTCTGGAGAGACCTATTCTGCACAGATGTAGTGAGTAGAGTTACAGCCACAGATGTGGGTGATAGTTACATGGGTGTCTGTGGTGAGATCCCTCAGCATGTATCAAGTCTGCCTAAACTTAAGATTTTGGCCTGAGACTCAGGCTGTTAAAGCCTGCTTTCTTTCAGCAATGCAGTGGCCATGAATACTGACAGATCAATGGGAATATTGTCCAGGGAGAATGCAAGGAACACTGATGAAGGGGTCAGTTCAGTTTATTTCTCATAGTCTAGATTCAGAAGGGAAGAACTTATTTCTCTGACTAAAACAAAGTGTAGGGATATGTAAAAATTAATAGGAGTCTGGGATCGTGGTAAGGGGTCAGCCACAGCAGGCATTGCCCTTTAATCATGTTTTTTTCCCTTTGTCCTGGCAGCCTTGAGAGATGGTTGCACTGGAGTGTCTTGTTTTGTCTTTGCACTTATTCTGTAAAAACACTTTCAGGGTTAGAATGTTTCCCCCTCCCTATACACTGCTGATTAAGATAGTAAGTAATGCTGATTTAACTAAAAACCAGTAAACAACCAACAGGGGTGGATATAATTGTATTAATTACCTGCTTATTAATATTCATTGTATGGGAATTAACATTACTAAATAAGGCTTTAGGTAAAGTAGTGATAGATGTGTGAATTAACATACTAAAATAGATAAAAGGGTATAATTAGTGCCAAATTGTTGCCATGCGTAACATTGTATTGGGAGTCCGAGATTAACGTGCGTGGGCAATAAAGCAGTTCCGTTTACCCCATCTGCTCCTCGGTCACCTGTTTCTTCTCCAACACAAATAAACTATTCAATGTCTCTTCTTATGATTTATGTCCCAGATATGGTGAGTAGGCTGGCTGAAAGTAACAACTCAAGCTTTCCACTAGCCCACTGTAGTCAGGGACATGACGGTGTGTTTGCTAGTGTATGCAAACGTGTATCAATGCAGGGATGCACACACCTGATTTGGCCTTTCCAGTCTGAATTCCCATTGTCACGCCCAGAAATAATGACTGTCGGCCAAATCTTTGTAGGTTTGTTTTGTATTGAGCAAGCACTGGTCACGCTGATCCATGTGAGTACGTGAACTCCCTCCTCCCACACTTTTCAATCTAACCAGCTTAACAGACATTCCTCTGGCTGTCCTGAGCATTTCTCTCTAACTAGCATTTATAATTTCTAAGCAGGTATGATTCTTTGTTATTTATTTGTATTCTGCTAGCATCCAAAGGACTCAGCCAGGACTGAGTTCTTATTGTTCTGGGAGCTGAACAAACATAGAAGAAGAGACTGTCAATAGACATGGATCTGATCATTCAACAAGGCAACAGCTTAGCACTGTTAAGCATCTAGAAAAAAAGACAGTTTTTGGAGTGGGAGAGAAGAGGGGTGCACTTTCCATGAAGAACTTCACCTTTCTCTCCTATTATAATTATTATTGTTTGTATGTTTCCAGTGCTTAGGAGCCCATCAGGTACCAGAACCCCACAGTGCCAGGCACTGTACAAACATAAAACACAAACACAAACAGTCACCGCACAAAGAGCTTACCATGTAAGGTCATATCTGCACTACAGGCAGGAGAGAGGCATAGCTACAACATTGTGGCTATGCCATTGTAACCCTGAACCATAGATGCAAATTACAGGACAGTTTGCTACCTCCCTGCCAGTTCCTCTGATCTAGATGGATCTCACAAGTGCTGGGCACTCAAGAGTCTGGATTTTTCACACTTATGCTTGCTGTAGCTATGTCAATCCAAGTGTTAAGAGTAGACCAGGCCTAAATAACACCTGCAGATCCCTCCCACTTGTATCCCTCCCTCCAATTTAAGCAAGGTTTAAAATAGAGATTGGAACTTGATCCGTTAAGAGCTTCCCTATGTCCGAACCCACCCCTCCCATTTGGATTCTGGGCTGGATCTGAGAAAAAGCCTATTTTCTGGTTTCAGTTCAGATGCATGCAAATCTTTCAAGAATAACTGGTGACATTTCTGTGTCCTAGAATCTGAGCATGGACCCTGAGGCATCCTCAGACCCTATCCTACGTCTGATCTGGGTGCAGCTACAAAGATTTCTTCCATGTCCCATTTCACTTAAAGGACTGAATGGATAGAACAGGTAACTGTGGCTCTGTCATGCTTGTGTTAGAGTGAGCGTGTGTGCGGATTGAGTCAGGCCACCTCACCACACAGACTTGTGATAGTATAGAGGGTTTGCTTGGACAGACTGGACTATAGGTGATCATGTTAAGCAGGGGCGGATGAGAGTTTTGCGGGGCCCAGGGCAGCACAATATCGCGAGCCCCCCCCTTTGGAGAAAAAATAAGAAAAAAAGGGGTTCCCCCCTGTGCCCACTCCTCCAGTAGCCCCACACTGATAATGTGAGCTACCCCCTCCTCATCCCCTCTCCTAACACCTCCCTCTACACACCTGCCCTGCCTCTCTCCTCTGGTGCTGGTCCCTCCCCTGCAGGTGTCTGCCCTTCTGCTTCATCCCCAGAATCCCCTGGCATCTGCACCTTCCCTTACCCCTGCACCCTCCTGGTGCCTCCCCGTTCCCGTACTGCCCCTGCGCCCTTTGCCCTCTTTTTCCCTGATGCCCACCCCCTCACCACCCTCTGCCCCCATTCCCCTCATGCCCTTGTGCCCTCACACATGCCTTGCTCCATCCCCGCCTTCCTCACACCCACCCCTCCTTTCAAGCCTTCTCCCAGCACCTCTCCCTCCCCCCTTTAGTCCCCAGTGCCCTTACCCTCTCCTCTCCCAGCATCACCCTGTCCCCCCTCCCACTGACACCTCCCCCCCTGCCCTTTTCCTCATTGTCTCCACTTGGCCCCCTGGCATTTGTCTCTCCTCCCCTTTCTTCTCCTAACCTGCCCCCCCTCCCGTCAGCACAAGCCCCTTCCTCTGCCATCCACCTTCTGCCTTCCAGTGTGCAGGGCGGCCGTAGCCCCAGCCCAGGCTCCAGACCACGTACCGAACCGTGCAGTGCAATGCTGGGCCACGCGGTTTTAAAGTCCTGGGCCATGGTGTCACGCCACACCACACTCGGGCATCTCCCCTCTCAGCTGTTGCGCGGCGTTTCAGCATGCCATGCACATGCTCCCTCGGCCCCACGTGGCCCGTACTGGCCGGCGCTGGGGAATTTCAAAAGTGCGGGGCTGTGATGCCCCGCCACATTCCCCCCCTCCCCCGCTCCTTCAACAGCCGCCGGCCGGCCTTTCGGCAGATGGCCCACCGGGAAATTCCCAGTATCCCACCGGGCCAGTGCACCCCTGGCGCTGGCACGGGGCCTATTGAAGCGCGGTGCCCGGGGCAGCCGCCCCGCTCGCCTTGCCCTATATCCGCCACTGATGTTAAGGAGAGGCAAGAACAGGACTCTGTATATTCTAGTTGCTCACAGTGTGCTCATTTTCATTCCTGATTTGAGGGCAGTGACACCTGCTGATAGCAAAGACTAATGACACATTACTGCCAGCACTAGCATGGGGGGAGGAGGAGGCAGTTCGTCCCAGCTAGTTTCAATATCTAGGGTTATTCCCTTATCAAAACAGCTGCAGGGAGGCTCTCTACTTGCCTGTGAGTAGGGCCCTGTGTAAATCACAGTTTCACACAGGACGTGGAAATCATGAGCTTTTAAATATGCTTTTAAAAAAAGAAAATGTCTACCATGTGGTCTTCAATACAAAATATTACCTGAGTTTACGGTCCTTGAAACTGATGAAGGCTACTTGTAAAATTCATTTTGTCCTGGAAGCTGATTACATTTAGTTGTAAAATAAATTCAGTGAAAACTCTGTAAAATTCAATACTTTTCTGTATACACTGCCATGAATTCTCTAATCAAATAAAATACAATAAGCTTGTGATTTACAAAGGACTCTTCTCATGAGGGCTCATTTTCAAAAGAGCTTGAAAGTGAGTGCCCAAGAAAAGCTTTATTTCCGGTGATATCACATATGCAAAGTTATATAACTATAAATACTTCTGCCATACTTTGCAATTCATGTTAAGCTTACAGTAGAAATGTACTAATAGGTTAATTGTGTATGACACTTTTTCCTTGTACATATTGGAACCAGCAAAAACAAGATGTAGGTTCCATTAAGACTTGCAAAATATGAACAGTGCTAGTTTTAGGGATAATTGATGTAAGATGCTGTCAGGTACCTTTGTGACCTGCAAAATAATTAGAAATTAGATCAAAACAGGTACGTAAGAACTTCAGTTATGTAAATGGAATCTGTAAAATTTTCTACCTTTAGTAAACAAGTGGGCTACGTCTAGACTGGTATGATTTTCCGCAAATGCTTTTAACAGAAGTTTTCCGTTAAAAGCATTTGTGGAAAAGAGCATCTAGATTGGCACGGACGCTTTTCCGCAAAAGCACTTTTTGCGGAAAAGCGTCCATGCCAATCGAGACGCGCTTTTGTGCAAAAAAGCTCCGATCGCCATTTTCTCGATCAGGGCTTTTTTGCGCAGAACAAATCTGAGCTGTCTACACTGGCCCTTTTGCGCAAAAGCTTTTGCGCAAAAGGACTTTTGCCTGAACGGGAACAGCATAGTATTTCCGCAAGAAGCACTGATTTCAGACAGTAGGAAGTCAGTGTTCTTGCGGAAATTCAAGTGGCCAGTGTAGATAGCTGGCAAGTTTTTCCGTAAAAACTTGCCAGTCTAGACAAAGCCGTGGGGTATAAAAACAGGTCGTTACAATCCATTTGGAAAAGTGAAGATGTAAGCTGCAAGCCCGTACACCACAGTGGGTAAAGTATTTAACCCTTTTAGTATTGTGCAGATGTGGCTATTCTCAATAAACTGATTGAGCTATCTGATGACTTATCAATAAAGAATTGAATCTATTGGTACCAACCCTTCAGTGCCATCTAGTACAAGATTGTTCCCTACAGTGGAATTTCCAAGGCATTGCCATTCCAGTTTTAAAAGTCTCCAGGTCTGCATTTCCTAGCCCTTCTCTTCAGAGAGGTTTCCACAAGCTGGCAGTACTTCCTGATTGCCTCTCAGACTTGCTTTGGGATTTTCCATTCCTCCTAGTTTGGCCCCCCTTCTTGGCATTTGCATCCATCAGGTTCTTCTGAACCCTTAACCTATCCGATAGCTGGACTGGATAGATTTAGACCTAATCCTGAATCTATCCAACCTGACAACATCTTCCTGGTGTTATCTATCTCTAGTGCCTAGAAGCAGGGATGCTGCTTCAGATTTGGGGGGGAGGGAGAGGCAACCTGTGCATGTCATGATGGGGGGGAAGAGAGTAAAAGCATAGTTGGAGAGGACTGAGGATAGAGGCTTCAGCAGTGTTACTGAGCATGCTCAGCACAAACCAAATACCAAATGGGTAGGGAGGGAACCAACCCCACCCACACATGCATCATTGGGTCTGTTATGTTAATGAAGGAATGAATAACATTTCCTTATTCTTTTCCGTTCATGTTTTTCTAGACCTCTTACATATATCCTCATCCTTTCTATTCCAAGCTGAAAAGTCCCAGATTTGTTAATCTCTCCTCAGATGGAAGCTGTTCCTTACCCCTAATAATTTCGGTTGCCCTGTCTGTGTCTTTTCCAAAGACAATATATCTTTTTTAGATGGGTTTACCAGATTTGCATACAGTATTCAAGATGTGGGCATACAATGACTTTATGTAGAGGCAATATGGCATTCTGTCTTATTATCTATTTCTTTCCTAATGATTCCCAATACTCTGTTAGCTTTTTAGTTTTTTGACTGCCACTGTACATTGAGCAGATGTTTTCAGGAAACTATCCACAATGATTCCAAGATCCCTTTCTTGAGTGGTAACAGCTATTTCATATTATATCTATAGTTAGGATGATATTTCCCCATGTGCATTACTTTGCACTTATCAACACTGTCAATAGAGACAATCAATAGAGAATTCCATCTGCTGTTGTGTTGCCCAGTCACCCAATTTTGTGGAATCTCTTTGTACCTCTTTGCAGTCAGCTTTGGATTAGTCTCTGTTCACCCCTTTTTCAAGAATATTTGTAAGTTTAACACCATAGTCCAAATGTAGATCCCAGCAGCACAACACTCATTCCTACTCTTTCCACCCCTATCTTTTAAGTGGAGTACCTGACAATGCTTTCATGATGAACTAACGATCCTTCAGTTACTGGAATGCTCACCCTTTTGTTATTCTTAGTCACCTGCCTCCCTCTTTTTATAACAAACTCCCTGCCCCAATCACAAAGCTGCAAGCAGCTCAAACCCTGTTGCATTTAAGATCTTCCTCAGGAGTCAGGACATGCAGCTTTAAGCAAGCCTCACATATAAAATCCAGGAGGTTCAAACTCAGGGAGGGGCTACTGCCTCCTCAGCCCTCCATAAATAGAGACCTTGGCTAGAAGCAGTACAAAAACATAGTAAAATATAGTCCCTGTCTTCAAGGTTGGCAGGGTGCACTCAGTGGTCTTTTGGAGGCACTAATCCAATGACAAAGGTTGAGTAGTACAGCAAATAAAATCAGTGAAAACTCGTCATCATTCCTTCCGCCCAGGTGCTGGCCTTTCCCCCAAACTACCCTGCCTCCCTCTGGCAGGGTCAGGGTTAAGGGTATTTGAGGTTTATAAATGCTTGGTAGAGATCCTGAAGTTTCTGGTCTCTGTCAGTGGGATTAGAGCAGATGCGGTTGTATAGAAGGGCTTGGCTATAGACGATGGATCGTATGGTGTGTTCTGGATGGGAGCTGGAGGCATATAGGTAACTGTATGAGTCAGTGGGTTTCTGTAGCGAGTGGTGTCTAATTTTCCATTGATGATTTGTACTGTGGTGTCCAGGAAATGGATCTCTCGTGTAGAATGGTCCAGGCTGAGATTGATGGTGGGGTGTAGGTTGTTAAAATCTCTGTGGAATGTCTCCAGTGTTTCTTGGCCATGCGTCCAGATCATAAAGATGTCATCGATGTAGCGTAAGTAGAGAAGAGGTAAGAGGGGACAGGAGCTGAGGAAATGTTGTTCTAAGTCAGCCATAAAGATGTTAGCGTACTGTGGGGCCATGTGTGTACCCATAGCTATGATCTGTAGGTATAAGTTGTTCTCAAACTGGAAATAATTGTGGGTGAGAACAAAGTTACATAGGTCTGCTGTCAGATTGGCAGTGGTGTCCTCTGGGATAGTGTTTCTAATTGCTTGTAATCTGTCTTCATGTGGGATGTTGGTGTATAGAGCTTCTACATCCATGGTAGCAAGGACGGTGTTATCGGGGAGGTTATCGATGTTTTGTAGTTTCCTTAGGAAGTCAGTAGTATATCAGAGATAGCTCTTACTTTGTAGGGTATGTGCTAGTCCTACATGTGGTCCCTGGGCACATCACCTCAGGGCTCATGGCTACACTGGGGATGACATGGGTGTGTGAGGTCTACACCACAGGAGATGCAGACAAGAGGATAAAATGCTACCAGGATTGGTGGGGGCAGTGGGTACAAGGACTCAGGAGGCTATAATAAAAGCCAGCTGAGACTACAAGAAAAGTGCAGAGACATGCACACTGACTCACAGAGCAGAGGGAACCATTGTGCAGCCGTCAGCAATAGCATTGCAAAGAATAACCAGAAGAGCCACCAGGAAGGTAGTCTGAGACTCTGAGGTAGTCTCAGGCAGTGCAGCTCCCATTGAAATGCAGAGCTAAGCAGGGGACTTCCTGAGTTCTACAGTCAGCTCTCTATCACAGCAGCAATCAACACGTCGCTAGTCGTAAGGAGTGTAACCAACTTGCTATAACTCACACCAGAAGTCTTCTGCATTCAAATGGAGCCTGGCCCTCTCTGGATCCTATTCTTCATCCTCACCCTGAACCTATTAGTAAAACAGCTGGCAGACAATAGTGTCTTGGCACAGCTATAGAGAGCAACACAGTGACAGGGGGGCTTCCCAGAAAATTCGTATTTTAACATACTAAGTCAGGGGTCAAGTTGGAGAAAAAAGTGATGTTACTCTTCCAAGTCTCACCACAAAATAAGCTCCACCCACACGAGGCACCACTCAGTGCAGATTGAGCTGATGTTTTGAATATGACTATGGGTGTTTGAATGTCTTCACTGGGTTCCTTGAGCCAGACTTCCTGCTGGTGGCCTGGAATGCCTTCTTGAACTCTGCTAGGCTCCCGGGGCTTTGCTCCTTGCTAGGGAGAGAAAGCCAGTGGTGGTATCTTCCAGGTGTCATCCACTGTGGTGCCAAAATGAGATGCCACTCCCAGATGACTGTGGAGATTAGAGACCTTCCTCCCAACACAGACCACCCTCCTCTTTCCACATACTTTAATGAACAATGGAATAGCTACAATGCCAAATTTTAAATAATCTTCACTGGGCATCCGAGTTAACCCCTCACTGAGATGCATGGGCAAGCTCACACTTCTCAGAGCCATTGTTCCAGGCTCAGGCAGAGAGCACTGCAGCTTTTTCACTCTATTCACGTGTTCATATGCAACCACAGCATTTTGAGATTTACTTCGTTGACAAATGAGAGCTGAGATTCTGGAGCACAAATGGCAGCTTAGGAAAGATGCTGGCATGCCTGCCCTCCCACCACTTTCCAGGCCAGGCCAGGCCAGGCCAGCCCAGCCCAGCCCAGCCCAGCTCTGAATGTAGAGCTCACCATGTTGTTATTCTCCTCAATACGTTTTCACTTTGAGGTAGCCACCCAGTCCATAATACATTGTGCTCCAAATAGAGCCTGCATGTATTACACTGGTGTGTGTGTGTCATCATGTATCCCTATAGTGGCTGGTCCCAAGTGACTGAACAGCCTACTACTGCTGCATAGCTAATGGAGCTCTCCCTTAACTCACGTGGTAAAGGCCAGTGCTTCTGGTGCCCAAGGGTCATAGTATGATCTCAGCTGACAGCCATGCATCTATATGTGCATGCATCGTTACATAAGTGCTACAGAATGCTGTGCTGGAGCCATTGTATGGCTAGTTCAGACTCTGGCCATTTCCCAAAGTCCCTCAAAGCTTCAAACTGTCTTTCCTTCTCCATCTGGATTAAGGCATGTGAGTGGCACTAATCAGCAAGCTCCACTCCCAGATCTGGGCATCCTCTTAGGTCTGACAAATTAGTGCAATGCTGTTAAATAACCCCTGCTTGTCTAAAAGGGGAGATAAGCACCCCTACCTCCACTAGCCAAATCTGTATTGGGAAGGGTACCTGGGAGGAAGGCAGCTTCCTCTGTGACTCAGTGGAAAAAGCCCATAAGCAGCTAGTCTCCTGGCTGTCCACTCATTGCTATTTCTGATCCTGGCCGCTTGTGTAACTGGTGAGCAGCCTGTCCCGCTTACACACATTATATCACCAGAGGAATTAGTTCTCGCCCTGCAGCGTCTCTTCCCCACCATTGCCCTGCAAGGGTCAGAGACACAACACAGCAGAGCTAATCACAACCAGGCAGCAAAGGTTCTCTGAAACCTCCCAGCACTGCAGCCCACGGACCAGCTCAGTGATACTAAAGGGAACATGTGACAGCAACTGTTGTATATTGGGTTGTAGATATAGATCTTGTTGTTATGGTAACTGAGTAGGTCACTGGGGTCAGCCCAGCTAGTCTGGGCTTGTTCTAGTGAGTTCTGTGCTATGCAATAAAATGGACACTTGCACCTACTCCAGCTCTCTGCCTTTCCACTGATTTCATCCTATGCTGTGAAGCTCCCCACGACATAACAAGTGGCGACGAGGATGGGATACCTGTGCTGCCTCCAGCAACAAAAGAAGTAGAAGTCAATGTAAGAAAACAAACTCTTTCTGGCTGTTCTGGAAGGTGGGGGTAAGAACTGACTGCTACCCTGTGCAAACTGAAACTAAGATCAAGGAGCCCAGAGACTGAAAAAGAAAAAAAAAAAGGGGGGGGGGGGGAGTGCAGCAGCCATGGCTACACTTACAGGGCCACTGGGACCTTTTGAGGAGACTGTAGAGCAATGGCACGTATATACTGAGCGTTTTGAACTTTTTGTTATTGCAAATGACATTAAAGAAGAGAAGAAGGTGCCAATATTTTTAAGTGTTGTAGGAGCTAAGACCTATTCTCTGCTACGCAGTTTGCTGCTCCCTGTTAAGCCAGAGACCAAATCTTACAGTGACACTGTGGAAATCCTGGGGTCACATTATGCTCCAAAACCACTGGTAATTGCAGAAAGGTACAGGTTCCATAGCAGAGACCAAAAAGAAAGTGAAATTTGTAGCCAATTTGAAAAAGCTTGCTGAACACTGTGAATTTAAGGAGATGTTAAATGATGCCGTACGTGACAGGTTAGTGTGTGGCCTGCACAGTGAAGCTATACGGAGGCGTCTGTTAACAGAAGCTCAGCTCACCCTACAGAAGGCCATTGATATTGCGGTCTCCATGGAACTGGCCACACAGGAGGCACAATAAAATGTCCCAAGAACCTACTCACAAAACAGTGGGGAGCCAGGAATGTTACCGCTGTGGTAAGACAGATCACCATGCATCAGAATGCTTGTGTAAGAACCTAGTGTGTCGACAGTGTGGAAAAAAAGGACACATTGAGCATGCCTGTAAACAAAAGAAAAAGAGGCCTGTGGCCTGGCGGAACAAAAAGGAAAATCTGCATACTATTGAGCAGATGCCTGATGATCAAAGTGACACCTTGTCTGACGAAGAAGTGCCATGCTATGTTTTGTTTTTGAAAGGGGAATCACCGTGAAACTGAACATTAAACCTGGTAGCCAACCAAAATATCTGAAGGCCAGAACTGTGCCATATGCTATCAGACCAAAAGTTGAAGCAGACCTGGAGCGCCTAGTCAAAAATGGAGTCCTAATACCAGTTACCCATAGTCCATGGGCAACTCCAATAGTTCCAATATTGAAGAAAGATGGTTCTATTCGGATTTGTGGGGATTTTAAGGTCACTGTTAATCCTGTTTTATGTGCAGAGCAATACCCCCTTCCTCGCATTGATAACATCTTTGCGGGCCTGGCTGGGGGACAAAGGTTCAGCAAGATTGATCTGAGTCAAGCATATTTATAGATGCAAGTTGATGAGGAATCCCAAGAGCTGTTGACTATTGTGACTCATAAAGGGCTTTATCGTTACTGTCGCTTACCCTTCGGAATAACTTCTGCCCCAGCCTTGTTCCAGAGAGCTATGGACCAGATCTTGTGTGACTTGTCAGGAGTTCAGTGCTATCTTGACAACATCCTGGTCACGGGTGGGAATGAGGAGGATCACCTTAAGAACTTAGGGTATGTCTACACTACAAAGTTAATTCGAACGAATGGACGTTAGTTCGAATGAACTTTGATAGGCGCTACACTAGCACTCCGCTAGTTTGAACTTAATTCGAACTAGCGGAGCGCTTAGTTCGAACTTAATTCGAACTAGCGGAGCGCTTAGTTCGAACTAGGTAAACCTCATTGTACGAGGACTAAGCCTAGTTCGAACTTACTAGTTAGAATTAAGGGGTGTGTAGCCCCTTAATTTGAACTAGTGGGAGGCTAGCCCTTCCCAGGTTGTAGATATAGATCTTGTTGTTATGGTAACTGAGTAGGTCACTGGGGTCAGCCCAGCTAGTCTGGGCTTGTTCTAGTGAGTTCTGTGCTATGCAATAAAATGGACACTTGCACCTACTCCAGCTCTCTGCCTTTCCACTGATTCTTCCTATTCTGTGAAGCTCCCCATGACATAACAGCAACCAAAGTGCTCGGGAAGCAGCTCTCTGCTGCCACCCTTGGGAAGGGGCTTTGGCCACTTCAGATCCTGCCGTTTTATGTAAATGGCTGTAGAATCCTGATTTCCCTGCTGGGAATAGTCCTGGAGTAAAGGAGATTGCAGGGCTAGCAGAATTGCCCTCCACGGGCCCCGTTCAGGGGTAGACCCAGAGCAAGGAGAAGGTGTGCTGGGGAAAAATAGGATGTAGCTGCTCTTAGCTGGTGGAGAGTTCTTTGGGGGCTGTTGCAGGCTGTGTGTGGTGGACAGGGATGTAAAACCCTGTTTAACTGGCTAAGTGGTTAAAGGCAATGTTTAACCGGTTAGCTGATTAAAGGGGAGATTGGACAGGGGGTGGGGGTACTCCAGCCTGGCTAGGTTGGAGCTGCTCTTCCACCTGTTGCAGTCAGGCTGGCACAGCCTTGCCTACAGCACACCCAGGCCTGGCCCGCTGCAGACGGGGCTGGAGTAGGGTGATGCTAACTGGTTAACTATTCTCATCCCGCTGGTGAAGCTAACAGCAGAGGCAGATACAGGAGCTGTGAAGGGGGTGTACAGCCACCTTTGGCCATCCTATATTGTGGACTACAGCAGCTACAACTGAGATTCTGGGCCTCAGTCCCCAGCTTCCTTCACTCCAGGTTTTCCAAGGTCCTCTAACACAGGATTCCCACCCTGCCCTCTTTGTGCCCCCCAAGCCTGCCCTGAGGGGGGCCAGAATATTCACACACATTACTCATTCAGCCCTAAGTACCTCTGTCTTGCTCCCTACAGAAGACTGAGCAGACGAGTGCTGTCAAAGCCATAGTCCCTGTGGTTCCTGGAGTCCCAGTAAAACAAAGTGCAGGGGGTACAATCACCCTGTGTTGAAGGCTTGTGGCAGGTCTGCAGGGAAAAGGTTGACGTAAGGGCTCTGAAGAGGCTGAGAGACAGAGCTGGTCTTATGATTTTCTGGGCCCCCTGTTGCTGGGGGGGCATAGGCCTGGCTGGGTTCTAAGGCAGAGGGCACTTTCTCTGGTCTGAGACTTGGCTATCACCCATCGCTCTTTCTCTTTGCCCTTCTGATCTCACCCTCCCACTGCCCTCCCAGTGACAGATGGTGGCTGTTGCTCATCTGTAATTAATTGAACGCTGTGCTAATAATCATCCTAACAGAGCCCTATACCAGCCTATTTATAGCCACACTGAGTGGCGCGCTGGGATTTCTGGTTGTGAAGAGCCTATGAAACTCTGGTGGCATTTGTTGCTCTGCCATGCCCTATCTATTCCCATAAGCCCCTTTCCCACTCACATTCCAGGAGGACGCCAAAGTCCTTCATTCACATCTCCCCTGCTCGCTCTCAGAGGATGGGTATGGTACCCACGTAAGTGTGTGTACAGCTGATGCCCAGGAGCCAGGAGCACTGATGGTTTCTCTTCCCACATGGATGGCCTCCCTTGGCACACATCCCAAGGGCAGAGTCACAGAGACACAGAGCTGTGGGAAACTTGGCCCGCTGACCAGGCCCTGCTCCATGGGGCCCTTTGGCAGAGCCTATCTCTGCCCTCTGGTTTGTTTCTGCTGTCTGCTCCAGGCAGAGCTTGCTGGGTTCGCTGTTCCTTTCAGCGAGCTCCGTTTGCAGGAGAAGAGGCCATTCTCTATCTTCTTTATTTTCCCATCTCCTTTGAAAGTCCCATGCTGGGCAGATCCACACCTGTGGCTGGGAGGTGATCCCCTCGGGAACCCATTTTTAATCCTGCAGTGGCTGAACCAGGCTCCTCTTATGCCAGGAGCTGAGCATAGAGCAGGTTTTAACCATGGTTTTGTTCTGGTCTATATTTGCAGGTAAGCCATGCTAGCACCTATTCAGCTGAACGTTTTGCTGACACCTGGCAAGAGCAACAGGTAATTTTCCTAGTGTGAACAAGAGGGAGTGACGTGGAATGCTCCAAAATGTGTGCTTGGGAATATGTGCTTGAATTTTTCTCTGACTAAGGCTAAACTCATGCCCACAGTGTTTAATCTGTGCCAGCGCTGAGTCCCGGTACCTCTAGGCTTGGCAGTTCATAGCCCCAGCACCTTTGAGGCTATGTCTACACTATAGGGCTTTATCGGAAAAAGGTATGCAAATTGCACTCCGCAATGTGCGTACCTTTTTCCAATAGTTTTTTCAGAAGGGGCTTTTCTGAAATTTGGCCTGTCTACACTGGGTCAAATTTCAGAAAAAAACCCTCTTTTGGAAGAGCCCTTCTTCCTCGTGGGAGGAGGAATACAGGGCTTCTGAAAGAGCACATCTGCTTTTCTGCAAAAGAAAGCTGAAGAGCAGACACGTTTCCTGGATGTGACCGAGTTTTTCTGAGATACTGTGTAGTCGAGACATAGCTTCTGTTATGAATGTAAAAAAATTAATTGAACCCCAGCACCTCTTTCATTACAAATGAAGCACTGCATTGCCCAGCCCCCATCTGCTTTCTGAAAACATCTGAGCAAGTAAGTTTTACTTGCCTGGATGTTCACAGTAAGCAACTGGCCAAGTCACAGATGTGAGTATTCAGATCAGAAGTTCTCTTACTTTTATCTACTCAGGGATCTGCAATAATACCACATGAATGCTCTAGCAATCACAGTTAACCAAGACACTGGAATATCTCAATATTGCATGCTGCAGTCACTCCAAGTATTCGCCAAGTAAATGTGAATAATGAATCCATCCGAGGGAGGTGCGCCCTGCTCCCAGAGAGCCTGCTGTTCCACTAGCGGAGAAGGAGGCTCCAGTCATTGGCTCCCATAGTAGCTGAAATCAGATGCTCTCAATCTGCAAGTACATGAAGGGCACCCACACCAAGGAAGGAATTATTTTGGGTGGCACCAGGGGGTAAAACAAGGAAAAATGGGATGAAACAAAAGCCTGGCTACAACTTAAAGTGCAGGCCAACATAGCTACAGCATTCAGGGTTGTGACAAATCCATACTGGTGAGCAGGGCGGAGATGCTGGGAGCACTGTAGCTATGCTGATCTAACACGCAGCACAAACATGGCAAGACTGATGGAAAAATGCTTCTGTGGACCTAGCTACTGCTGCTCAGGGACATGGTGTCCCTATGGTGCTATAAAGCCCTCTTCTACTGCTGTAGGCTGAGTCTGTGCTATGGATTATGCTACTTAGCCACAGTGATTGCTGCTGTTGTTCCCGCAGTGTAGACATGGCCAATACAAAGAAAAGCATAGACTAGTTGTGGGGAAGCATTTCAAGCCAGCAAGCTGTGTCAGATCTCCCCAGGGCATAGGATGGATGCCTCAGTGCCTGAGACCTTTTGAACTCTACTGAAGAAAGCATTCAACACTGTCCAATAGGAGACCATCCTGTCACGGCTCCGGGGAGAGGGGCAGGCCTGGGCAATGGGCTGTTTCCACTGCTGACCCCGAGGATTCAGCGAAGCAGAGGCTCAGACACTGCCAGGACTCGGCAGCTGGCCCCACAAGGGGAGCTCTGGCTGCCTCTCCCCCCCAGGCTGAGGGTGCATTGCAAGCAGGGCAGCCTCCTGAACCGCGGGAGCTGTGAGAGGGGAGGCAGCATGTGAGCGCTGCACCCACATGACTAATATTGGCTTCCTCTCGCAGAGCGGCTGCCTGCCGCTGTGCCTGCTGCAGAGTGACTGAACCTGGGGGAGGGGGAGGGAGGAGGCTGGTCCTGACAGCCACGGAGGAAAGTGGTGAGAAGAAGGAAGAGGAGTGCGAGTGAGAGAGCCAGACTGTGCGGAGAGCAGCCTGGCCCAGCTGTAGCCAGGTGAAGGGCAGAAGAACCGTCGGGGCGGCTTCCCTTCCTCATGCCCTACCCATGCAGCCAGGCAGCGTGATGCTGCTTTTCCTGCTCCGCAAGATATTGGTAAAGAGCTGCTGAAGAAAGTTTTTCTGGGCCTGGGTGTTCCTGAGGGGAGGAGCGGGGGGCGTGGGCTTAATTGTCCAAGCTGCATCTGGGATGTGTCTGGCTTTGACGCAGCAGCTCGGAGTCTGCGGGAAGCTGCAGCAGGCTGGGGTGATTGCCTGGTGCAGTCGTAGGCAGGGGTTGTGTTAAAGAGAGATTGCTTTTATTGGACTCCTGTACAGAAAGGGTCCCTTTGTCATCCTGCCACAGGGTCACATTCAGGCTCTCACAGGCACCATCGGCTCCTAACTGCAGGCCTCTGCTTGGGGTAGAGAGTTACTGGAAGTCGTTGCAGGAGAAGTGTGGTTGCTGACTGACCTTTGTCTTTACTTTCCCCAGCTCGTCCCCTGTCCTGTCCAGCAAGCCCCTGGGAATGATCTGAGATGAAGAGAGTGCTGGTGTTCTGGAGAACCAACCTTCCTCTGCAAACTTCAGCCCCACTTAGCTCTGCTTGGACCACGTTAAATGTTTGTGGAGTTCCTGCCTGGCTCGGTTCATGTGGTCGTGCAGATCCAAGGCAGCATCCCCTAATGAGTGGAACCGATGAATCAGAGACCACGTGCAGGACAGACAGATTTGAAACTGGCACTGTTCTGATCGGCAGCCCCATATTTCTCCTAGGGCTGGGAGCCCTTCTTGTCTCAACAGCTCCCCCTGCCTCTGTATTGAACCTTGTGGCCTGGATCCCATTAATCTGGCCTGATCACTGACAGCAGCTGCTGATCCCAGAGCTTCTGGGGCAGGAGAGCCCTTAGGGTACACTTGCCTTTGGGGACAGCTTTCGCTCCATGCCTGACTGACTCAGAGAATGACAGCAGCAAGTTGGTATCACTGGGACATCAGTCGTGTTGTGGCTGAGGATTTGTTGGCCAAAGCTGGGAAGGATGGGTGCTTCCTGGTGCGAGACAGCGAGTCCGTGTCAGGAGCATATGCCCTTTGCCTGCTGTAAGTTGCCCGTCTCATGTCTCATCTTTGTCTCTCTCTGTCCCTTTTTCCTTTTCAGCTTCTCACTCTTGTCACTTACAAACCTGCTTGTTCTGCTCAAAGGCTCTGACCCTGGGGCCAAGTGCCAGCACCAGTACCCAGAGAGCCAGGGCAAGAAGCAGGCTGAAGCTGGGTGGATGGTTCCTGGAGATTTCTCCCTGCCCCTCTGGTGCTGCCAGCCTTTTTAATCCCTGCTGTCTCTGACAGAGCACTAAGACTCCTTGCTTCATTCCGGGAGCAGTCAACAGAGAATAATGACCAAGAGGTGCCCTTTTCTAACTACAGGCCACCTGATCACAGAGTTGGTCTTAGGGGCGGGCGAGCCGGGCGGTTGCCTGGGGCCGCCATTTTCAAGGGGCCACCAACAGAGACGGTCTTAGGGGTGGGCCGCGACCACATTTCGCCCCACCTCCCGAGTCCTTCCCCCAAGTTTCCCTGGTTACTTCATGTCCATCACCCCCCTTTTTTGTTTTTGCTTGACAAATTTTTGTCTGGGGCCACCAGTTGGTTAGGACTGGCCCTGACTGGTCCTATGGCATCAGCCAGGCATGCACACAAGCACACACATTGGTGTGAGAGCCTGGCTGTGTGTCTCCCGGCTACCCATCATGGGAGCGACTCATAATATTGCTGAGCACTTATCGCCTTCAAAGCCCTGCACAGACACTAACCAAGTGGGTAATTATTGTATCCTCAGATGCGGAACTGGGCACAGAGAGGTGAAGTGACTTGGTCAAGGGCACAAATTGAGACAGTGGCTGAGTTAGGTTTGAACCCCTGGAGTCCCTGATTCTTAACTCATGCTCCCATCCCTAGATCATAGTGCAGGCATATCAATGGAATGAGCAGGAGTCTTCCTAGTGGAGTAACTGCACAGCCTGACTGTAAGACAGTCCTGGCTACGCCAGGAGCTATGTGGCTGGGAATTCCCTTTTATGAGATACACCCATCACCATCAACCCTTCCGCAGGCAGAAGAAAATCCTGTTTTTAAGGGGGCCTGGAGTGCAAATAGCCGTGCCTGGCTTGTAAGCCAGCCACACTGCTCTGGGACCAGGATCTGTGAAGTTTGGCCACGGAGGCAGTGACTCTTGGTCTGATTCTCCATTCACAGCATGTTCACTGCATCAGTGTAAGGGGGAGCAGAATCAGATCCATAGACTCCAGCGAGCCTGCCCCGACTATGTCCCCATCCATCCTAGCGGTGTCCACTTCTGATGTGGGTGTCCCGTGGAATCCCTATGTGCTGTGTGAGACTGCGGGACCCTGCTAGTGCTGTGAGGGAATGAATCACCCAGGTGGGTGCAATCCACCATCTGTAAAAACAAAGTCACCCCCAAACTCAGCAGCAGGCAGGCCACAAAGCACACAGATGTGCTATGTGTCTCCAGGCTGCCCATCATGAGAGCCACTAAATATATTGCTGAGCACTTATCACCTTCAAAGCCCCACACAGACACTAATGAGGTAGATAAGGATTGTATCCTCAGATGCGGAACACATCTCTGCATACTAGTAATCCCTCTAATCATTCGCTCTGAGCTTGGTGGGCCCTGGGACCCAGACCCTACTGGTGCCCTGAAGTCTAAAGTGGCATTTTGCTCTAACAATGTCTGTATACAAATGGCAAATGTGGAGTGCTGTATTCATTGTGATCAGATCAGACTGGCTGAGTTTGGATGTGAAAAGCTTTTGGGTTTTTTCTTTCTAGCAGCCAGCACTGTAAACTCCAATGGGGTCAGAGAATGGTGCTGGGCCCTTTCTGGCTTATCAGTACTAAGGGTCTGCAACTGGCAGTTAGTTAAGAATTATGTGGGTGAGCAGGAGCTATCATTGAGCCAGCTGCATCTCATCTAGCTGCATTGGCTCCTCTAGGCTTTACAGGAGTAAAAAACTGAAAACCTATTTGTCACTGAAGTCAGCAGAGCTGGCTCTGGTGCTCATGGGGCTCAGACCTGCTGAGTAAGGAGGAGCCATTTTTGTACAGTCACATTTCGGAGTGTAACCGCAATTTAAAAATTTGCATTAGCAGGGAGAGCAAGCTGTGCATGGGTGCACGGATGGCCTGGCAGAGACTTTGTAACTCAGGGCTGAGTGCATGGGCAGAGTTGTGCCAAGGGTGGGTGCTCAGGGCTGGACTAGTCACGAGTGCAGCAGCTCTGGATTGGGATGTAGCAGCCTCACTGCATTTGGCTAAAATTAGTGCTATCCAATTGCTCGTGGTCATGAGGACTAGACTGTATCAGATTTACTTAGCTTGACTTCTGAGTGTGATCTGAGTGAGAGGTGTCCCTTTGTACTGCCAGCGATGGAGCGACTCCCAGCCCAGTGACACATCTGCATAACTCCCTGAAAGCTCAGCGAGTAAGAAGTCAGGGTACTGTGGGAAGAAGATGCTGTTCCTTTAAGAATCTTGGATGGATGCCGTCCCATTTCCGATGATTTTCCTGGCCTAGAGCATGGTACAAATTACAAACACATGGTCCCGAGGAGTGTAGGAGGCACAGTGCATGCTGGGGATTTAACCAATGAGGTGCCCAGATCCCTGGAACTTGCAGGGGCTTAGCTTTTGCTAAGCACTTTTTCTCTCCAAAACTCTTGCCCTGGCTCTGAGTAGCTGTGGGGTGGGTGGGCTCCCAGAGATGGATGCCCTCTAGCTAGCCCAGGTCTAGGCTGTGCTTTTGTGGGCAGTTTAATTCACATTTGAGCAGGGATGGCCACATGGGCTAGCTCTGCCCTGGCTGTCATAGGGTGCTTAGCCTTGCCCCCAACATGTCCAGAGCCACATTTTCAACAACAGCTAATTTTAGTTGGCTCAGATTTTGGATACACAAATTGAGACCTTGGGCATGAGCATTTACAGTCCAGCTTCTACCAATGCCAAATGGAGCTGCAGGGACTCAGCACCTCTGAAAAAGCAGGCCCACCGTACTTCTGCTGAGACCCACAATTGGAAGCATCCATAATCAATAGCCTTTCCTGAAAACATATACTTGGCCTGTCACTTGAGACGGAAGGAGGGAAATGTGCCACTCACGCTTTCCCCCACCCCTCAGTCTCCCTGCCAGGAATGCAGGGCTCCATGCAGAGCCAGTATCCAGCTGCAGTGGCCTTGTGTGGGGTTCTTTGGCCAAACAAGGATGAGTAGCCATGTGACGAGCCAGTTAGAGTCAGGGTTCAATGGGGGCAGGATGTATGTCCATCAGCAAGGCTCCTTGATGTGTGGCCTGGGTTGGGGAGCAGCTACTACATCTTAGAGCACACATTGATCATTTGTGTCTCCAGGGTTAGAGAAGCTTCATTTCTCTGCCTCCTTTGCCTCAGCTACTACTTATGGGTAATGCGCAGAGAGCCAACTGGCTTTTATCACCGTAATGGGGATCATTGGCTGCTGTTTCCAAAAGGGACATGTTGTATTGGTGTAGTGGCAACACCAAGAAGACCTATTGGGGCAGGAGCTGCACATACACTTAGGGTATGTCTACACTACATGGCTCCGTTGACGGAGCCATGTAGATGAGCTTTGTAGACATAGGAAAATGAAGTGACGATTTAAATAATTGCCGCTTCATTTACATCAAAATGGCTGCCGCTCTGTGCCGATCAACTGTTTGTCGGCACAGCACAGTAGTCTGGACGCTCCGCGGTCGACATCAAAAGCCTTTGTTGACTGCCCTGTTATGCCTCGTGAGATGAGGTTTACCAGGGCAGTCAACAAAGGCTTTTGATGTCGACTGCAGAGCGTCCGGACTACCGCACTGTGCCAACAAACAGTTGATCGGCACAGCACGGCAGCCATTTTGATGTAAATGAAGCGGCGATTATTTAAATCGCTGCTTCATTTTCCTATGTCTACAAAGCTCATCTACATGGCTTCGTCAACGGAGCCATGTAATGTAGACATACCCATGGTGAGAGATAGTCCCTGTCTCACAGGGATCACAAGCTGACCAGAGAAGACAGAAGATGGGAAGACAGGAGTATGATTGTCCCTCGTTTTTTCCTTGAGAACAACTGGTTTCCAGATTAATCCAGATATAGCAGAACTCCTGGGTGCAGCCACGGTCCCTCCCTGCCTTCCTAATTGGCTAACGTCTCTTCCCACCAGCACTGGCCCCACCTGATTGTGAGACTTCCAGTGGTGGAACTGTGATGTTGATACCTTGTTTGGTTTCGTCCTAGGTTCCAGAGACACGTGCACACCTATAGGATCCTGCCCGATGAAGAGGGGCTGCTATCTGTGCAGGTGGGTGGAGTGGGAACCACTGGTTGCAAGTGGGAAGGAGGCAGCCATAGCAGAGATGCCCCAATCACTAGCATTCCTGTCCCTTGACTCTCTCCCCTCCAGGTGTGTCTAAGGCACCTTTCTTCAGGACCTCTCAGTGTGGAGATCCCCGGATTGTTCATTCTCTTGGCTGTGTGATTTGGGGTTTTCACAGGAAGCAGCTGTGGAAGGGTCTTGCCTCCACCCTTTGTGCTGCAGGTGCAAATGGAAGGGACATAGCACCAGCAGCATCTAGAAATGGGGTTAGGTGGCGTCTGTTCCTCCCTCACTGCCGGGAGCCGCAACCTAGCACTGTGGTTTCCTTTCTGCATAAGGCACCTGCGATGTTCAGAGCCCACAGGATGTGTTTCCTTTGCACAGAGGCAATGCTTCACAGCCTCAGAGTGATCTCTGGTACTGTCCTGCACTCAGCAACAGCCTGGGAACACAGCTTAGGGGCTGCTCCATGCAGATATTGCATAACTGGGGTGGCTCTAGAGAAACCTCGACTCCTCCCCTTTTCCTTTGTGAACCACCTGCAGTTTCAGCTGGATTCAGGATTCTTCACTTCCTGTCTGAAACTGCTGTGTGCGATTGCGTAACAGCTCTCAAAAGAGTGTCCACATTCTGTCCCAGAGATGATTCCTTTTACAGCCCTGTGCGGCCCTAGCCTCACCCTAGGTCAGACCTTGGTCAGCCAGTGGTAACCAGCCTCCGTACCCTTTGGGTCTTTCTCCATTTCCACTTTTCCGGTGGCTGCCAGGTTACTCCCTTGTGCATGGAACAACATCCTTATCCCAGGATCCCTGTTCATAGAATCATAGAACCATAGAGCTGGAAGAGACCTCAGAAGGTCATCAAGTCCAGCCCCCTGCCCTAGACAGGACCAATCCCAACTAAATCAACACAGCCAGGGCTTTGTCAAGCTGAGACTTAAAAATCTCTAGGGATGGAGACTCTACCACCTCCCTAGGTAACCCATTCCAGTGCTTCACCACCCTCCTAGTGAAATGGCTTTTCCTAATATCCAACCTGGACCTCTCCCACCGCAACTTGAGACCATTGCTCCTTGTTCTGCCATCCATCACTGCTGTGAACAGCCTTTCTCCATCCTCTATGGAACCTCCCTTCAGGAAGTTGAAAGCTGCTATCAAATTCCTCCTCACTCTTCGCTTCTGCAGACTTCACAGACCCAACTCCCTCAGTCTCTCCTTGTAGGTCATATGCTCCAGCCCCCTGATAATTTGATTGCCCTCCGCTGGACACTTTCCAGTGTGTCCATATCCTTTTTGTAGTGGGGGGCCCAGAACTGGACACAATACTCCAGATGTGGCCTCAAAAGAGCAGAATAAAGGGGAATTATCACATTTCTGGATCTGCTGGCAATGCTCCTCTTAATGCACCCTAATATGCCATTAGCCTTCTTGGCTAAAAGGGCACACTGTTGACTCATATCCAGCTTCTCATCCACTGTAATCCCCAGGTCCTTTTCTGCAGAACTACTACTTAGCTGGTTGGTCCCCAGCCTGTAACAGTGCTTGGGATTCTTCCGTCCCAAGTAGAGGACTCTGCTCTTGTCCTTGTTGAACCTCATCAGATTTCTTGTGGCCCAATCCTCCAATTTGTCTAAGTCACTCTGGACCCTATCCCTGCCCTTGAATGTATCTACCTCTCCCCTAGCTTAGTGTCATCTGCAAACTTGCTGAGGGTGCAATCCATCCCCTCATCCAGCTCATTAATAAAGATATTGAACAAAACCGGCCCTAGAACCGAACCTTGGGGCACTCCGCTAGAAACCGACCGCCATCCTGACATTGAGCCATTGATCACTACCTGCTGGGCCTGGCCTTCTAGCCAGCTTTCTATCCATCTTACCATCCATTTATCCAATCCACAGTCCCTTAACTTACTGGCAAGAATACTGTGGGAGACAGACTGTTCTCCTTACTCAAATCTTGCTCAAAGATAGATGCCCATGAACAGTGACCCACATTAGGCAAACTCTCTTCCTCCCTAGCACAATGTCAGGGCAGAGGAGAGAACTCTTAGGCTGTTTAATGCTTAGGTGAGCACCTTCCCTGGCTCCCTGGGTCTTGCAAAGCATAAGCTTCTTGGGATGGGAACCGTCTTCGATTGCACCCTGAGCAGAGTCAGGCTCATCATTAGAACCTCACAGACATAGTGAACATTCCTAATCCTTCCTGGGCTGGGTGCATGGCCATGGCTATCCAGAGTCTGGGTGGGATGTACGAGAGCAACAGGCATTCTTCTTCTCCCCTTAGACCATCCAGGGCCTCCAGGCTAAATGTTTCCGCACCCTGACTGATTTAATAGGGGCCTACCAACAGCCTAACAATGGCCTGGTGATCCCACTGCTCTACCCCGTGAACAGAGCAAGAGAGCCCGTAGATGAGGACTCTGGTGAGTAGGGAAGGGTTGTGGGGGGTGATGGTGGGGGGAGGCTTGGGGGGCTGGATGAAGCCACAGGGGATGAAATGGGGGGATGTGGAGGGTGCAGATCAGCCATTCAGCTCCCCAAGAGAGTGAATTTTTGTTTCACCCAGCACCTAATTATGCCTGGGGGGACATCATGGCTTAAATGGGCTATAGCATTGCACTCACCCCAGCAAAGATGCTGGACACAATGGGGAGATCGGGATGTGCTTGAAGTTTGGGGGAGCAGAAACTATTTCCATGCCTCTCTAAAATGCTGTGCCCTTTGTGTCTGCAGATGGTGAGGACAGCAGAGCGAGCCACACTCCAAGCCTGGTGCCTCACAGCGGGATCAGTGTGGGCAGTGCCAGTGGGTGGGTTACCACTCAGTCAGACAAGGCGCAGATATCTCAGCAGTTGCAGCTGAAGCTGCAGGAACAAGTTGACAGCAGGTATGACCTGGCACTGCCACACCAAGCACAGAGCAAGCAGCAAGCATTGTATCTTCGGATGGTCCAGAGGCTGCTGGAGCAAGTTGAGCATGTGTGAGGAGAGCGAGGGTGTCCCTTCCCTTCCTGCTGTGGAGAGTAGAAACTGCAGCGGTGGGGTGGGGTGGGGTCGGGTGGGGTGGGGGGAATTGGACATCTTGATTAACAGGCACAGTGGCAGCTATACCTCTAGCACCTGCCTTTGCACACCTATGGCACTAGACCATGCCTTCTTGCCAAACCTATATGGTGAGAATGAAGGTGCAAAGCTCAGGGTGGCTGGCAACCAGACCTACCTTTTCCTTGAGGTCTCTGCACTATTGCCATGCCAGGCGCAATACCCGCAGCAGCACAGTGAGGGAGCTGGCAGCCAGGGCTGTCAATCAGAAACGCACTCGCATGCTCACACAGCCCCACCTCTTGCAGCCCGGACAGCGAATTCAAGAGATCGATGGCCGAGTACCTCAGCCACCACTTACATCTTGACCTAGAGGCCCTGAGGAATGGGAACCTGCACCTGCGATACCTGAGCACAGCCCTAGTGACTGCCTGCCGTGGGCTGCACAGGTGAGCAATGGAGGGAAAGGGAAAGGAAAAGGGACTGGGACTGGAGACAGACTGATCTTAGTCAGAGGCAGAAAAACCTATGGGACTCTAGGACTGCATTGTTCTTTCCTGTCTGCTCTCGAGGGACAGGGGATCTAGTTTAAATATCCTTGACCTGGCCCTCCATGTGCTTTCTCTGGGCATCTCATCTGTGCTTGGTGCTGACACTATCTGCTATTCTAACACTGTCCCTGGGAGGCTGGCCTCTGCTGGGGCCTTCTCCTGGGGGTCTTGTGTGTGCGGGGTACAGACAAGCACCCGCTAGCCAACAAAGCAGAAGAAAGTCCCACTGTGAGGAGGGAGCTTGTATAACCACGACCAGGCGGATTTGAACCTGGGACCACTGGAGCTTAGTATAAGAGCCTCTATCCTTTGATTTAAAAGCCAGCTGGCTTTCAGCCTCTGCTCTGGAGGGCTCGTGGTCTTACTGTTGCTGTGGTCTAGGTGCCACTGCATGGGACAGTGAACCACAGTACGTGTGTGGGTTATACTTGCACAAGGCCTTTACTAGGAAGCCAGTCCAATTCCTGCCTCCAGAGCATCTGAAAGCTAGTGGCCTCCACAAAACTCCTATGTGATTTTTTTTCCTCTCGTGTGGATGCTGGAGGTGTGGGGTTCCTAAAGCTCATCCACAGATGGAAAAGCTCATGCTGTTTCCTTTGCTTGGCCTCAGCCCTAATGACATCCCTTTCTCCCCCTTCCTTGCCAATTATCCTTCTCCCGTGGTGGCTGTATCCAGATTCAAGTGCCTAAGCAGCTAATCACCGCGAATCCCAGCCACATCACAGTGTAGGATCCTCCTGCAATGAAAGCCTTTAAATCCAGAGGCCCTGGAGAGATGCTGCAGGCAGACTTTGTCCATCTCTGGAGATTGGAGACTTGGGGCAGCTGAGCCCCAAGATTGGAGACTTGGTATCAGCCTGAACTAGCCTCCCATGCTGCTTCCCAGAGTCCTGCAAACCAGGAAAGGGGCAAGGGCATGTTTGATCCAGCCCTCCGCAGCCGCTCATTTTGAGTGCAGTTGCAGTGCATGGTGATGAGGCCTCTTGAGCAGTTATTGTACCTGCCTGATGCTAACCCCCTGAGCTTTGTGAAGTCCCAGGCCCCATCCTGCTTAGGCTCCACTGGCATTGAAAGTGTTTCTGGTTTGCTGCACTCGCTGATGGGAAGGTCCTATTCTGAGCACTGTGGCAGTCCCCAGGGCTAAGACAGAGGGGTCTAGTATGGGATTGCTGCTCCCCAACCCAGCTTCTCTGAACAGGTGCACCCAGTGGCTTGTCAGGAACTGGCATGGGGCCAGCAGATGTGTCCTAGCAACTGGTTCCTTGGACCACACATCTTCCCTACTCGGTACTCTTCTCTCTGCAGTGAGATTGACTTCACGCTGGCTGGTTTGGAGACTCTGGCCAAAGTGTTTGACCCTCCGGCTTCCCCTCAGAGCCCCGTAAGAGAGCAGGTGAGTCCTCCATTCCCAAGTGTTGGCCTAGGGAAGGAAGCCTCATGGTAGGTGTCAACACGTCTCTGTCTCCCAGGCTGGAGGGGGGAGTTGATCCGGGGGAGATTTCATTGTCCGGGCTTGATTTTCATGCATATCAGCACCCAAAAGGGCATGAGGCTCCCTTCTTCAAGTGAGGCTCAGACAGCTGCCTATATTCATTAAAAGGGTTGCCAGTTTTGCTTGGACATATTCTGGGAGGTTTCATGACGGGACATAATATTTAATTAAAGATTATTCTTTCATTCCTGGAGACTCCATGCCAATCCTGGAGGGCTGACAACCCTATTCATGAACCTAGTGCTAGAGCTCCAACCCAGGGGGAGTTCAGATGCAGCAGGCTAGCTGCTACAGTGAAGGCTGAAAATTGCAATGTGGAGACCTGAGGGAGGAAAAATACTTTGGTGGTGGGGTAGGTTAGGGATCTGATCTGGAACATCTCAGATGGACTGACCTGAAGCATCTGCATGGCAGCAGGGACCTGTGTCCTGAGCCAAAAACCTCCATGAAGTTTCAGCCCAGACCTGCTCTGCTTGTGCCCCTCAGTCCTACACAGAGGTACTAATTGTGCTAAACTCTCTTCTGGTATGTCTACACTAGCTCCCTAGATCGATGTGGGGAGGCTTATGAGGGCGACCGAAATTGCAAATGAAGCATGTTCCCGGCCGTTTGCCATTTTAGAAATTGACTAGCCTGAAGTAACTGCCCACGTCTACATGCGGCAGTGAAACGGGATTCCGAAATAAAGCCCTAACTCAAATTAGCTGGTAAACCTCATTGCAGGGGGCTAGTGTAGACATACCCTCTGTGTGTCTGTCTCTAAATTTTGGTTCTGTAGAGAAGTATCTCTAGGCCTTCCCAATTGTTTGCTCATGACCCTAAACATAGGTATAAAAGGTGCTGCAAAACTTTTTTTTTTAAGTTTTTTTCATAAGTATAATCACTGAGAGCCTTTTTTGGGGGGTTGGTAACTTTTCTGAAAAATGCTTCTGTGGAGCACCAGAACTAATCAGAAATTCAGGTTCAATTCAGCAAATAGTTTAGGCTGAGAAAACCTAAAATCAAAAGTTTCAGAAATGTTACAATGGTTCAATAAATCTCAATTCACATCAACATCCAAAAATGCTTCATTTCACAAACCAAATGAAGTTTTTGTGTTTTGTTAAGAAAAAAAAATGAGTTTAGATTCAAAATGAATTTTTCCAGTTTTTTGAATTTGGCTATCAAACCTATGGGGGAGAAAAATCCCATTATTCATCTGTTCTGATCTCCCTAGGTACTAGATTGACCCTGGGTACTAGACTGATTGGAAACTGGCCAACGTTTGTGGACATGTCCACTACAATTCGATCTGTCATTGCTGCTTTAAAATAACCAGATATTAGAATTTGTTTCTCTTTCTGTTCAGGGTCTCCTGGCCAGTGATCCAGACCTTGAATTGCTTCTCGACAAGATCTCAACTGTCAAGCATCTGCTCTCCTCTCTAGAGAAAAAGGTGCGTATTAGTGAGGCTATGTCTAGACTGCAGGCTTCTTTCAGAAGACGCTTTTATGGAAGAGATCTTCTGGAAAAACTTCTTCTGAAACAGAGCGTCCACACTGTAAAAACACATAAAAAAACCAATCTGTTTCTTCAAAAGATAGCGTCCACACTGAATGGACGCTTTCTCGCATTTCAGCTGTGATTACTATGGTCGGAGTGGCCAGCAGGGCACCTGTGCTTTTTCCTCTTTCCTCTGCTTTCAAAAGAACTCCGTCTTCCCCATTCACACATGCCTTTTTCCAAAAGAGCTCCTTCAGAGCTTCTTCCTCGTAGAATGTTGGAAAAACCCCTCTGCTCTTTCGATTTTCTTTCGGAAGAACGCCATGCAGTGTGGACGTAATTGATGTTTTTTTTTTTTAAACTGCTGTTTTTCTGAAAAAACTCTGTAGTGTAGACATATCCTGAGTTTCTGATCTCAGCACGCATTGCTAGGGCTTGGGATGGTTACTCTGCAAAGAAGCACAGGGTAACAAGTTTGCCATGCTGCAACTATGGCACATGAGCAGTGCATTTGTCACAGACTGAGCTACAAAAAAGAAAACAAATCAAACAAACCCCACCCGCCCCCCAAAAAACAAACAAAAAAAACCCAACCAAAAAACCCTCAAAGAGAGTAGAAGTTAAAATATAGGGAGATTTATAATATACGATTCCAGAGGAAGTAAACATAAATTACAAGAATTACAGCAACAACCTCTGGATAAATGCCCCTTTATAAATTTCCCCATGAAGGGTAGAAGAGCTATTAATTGCAACTTTGCTAATATTTCCTAACTCTCCAGATTAAAATAAGCTCATTAAACTTGAGCAAACTCCTGGAATAAATTAAAACTCCTAGATAGGGCAATTTTCTACTAGATGGAGCTCCCAGACATTAGAGACCACATCTGGAAGGGCACAGGCTTTTCACTGGATAAGATAGAAGGGAATTCCTTCCACCTGGAGCATGCTTTATAGTTTTTAGTCCCACCTCCTAACAGGTTCTAGCCAATCAGCCCTTTGACATTACTCACAATACAAATTACCATTCCCTTTTCACAGTTTCACAAACCAAGATCTGCCTCTAGGCCTCCATGCTCTTTGTGCTGGCCCACAGTGTCACCTGGTTCCCAATTCCTGCTCACCTTCGCTGGGATCCAGCAGATCCTTGAGGTGTCTATCACAAGGAGTGTGACATTGCCACGCCTGTGAGATAGACAAATAGACCCCTTCCATCACCTTCTTCCCAGATCAGAGCATTGTGATTTGTAGCCAAGTTGTTGCTCGGGATGCCTCCATGGCAAAGCCAACAGTCTGTGTAGACAGCTCTCCCAAACATGAGCTGTTCCTCTTGTCACCTCCTTTAGTGGGAGGAGCTCTTGGAGGGAGGGAGCACATGCTGCTCACTATTGCCTGGGTTCTTCACACCAATGGCTCCAGCTCTGCCCAGTCAAAGCATGCCAGAGTGTCCCAAAGGCTAATGGGTGGATTCAGGCATTGAAAGAGAAGGTGGCTGATTGCAAGCAACTCAGTGGCAGGGCCAGGAACAGAACACAGGGCTCCAATCTCTCCCTCTTACTAGTAGGTGGTATTGCCTCCACTGTAATTTGAGCAGACCCAGAGCAAACAGGAAGTGGTACCTCACTGGGACCCAATTCCAAAGTTCCCCTGCCACTGACTGTGCTTGGCAGCAAGGCCCAGCCATGCCCTGCAGCAACATGCCAGACTCTCTTGCTCCCACCAGACTCAGTTCCCTGGCAGATAAGACAGCTGCATTTGAACCCTCTCCCTTGTGCAGCTCATCCCTCTGTGTCTCTCACCACCTGCCTGTCTGTCTCTCACTCTTTCTCTGTAGGTGCTGAAGACTCTGCAAGAGACAGTGACCAAGCACAAACTGACGCAGCCACCTGCTGCCAAACCCATGGCCGTGCAATCTTTTGAGGTGAGAGAATCTCTTAGTGGTGAGCTCTGCTGTATTGCTCCCATCAGGGGTTTTGATAGGACCTTTCCCAGTACATGTAGGGTTGCCAGCTTTCCTGACTGGATGGACGGGACCCCATTCACAGCAATGGCGTCTGATCAGGAACGTTGGCAACCCTAAGTCAGGCAGAGACTAAGGTGGGCACGACCGACTTGGGCCCTACATGATGTGGTGACTGCAGCTTGTGGGACAGCGGGGCAGTGGGATCATAGGCAGAGGCAACATGGGATGTGATTTCCCCTTCTGGCAAATGAAAAAGCCGATATGAGGTGGGGGCAGACAGTCTGGAGACACTCTTCTATTCTCCAATGGACAGCGGGAGCTAGCAGGAGAAGAACAGGTTTATACCTGCCACAATACACTGGGGTTCAGACCCAGGGGTGGAGGAAGCCAGCCTCCAAGCAGCTACAGCACCTCAGTGGGGGTGCCCTGTGAGCAGTGCCCATCCAGGAGAGGGGTAGCCCTGGATCATCTGTGTATTCCAGGGAGACACAGAGATAAAGGGGCACACATGCCTGGTTGCTGCCTTCATTGCACTCAGCCTAGCTGCACCTGCCTCCATAACCTAGTTCCTTGTGCTGCAGGTGAAAGTGGGCAAATCCCAGAGGGCCTCCCTGACAGTGGATGTGGAGTCTGGGACAATGACCATCACAAAGAAGGGCTGCAGCTCTCCAGAGGAGACCATCTCTCAGGACAAAAGTAGGGAAAACCCTTTCACTCCATTGCCTTGACATAAGCCTCAGAAGGCTGTTGGGTAATTGGCCTTTTGTTTAGAGAAGACCTCTTGGGGAAGCAGCAGGGGGAGTCAAAGAACACTCAGGGATGCACAGATGGAATATGGCCATCACTAGGCTGCCTGGCTGAAGCCAGGGTGATGGGCTCCTTTCCCCAGGGTAATCTGCTGAGCAGTTATCCCAAAGATGGGAGGAATAAGCCAGAGCCTGCTGGATGCACACAGGCGTACTGGCTGGCAAACTCATTGCTGCTTGCCTTCCTGCTGTGCAACATCCTGGGAAAGTGAGGGCCCCTGTAGCCATCCCCACTGTGCTGAGAGGCAACAGCTGTGCCCTTCCTTCGGGGTGTATTGGCTGTGCTTTCGGGGGTTGTGCCGTTCCGTGTTTCACTGTCACCGGTGTGGCTGTCTTCAGTCTTGCAGCTGATTAAATACCAGAGCATGCAGAGCAAAGTGAGGCTGGTGTATGACAGAGACCAGCACCGAAGCCTGACCAGGGATTTCATCTTCCAGAACGCACGGGTAAGGGGCCCACCCCGGACTAGGCTCCCTGCCAGCTTCACTGCAGTAAAAGCCTAGGGCCAGGCCTCGGACCACGGGGCAGTGTTTGCCTCTTGTGTGGACTGGCCCTGCTTGTGGGCTGGCATCCAGGCTCTCTCTGCCTGGCCTCTGAGAACGGGCTGGTAGGAAACCCCTTATGCTGTATTGTGTGTGGGCAATGAGGGGATGTTGGCGGCACGGGGGCCTGAGAGCCGGCTTTCTGAGTGACACGTGGCTGCAGGGCATTCTGCTCCCCCGCCCCCAGGGATCATTGAAAGGTGGGTGAGGGCTCCCCCCCAGCACTCAGGAGGCAGAACGTAACCATGAAACCAGGGGCTTCAGCGGCTATACTGGGTGCGCATGTGGCTGCTCAGCTCTGCCCTCTGCTGGTGTGTGAGACCTTTGCAACGCCACTGCTTCGCAGCTCATCAGGCGTGAGACGACAGAGCTGCCTCTGAGCTTATCGATACCCAGTAGAGAGGGGCCTGAATCCTGAACCCTGATCCGCTTGTTTTCCTTGACATGTTTGCAAGGGGCTGATGACCGTGGCATTTGCATGTAGCACCTAGATATTCTGCTGGGAGATGCACTGAAGGGAGAGAATCATCAGCCTTCAACTCTGAGCTGTTCCTGTCAGACTGCAGTGTGCACCATTGCTTTCTGCTGCAGGAGGGGCCTCCTCTCGCATTACTCCTTATTTGGCAGAAGCCTCTAGATTTGGGGTCTAAGGTTTATTATTATTGTAGGCCCGAATCCCACAGTACTATGCTCTGTACAACCCACCATGAGAAGTTCCTGTGCCAAAGAGCTCACATTAAGTCAACATGAAAGATGACAGGACAGACAGATACATGAGCACTAGGAAACTGGTTGGCCTGGCTGGTAATGATCTCACCTGACCAGTAGCCCAGCCATTGTGAAGTTTTATTCTCATTGCCCTTTCCATGATGCCCACGTGATCTTGACTGTGGTCCTGAGGGCGCTGCCTCCTGTGCTCTTCTCCTAGGAAATGGGTTGCGAGACGGTTACATTCATTGGCTAGACACAGGTTACAGCTAAAAGCAGGATTTCCCACCACTCTGAGGGTATGTCTACACTACCCCCCTAGTTCGAACTAGGGGGGTAATGTATGCATACCGAACTTGCTAATGAAGCCCAGGATTTGAATTTCCCGGGCTTCATTAGCATAAAGCCGGTGCCGCCATTTTTAAAAACCGGCTAGTGCGAACCCCGTGCCGCGCGGCTATACGCGGCACGGACTAGATAGTTCGGATTAGGCTTCTAATCCGAACTATCTGTACGTGGAACGAGGCGTACTTTATGCTTTATGCTAATGAAGCCCGGGAAATTCAAATCCCGGGCTTCATTAGCAAGTTTGGTATGCATACATTACCCCCCTAGTTCGAACTAGGGGGGCAGTGTAGACATACCCTGAGGCTTTAAGGTTGCTCTGGAGCAGTGGTGGGCAACCTGCAGCCTGGAGTCATACAGCCCATCCGGGTTCTACTTCCCTTGGAAGGCCGTTCCAGAACCTCACTCCTCTAATGGTTAGAAACCTTCGTCTAATCTTAAGTCTAAACTTCCTACTAGCCAGCTTATATCCATTTGTCCTTGTGTCTATCCATGTTGTTTTTTTCCTACCAATATTGCTAAAGTGACACACACCTAAAGCATGGGCATGTAAAGTGAGGTGCAGGCTGATTGCACACAACATTGACTGGAGAGCCACGCACCCCCTCTGCAGGCAGTCAAAGTGCTGCTATGGGTCAATCGCAACACCCCGCAAATTCTAGGTACACCAGCGCAGTTAGCAGAACTACCCTATCCCGGGAGACTGTCTTGATTACAACAACCCTGTGGCCTGCTGAGATGAAGGAGGGCCACTAATGCGGCCCACTCACTAGCCTACGTTGTCCCTCACTGCACTGGAGTGAAACAGATGAGCCCTACACTGAAGACTGGTAGTTATCATTGGCCACCACCAGTCTGCAGCTCAGTAGGGACAGACCCGGGGCTCAGCTTGGGCACCATGTTCTCGTGAACTCTGCCCTGTGTGTCAGGAACCAAGCAGACAGTTGTGTTCTTCTCTTGCAGAAACGAGAGGCCTTTTGCCAATTACTGCAGCTCATGAAGATCCAGCATTCCAACCTGGATGAGCCAGACCTCATTTCTGTGTACATTGGGACGTGGAACATGGGTAAGGAGTAGGGGCATCTCAGGCACCTCCTGTGTAACCACACGTGAATGCCGGCTTAGTTCTGCAATTGAAATCCCTGCAGATTCCCAAAGGGAGCTATGCCCAGGAGTTCTGAGATCCTTCTTGAGTCCTGGTGGGGTGAGGAGGTTGATGAAGCCCTTGCCCCCTCAGGCCTTAGTTGGACTTGCCTGGATTATGCTGGGTCAATACCATGATGTATGTGCCACACTTTGTGTTTTTACTGAGCTGCTGCTGGTCAGTGGTGGTGGGACATAGCAGCGAACCTCAGAAACAAGCTGTCTCTTGGCTGAACTCAAAAGCTGTCATGGTATTTTCCATCCTTGACAGCAGATCTTTTGACCCCCCTGGCACTGAATAAGAGGTAACCAAATCCCGCTTCATCCAGTCGGATTCCAGTTCATGGGCTTCCATGATATTCAACCAATGTGTTTGGGTTGGTGCAGGAATGGGGAGGCAGTGAAATGTAGCAATCTGATCCCATCTCTCCTTTCCCCTCAGGTAGTGCTCCACCGCCTAGGTCCATGGCTTCATGGCTGACATCAAGGGGGTTGGGACGGACTCAGGATGAGACTACAGCCTGCATCCCACATGACATCTATGTTATTGGCACCCAGGAAAACTCTCTGGGGGACCGCGAATGGGTGGAGTTCTTGCGAGCCTCTCTGAAGACCTTGATGTCCGTAGATTTCCGAGTGGTATGGCACTAGGTCACCCCATTCACCCAATGCTGAAGGAGGGACGGTGCCCATGTCCTCTAGTCTCCTTTGTCCCTTTCGGCTCCTCTTACCTTACCTATCCTCTCTGGCTTTGTAAGAAGCAGTGCCTTCCAGCCCTGACTCAGTTGAAGCCTATTGGAAAGCCTTACCTTCACATAATTGTTATTAGAAGTAGATCTCTCAGTCACAGAGGCTATGTCTACACAGCAGCATTATTCCGTTATTCTGAAATAACATAGTCCGTGTCTACACTGCAAGCAGTTATTTCAACATAACGTCAAAATAATGTCGAGCTGGAGGACTTCTTACTCTGACTCCTGTAACTCTCATTTTACGAGGAGTGAGGGAAGTTGGAGGAAGAGTGCTCTAGCTCAGACTTGAGTTCACATAGCTCAAGTTGTATAGCTTATTTCGGTTTTAGCCCTGCTGTGTAGACCTGTCCATACTGTCCTGGGGCTGTTACACCCATAACCAACTACTTGAGATAAAGCCAGAGGGACTCACCATACCACCAGAGCCATTGACAAGCAGGAAAGATGACCTCCCCAATGGAGCCTGTTGTTGGGATCTGGTGCTCAGACATTTGGGTGGCATGTTTGACCTCACCTTTCTGCTTTCTTCACCACCCCCCTTGCCACCTGTTAGATGAAGGGCTGGAGAACAGTTCAGGGACTCACAGATGTCTCCAGTGGGAGATGGGGAAGCTGAGATCGTCCTCTCATCTGTGCTCTCTTCTCTGTCCCTCTCTCCCCATCAGGAGTGTAATTTCTCCCACTGAATTGAATTCTCTCTCAGCCATCCTCCTTAATGCCTGCCTAGGCAGGATGCATTCTCTCATCGTTAGGGTGCCATTTTCCAGGCTGTGGCCTCTGCAGACAAGGCCTTGTGGCACTGACAGTCATGGTCACACCCAGAGAACTGGGAAACAGGCCTGAGCAATCTCCCCACAGCCAGAGCTCAGGAAGGCCTTGCCCACAGCCCAGGAGTGAGCAAATGGAGTTTGGTCCAGGCCGGACTAAGGATGTTAAAATGCGGTTAATTGACTAGTTGACAGGCATTTCTGCATTCTTCCTTTAAATGTACAAGAGCCCCAGGATACATTTCAACGAAGGAATGTGGAACTGTCTGGGCTGCACGCGGGTATCTGCCTTGAAATGCTCAAGAGTCCCCAGCAGGGGCTTTTGTGCATTTCAAATCCATGGAGACTGGGGTCAGCAGGGGACTCACAGTCCCCCCACTGACTCTGGGCTCCATTCTACACTGCATTCTTCTAGGAGCTCAGGGTCAGCTGGGGAGTCACCAGCTGACCCCAGGCTTCACTGTCCCTTTAAAATGGGAGAAGGTGGCAGTTTCAAAGGGGTAGCTGCTGCACAGCTGATCCACAGATCAGCTATGCAGCAGCTGCCCCTTTGAAAAGTGGTCTGGGAGTTTCAAAGTGGCAGCACCGCTATGCAGCCCTGCCACTTTAAAATACCCCTTCCCCCCCACATACTTTGCTGCCTCTATCTTATAGAGGCAGCAAGGGGGAGGGGGACAGGATACTGACTAGTTGACTAGTCAAAATACTATCTGATAAGCAAATGCTTATCAGATAGTCGACTAGTCTTTTACATCCTTAGGCCAGACACAGAAATGCGGCACATCCAAACATGATCCTGGACTCATTAAGGGGGTGTTTGGATACAAGGCTGCAGGGATGCCTTGCCCAGCTGCTGGAGGGTTGCCTATTGTAAGGTGATTGCCAGAAGGGCACAGTACGCTCTCATTCCCCTACTCTTGCTTAGGATGGTCTCACGCTCTTCCCAATCTCATTGCAGGTTGCCTTACAGTGCCTCTGGAACATCAAGATTGTGGTGCTAGTGAAGCCAGAGCATGAACACCGGATTAGCCATGTGAACACGTCGAGTGTGAAAACAGGAATCGCAAACACACTAGGTGCAGCAGAAGGGGAAGGGCAGTGTTCCTGGGGCTGGTGTGGGAGGAGAGGACAGCACCAGGGCAGGGAGATGCTCTAAGAGTCATGGCAGGGTGGGAAGGAGGATGAGGTCCGGGGCCATATCTGGGGAGTATTTTGGGGCCTGTATCTGAAGTCGGGGAGAAGGGAGCTGGGGATCACTCTGTGGACAGAGGGGAGTGTCTGGGGGTCATAGCAAGAACTGAGAAGATCTCAGGTCCTATTGGGGAGCAAGTCCTGCTATAAGAGACAGGCTCTGTGAGGATCCCCTGGCAAGGGGAACATGAAGGGCTGAGGGCTGACTGGGCCTGGTATGTTTCCTCAGGTAACAAAGGAGCTGTGGGTGTCTCCTTCCTTTTCAATGGGACGTCGTTTGGGTTTGTGAACTGCCACCTGGCCTCGGGGAGTGAGAAGACACACAGGTGATTGGGGGGCTGCTTCCTCAGGGGCTGAGAATGCCAGCTCAGCTGCCCCATGGCAAGTGCATTGCTCTATCATTAGCCTCTTCCTGGCCCTTCCTTTGCTGCAGCCACAGTCAGTTTTCATCTCAGCTTCCCTTCCAGGTTGGACATGCTCACTCATGCTCTTCCAGCTGGCTGGGGTGGATGTGTGCAGGGCTGGGACACTACCCGGCCTACTGCGGGGATAGGGAGAGGCCAAGGTGTTGGCTTGAGGGGACTGAGGTTAGAATCACTATCATCACTGTCTAATTGAAGGTGGGGGTGAGGAATGGGTGAGGACAGGAGGAGGGGGCCTTGTGGGGGCAGGGAAGGATCAGGGTGGGCTGGTCTCAGGTGTGTCTGTGGAGGCAGGTAGGAGCCCTGAGGATTTTCAGGGTCATGGGGTCCCTGATTTGCTCTGCTTTGTGTCATCCTCGTGCCATGCAGGCGGAATCAGAACTACAGTGATATTCTGCGCTCTCTGCTCCTGGGTGACAAGAGACTCAGCAGCTTCGACCTCACACTGCGCTTCACCCATATCTTCTGGTTTGGAGACCTGAACTACCGCCTTGATATGGAGGTCCAGGTAGGACACTGGTCCCAGCTATGCCTTGGCTCGCTGCTGTGCTCCACATGTTTCCTCTTGAGAATGGACCACCTGGATGGAATGCTCAGTCCCTCGTCCCAGCCTGGCCCCAAAGACAGGCAGGGGACTGTGAACATGCAGCTGCTTGTCTACTTTGTGGATTCCTATCATGGGATCCCATGCTGAGGCAAGGGTACAGGAAAGCCCTGCAAGCCCTGGCACTTACAGACGCTCTCCTCTTCCCTCTCAGGACATCTTAGCTCATGTGAACAAAAAGGAGTTTGAGGCGCTGCTGGCTGTGGACCAGCTCAACCTGGAGCGGGAGAAGAACAAGGTGTTCCTGAGATTTCGTGAGTGCAGTGGGGACAGATGGGGAGCTCACATTGCCCTCCCAGAGCAGTGCCTGCCTGTCTGCTGCCTCACCCCCAGCAAGGTCCACGTGGACCATGCCCTCCCGGCCACCTCCTGTACTCACAGTTCAACAGTGCTTTAAGGCAGGACACGCTCTACAATTACTGCCAAAATGCAAGAGAGACAGGACCCTCCAGGTCTCCCCCAGCAGCACATCCAGCACAGCCAGGCTCTGCCAGGCTGGGGCTTTGCCCTGTGTTTGGGGTTTAACCTGCCATGATACAGATAATAGCCTGGGACCAAGAGCTTCACCGCCCCCTGCCATACACAAATGCCAGAGGCCTACTTACCCTAGACAAGCAATCTAGTGTCTCCTGCCAGCCAGGGCTTTGCTGCAAAGTGTCTAAACATGCCAGAAATCTCGATGTGCACCAGAGAAACCCGGCCTCAGGTGGTGAGACCAGTGAGGTAGAGGGCTTGGCTGGGCCCTCAGGGGATGTTTGTGCACAGTTCATGGTGCTGAGGAGGGACCAGGGCTGGATAGCAGAGGGGCTACAGGCCAGGGTGGAAGTTGCTTTGGCAGAGCTAGAGCAGGGATGATGTTCAGGGCTGAGGAGCACTGCTAGACTTGTGTGCGTCGGGGGTGGGGGAGGTCTTGCAGTGGGTTTCTGACCCTGCCATGGGCTCTGCAGACAGTGACTGCCTGCCCTGGGCTGTCAGTGTATAGTGCGGTCTCACTTCCTGTTTGCTCCACTTCCAGGTGAGGGCGACATCTCCTTCCCCCCTACATACCGATTTGAGCGAGGCTCCCGGGACACCTATGTCTGGCAGAAGTTCAAAACCACAGGGGTGAGTGCCTGAGCCTGTCGGGAAGGGGCTGGGATTTGGGCAGGGCTCCCATGTGGGACTGGCCCTACCTGACCAGGAGAGGGAATAGGGCTGGGCCAGCAGGCTCATTTCTGCACTCAGGGCAGGGATGCAGACACAGTGGCTTTGAGCCACCCCTGTTTTGAGCCTTGTGCTGGCTGCCTGTGGCCATGAAGAAATAGAGGGACCAAGGAAGACCAGAGTGAGGCCGTGGTAGGTCGGGGGTTAGGGCTCCCAGCCGCGTGCTCAGCCCACACTGCCTCACGCTATGATCTGTGCTGTCACACGGGGACCCCACACCGCCAGAGACACTGGGATGGCCTTACCATGCCCCTGGGAATGAACTGGATAGCAGTCTCCCTGGGCAGGTTAGGGCAACTGGTGGCCCCCAGCCTCACCCCCTTGTGGCCCCTTCCTCACAGGAGTCCAGAGCACCCCTCCCATGTTCCCCCCCCCCATGGCGGCAGGTGGCTGGGCAGCACGGCTTTGCACCAGCTGCCCTGAGTCCCTGTGGGAGGCATGCTGGCCAGCCACAGCCCCAGCCCCAGCCCCAGCCAGCCCGGGCCAGGGCAAAGCACTGGGCACTGCAGGAGAGAGCCTGGGGGCAGAGTGCGGGCTCTGCCTCCCTCAGACTACGATACCTGCCACCTGCTGAAGGGAGACACACTGGAGCTATGGGAGGTTGCAGGGAAATGCAAGTAGCTCGAACCAGGCCCAGCCATGCACCTGCAGCTTCTTTGCTCTTGGTTGCAGGTGAGAATCAATGCTCCCTCGTGGTGCGATCGCATCCTGTGGAAGTCACGGCCTGAGACCCACGTGCTCTGCAACTCATATGGTGAGTGAGAGCCCTGGGGAGCTGCCTGGGAGCCCACAGGCCATTAGCCTGACGCCTCCAGCGCCCAACCTGGAACAGGTGCATGGAACAGGGGTTTCTGCAGCAGTGACGTGACTCTCTTTTCCACATTTCAGGCTGCACAGATGACATTGTGACCAGTGACCATTCGCCCGTCTTTGCCACGTTTGAGGTGGGAGTGACGTCTCAGTTTGTGTCTAGGAAGGGTAAGTCCCCCCATGCCCGCTGCACAGGGTAGGGAGAGCCTGTTCCCCTGGTAGGTTTAGAGCAGGAGTGCTGCAGTCCCCACATGTCCTGAATAGGTTCTGCCATCACTGCAGTATCGTCGGAGCCAACACCAGTCACCCCAGGGCACCAGCCAGCAGGGCTGGTTAGCATTGTTAGTGGGGAGATGGACAGGTTAATCTTGGCCTGGGGAGCTGGAGTCAGGAAGCTCATTTTGCTGAGCCTGCAGACAGAGCTGAGCTAGGACTGATCCCTCCCTGCTGCCTTTGAAGCAGTAGCAATCTGCCACCCTCCAGGTTCATGGCAACCAAATCCTGCCCTGGTCCTCAAGGGAACAGCCCATCTGAGGGGTCAGATCTGGGGCCAGAGCGGGGCCCCTTCAGCATACACTGATGGGCCATTCTCTGTCTGCCAGCTCCTGGCTCCAGCCCCGAGTCCCTGGCCTGCATCGAGTGGGACAGCATCGAGGTGATTGTGAAAACAGCCAGCCGCAGCAAGTGCTACATTGAGTTCCACTCCTACTGCCTGGAAGGTGAGCGCGCCCTTGGAGTCTCTGCCGGCTGCTCTCCGGCGCCCCAGTGCGGTGCGAGGGGGCGCTGTGCTGCAGGGGGCTCCTCACAGGGGGTGCTGTCCCCACACTCAGCACTGACAGTCAGTGCCCCGGGTGCTGTGCTGCAGGCGGTGCCGTTCTCCAAGCCACGCTTCTGGCCTTTTGTGCTCCTTGCTAGGGCCCTACCATAATGGACTGACCTGGCCATAGGATTTGAAAATTGGTAAATTCCATGGTTTCAGCTGTTTACACCTGAAATGTCCATGGTGGTGTAACTGTTACTGTGGGGTCCTGACCCAAAAGAAGATGGGGGATCACAGCTGCCACATCTCACCTCAGGGGTGGCTGCATTTCAGCTGTGGGTGACAGGATCTCCGTGCAGTCTGTTCAGTGTCGTGAAATTCTTTTTCTGTGGGCAATGGACTGGCAGTGCTATCTCAATGGCAAACAACTGGGAGTTGTCCTGGGTTGAGTCCCCCTCACCCCGTGGCAATGTGATCGGTGCCTAGGAGAGGTTGGAGATGGCAGGGCGAGAGGGGAGACATGTACCCAGGTGGAGAGGGGGGTGGGTAGGCTGGCAGCAGGACACAGCTTTGCTCTTGTAATTCTCTGAATTTCTTGCCAGAGTCTCAACGGAGTGGGGAGAACAGTTCTCAAAGCAGCGACATCCCAGGCTTCCTCAAACTCAGCTGGTCAGCGAAACAGCTCCCAGTGGTAAGCACCATGTGGGGAGGGTGCATGCAGACTGGCAGACGTGTGCCTGGGCAGAGGCTGGCACAACAAGGGGAGGCGAATGAGAAGGACATGAGCAGACTATAAGAAGTGGCAGCCTCTGCCCCCTCTTCTGGGTGCTCTCTTTCCCTGGCTGACCTGAGCATGTTCTGTTGTACACAAAGTGAACCCAGTGGTGAGCCCTTGGGCCTTTTCTCTTGCACGACAGGCCAGCAGGGTCACTGTGATGTCTCTGTACCAGAGCTCAGTGCTCAGGCCCCATGGCTGCAAGGCTGGATTAGCAGTTTGCAGCCTTCTGAGAGTTGTCTCTCCCTGTGCAGCTGATCCCGATCTTGTCGGACCTGGAGTACCTGCTGGACCAGCACCTGCTCCTGAGCATCAAGGGCACGGACAGCTGCGAGTCATATGGTGTGTGCCCAGCCCCTCCTCTAGGAGGAAGGAGTGTTAGGGTGTGGCCAGGATGGGCTAAGGTGACTCCTACTGGGCTGTCTCCTGGAGTGGCCCAGAGCAGGGGACCAGTGGGATCTGGGTGAGCACCCACATTAGTGAAGGGTCTAGGTCCCACTGTGGCTTCACCTGCCCCTGCCTGAAGACCAGGGGCAGCAGCCAGGTATCCTCAGCAATGCCTGAGACTGTCCTTCAGCCGCTGTTGCCCCTGGCATCCATGAAGAGGGCCTGGGAGCCTGTAGCTAGTGCAGTGCCCTGATTGCCAAGCCCGGCCCAGGAAGGGGCAGTCAGTGCTTCACTGAAGACATGCTATAGTGAGCACGGTGAGCTTGGAGACTGACTCCATCTCCCCCAGGAGAAAATGGTTTCTCTAAACCCCTGGGAAATCAAGAGCATATCTGGAGTTTTGAGTTTTGACAGGACAGGCTACCCCCATGGACACTAGCTCTGTTCATATGAGCAGCTCCATGCTCCATGTGGCATCTGCCCATCCCGGCTCCTAGTGCTTTTTCTATGGGAATGTGTGACTGGGCGGAGGGTGATGCTAGCTGCTGTCGAGGGGTGGTGGTGGTGCCTGTGGTGATGCTGTGTTTCTGGGTAGGTGAGTGCTGCATTGCCATGAGATCTATGATTGGCAGCCTGCCCCAACAGTTCGAGACTTTCCTCTTCCACCGGGGTGAAGAAACAGGCTCCATGCGTGGCTGGATGAAGGTTCGAGTCCCCAAGGACAGGCGCAGCACCCGCGAGAGGCTCTATGGTAATACAGCCAGGCCACTGAACTGCTCCCACTGCTTCTGAGATAAGGGCTTCAGTTCCCTGCCACCTGGGGACTGGGGAAAACCCGAGTATGTAGGAGCTCCCCTGCAGCCATCTCTCCTGCCCCACGAGGCACCAGGAGAAGCCCCAGGCCTGGAATAGGTGGAGCTCCCCTGCTACCCTCCCATTTTAGTGCTCCCAATGGAGTAGCTGGGAGTCCTCCCCATCTGGGAAGACAGTTCAGCAGAAACACCTTCTTGTGCTGCATTCCCATGAAACTTGACAGTCTTTGTTCTGTGCAGAGTGGATCAGCTTTGAGACTGAAGAGACAGAGTCCGACTCCCCGACCCTCTCCAAGCCAGCTCTGCGCGCTGTCAGGTAACTGCCAGCATGCCATACCTTGGCCAATAACCTGCTAGGATGCTTGGTGCTGCCAGTTCATGGCTCATAATGGGAGTTTAAATTAATGGAGATTGCCTATCTCCTACAGCTGAAAGGGACCTTGAAAGGTCATCAAGTCCAGTCCCCTGCCTTCACAGCAGAACCAAGTACCATCCCTGACAATTTTTTGCCCCAAATCCTAAATCACCTCCACAAGGATTGAACTCCCATCCCTGGGTTTAGCAGGCCAATGCTCAAATCACTAAGCTTGGTTTAGTTTCTGAACCAGGGTGCACTCTGAGTGGATGAAGCAGGTGCTTGTCTGTCTGTCTGTCACCTAGGATTGTTGGTCCATCTGTCACATAGTGCCATGGTAGTCTGTCGTGGTATTGGGATGTCTGTCTGTCTGTCTCTGCCAGGAACTGAGGTTGGGTTTGTCCCAGGATACTGGGATTATCTGTCTGTTGGAGCTGTCTGTCTGGGCAAAACCACTGACTCGGCTGATGTGTGTTTCAGGAGCCGGCCCCTCAGCCTCCCAGAAGCAGCCAGCAGTTACACCAATCCAGCCTATTTCATATTTGAGGGGGTCCCCAATGCCTGGATGCAGTGTTCTAGCCTGTCCGAGCCTCCCTACAGTCCGGCCAGTGACACGCAGGCAGACAGGCCCCTGGGCCGCGATCCATGCCGCAGGCTCCAGAGCCTGACAGGAGTACAAGCCTGCTCCTCCTCCCAGGAACAGCCACAGAGAAGCCCCCATTTCTCTGTGCCCGAGACCACCTCCTATGGGCACCAGCTCAGCCCCTCCCAGATTGGAAGGCACAGGAGGCCCAAGTCAGCCATTCTGGCAAGAGACCAGCAGATGGCCAGTGACTGTTCCCTCACAGCCCTTCAAATGGCTTGGTGCCTCAGTGATGTGGACACAGAGTCCCCCAAGACAGGAAGCTGCCTGAGCCCCAGCCAGCAAGAAGGACGGAAGAACCTGCTGCGCCACACCCGCAGTGCGCTGGTGCCACCACCTCAGAGCTGCTGGGAGGGAGCAAGGTCCCAGCGGGACACTCCCCGACTCAGCCGTGCCAAAGAGGTATGTCCTGGGCAGCCCGCTCTGGAAAGCACCAGCTGGCTCCTATTCCAGGGAGACATGAGGCACAAAGACAAGATATGCCATGCCTGGCGAGGGCTTCGCGCTGGGCCTGGAAGGCGCTCCAGGCATAGGGAGGGTGCTCGTTCACAAATCACTGGAGACCTGTGTGTAAATGTGACCAAGCACCAATGAGCTTGGGGTCTCCCATCACTTCCCTTTCCCTGGCTCAGGAAAGGCCCAGGGCAGGATGCTTCACAAGGAAGACACCTCAGCAGATCTGTGAGGAGGGAATTAGCAGCGATAGCACAAGACCGGAATCAGGAAACAAACAGAGCTGGGGCTAGTGTTGTCACTTTGCAGTCCCCTGTTGTGATGCTCTTGGGCCATATCCTGGTTCTTCTTTCCTAGTGGCCCTGCGGCAACGGTGATCACTCCCAGAGCATTGGCATGTGGGCCTGGAACAGTATGAGGAGGGGCTGTATGAAAATGGCTGGGATGACTGAAGTTCTTCAGGTATCATAAGGAGAGTGGCGTGTGAGGGTGTGTAGGCTCAGGTGTGCCATTGTGCCTTACTAGAGTATGACAGAACAGCTCACATCCCCCAGGGCAAAAGCTAGGAGTTTAGCGTGTGGTAGGATGAGAGTTGAGGGTTCCCGGCAGAGCACAGGGCAGAGACTAGTGGGAGATGACCTCTGGAGTCCCACGGTCTTTCCATGTCCACTGGCCATGTGTGGTTGACCTCTGGAGTCCTATAGTCCTCCCTGCCTCGTGCTGCATTGCTGGCTTCTCCCTCAGTTGCTCTCCTTCTCTTTTCTCCTTTGTCCAGAAATATCACTGACCAGGACCTGCTGGAAGCTGGAGCGCTGAGTCCCACGCACAGGAAGCTCATCCAAACCACGCTCCACGAGAGCAACAGTGGGAGCCTGCAGCCGGACCCCAGTGTGAAACCAAATCCACGGTGAATCTGGCATTCGGGCGCCTCTGTCCTAATCTCCTCTGGGCAGCTGCCTGGTGCAGTGGGTGGTGAGCTGCGGAAGATGTTCTGTCCCTGGGTATGACACAGGGCCAAGATCTAGGGTCACTGGGCTAAGCCTTTGGATTGGAAATGTCCCCCTTGCTGCCTGCCTTTGCAACCTCCACTGGCCTTCTGGTGCCTTCCTATGGCAGTGGCTGCAGAAATGCCCTGGGTTGTATATCTGTCTGAGGCTCTGCAGAGACCATTTAGCCTTGTGGTGAAACTGGCCACAACCCCAAACTGTCTAGATAGGTTCCAGGAGGAGTGACTGGAAATGTTCCCTCTAATCTTTTCCATTCATGTGCAGATTTTTTCCATCCATGTGTGGAATAATTTTTCTATGTACCCTGAGGTATGTGCAAATGTGCACCACCAATGGAAACAACAACCGAGCTGTGGGTGCCCTGCTAATCAGCTGGGTGGTGTTTGAATCTCTCCTGAGTGGCTGCACAAGCACACTGCTTACAGGGAACACTGATTACATGGAATTCAGAGAAGCCAGAACATAACAGAGGAGACCCTGCTGCTACCGAGATTCCAGCAATAATGGAAACTCATCCTTTTCTTCCTTCCCTCTTTGAGTCACAGAAAGGGCCTGGCTTCTCCTCTGATGCGCATGAATCTGAATGTAGTCCTGCTCCACTTACCCCCAGCGTGGAGGCATGATACATTCGGAGCCAGGGGAGATGAGAGCAACAGTCCATGTGGCCACATCGCACTGGAGCTTTTTCTTGTTGAGTCTGATATAGCTGATGTGTGTAGGGACTCCACAGCTTGAGCTGGCTGGGCACCTCTCCCAGTCTCTGCCCAAAGAGTGTGGAGCGCTAGCTGTGCATTGTGCTTTGGTCACATGGGCTTGATTTCTCTAGGCTCTGAACTGAACATCCCACAGCAGACAACAGCAGGGGGCCTCCAAATGTGTCAGGAGGGAGAACACTCTAGTCTAATGCACTTAGGTATGGGCAACAGTTTCTCCCGGTCCAACCTGGTGCCTTTGTAGGAGCTGAAGACTGCCCGATCTCCTTAGATGGCAGCAAGGTGTTTGCAAAGCAGCCCATCTGCCTGTCATGTGCCTACAATTCCACTGTGTTGAGCTTCAGTTTCCACATGGAGTTTTTATAGGCTCCATGTTGCTGGTTTCTTGTGAAATGCACTTTCTGTTTCATTAACAATAAAACCACAAAGCTGGGAGGAAGCTCCTCATCGAGTCCACTTTCTGGTTTCTCTGAATCTGTAGTGAGAGGATGAAGTTGGTGCTTGAGGCAGGGAGAAGGGGCTAGTGCTGGTGTGGGCAAGGATGGTCTATGCTTTTCCTGCTAGATAACAAGAGCAGCACAGCTATCTCAGCCCTGCCCAGGCTCCCTGCCAGGCCTGGCCTTCCCACAGAGCTCTGCCGATGCCTCTCAAGACTGAGCAGCAGCACCCAGACCTCTCCTAAGTGCTGTTGCTCCCCTCCAGGCATGGTGAAGAAAGGTACCTGTGAATCTCTCAGCCACCCAGAGGAGTTTGGGTGTGTGTGCATGTATGTGCACATGCAAGTGTAGATCTCTCCCATCCCCCAAATATACCTCCCCTCAACCCCCCGCCGCAGTGAATTTTCAGTCTGGTTCCATCTGCAATGAACCTGTCCCAGCAGGTTCTTTCTGGTTCCTTGCATGGATCAATCTGTTGCTTAATATTTGAGCTGCCGTGCTGTGCCCAACCCACACGTATTGATGGGCCTAAGTCACACAAGCTGCTGTATGTTATTTAACACGGTGGTTCAGGGAGGACAGTGAACAAATATTTGGGTTTCCTTTGAGCAGCTAGTCAAGCCCCTACTCACTGCTATATTAGCTGGGTGCTTGTGTCAGTCTGTCCACCCCTGAAACATACAGGCTGTGTCTACACTGGGCCACGAATTCCGGAAAATCAGCTGCTTTTCCGGAATAAGCTGCGAGCTGTCTACACTGGCCCTTGAATTTCCGGAAAAGCAACGACGCTCTACTGTACAAAATCAGCCGCTATTCCGGAAAAACTATTCTGCTCCCGCTCGGGCATAAGTCCTTATTCCGGAACACTGTTCCGGAAAAGGGCCAGTGTAGACAGCCCAGTAGTCTTTTCCGGAAAAGCGTGTCTACATTGGCCACAGACGCTTTTCCAGAAAAAGGGCTTTTCCGGAAAAGCAGCCTGCCAATGTAGACGCTCCTTTTCCAGAAAAACTGAAAACGGAATAGTATTCCGTTTTAAGCAGTTCCGGAAATTCATGCCAGTGTAGACACAGCCACAGTGTGGCTGGCTATAGTGCTGTCTCCACCCCCCTCCATACCCATTATAAGGCACATTCCTCAGGCTGGCCTGCAGGTGGCAGCACTAGCCTTTGTCCGGAGAATAACTGAGGCTGGGGCTCATTGGCACTGGTGTGAATCAGGAGTAATTCCCCTCCCCCCCCCTGCCACCCCCAGGCATGTTCTGCTGCCAGGCAGGGGTAAGTCAGAGGGGCTTGCAGGTCCGCTGAGCTGAGCTTAGTACAAGGACCATGGAGGAGGAGAAAACCCTGTAACAGCTCCCAGCACAGGTTAGCACAGGGGTGAAGGGCTGCCCTAACTTGAACCTATCTGTCAATGGCCCAGCAAGTGGGAGTGCAGCAGCTACACACCCTCCACTGCACTGAAACACCCACTGCTGGGGGTGCTGGGGGCTGTTAGCACCAGCGCTACTGGGCTGATTGCTCTGAACAGCAGGGGTTGCTCAGAGGGTGCATATGGCTCCTATACACTGACACGGCCAATACAAAAATTCTGGGGGACATGCTGGCTTGGCCCTTGGTGCCCTGCCCAGCTCTGCACTTGTCTGAGCTTGCTGGGACTGATTCACCACTAGTGCCACGGTTCCAGTGATGCACTTGGGAAAATCCCCACTGCCCCGGTGCACTCACAGGCTGAGGAAATAGCTGCCAAGCAGAATGTGCCACGGCTCCCTTTCTGCCATTGGCTCCCTTCCTGCTGTTGGCACTCAGGTCCAACCTTCCCTGGCTCTGGGGCAGACGCTGATGGCTTCGGGGGTGCCCCAGGACCCTGGAAAGCTGCAGCCCATAGGGCGCACCAACGTGTCACCCACTGCTCCAGGTGAGAAGTGTGACCCACACCTTGCATCTGCTCATTTCTCACCTGGCTTGCAGTTGTGCTGCAGATGGGGCATGCGAGCGCATGCTAGGGTCAACACATGTGGAGGTGTCTGGACAAAGGCAGTGGTGTAGGGCAGCTGTGCTGAGTAGCAGGTGTAGGGGTATAGTACAGCGGTGGGTAGGAATGTGGCACAGGGCAAGCGCAGCAAAGCAGCTGGCAGCTTTGTCCCACAAATGGGAACCTCTTATCAAGTGCAATTTCCCCAAATGATGCAACATTTGCTATTTGATCTCCTGTTAGACCAGGCTTCTGGCAATGGGCTGGCCAGGCCAGACAGCAAGGAGGGGTCGGGGGCTGCAGAGGGTGCATGGAGTTGTGGTGCACCCAGACTGGGGGTGCTATCGTTCACCACAAATGTAGGCTGGGCCTTTGTATGGCAGGTGTCAAGAGTGCGGGTCTGTGCAAAGTGTCATTAGTAAAACCTGTCTCCTGGGGTCCCACAACAAAGAGGAGCAAAGCAGGGGTTCTGATTCTGCTCTGGAAGGAGGAGCCTTCAGCCCTACCTCACCCCAGCAGGAATCCAGTGGGGCCCTTTCTGGGGCTGGGAGAAAGCAGTTCTGGCAAAGGGAGTCGGAAGCTGCAAAGAGGGGATGGCGGCAGCAGCTCACTTACCGGTGCTGGGAGATCAGAGCTCACCAGTGGTGTCTGTGCTCCCCACTTCCCCCTGCAAGTTTCTCACTTCTCCTGTGAAGTGCAATTTCTTTTCAGGTAGGCAACAGAACCAGGCAACCCATTTCCCCTGCCGCTTCCCAGCCCCTATATCCCTCCTCCAGTCTAATCTGTGAGTGTATCACAGTGTGTGAATCTACAAAAGACCAGCAAGTGTTGGGCAAGCCAAGAGGAAGTGAAGACAGTGTCTTAAAAGGAGCAGAGGATGGGCGAGGGGAGTGAATAAGCAGGGAGCAATGAGTCTGCAGATCAGGGATTCTGCCGGAGGCTGAGTGCCCGGTGGCTGGGTCTGTGCCCCTCAGCTGGGCAGGCGTGGGGAAGCGGTGTTCTTGGGACTGCCCATTGAGCCGGTGAGCTGAATAGAAGGAGGGAGTTAGCACTCTGTCTTGGGTGCTTGTCCCCGCCTCTCTCCACCCCAGCCCTCCCTCTCCTTGGCACTTTGCTCACAGAGCAAGTCTGAAATGCTGCAAGTGCCCAGCGAGAGCAAGAACTGCATGGTGCCCAGAAGGAACCTCAGCACCGGCTGTCCAGGGATGGGATCGAGCTGGGGTCCAGCCCAATACAGGGCCACACGTCACCTCAGGAACTGACCTTGGAACCAGGGAGCACAGGTGAGGCTGGGCATGGAGGGAAATGGCGGGGTGCCCACAGGGAGCTGTGGCAATATTGCCAGGCAGACCCAAAGGGCCACGGAGAGGTACTGCAAGAACCTGCATGAGGGAGGGCGAGGGAGACATGGGGGTGCTATCCAGATACTGTATTACATTGGAGCCCTGAGCCATAGTTTTGGGTGCAGGATGCACTGTCCATCCCTCGCCACCGCAGAACTAACCCCCTATGAACGTCTGAGAGGCAAATGGGACCAAGTCAGGGAGGGCCCAGCGCTGGGGAGTGGTGTTCACTCCAGACCCAGAAAAACAAACTCACTTGTGAAAAACACCAGGACAGGAGACAGGACCCGGGTGACAACTACGCTGGGGGGAGCACGTGTCATTTCAGGGCCCACCCTACAAGTGCTCAGACAGCCTAAGCTCGCCGAGGTTATTGTCTGTTATGGGTGTGTACAGCGCCTAACACAGAGAGGTCCTGATTCCTGATGGAACTCAAACCTTCCCTAGCATGGAATCCTGACCTATTCCCTGCCAGGCCCATGTCCATGCATTCAGCCCTTGGTCTGTGTTCAGCAGACCAGCCACACTGAGCCTCTTCTTGCCCCTCCAGGGGAGCTGGCCACAAACTTCTCTGAGGCTGGAGGCTGAACTTCGTGGGTGTTAAACAGAGATCACTGAATGACTCACCCCCAATAATGTGTGGTGACACAAGCCAGAGCCCTGACTCATGTCCCGGCATAGCTCCCTCCTCACTCAACACACCTGCTGCCATCACCACCCCCACCTCTGCACAACATGACCTCCCCCTCCTCACATCAACATGGCCGCCTTCGCACCCCACAAGGCCACCTCAGTGTAAGGCTGGCTTGCTCCCTGGGCTGCACTAGTTCTACAAGCTTTGAAAGACTGCCCAGGTTCCCCCCTGCTTGTGTGAAGGACACAGTCCCCACGTGTCCTATTGCACAAGGGTGGGAACACTGGCTCGTGGCCTCTGTCTGCTGACAGAGCAAAGGGGAGCACGCTCACCTCCCATCCTGCCTGGCTGAGAAAATGGGTCACTGTAGGGAGGGGCAGGCAGCTTGCCATGTGTGAGGGACAGTGCTGAGGTGTTGAGCTGTGTCTTTAATTTCTGGCAAAGACCTTTGGGGTCCTGCCTCCCCTTTGTCGGAGGAGAAATAGCATCTGTGCTTGGGGCAGCTGCATGCAGGTCCTGCTCTTGCAGGGAAGGCTCAAAGCGAGAAATTGGGACATGCTCCTCTTGTGACAGAACTGCAGTGTGGAGATTAGAGACAAGGGGCCTTACACAAGAAGCTTTACTTTACTTCCTCTCTTGTTTTGCAATTTCTTCAAGGCACATGAAAGAGGGCGAAGTGGCGCCCCCTCATGCCCCAGGTCATAGGGTGACCCGCACTGGGTTTGTCCCTCAGCTGCTAAATCACTTGTCAGTCTGTCAGCAGCCCCCACATGCCCAGCCCAGCATGCCCAGCCCAGCATGCACTCCTGCCTAGGGATGTTAATTGAATAGTTGAGTAACCTCATGAATTCTTATTGGGTAGTCGACTATTCTGTAGTCCCCAGGAGTGGGGCCAGCAGCCAGTGTGCTCCAGCCCCACTCCCGGGGAGGCCCTTGCCAACCCCATGCTGCTTCCTCTCTACCAGAGGCAGCAGTGCAGGGTGCCAGGTGGGAGCTGGTCCACAAGGGGAGGCAGTTTAAAAACTAGCTCCCCTCAGGGTCTGGCTGCTTCCCACCCCGCACTGCAGCAGCCCGTCTGGGGGTGGGATGTGAGCTCCTGCACCCGGCACAAACTGCAACTGAGCCAGGCTGCCTGCCCGCCTGCCTCCTAATAGATGAAGTGGGGGTAGGTCCTGTACCCGGCACAAGCCGGGACTGAGCCATGCTGCTGGCCAGCCTGCTAAAAAAATTACTGTGGGAGGGTGGGGGTGGAACGTGTGTAGTCTATAGCATTAACCTATAAGCTTTTTGCTTATCGGTTAATCAGTTAATTGACTAGACTATTCCATCCCTACTCCAGCCCCCAGAGTGGTGGTTTAGGAGACACACCCTTGCAGTTTCCTTGCAAGAAATGGTGTATCACATAGAACACCCGATTATACCCCTGGCTCCTGAAAGGCCCTTAAGGCAGGAGATAGGCGCTTTCAGCTGTTAAAGCAAATCTGGGCTCTTTACTAACAGTCTCATTCATTTTATTGACATTTTTATACTGCCTGTGTCAATATATAAACTAGGATGCACCTGGAATGAAGTCATACAGCAGGGTGCAGTGTCTTTTTCCAGTAGCGAGAGCAGGTGAAGGGAGTTTCTTAGAGTCCAAAGCCAAAAAAACCCACTGGTATCATTTAGTTTGACCGCCTGTGTTGTGCAGGTCACAAACCATGCCCAAAATAATCCCTAGAGCTGAGCTTTGAGAAAAGCATCCAATCCTGATTGAACACTGGGTAGCAGGAAGCATTTGGCCTGAGCAGTGGGAGGGATTTGGCATGGGCAATGGGATATGGCAGGGCATGGAATGGGAGACAGACAGCAGGGTCTGAGTAGGGCCAGGAGCAGTTGGTGGGGTACAGGCAGGGCCTGGAGCTAGGGTTGCCAGGTGTCCGGTTTTTGCCCGGACAGTCCGGTAATTGCGTCTGGTAAAAAAACCCAGAAAATGTCCGGTATTTTCTGTTTTTCCTCGGATGGAAGGTCAGTTGGGACATTCTTCCCCTGCTGTGTTTGGTGAGGGTGAGGAGGAGTGGAGAGCTGGGGAGCGTGGGAATTTAAAGGTGCAGTGACCTTTTTTTTCTTTTTTCTCAACAAGTTTGGTGCCCTGTTTGTTTGGGGTTTTTTTGCTCAACCAATTCTTTTCCCCATCATGTTTGGGATTTTTTGTGAAAGTATCTGGCAACCCTCCCTGGAGATTTCCTTCCTGAGTCAAAGGGCTGAAGCCAGTGCATGCCCCCTGGATACTGGGCATCTTTTTGCCCCCACCAGCTGTGGCGCACACTGTTTCTTAGTCACTGTAGACTGGCATGCATGGCCTTTGTAGGGGCTGCTGCTTCATTAACTGTATCTCAGTGCTGCCCATGTTGCATCTGGGCTAGCTCCACAGAAGGGAACAAAGGGACTGTTTATGAGAGGGATCCAGGATGTATTGTCTAACATTGATCATACAGCTTTTGGGGCAGTCACACTGTATTATCCCATACACCCCCTTCCCTCTATAGGCTCAGCCTTTTTCCTAAGCAGCTGGGCCATTTCCTTCTAGAACCTGGCCCAGCTGCTCCTCCTTTTGGCTATGAATCCTGCTGACCACACAGCTGTGGCTATACTGTTATTTTTAGGGTGCTAGCTTGATCAAAGCTAGTGTAGGTATGGCTACCTAAGCTGGAAATTACATCTTCAGCTCCAGTGTAGGTATGCCTCATGTGTCAGGGCCAGGAGCACTGACAAATTCAGTTTCTAGGGACCACATTCTGTGCAGTGTATGGGACTTGAAACGACATGCTTCATTCTTGATTTTAATTAGATAGATAGATAGATAGATAGATAGATAGATAGATAGATAGATAGATAGATAGATAGATAGATAGATAGAATTATGATAGGTTTGATTGAAAGGTAATAGCATCAGGGCAACATACTTAGACTTCAATAAGACATTTGAGATTGTAGTAAACAAAATGAATATGAGCACAAACTAAAAGCTGGGTAACTGACTGGTCTTAAAATGGAACTATAAATGGGGAAAAACGTAAACAAAAAATAATCTAGTAGCACCTTACAGACTAACAAAACATGTAGATCAGTGGTCCACAACACGGTGCCCACGGACGCCATGGCGCCCACCGGGGCATTTATGTGTGCCTGCCTAGTTGGGGTCGCGACGCGGGATGGCCGGGGGAGGACAGGTCTCACGCGCTGCGGGGCTGAACTCGTGCCGTGACAGGGAGTGGGGAAGCGCCAGCGGCGGGAGAACCTGCTGGGGAGTGCAGCGGAGAAGCCATGGGAGCAGGGCAGCCGGTCTGGAGCGGTAAAATGGCCGTGGTGGGGGGTCTGGCGCCGGTGCAGGTGCACTTGGCACAGGACCAGCCAGCTGGGCAATGCAGCAGGATAACGTCACCCACCGGTGGGGTGACTGATGTAGATGGGGAACCACTGATGTAGATGGTATCATGAGCTTTTAATACTCCTGGCATCTGAAGCAGTGGGTGGTGCCCACAAAAGCTCATGATACCAGGTGCTACTAGACTATTTGTTGTTTTTTAAGTTTTTCCTGTTACAGACTAACTCGGCTACCCCTCTGAAGCTTATAAATGGGGAATTATGAGTGGGTGGGTGTGTTTCTAATGGGTCCAGCAGAAATCTGTTCTTGGCCTTGTGCTATTTACTATTTTTATCAATGAACTGATTGAAAACATAACAAACAGCATCGGTAATTCGGATCATATGATAAGCAGGGTGCAAGCAAACCATCTGCATTTACACAACCATATATATGTAAAGTCTTACATTCAGGGGGAAAAACACGTGGGCTATACTTACAAGATGGGAAGCTATATAGGATAGCAGTGACTCCAAAAAGGACTAGGGGTCCTGGTGCATAATCAACTGAACATAAGCGACCAGTGCAACACCATGGTTAAGACAGCCAATGTGATCACTGAATGCCTAAACAGGAATATCAAGTAGAAGTAGGGATGTTATCATCACCTCTGTCTTAGGCCACACTGCAAATACCAAATCCAATTCTAGTGTCCTCAGTTCCAAAAGGATGTTAATAAATTGGAAAAAGTTCAGAGAAGAGCCATGGGAACAGTTAAACCAGACTCAAGGAGGTCGAGCTGTCTAGCTTAGGAACCAGAAGGTTAAATGGTGACTCTCAGCCTATAAATAACTACACGGGGAAAGAGAATATCTTTTGTTCGATTGATGAGAGAGACAGGTTTTTGAGCTTACACAAAGCTCTTCTTCAGGCGATCTCAAGAAGAGCTCTGTGTAAGCTCAATAACTTGTTTCTCTCACCATCAGAATTTGGTCCAATAAAAGACATTCACTCACCCGTCTTGTTTTGCTAAGGTTCTGGGACTGATGTGGTGCATACCTGAGTGCAAAACCTAGCAGACAAAGATGCAACAAGCTGCAAGGGCTGGAAGTTGAAATGAGAAAAATTCAGGCTGGAAAGAGAATGCAGTATTTTTTAATAGTGATTCCTCAGTGCCCTTTCTGGGACACCTGAGATTGGGAGCACTTTAGGCTGTGCAGCTGGGACTGGGAGGGGTCCTGTAGCGGGGCTGTTGAAGATCCTCTTGGCTGGAAGCAGAATCCTGGTTGCTTCTTTTTTTGTTTTTGTTTTTTTTCAGAGCTGCTGCACGCTGCCTCTTGCCTGATAACATCTTCCTGCATCCCGTCTGGAGGGTGCATCTTCTCATTTCCCTAGCCTGTTTCACAGCCAGAGTCAACAGTGAGAGCAAATAGAGAGCTCCGGCCTGAGGATAGCACAAAACTGATAGGAGTGATTGCTGATAGGGCCAGGGCTGGGGGAAGGCATCAGCTGAGGGTCAGATGAGTGCCTGTTGATAATGAACTAGGCAGGGCATGGAGAGAAGTAATGATCTCTCTCTCTGAGGTGGTAGCAGGCATGTGCCAGATTGGGTTTCACTGTCTTTCATCCTTCTGCCCCTGAGGAGCAGATGAGCTTTTGAGACCCTTTTCCTGCCACTACCGGTAACACTTCTTGCAGGAGAACTCTCCCCACAGCAGAGGAAGTCCAAATGTTACTTCCCTCTCAGCCCTGGCCCTGCTCCATCCTTGTCTGCAGGTGGCATCTATCTATCCAGTTGGTACTCAGAAGGCCCATCACTGGGTGTCAGATACCTGACATTTGCATAAAGCGGCTGTTGGCCTCTCCTCATTCCTGGAAATGTTGTTCTCTTTGAATTCCATGTGGGGAGGTGCCACTCTCACGGGAGGCCTCACTTGAAGACGTGGCTCTTGCCCAGAGATCCAGACAGGCTCAGACCAAGCCTCGTCTCATGGAAGATGTATTCTACTGCTGGGGTCCCCTATAACCACGTACACACTCTGCCCTGAGCAGCTTTGTGTTATTCTGTTCTCCATGGGACTTTCCCCAAACTATTCAGGGCAATTTTGTGCCTGGGCTTCTCAGCTGCTTATTCCTTCTGTCCTGAAATTGGGCTGGTTACAGAGTTGGGGAATTTCCTGTGCAGTTTTATAAGGGGAAAATCCATTTCCTTACTCTGTGGAATCCTACACATCTTAAGGTGCTGTCCCAGCTCCTGTCACCAGTGAGACAATGTTGCTGTTCCCATGGTGAAATGCAGCTTTTACAGGGTTTCCATTGGGTAATAATTCCATCTTTGGAGATAAGGAGCTGTGGAATGTTCCCTATGTCCCAGCTGTCATGACACTTTACTGCCAAGTTATGTCTACTAAGGAGAGACCCAGGGAGATGCGTCAGTTAAGGATCTGACAATGGCTTCTCCTTGAGGGCTAAAAGAGGAGGGAGTACTTACTATTTATCTTAGGGTTTTATAGTGCCATCCACATAAAATCAACAACAATGCCAAAGTCCATATTGGACTTCATAAAATCTCTTACGTTCCTCCCTTTTGAGAATCAAAACCCTTTAGGAGAGAGTGTGGGGTTGTTTTCTGAAAGGTGATAGTGGTGAGTAGGGGTTTGAGAATAGAAGGAGGGGTTCATATTGTGAGCATCACAGAGGGTGGAAAGGCTGTCTCAAAGAGGAAGGCCTTGCAGTGATTCCTAAAGATAGTCAGGCTCTGGATTTGCTTGATCACCTTTGTAAGACTGTTCCATGCTTTATCACCAGCCCCCATGTGCTTTGGCTGGGGTTTTGAGATTTTCATTGCCTCAGTGAAGTACAGTTGTCATGGTAACTCTTAGTTCAAAATTCAGGCCCTAATGTAGCCAATCCATTAATTGCTTTGAAAATTAGGACCAAAGCCTTAAACTGGCCTCAGAGCAGGTGGAGGGACTTGAGCACAGGCCTGATATGCTCATGGAAGTCTATGCCATGGAGAAGGTCGGCAGCCACATTCTGTACCAATTGGAGCAGTGGTAGGCAACCTGCAGCCCATGGACCCATGGCTGTCCCTCTCCCCCATATGCCTCTTGAGTACTGGGGTATGGGGCCCCGTACTCCTCCCTCCCAGCAATTTTGTAGGAGCCATAAATCAGCTGTTCATGGCATTCCAGCTCTGGGAGGGCAGGAGAGGAGTGGGGACAGAGCATGAATCAGGTGATTCATGTGCTCTGAAAGTGCTGGAAGGGAGGAGAGCAGGTAAGTGTAGGGTTTTGGTGCCCTAGTGTGCAAAAGGCATGTGAGGGGCAGCCAGTGGGGCCATGGGGCACAGGAAGAACCTCAGTGGGCTGCAGGCTACTACAGACCACTGAGGTGGAGAGCCACTCATGCAGCCCACTTACTATTCATGGTTGCTCATCCCTGAGCTGGAGAGCCTGTGCATCACATTCAGCATCAGATGCAATGATTTACTGTAACCCAGCCGGGAGGTGACAAAAACATGAATTGGGTTGGCCAGGTCCTTTTCTGGGAGGAAGGGTTGAAGATTTCTAACACTCTGAAGGTGAAAGAAGGCATTTTTGGAAGCAGATACCACCTGGTTATCCAGGCATAGCAAGGAATCAAGACTCCGAGGATTTGTATCAGTCTGACCAATAGTGGCTACATGCCTTCAATGGCAAATGGACGCAACATCTTGGCCAGCTATTCCAAGCGTTTCCTATCTCCAGCTACCATTCTTTTGGTTTTGCTCAGGTTTCACTTGGACCAGCTGCTCTTCATAGAAGAGCTTATTTCTTGCAGGCATTTTGACACCTTAATAGCAGCAGTAGTTGAGAATCCGTCGAAGATGAGATAAACAGTTGAGTTCTTGGCATACTGCAGGCAGTTGAGCCCATGAAGTCTCACTCAAGTAGTGAAGAGAATCAGGGATAGCATGGATCCAACAGGACCAAGCAGGCAAAATGTTGGAAGAGGAAGAGCCAGTTCCCATTACTGCTCTGGGTCAGTAGGCGAGGAATGACTGGAGCTACTGTGGAGCTGAAATGACTACTCCAGCTGTGTCCCATAGGGATGTTAGTAGTGCCTTGTGGTCCATGGTATATAAGGCTGCAGCAAGATCCCATAGAGTGAGCAGAGAGATCTGACCTGTGTCCATGGCCATGAGATTGTCTTTTACTGTTACTAGAGCAGTCTTTGCACTGTGCCTGGTGCTGAACCCTGATTTGGAGATGCCCAGTATATTGGCTGATGTCATATGCTGTAGTTGTTTTCTCAATGGTTTTGCCAAGGTACGGGAAGTTGGAGATGGGATGTTAGTTGGAGAGATCTTCAGGGTCGAGTGCTGGCTAGTTGATGATTGGGCAAACTATTGCATTTTCCAAGGAATTTGGTATGTGTGCATCTCTGAATGGCCAACTGATTATTTCCATTAAAAATAGGCAGACCTGTTATTCTTTGGCTTTTACCAGGCAAGAGGGGGATAGATCTGCTTCACATGTAGCTGCTCTAATATGTTTCAAGGCTTTTTGAGCTTTAGCCAGTGTGATTGGGTCAGACTCAGTCATAGGCTACAGGGCTGGTAATACAAATCACATTGGAAGGAATTTTGTCCCGCTTAGCTCCAGAGGTATTTGGCTGATCTTATCAGTAAAGTATGCAGACAGCCCTTCACAATGGTCGCGCTTGGCTCTGGAGTCTGAGCAGTCTGTGTTGATTAACTGGTTCACTGGATGGAAGAGCTCTGATGGCCCAGATTCTGCTGCATTGATTGTTGACAAGTAGAAGGCTCGTTTTGACTCTTAGGGTACGTCTAGACTACATGCCTCCGTCGACGGAGGCATGTAGATTAGCCAGATCGGCAGAGGGAAATGAAGCCACGATTAAAATAATCGTGGCTTCATTTAAATTTAAATGGCTGCCCCGCTCTGCCGATCAGCTGTTTGTTGGCAGATCGGGGCAGTCTGGACGCGACGCGCCGACAAAGAAGCCTTTCTTGATCGGCACAGGTATGCCTCGTGAAACCAGGTTTACCTGTGCTGATCAAGAAAGGCTTCTTTGTCGGCGCGTCGCGTCCAGACTGCCCCGATCTGCCAACAAACAGCTGATCGGCAGAGCGGGGCAGCCATTTAAATTTAAATGAAGCCGCGATTATTTTAATCGCGGCTTCATTTCCCTCTGCCGATCTGGCTAATCTACATGCCTCCGTCGACGGAGGCATGTAGTCTAGACACACCCTTACTGCTGTGGCCTAGGCCTGGAAGTGTGGTGTGTGCTGTTGACTGTGGGATGCAGAATGTATTTCTCCATCTCTGAAGTCTGAATCGATTGCCTGTCGCGTATGTCAACCATGGTGTCTTCTTGGTCAGTGTGTGTGTGTGTCACTGTCCCATTGATTTCACTCCAGTTTATTCTTCCTCTCTTGGGGTATAGGACTGTTAAACAGAGCAAGTTCTATCACGGCAGCAGGGCAGCTCTACGCCACCCTTCAGTAAGGAGAGAAAATGTTTAATGTTTCCCAGGGGCACACCAGCCACACATGGGCATCATGTCACAATAAATCAAACTTCACCTGGTCCAAAAGGATCTTCTAGCCAGTAAATACTCACAGGAAAACTCTGTCTTGTGCCTATTCAAAAAGGAATTGATGGACAGAGGCCTGGGGTGGGACATGGCAGCTCCACAGCTGCCAGATCCTCAGCCTGTGTAAACTGGCGTGTTTCTATTGATTTCAACAGAGCTCTACTGATTTACAAGCCTGAAGATATCTGATCTGTCACGGCACTTTAGGAGAGGTGAGAAAGAAGAATCCTGGATCCAGTAGACACTGCGGAGGAATTTTAAGGAGGCTGCAGCGTTCCCTCTAGAATTTGCCATGAATGAGAGGAGCGAATTTTGTCTTGTGGACCAATATTGAGGGCGTGTGTGCTTGTTCGGATGTGTGCCATCATGGCACCCACCAGTGGCGCTGCTCCCTGAGACACTCTCCCAGTACAGAGATACCAACCTAGCCCTGCTCCTTGCTGCGACCCTGAGCCCTGCTCCTAAGCACTGCCCCCTGCCCCCCGGTGGGGAGAAGGTGATACCTGCCCTCTTCCAGGGAGTGCTCTCCCAGGGGAGCCTGTGTGCAGGGCAGGGGCTGCCCCAGGCTGCTCCCTGCAGAGTTGGCTGCAAGTCCCCACCTGGGGCAGAGGGAAGCTACTGCCAGCATCCAGGGTTTGCAGGGAGTAGGGAGCTGGGGCAGTGACATGTGGGGAGCCAGAGAGGGGGAGCTGGCAGGAGGCTGAAGGTGCAGAGGGCTCTGAGAGCCAGAGGGCAATGAGGGAGGAAGAGGGTGCAGGGGAGGAACAGGGATGCAGGGGGCACTGGCCCCAGGAGCAGCTGCACTGTAGTTCCAGCTCCAGCAGCCGCCCACCGTGTGGCCTCTCCTGGGAGCAGCTGGGCAGCCACCATGCGACCGCGGCCGCAGCTCCAGCCCTGGGGAGTCAGGGACAGCAAAGACCTGCTCATCTGAGCCCTCACTCCCTCACCAAGCCCAGCAGCAGCAGCAGCAGCTAACCTTGCACTGGCATGCTGCTGCATGGCTTTGCTGCGGAGGCGGATGGGACTAAATTCTCTCTACACGCCTGCGCAAGCACACACCCTAGAGGTAACTTAGGGCACAAGGCTACATAAACAGGTCGGCACAGTGGGCTGAGAAACTGATGCCTGTGGAAAGTATCACAGTTGATCAGGAAGTTCAGTGTTTCTCCTGCTCTGGAATACCAAACCTCCCACGGCACAGTCACCTGGCATTACAGTAAAACTTAGCACTGACTCACAAGGCCAAGGGCCTCCTCCCAAATCACCAGCAACATTTCTTGTGGTGGCTGGATTTCCTGTGGCAGTTTCTCAAGGAAGTTTTTATAACCAAAGACAATGCCACAATACTGGATCCCCTACAAGAAAGCAAAGTCACAGCTTGCAGAAGTGTCCAGCTTCTGGTAACCGCAGCTTCCGTGAAGGTTGCAAGACTTTCCTACTTTCCCATTTTCCTCCTCTATTTACAGTGGAATTGGCTGAGCTCCCTTTGTTAATATTTGATAGGGCATGCCTGCCCTCTGAACTCAAAGCATTTGCTCTCCAAGGATACTGAACATAATTTAGCTCTGTAATAAACCTGTGCTGCAACCTGCACCTTTGGTAATTGGACGGAAATTGCAGAAAATGTTTTATTAAGGGCTTCAAGATCCAATTCCATCTGGAACACAAGTAAATACTGCAATCAAGAGTTTGCAATGATTGACATTATCATTGCATATCCTGTGGGTGGAAACCCTATACAGCAGCCTCGTTTGTTCCCTTTGCACATCAGTCTGACCTACATCCCAATGCACCTGCAGTGCTGCTATCATTGTAGGTCCAGGGCCATAGTCACGGATCAGGACCCCCATTGTACTAGGTGTTGTACAGACAAGTAATGAGGAAGATAGTCCTTGCTGCAGAGAGCTCACAATCTACATGTCAGACAGGCTACAAAATGATGGGGACTAATTTAGAACCACTCAAGAGAGAGATCTTGGAGTCACTGTGGATAGTTCTCTGAAAACATCCACTCAGTGTGCAGCAGCAGTCAAAAAAAGCAAACAGAATGTTAGTAATCATTAAAAAGGGATAGGGAATAAAACAGAATATCTTATTGCTTCTATATAAAGCCATAGCACGCCCACATCTTGAATACTACGTACAGATGTGGTCGCCTCAACTCCAAAAAGATGTATTGGCATTGGAAAAGGTTCAGAAAAGGGAAACAAAAATGATTAGGGTTTTGGAACAGGTCCCATATGAAGAAAGATTAAAAAGACTAGGACTTTTCAACTTAGAAAAGAGGAGACTGGGGGGGAAGAGTGTATGATAGAGGTCTATAAAATCATGACAGGTATTGAGAAAGTGAGTAAGGAAAAGCTATTGATCTGTTCCCAGAATGTAAGAACTAGGGGTCACCTAATGAAATTAATAGGTAGCAGGTTTAAAACAAACAAAAGTGGCTATGTCTAGACTGGCATGATTTTCTGCAAATGCTTTTAACGGAAAAGTTTTCCATTAAAAGCATTTGCGGAAAAGAGCATCTAGATTGGCACAGACACTTTTCCGCAAAAGCACTTTTTGCGGAAAAGTGTCCGTGCCAATCGAGACACACTTTTGCACAAAAAAGTCCCGATCGCCATTTTCGCGATCGGGACTTTTTTGCGCAAAACAAATCTGAGCTGTCTACACTGGCCCTTTTGCGCAAAAGCTTTGCGCAAAAGGGATCTTTGCCCGAACGGGAGCAGCATAGTATTTCCGCAAGAAGCCCTGATTTCAGACAGTAGGAAGTCAGTGTTCTGGTGGAAATTCCAGTGGCCAGTGTAGACAGCTGGCAAGTTTTTCCGCAAAAGCAGCTGCTTTTGTGGAAAAACTTGCTAGTCTAGACACAGCCAAGGAAGTTTTTCTTCTTGCAGCGCACAGCCTCTGCCAGAAGATGTTGTGAAGACCAGGACTTGAACAGGGTTCAAAAAAGAACTAGATAGATTCATAGGGGTTAGGTCCATCAATGGCTATTAGCCAGGACGGGTAGGAATGGTGTCCCTAGCCTCTGTTTGTCAGAGATTGGAAATGAATGACGGGCGAGGTAACCTGTTCTGTTCACTCCCTCTAGGGCATCTGGCATTGGCCACTGTTGGAAGACAGTATACTTGGCTAGATGGCCCTTTGGTCTGACCTGGTATGGCCATTCTTATGTTGATATAAGGGGTGGATGAAAGAGACAAACAGGATCAGAGCTGCTATAACAAAATAATCAGTGGTCTGGCTATTGCAGGCTTCTGCCCTGCAACACTGTGAACCAGGTCCCCACTATCATGCACCAGCACCTTGGTTTTTTTCTGAACATGGCTACAGTTGTGAGCCACCTCCAGCTTCTCTAGCCTCAATGCCTTTGATGAGAAAAATATAGCAATTTTATAGAGTAGTGGATTTTTTGCCCAGAAAGGACTATTAAGACTGTCTAGTCTGACCCCCAGTATGACACAGGCCAGAGAACTGGCCCCCAGTAAACAGCATCAACCACTTACCTATAGCATGTCGGTGTTAGAGAAAGATCCAGTCTTGATTTAAAGACTTAATGATTATTGCCCTCAATGTAAAAAATATGCACTTTCTTTCTAATTTAAATGCATTTAGCTTCACCTTCCACCTTGGATCACATTATGCCTTTTTGGACTAGATTAAAGAACTGTCTGCTCTCAGAAATCTTTCCCCCACATAGATACGAATAGGCTATGAACAAGTCACCTCTCAATTTTCTTTTGGATAAACTTGATAGATTGAGCTTCTGAACACTTTCCAGCTAAGGATGTTTTCCAGATCTCCAGTCATCCTGTTAGCTCTGTTTTGAGCCCTTTACAATTTTTCAACATTCCTTTTGAAAAGCAGCCTGCAGAATTGGACACACTGTTACATGAGTCATCTCACTAGTGCCCCATGCAGAGGTAATACCAGCTTCCTACTTCTACTTGTATGGCCTTGTGTAGACATCTAAGGTCATATTTGCCCACTTTGCAACAGCATTGCACTGGGAGCTCACATTTCTGCTCACCTACCATGACCGTGTCTGTGTCACTGCATTCTAGAATGCAGTGGCCTATCATTAAATGTGACCTACTTTCTTTGTTGCGAGTATGACACATCACTGGCTGTATTAAAATATATATTATTCAAATGAACCCACTTTCCCAAGCAATCCAGGTCAGCCTGTACAACTGGTCTGTCCCCATCGCTATTTACCAACTTTTGTGTCATGCTTTTCTTCCGGATTATTGATAAAGCTATTTAACAGTGTTTGACCCAAGAACAGAGCTCTGCAGGCCCTTGCTAGGAACACACACATTGGATGACTATTCCTTGTTTACCGTTACTTTGTGAGATTATCATGTAACCATGTTTTAATCCATTTAATCTTTTGATGCTGAAAACATTGGTTGGAATGGGAATGACCAGCCAGTCAGTGGTGCAACAGACAGCTTGCCCTTTACAGTATACACCTTCTCCATCCCTGGCCTCAGCCTGTGGTAGGAAACTTGTCTTTTATAACAGGGCTTCAGAGCCGGTTTCTGCAGGTTGCTTCTGGCAGGACATTCCATTGTGAGGGGGGTAACTAGCATAGCTGGTGATGGGATGTGGTGCCAACTGAGTGGCTCTCCTGAGAGACACTGGAGCCTGCAGGACACCGCTTACCAGCTCCTGCCCTGGGACTGAGAGGCCAAATGTCACAGATGCCCTTTATTCGTGAAGGAGGCCTGGTCACCCAGCACAGCTTTCACCTCTTTACGCTTTTTGTCCTTGTCTTTGATGCGATTTTGATCGTTTGTGGAGCTTCAAAGTGTTGACTTCACAAGGGACACCAGAGCATGGTGATAAAGCAAGTGTGGCCATGTCATCCAGTGCTGCTTAGAGCAACTATTTTGTGCAAGTCAGCTGCACTTTTGTCCTCTGTGACATTGGGAGTTTTCAGTGAGTTTTGTGGGTTGCATCCTCCTGGTGTCTGCCTGTGGTTGCACATTCCAGCTGGTACCCTGGTGATGAGCTGCTGCCTTTCTGACAATGCCAGGCAGGGAAATGAGCTAATTTCAGAATCTCTAGTGAGATTCTGGGGGCTGCTGAAGTGCTCAGAATCTTCTGGGGCTGGACTCTCTGAATGAAGCTAGCATATGCAAAAGCGACAAGGTGTTCTGTAGCACCTTATAGACTAACAGATATATTGGAGCATAAGCTTTCGTGGGCAAAGACCCACTTCATCAGATGCATGGTCTTTGCCCACGAAAGCTTATGCTCCAATACATCTGTTAGTCTATAAGGTGCCACAGGACTCCTTGTCGCTTTTGCAGATCCAGACTAACAAGGCTACCCCTCTGATACTGGTAGATGCAAGTTACTCATCTCCTGCAGGGGAGAATCAGGACTCTGGACTGTAAATATTCAGAGATCCAAGTGGAGCCATTTTATGGCTTTTCCCCTGCCCTCTGGAGTCATTTGTCAGACACATACAACTCCTGGGCCCCTGCCGTTGATATGCAATCTGGGACATATCCCTCACAGATGCACAGGGATGAGACTCAGTTTTGTAATGACTCTTCTCGGTGTGCCTCAGAGATCAGTGTTCTGAAACTGGGAATGCCTCCAGGTTGGGGGAATCTGAGGCCCCTCTCAATGTTCAGTGTCACAGAAAGTCTTCTCCAAGAGGCCCCTTTAGCAGCTCCCTAGTGATATCTCCAGAGCAGAATGCACCTGGAGGTGAGACTCTTTCCTTGGTAAATCACTCCTCTGGGATTTGCAGCATGCTTGAAGTCATGCCAATTAGTCTGAATCAGTTTTCGAGAGGCTGTGCTGGCATTGAGCATGGGGCTGCGATGGCTCATAAAGGTCTCATTGTTAAGGAAACAGTAGGATTATCAGAGTAGCTGCTAGAGTTTGGGGGTGGGGAAAGAAACAGGCTTTTCTTCTGATGCATATTTGTAGGGTTTTCTATGTGCTTTGTGTCACTGAGGGAGCTTAGAAAGGGGAGTTATCAAATGCTCTTGGCTGTGTAAAGAGCCAAAGGTGGGTGGCATTGGACCCCTCTTCCCCCTGCGAAGATCATCAAAGCTGCTGGAATGCCTGGGAGAGGAAGGTCTGACCCTATTTCCGCCCCCCACCCCCAGCAACTTCTTACCTGACAGTGACTGGGATCAGCAATTAATGGATGTTTTTATTATTGCCTTTCCAGAAATTGGCTTCAGGCAATGGCCACTTCAGTGGGGACGTTCCCAGTTGCTCTGTTGGTGCCAACACCTGCGTCCCTGCTGACAGCAAATACCACCAGCCAGGGCAAAGAGAACTGTGTCTTCAATGAGGAGTTTAAATTCATCCTGCTGCCAGTGTCCTATGCGCTTGTCTTTGTGGTGGGGCTGCTGCTCAATTCCTGGGCCTTGTGGATGTTCATCAGTAAGATGAGGCCATGGAATGCCACCACCACTTACATGTTCAATCTAGCCGTCTCTGACACACTGTACGTACTTTCCCTCCCCACGCTGGTCTATTACTATGCTGACCGCAACAACTGGCCCTTTGGGGTTGGCCTCTGCAAGATTGTGCGCTTCCTCTTCTATGCCAACCTGTACTGCAGCATTCTCTTCCTCACCTGCATCAGCGTGCACCGCTACGTGGGGATCTGCCACCCCCTTCAGTCGCTCGGGTGGATGAAGACCAAGCATGCCCGCCTCATCTGCGTGGGTGTCTGGTTTGTCGTCACCATCTGCCTCATACCCAACCTGATCTTTGTCACCACCAGCATCAGGGGGAACGACACCCTTTGCCACGACACCACCAAGCCCGAAGAGTTTGACCACTACGTGCACTACAGCTCCTCAATCATGACCCTCCTCTTCGGCATCCCCTTTTTGGTGATCATTGTGTGCTACAGCCTGATGGCTAAGAGACTGTGGAAACCCAGCCTATCCAGCTCCAACCAGAGCATCCCCTCCTACAAGAAACGCTCTATCAAGATGATCATCATTGTAATCACAGTCTTTGCCATCTGTTTCCTACCCTTCCACATCACACGGACACTGTACTATACCTCCCGGCTCCTCCAAGCCAACTGCAGAACCCTCAACATCATCAATTTCACCTACAAGATAACACGGCCCCTGGCCAGCATCAACAGCTGCATAGACCCCATCTTGTATTTCTTGGTGGGGGATACCTACAGGGGAAGGCTGCGTCGAGCTGCGATCAAAATGCCCAGATCTCAGCACACATCTACATTAGCCTTTGTTTCTCATCTCAGAAAGAATGGCTTTTCTACCTCCCGAGATGCCAGCTACTCCACCACTAATGCCTGAGAAAAGGGGGTTCGAAACTGACAGATAAAGGAAGCAGTGAGGGGTTTTGAAAGGACTAGGCAGGGCCTGGGCAGCAGGTATGCATCTAGGCCAGAACGCGGGACCAGCATTAGGGAAGCCAGTAGAGTTGCAGGTTTAGGCTCCGTACAGAACGGATGCCTCTGCTTAATCTCTGTAACTTATTTGTCCACCGTGCTGCGTCTGCTTCTGACAGTCATTCTGGCCCCCACGTTAACCTCTGAATGCTTTGAACTAGGTTTACATTCCCACTCACCAAGCATGCTCCACCCCGTCACACCAACTGAACAACTGTCCCAGAGCCAGGGACGTTCCTGGTCTTGTCACAGCTTGGGAAGACTGTCCTAATACCAATGGGAGGGAGGAGAGAAGAGACCCCTACATCCCATAACATCCATTCCATAAGGAAATGGGGGAGCCCAGCAGGATGGTTGTATGAAGGAAGTGTATGAAAAGAATCACAGGTAGTGAATCCCCTGCTTGAGACGCAAGTGGGGGCAGAGCAGTGGGAAAGGAGGGCATGTGGTGACACTGCTCTGGTCAGAAGCCTGAGACCAATGAGATGGAGCATTTTACTATGGGAAAAGAGCCAGGAAGTTACCACAGGACACAACTGGCTACCTGATGCCTTCTGAGAGAAGCCCAACTAGGCGGTTTCAAGCAGCCTGGAGCTCTGGGCTACAGACAGGGGCGAACGCAGCCCAGTACAGTGCTAAAGAGTGACACGCTGGGTTTAATGATATGCTATATAGTTGTCATCGAGGAAGATGAAGAGAAGCTCATGAGAACAGTGCAGGTGCTAAATGAGGAAGGGAAGTGGTTTGGACCGATTATGAATATCAATAAAACGAAGACAATGGTATTTGGAGATAAGGAAATAGGAAGGAAGATCAGTGTAGATGGGATTGAACTAGAGAACGTAGAGAAGTTCATGTATTTGGGGAGCAACATGACATATGATCTAGACTACAAGAAGGAAATAGCGACTAGAATAGCGAAAGCAAGAGCGAGTTTGAAGGCGATGGATAAGATCTGGAAAAGTAAAGTGATTAGCTTAGGAATGAAGCTGAGCATCTTGAAAACGTGTATTTAGCAGCATGTTGTACAGATGTGAGACATGGGTGATAAGGAAAGATTCGAAGAGAAGGATATTGGCATTCAAAAGGAGTTGTTATAGAAAGATCCTGAGAATAGGATGGATGCAGAAGGTCACCACGAGGAATTATATAGGAAGATACGGCCGAAAGAGAACCTACGGCGGAAGGTTATACAATGGAAGTTACAGCTTTTCGGGTATATCTGCAGAATGAACGATGAGCAAAAAGTTAAGATCCTAGTATTTGGCATAATGGATGGTCCGAATAGGAGAGGCAGACCCCATAGAGAATGGGTAGATGATATAGTAGATTGGTGTGGAGCTAGCCTACAGAAACTAAGCCACTCCACACTGGACAGGGAAAGATGGAAGGAAATAGTGAGGGAGGCATCGGACACCAACGGGCATTGAGCCTATGGCTGTTGATGATGATGATGATGATGATGATGATGATACAAGGGTGGAGAGTGGTCCCAGGTGAGAAGGAAAGTGCCTGTTTTCCCAGGCACAGAGAACACTTTTAGAACTTCCTTGAAAGTGACCCAGGGAAAATAGAGATCCCTGCTGAAAAATAAACAGGGATAATGCTGGCAGAAGAGATTTAGCACTTTATAAACAGTAACTAACTGATGGGTTCAATGCTGGGTCAAAGGGCAGGGGAATAGAGTGGAGTTCCCACAGCTAGGACTTTAGGAGCAGCATGTGCTATTGAGGACAACACTTAGTTCAGAAAGGAAAGGGGAGAAGAAATAATTGACCGGGATTCCTGGGTCCAGTGGCCTGGCCTTTTGCTGGCCTTACTTTCAGTGGTAAGAGGTCTGTCATAACAGGAATCTTTCCCGGCCATGCTCAGAGCATGCTCTGTCATGGCCAGAGTCAACATTTGTAGGGAGCAGTGGCTGCCATGCCAGCTGTGAGCTCCCTGCTGGCAGAAGAATGTCTCCAGGATGGTCATTGACTTCAATTCATTTCCTCTGCTTCCCTTTTGTGAAAGGAGCTGAACTGCTGGGGATGGTGCAGGCACCATGCCACAAGGCAGCCAGGGTAGGCAAGGGAGCACTTTCAGGGCCCTGGCTCTAGCAGTGCGGAGGAGAGATTGGGACTGGTTCTGGCAGGATGCAGGTGAGGGGGTGGAAATGCACACAGGGTTAAAGGCTGTGCAGTGGTCAAGGAATTGTGTGTGTGGGTGTTGTAGATGCTGATACATGTCTCCGTCCCTTTGTGAATGGGAGGACATAACTCACCATATAACCAAGGGTGTGTCTAGACTACATGCCTCCTTCGACGGAGGCATGTAGATTAGCCAGATCGGAAGAGGGAAATGAAGCCGCGATTAAAATAATCGCGGCTTCATTTAAATTTAAATGGCTGCCCCGATCTGCCGATCAGCTGTTTGTCGGCAGATCGGGGGAGTCTGGACGCGATGCCCCGACAAAGAAGCCTTTCTTCATCGACACAGGTAAACCTGGTTTCATGAGGCTTACCTGTGTCGATGAAGAAAGGCTTCTTTGTCGGGGCATCGCGTCCAGACTCCCCCGATCTGCCGACAAACAGCTGATCGGCAGATCGGGGCAGCCATTTAAATTTAAACGAAGCCGCGATTATTTTAATCGCGGCTTCATTTCCCTCTTCCGATCTGGCTAATCTACATGCCTCCGTCGAAGGAGGCATGTAGTCTAGACACACCCTAAGAGAGAAGACATCACAGCACCTTTGCCCCCATCCCCACTCTCCTAGCTTCAGGTGGTTGGGCAGAGAGCCCAGGGCAATGAAGGCCATGAAGATAATTAATTGATCTGTGAATAAAACTTTCTCCTGAGCAACTTTCCTAATGCCCAGGAGAGGACTGTTCCTCTCCCTACCGTCACCAAGAAAGGAACGAACAAAGGAAACAACTGGCATGAGAATCTTGTAAATGCCTCATTAAAGTTCCATTTGACTCAACCAGACCATGAAGTGTCCGTTGCTGAAAGCTGAGAAAGGAAGGAACGCCGGGTGACACGTGTCTGCCCGAGCACAGTGGCTTGGCACACTTCCATTGGGCCTCAGGAGAGTTCACAGCCAGTCTACCCTCAGGACTCCAGGATATAGCCAGCATGAGCTTTCCACTGCACTTAGTGGGGAGCTAGCTGAGAGCACAGTTACCTCTGGATAGGTCTTGTAAGGGGGAAGGGCATTAGAGGAGAAGGCCTAGGAGGATGGTTTCCCAGGGCCTAAAAAGAAGGTTTTAGATGATTTGTGAAGTAGGTATTGTACTGAATGGAGACTCCAAGCTTAGTCTGTTTTACTCCTACATTTCTCCTGCTGGGGATATTACCCCTGTCCCTTTAAGTCTGCACTTAGTGGGCTCAAGTGTTCAAGTAGAAAGGTTTTCTGCTCAAGAAGCAGAAAGGCCTGTGGTAGAAAGGGAGCTTTTCCCCTCCTTTTGCTAGTCTTTTCCACCACTGAAATGGCTTTCACCCAACCCAGCACCACCTACCACCCCACCCACCATGTTTCACTGCCTCTCTCCCAATTACACAGGCTCTGGCATGTCAGCCTCTGAACTCTGTCCGTTAGATTCTGATTTCTCTCCCACTTCATAGTGGGAGTCAAAGGGCAAGGAAGATTCACTGCTTTTCTCAGCCAGGTATCGGCCAAACTCCAGCAAGCATTTCTAAAGCCATCAAAAAGCACCCCGAGCCCATGAAAAGACTGTAGCATGACCTGGCCTGGCACTTAGGCTGACTGGGGCTTATATGTTTGCATTTAACATTAACATTTCTGCAGCTAAGCCAGGTAATTGGGAGTGTTATGTATTCAGAGGCACTATAATAGGAAGTTAACAAGCTCTTTGGAATCTATTGCCTTTATTGGTGTTTACTTTTGAAATGTTTGCATAGCTTTTTTGTTGAATTCTGCGTGGGCATAGGGTTATGCTGGTGAGGGAATATACAGGTAAGAGTGTGAAGTGCTCCGGTGATGATGCTGGATCCTTATGACTAATACAGGAGATCCTAATGGCTATGATATTCCACGTACTAGAATTCATAAACCCAGCCTGCCTCCTGTGGGGTACAGAACTAGGGGACGGGGGAAGATATACACAGGGACAGACCCATCTCTACCACTGGCAATCTGAGAGGGGAACTGAAAAGCAGCTCCCGATGGCATGGAGTTCACATGACTCTGTCTGCCCCCTAGAATGATCTTTGCTTTCAAAACTGCTGCCGTCTACACCCAGGGCACAGCTCACCAGGGTGCCCCTGGCCTGGGTCCAGCATTGTTCCATTTCAGGAGGCACTACCCAATTACCTACAGTGAAGCAAAAGGGTCAGGCTCACAGATGGGTCCTGTGCCATCACATTCTCTGCTTGCAGAGGCTGAGGATAGGGGTCAGATGCAGAAGCTGCCCTCTACTCATGAATCCTCTCTAAGGTCAGAAACAAGCTTCCTAGTAGCTTATTGTTGGCCTGGTCCTTCACTCGTGCTGGGTGCTCTGCATCAGGTGCTGCTGTCCTCCACCCCAGAGGTGGCTGCATTTTAGTGGACACATAGGCATGCAAGTTGCTATGGGAACCCTGGGGAATAGAGGAAATGATTACCATTGTTTTAGCCTGCTCCCTCACAGGCTACTGGAAAGCTGTGCCTGCCTGTGCCATGCCCCTAATCTGCATTCTCCAGGGTTTAGTACCAGCATGTCCCACGAGCAGGGCTAATCCAGGCCTTACTTTGCTGGCAGTGCAGGCAGCCTCAGACATTCCCCACTTGGAGGCCCTCAGCAGCTGCTCCATCCAGCAGACCTCAGGCTGAGGCTTTGCTGGCAGATAGAGTGGAACTCCGCAAGGAGGTTAATCCCAGCTCTCATGCTGGGCTTTCCCCATGCTGCTACCAGCTGCCTGACACTACTCTTGGAAAAAAACACACCGAATCCTGGGACCAGAGCTAAGTGCCAAGGACACCCCTTCCCTTGGAAGAGAATGCCCAAGCTCAGTATGTCTCACTGACAGAAAGTTATTTCTGAGAGAGGCTGCATTTTCTCATCATCAGTTTCCTCCAAGTTACTCCTGCCTTTACCCCTAACTAACCTCTTGCCCTCCCTTGGGGGACACGCTGGTCAGAGGTTTGAAGACTTGGCCCATCTCACTTTATCCCTCTGAGCTTTGCCTCCAGACTCCTGGCATTTTTTCTTGCTCTGCTCAGATCCCTTTCCACGTGGTGCCCAGAAATCACTGCAATCTTGCAGGTGTAGCTGCCCCAGAGACTCTGCTATTACGGTTCTGGGACCTGGTGTCTCTCCACATGCAGCTCCAGGTGCACTGGCCTTTCCTGCTGCCAATCACAGAGACAGGGACAAGAAATTGTGGGGCTGGGACCCACAAGCAAAGTGGTGGAGGGCACTTATGGGGGCATGGGGAAAACACAGGGATAGGCACTGCTCGGGCAAAGAACAAGATGCGTTGGGAAGGGACGATGCAAATGGAGAAGCTTGTGCATCCTGGCTATGTCCTGGCCAGAGTCTCACCAAGCTTCCCATGAACTCCCGACTGGCCATCCTTCCTCACTGTGGGAAGTCATGCCCCCCTCCCTTGATTCTAAGGCCAAGGCAAAGCTGCCTTTGCTAAGCGCCACTGGGAAAGCTCTCCAGCCCAGCACACATGTCCCCTCGGGGGTAAACAGCTTGCTGTGCCTGCTTGCAAGCTACACATTTATACAGCAAAATGGAGGTGGAAGGACAAACTTTCCCAGGACAGGCTCCATTCTACCTGGGCACCAGGGACAGGCAGGGTTACAAGGAGTTGAAGCTGCTCAGCTTTCCTTAGGCAATGAGTTGAGTCAGCAGCCAGCTCCTCTGAGACCCTCAGTCTCAGGGCCCTGGGCCCTCACAACATACCCTACATGGTAATCCTGCTTTTCCCCCTATGGTGTCCATCTCACTTTCCCTCCTTCCTACTCAGAAGTGGATCCTGGGGCAGAGTTTAGCCTCCAGGTTTACACTCCTCTGTTCCATTAGCAGTAGCACAAAGCTTCCATTCATCTACTTCCAGGAGGTCAGGGTCTGGGCCGAGGAGAAATGTCCCCACACACGTTCCCCCATGTCTAGGCATCTGCTAACGTGCACACTCCCCATCCCCTGCAAGTCCCAGCACCTGCCCTTCCTGTGCCCCCCTCCCCCTTTCCTGAGGGGGCTTTAAGGGCTGAGCAAGTCAACTCACTGCATTGTCCATTGGAGCGAGTAGAAAGCACACAGGAAATACTGGAATAGCTCTCTCCGCCCTTCATTCATCTTCTGGAGGGAACAAACAGAAGGAATGGCCGGGACAGCACTGAGGGGACACACAAGCAAGGCACCAGAATAGAGGGCAAGCAGTAGCTGGGGTTCAGCTGAACAATATGTCCCTGAGAGCCCCCATCCTGCCAGGTAAGCTGCCATTCCCACCTCCAAGAGCAAGCAGCCTTTGAGAGTTAAGGTTTGGCTGCCCCAGGTCTCCTGGCTTCTCTTTGGCCTCAGTCACAGGATCCTTAGCTCGTCCGCCTCTGACAGGCCATACTTGGCTTTGTGGTCATTGAAGAGTTTGAGCAGGGAGCGGATATACATCTCATGGTATAGATCCACCATCTCATGGCTTGGCTCTTTGATCCTAGGCACCGTCACAGGTTCTCCTACTGCCAGAGACAGAAAGAGGGTGGAAAAGTGAATCCTAAGAGCCTGGAATAAAGCAATGGGTACAGCCGGGTGGGACTTCCTGCCTATCATAATGAGCTGGGTCTTGGAAAAGTAATGCCAAACTTCTTACCTAGTGCACTTTTACATACAGGCAGTACCACAGACACCGCACCAGCACCTGGCCATAGGCATGGGGCAGAGAGGGAGGGAGGAGAACTCACTGTGCTTTGCGATAGTGCCCACCCACTGCAGGTTCACAACCCCACCTCCGGGCCCACTCTGCCCATTACTGGATTTTACCCCTCACATCATGATGAGTTTTTGGCTTCCAGACCTGCCACAAACTCAGTGGCAAGAGAAACTCTCTCTGTCAGCTTAGACAACCACCACTACCTACCAGTGCGGGGGCTTTTAGAGCAGCCAAAGCCATGTGAGAAGAGTAAGGGGATACTCACTGACAGTGGTGATAGGCTTGGGGTAGGGCAGGAAGCCACGGGAATGGATTGATGTTAAACCCCGTCCGTAGAAGACGCAGGGAGCAAAGCCCACCAGCTTCTGGAACCTCTTTTGAATGCCCCGCATCCAGCTGCCCTCCTCAAAAACCACCTGCTGGAAGAGGTCGTTCTCACCAAAGGAGAAGGCAGGAACCAGGTGTGCCCTGTGGGGAGAAAGCATTGTAGCATGAGTGCCGTCTGCAGCCAGTGCCACCCTCCCAAGGAAGCACTTGCTGCCACGAGTGAAGGAGAATTTGTATAGCGGAGCAGAGGGGGAAGGGGGCTGGGCACCACTGAACCAAGATGTCAATCCTGTATATATCAGAATGCCAGGCAGCGTGGCTGTACCCCAGCACCCCTAGTGCCAGCACCTATGCTCGCTATTGCACCCCTGCACCATGGGACCCTCTACAAACCTGATCATATTGAACCAATTTTCCTTGGGCGTCAGTTGAAACACACTCACTATCCTATTTTCTGGGTCCTAAGGAAAGGCAGACCAGGGAGGGGCTGCCTAAGAGACATACCAGGCCTTGTCCCTCGTCAAGTGGCTGGTTTGGTGAATCCTGGGGTGCTTTGCTCCTGATCAGTTGCTACCAGGGGAGTCGGAGGCCTCTCAGGACAGAATCTGAGTGACCATACTCACCCATGCTGCAGTGCCATCCGAACAAAGCCCTTGCGGTTTTTGAGGATTAATGTGGTGACTCCTGGCTTGCAAGCCAGTGATTCAGCTGCACCTCCAATCACGATGGCCACAGCATTCCCGCTGCCATTCTGTGACAGCAGGTACCCTATTGCCCGGCGTGTCACGGGGCACAGGCCTAAAGAGCAGAGAACCAAAGGGCATGAGGAGCACTACAATGGAAACTACTCTTGCCCCACTTGACTGACAATCCATTGACTCACCATCTGACTTGGGGGACAGACTCCTTACCCCAGTCTCTGAATGAGTTTGTGGAGCTTAGAAACCTGCTCAGATTTGGGGAGAACATTCCAAAGAGAGAGGGATGATTAGGTGCCCTCCACTCAGGCATTCAGAAGACACAAGGGAGTTGTTCTCTTTCCTTCCCTCAGCCTAGAGCCACCATGCTGTAGATCTATGTCCCTGCCCAGGGGTCCAACGTGTGGAATAAGGGCAACCTCTCTTGTCCACAGAGGAGCCGTGGGGTCTCTTGCTCTGGAGAATGCAACAGCCTAAAATGGGAGACACACTGGCTCCTGGCTCCTGAATGCCTGTGTTAGCCACCAGCCCCGAGAGCAGCAGCTCTGCCAGGCAGAAAGTAGTTTCCCAGGGCATGCCATCGTGGGACCGTTTTCAGGGACTGAGCCTGGGGACTGACACTGGGGGATGGGAGGATATAGAGCAGGGCACACTCTCCATGTCTGTGCTGCATGAAATAAGACAGTTGCTCAGATCTTTGAGCTTTCCCAGGGGATGGCACAAGGAATAATACCTGGGGAACCCTATGTAGCCCTTGAAACACCTGAGCTCTATGGCATTCCCCTGTCTTTCCTTCTCTAGGGCCTGGTTGTGGCATGGAACTCATAGAACTCCATCACTCAGCCCAGGCTGAGGGGCAGAGGCAGAGCAGGAAGGGGCAGGCTGGAGTAGTGATATGGGCAGTAGCAGAGCATTATGGGAAAATCCCTGTGAGATGCTGACGGCACTTTGTCTGGCTCAGATAGCAGTATCAAGCCAACATTTTGGCAAATACTAAAATTTGCTTTAGCCACAGAAAAAAACACACTTGAGAGTAGAATGTTGTACCAGCACTAGATTCGGTACCTAGAGGGTCTGAAAGGGGCTTTGGCAAACGCTGCAGAGGGAAAGGGCTCAAGTGATCAGTGATGCAAAGAAAAGGACAGATGGCTATTGTCGAGACCTACTGGGTCTCTTGTATTAGGCACATCTGCAACACTTCCATGGTGATTCTCTAGAGCTGTGTGAGGGACATTCTCTGAGCATGCTCACCTCCACTCATCAGGTACTCCCTGAAGACAGGCAGCCGGAAATTGCCAGCCAGCGTTGCGAGGAAGGGTCTTATGCCAGGGAACTTCTCAGAAAAGCCAGTAGACTCGGTGATGAAGTTGCAGAAGGCCCCAACACAGAGGATCCCATGGGGGTGTGCACCGATGATATAATTGTGACTGGGGAGGAGGCTGTGAGTCTTTACCAGCTGGAGGGAAAAGATACACAGTCAATGGGGTGGGTGGGAAGAAAGAAAGGGGATCTGGACCCTTCATTCCAATGCGTGGCTCCATCACATGTCTCTAGGCATGACTGCAAGTGGGCACTGCTGGATAAACGCCCACATGGCAATCCCCACGTGCACAATCCCCCCCTCCTCAAACAGATGGGCAAATCAGCACATTCCTGAGCTGAGCTCTGCGCTGTGGTTTAGTCCCCCACCCAAAGTAAACACATGTGCTGAACAGCTGTTGAATTGCTGGATTTTGTGGGGTCCTTCAAGATTCCATTTGGGCAGAATGATCTGAACCCAGACGTGATTCTTCCGATCCTGTGAAGAGGAAGGTGTCTGTCTCAAATGTCCACTAGGGGGTAGCAGCAGGTCACATTAAAGGAGATACATTTTTGGGACCGTATTTCACGGTGGAATTTCCACCATCAATTTTTAAAACAAATGTCTATTGGCTTTAATGGGAACGCCATGCTCTGACCTGGCATCTACAGAACAATGAGTGTGTCGTTTCGGGGGCAGGAGGATGTACTGGGCACCCATGAAGCTGCCAGCAGCCGGGTGGCAGGATGTTCAGTGAGACACAAGAGATTTAGTCAGGCAAGGGGCTCAACAGAGAGGCCCAAGAGAAACAGGAGCTTGTCTAGGGGTTTCCAACAAATCTAAATGCTACAGTATAGCACATACTGTAAGTATAGCATTTGCCTAGCACAACTTACCTGAACAGGGAAATAATCTCGGAAGTGGTTCCAGACAGGCCAGTTCCGCACCCACGTGGACCTCCTCCCACCTGCAAAGCACACAAGAGGGAGTAAGTGGGGGGGCAAGACCCAGAACATGGAGCATACACACTGACACTGGGAGGACAGAGTCCACTCCCACTGGGAATCTGGCCACTTCCTCTTCTTTTTAGCCCTTGCCTCCCAGCAGACCAGAGGTAGTCAGAACATTGGGACTACATGATTTTTTCTCTTTTACAGTAATAGTTCGCAGTGATGTGCAGTTTTTGTTGGAAGGATGTGAGAGATTGTACTGTGTAACCTGACAGTGCACTGCCCTGGGATGTGGGAAATCTAGGTTCAAGTCCCTATTTGGCCTGACTCAGAATGATTGTAGATGAAAACCGCTGCTCTGAATCAGGCATGCAGCAAGAATTTGAACCTGGATCTCCCATGCCACAGGTCAGCTCGTTAATCACTAGAATGGACGTGTGCATTCTGGTGTGAAGAGACACATCCTGGCACAATTCAGTTTCAGCCCAGTTGTCCAAAAGGTTGTTTTATTCCAGGGTGGAATAAAACAGCTTTGAAACCTTGGAGGTTGTCATGAAAATCAGTTCTATCCTGTTCTCTCACAGGGCCAATGTCTACTTGGGATGTTATGAGTTGCTGCTCCAGTGTCATACCACAGAGCTGCTCCTTCACAGAAGTTCCCACAACAAACTGGTTCCTTTCTCTGTCCCTACCTCCAGCCCCCAGATATCTTGCAGATAAAGCCGTGCCGCTATCCAGGTAGGGCCAATAACAGATCATCACAAACAGCTGCAGCTTCAGACTGCATTCCCCAAGGAGACACCATGTGGTAACCATACATCTCAGCCAGGCCAGGGATTGCTGGAAAAACTGACTCTTTTGAGGAACCCCGGTGCCTCTCTAGGTCCATCTTTGTCACAAGGCAAGAGAAATGAAGAGAAAAATGGGACGTTGGCTCTTTCAAGAATCTTACTTGCTCTGGCTGCTTATGCCTCAGTTGATGTAATGTTTCTCTGTGCATATTTGCTCCCTATTAGAAGGGCTCACAACTGCCCAGAACAATGTCATAGGACCAGTACTGCTAACAGATAAAGGAGAGTCTCCTTAATCTCATTTGACAGGAGTCTGTGCTTCTGGACTATCCCCACTACTTCTGTAAAGTTGCTTGGTGGTTATGAACTTGTTACAATAAGAGGAACAGAATAGAAATTAAAGTTCCAGGAGCTGTCAGGGTCACATTTTAACCACTTGTGTCACCAGGCAGTTGTTGTGGAAGGACTAATCATTAAAGATTATTAAATAAGCAGACATATCTTGGAAGATGAGAGGGGGGAAAAGATGAAGAGCACATGAAGATCTTTGTGCCTACTGATGTAAACCTTATGGTTTATACTCTCTCTCTCTGTACCTATTTCCCTGGTTTCTGGGAAATGCCTTTTGTTTGAGTGTGAAAATACTTTCAGGATGCACATGCATGGGGTTGGACAGACATCTGAATCCTCCAGGAAGTCTGTCTCTCCTCTCCCTGCTAATCATGCATATACACAGTAAATTAGGCTGTACCTTCCCATACCTTGCTCCGGTGCGTCCCAGTCAAAGATTACCCAGGCAATATAGAGAGCAGAAACTGGCCAGAAACTGGTGAAAACCAAATAGATGAGGAGGACCAGGAAGACGATTCCTGAGGAAACCACAAGCCAGAGGTTAGTTCACGTCTCCCTGTGTAAAGATACATCCGACCCAGCAGTTCCTGTTCTCTTTAAATATCCCGCGCTTCATTAGCTTGATCTCGCCGGCGTGCTAGTTCGAATCACAGCTGATTAGGAGTAACGTTAGTTCGAACCAAGGGGTTTGGTTGGAACTAATGCATCTCAGCGCGCACTTCCTGGTTTGAATCAGCTGATATTCAAACTAGCGCGCGGCGAGATCATGCTAATGAAGCGCGGGATATTTAAATATCCCCCGCTTCATTGACTATTTCGAATGCCTGCATTTGCATCCCTAGTTCAAACTAGGGTGCAAATGTAGACATACCCTTAGTGTCTCAACTACATATACACTCTCCTGAAAAGCTGAAGTCATACACTAACCCTCCCGTTACTTTTGAATCAATTACTCTGTAACAAGCACTAACTCAATCTGATTTGCAAGTGGTAGACCCAAAACAGAATGCTGCAGGAAAAAAAATTAAGCTAGCATGAGGTCTGGTGTCACAGAGTGCAGTTGGGGGTGTGTCTGTGAGTCAAGTTGCCTCCCATCCTGTAAGTAGGGGAGATAAGCTGTAGAACAAGGCTACGCAACTTTGGAAGCCCCGGGGGCCACAATGATACTCACAGCACATCATGAGGCCTGCAACTTAAGTGTGGTTGCATGTACATGCAAATGGCTTCTTTCATACTGACAGGCATGAATACAACGATTAAGGCAAGACTACACAACACACAGGCCCCATTTAAGTCAGTTCTGCTGATATTAATAAAATGCAATATTTACCTGATTTCCACCCGTATGACAGCACTTTTAATGAGCAATGACAGTCCAGGAATTTAACTACTAAAACGCACATCAACAAAAACCATTATGTTGACTACTTTTTTGTTTTGGCTCCCACCTGCGGGCTGCAAACAAATATGCTGCGTGTTGAGCAGACCTGCTGTAGGATCTGAATCTTGCTTGGGATTCTGATCTATTCAACTTTGGCAATGCTCAGCGTCCCCAGTGAGGATCAGGACCTTGTACTGAAAACTCTGTACAAATACATACAGAGAATGTCTCTGCCCCCCACCTCAAAATCCACAGTCTGAGCTTTTTCAGGAGAGTGGGGAGGAGGCGGGTGCACAGGAGAAGAGGGTAAACATTGTGGGTCTTTGTTTTCAGGCGCTGGGAACCCACGTTGACTAGTGTTTCGGGTTGTCAGCGTTTAAAAACAAAAACAGACCCTTCGTGTCTCAACTGCTGAGAAGGTGGACTGGTGCCAGGATAATCTGAGGACAGCTAGCCCACACCTATACAAGGGCCTTTACACCAAAGCATGTGTCCTTTCGCAAGTCCTAAACATAGCCCCAGCAGGCAAGGAGAGCAAACAGCCCAAGAGTGCACACCATGCTGCATTGCTGTGAGGGGAAAGGGAGGCTGCTTCAGGTTCACACAGACTTCTGCTCCTACAAAAAGTGTCAAGGGGTATTCTTCTGAGATCTCGTCTGAAAATCCTTCCCCTGCTGACCCGCAAAGCTCTCTTGCACCCTCACTCCCCTTAGAAAGGCTGCTGTTCTGGCTCCATTCCCTTGGGCCTTAGTGTTAGATTTTCTGATGTTCTGAATTTTTGTGAAGTTACAAACCATGGTGCTAGGGACAGACAGTACCCAATCACACAAACCCCGCTGCAGAATCTCAGGATCTCACAGCAGAATCTGAGTGGTGGGAGACACGGAGATCATAGTGCCCCTCCTGCCAGCTGGTCTACTCACCCATCAGCAGGAAGGTGAGGACCCACTGCAGGACTGAAAGGAGCTGGATGCATGTTCGGAACTCCCACTGCGAAGGCCAGGGCACGGTGAGCAGAGTGCGCAGGGCAACCTGAACGCTGGCACGGCTCCCTGCAAAGTACACACACCTTTTGGCTTGCACTCGTGATCGATCACTTCCTGACCTACTGCTGGTCATGCTGCACTTACCCGCTGAGACCTTCCAGCCTCTCCCGCCCAACAAACAAACAAACAAACAAACAAACAAACAAACAAACCTCACAAGCCCAAAAAGTGCACACAGTCCCTGTACACCTGGAGCCTTCCACGCATGCTCGTGCACACACACATACAATCCCTCTGCCACATGCACAAACCATTCCACCAACACATATTTTCACCCTATTTCCAATACAAAATACAAGTGCACCTGTAGATCCTCACACCTCCGCCCACAAACGCACTCAGGACTAATCCCTCAGTGGTCATCTCCAAGTAGCCCAGGCTAACAAGTGAGGAAGGTGAACATGGAGCTCAGAGCAGAGGTGATCAGAGGGGCAACAAGCAGGTGGGAGAGACGGCAAGGCCCAGTGGGGCTCATATGCTGGGATGGGGATGAGGGTGTGATGGGCTGACACAAATGTTGCTGGGTGAAGGAAGCACATCTAGGTTGTTTCAAGCTCCTGAGGGCAATGGAGCCTCCTCTAGAGTCTCGGGACGTGTCTCCTTGGGTCTACTCAGCTTGATGGTGAGGGAGTTTGGCAAAACATTCAACTTTCAAAGCTGGCCAGATCCTGCCCAAGGTTGGGGTGTCACTGATGCTTCCAAGGCAGCAGACCATCCTTCCTAAAGATGTGAGGTGATCTAGGGAAGCCTGAGCTAGGAAAATGGGAAGTGGGGGCAAGTCCCATCAGGCAGGAGTGTCCCAACTAGTGACAAATGAGTCTAGCTGTGCAAAGCTCGCTGTCCTGTCCTGCAATGACTGGTAAGGGAGTGCGGGGGGAGCTCATTACTGCTCCCGGCCTTGATTTCTGAAAAAGGGAGTTCAACAACACCACATTGCTTCACTTCTCCTCCCTCGCACTAACCTTGGTGAACGATTAACTCCCACAAGGCTGCTGGCTCACAGGGCACTCAGAAGGATTGCACAGAGCCACTGTTGGCCTTCCCATGGCTGCAAAAATAACTTTGGCAGATGTGCTAATTCTGAGAACTCCTAACAGAGGTATCTATCTACATGGCTAGAACAAAGGGGCCCTAGCATAAATTGTTGTGCTGGATCAGAGGAAAGTCAGGAATAAGAGGTCATAAAAAGACAACAAATCTCAATTTGGGTCAAAACTCAGCTTCATTCCTTTCATAGGCAAATCCAGATCATGGACTGGGAGTGGAAATTAAATGACTATAATTTCTATAAAGTCTATAAAGCTCTCATTGAGTTGGAGTGCATTTATTTTCTTCCCCAGTGTGGTTTACCAAGTTCTATCAAATCCATCACTAATCCCCTATACATGCCAGACAGATTCCCCAGTGTACCACACCAGCTCCCAGAAATCTCATACACCACAATTCGGCCCTTTAGTTCATTATAGGCAAATCCATCACACTACTCAGATAGACTTAGTTTTCACCCCTGTTAAAATCAGCAGGAATCTTTCCTGAGTAAGAGCTGCTAGATGCTTTCTTTTGATTTGGACTATGTCTGAATTAGCACAGTCAAGAGGGAGAATTTTCCACCCTTAGAAGCCCCCCGTTTTGGGGAACTACCTGATGCTCATTTGCAACGCCAATTTCAGATAACTTATTCCTGAAGATTTTGGGGGGACTTTTGCTCTGCTGATGTTACACAATATTTACGAGCAACTTTTCCCTTTTTATTAAGCAGTCTAAAACAAATGTATAACAATCATTAATCAACTGATCAGAAACTGGTAAGTTTAGAGCATTATAAATAACTTCAAATTCACTTTGCAATTCTCTTACCACTACGATTTTGGGAATAGGCTGCAATAATTGTTTTCATGTTGATGACAAGTTCTCTCCCAGACTTTGAATCCACAGGTTAAAAGGCAAGTTTGCAAATATCAACCTGTGCAACTGATTGTATGCCCAACTACTTTGAAGCTCTCTGGTCCAAGGTAAACTGCCTACTTTGGAGGGGTGGTGGACAAACCCTGCCCTTCATTTGAAAAAAGCAAGAAGAAAAAGTGTTAAGGAGGAAAAGGAGTCAGTAGAAGATCCCAAGTGACTATTTCCACAAAGGATCTTGCACCTTTCATCCATTTATCCAGCATTGTGTACATTTGTGTATTTTCATCACAAGATACTTGCCTGAATCTGTCCTCCCCCCAGCATGGAATGGTACTTTCCTGGGTATGTCACAAACTACTTTCAGGCATTGGTGGTGGGATTCTAATTAAAGGCAAGTTGAAAATGTCAAACTCAATCACCATTTATTACAGGAATATAGCATTTGCCAGACTGCCTCAGACATTAAACACTATCCAATATATTCAAGAAGGCAGAATTACTTTACTCCCCTCTCCTACAGTTAGGCAAATTAGTCAGGCTTCACAGAGGAAAAAGCTCCTTCCTACTCACTGCAGCACAGATTATCTCTTGATATAGATTCCTTGTCCTAGATATTCTTGAGACTCTGAATGCTCTTCCTGCTACCCATCTCCTCCAAGGCTTACTGGAAATCACACCAGAACCACAGAAGCAGAAAGAAGACACAAATCAAAAACCAGAATCAGAGTTCTGGGCTGTGATAACCCAGGATTGATCCATTGCCCATTGAAATCTTTCTAATGCCTTCCGGGTGCTGGAGTGGACTCCTAGGTATTGTATATCTAGACGTTCTGGGTCAGGCATCACTCGAGATTGCCACTGGATGTTCTGCCTCTTGGCTCTGCTCTGCTAGGTATTCAGCTGTTGCTGGTTCAAACTGTTTAGGTGACCTGAGTACCAAGATGGACACTTATTTTCTCTCTTCTCACCTTCCACTTTTCTGCAATTTTCACAGGCGAGAAGTTTCAGGTTCGCTGTTAAAACAGGGCTAAAATATCTTTTTAAACTGGCAGATTGTAGCTTCAGAAGAATGGATTCCACTTTCATCATTACCACTGCTAAAGCTACATTCACCAATAGACACAGAAAGTGTGTCCCCCATTCCCAAATGCTGATAAAAATACAAGCCTTTGCACATGAACCCTTAGTGCAAAGAGAGGCAGCTTTAGGCAGCTCTAACACCAAAACCACAGCTTCTGTCAGCTGTTATATTTGGGTTTAGAAGGTACTGAAAATCAAGGAGGAATTTTAGGTTGTAGTAAGGCTGAAGGAAGCTTGACAAATGAAGGAGAAAGTATATATGTTGTATACTTGCTTGGAATTTGCATCTATAGTTTTGATGAAAGCTAGCAATAGGTTACCTTGTTCTGTGTGTTTGCTACAGACTACTTTGGCTTTGCAAATCTGTAAGGATTCTGGATTGCTATAGGTCAATAGTATATATTCACTATAGAATGAATGGTCTTCATCACCAAATACAATTTGCTAGCCTCACAGCTGTTTCAGCTTGATGCGGAATGGACGAGGTTGTATATACTGATGAACCTCCAGATAATACTGGCTCAGCAGGGGTCTTAAGAAGTTAGGGAAAGGTATTGGACTTTGGTCTGCTTCTCAAAATTACATTGAACCTTGGTAAATTCCAGATAAGGCTTAAATTAGCATCTTCTACCAAGTCAACGCCACGTATTGTGAAGATTTAAATTGATTTTTCATTGAAAATGCTATGCTTCTCTCATCTAAACAACTGGACAGGATTTTGTGCTCTAGTTTGACAGTCAGTCAAAAAGGACACTTACCTTATTGTAACTGCAGTTATTTGAGAGGGTTTGTCCATATGAATGCTACTCTCAATGCACATACAAGATCAGGTTCCTTTGGCCAGCAGCATCCATTGGGGGTAATTCCTGCGCCTTAGAAGGACGAAGAAGGGCCAATACCCCTTGTTCCTTTGCCAGTACAGGAGTGTTACACTTCTTTCATCCTCAGTAGCAGGAAAAAAAAAAAAAAAGATTGTAGTATCCATGAGGACAATCCATGCTGAAGAACCACCATTGCTGAAAGCTAAGTAACTTCTCTCTGTGTGATGGATGAGAAGGTTACTACCTTTTTTCAAACATTTTTGCCACTTCACTGAATTGCCTGGAAAGGTTTAAATCCAAGACACTGGATATTTAGGAAGTATTGGCAGGGAGCCAGAAGAGCCAATGGTAAGAGAATGAAAGATTTGAAATGAAACAGGTTTTGCCTGCTTTCATTTTTTGTGTGAGGTTAGAGCAAGAGCTGGGAGAGATGAATTGAATCAGGTTGATTTTCCAGTGATAGCCATGCTTAAGGAAAGACAAACCTTGAAACAGCAGATATGAGTAGAACAGGGACTGTATAGTTAGATATAATAAGAGGGTTTTTTGCGGGGGAGGGATTGGTTGAATTTTTTTGGGTAGCATCTACATATCCCCCTGTATACTGTAACTTCTAAACTGAATCCCAGAGAAGCAATTCTTTGTGCTTTAATCTATTTTTTCACTTGCTCTGTAACACTTAGCAACCAAGTATGCTTTGCCAAATATATCTTTGTTTTGTTAGTAAATTCACCTTTTAAAGACTATGATCAGATTCCTGTGTCCTAGAAGGCAGGAGGTTCTATGTGCATATGACTAAAGGTCAGCTATTAAGAAATTACAGTTTGTTTTCAAGCTCTCTCTTGAGAAAGGGATAAGATCTTGGGGTTATCCCACATGAAGAAAATCCAAAGTGCATCTTCCTGGGCTCTCAAGGGGTTCTAGCATTTGGGTGATGGCAGCGTACCATGCCAGGTCAAGGTATCTGTGACTTTGGGGAGTTTTTTTTTTTTAAACAGAAGCCTTTAGTGGCAGGGTATAAAACAGTTACTTACCTGTAACTGTTGTTCTTTAAGATGTGTTACTCATGCCCATTCGATTTAGGTGATGATAGCTAAACATTTCGTCTCTCGACATTGTACCCAGCGTGTTCTTTGTAGTTAATGATTTGAAGTGTAAATAGTTAGTAATTAGTTAGGTCATTTTCTCATAGTTCTTATTGCTAACTCTCCCCTCTAGGTGAGGGGAATGCAAGGTCTGCAGGGATTCAAGCCTTGTGCGACTTGTGCAATACCCATGCTTTGGGAGGACCCCCATGACTCTTGTTTAAAGTGTCTGGGGGAGAGCCACCTCACAGACTTCTGCAGGATCTGCAGAGGTTTTAAGCCCCACATTAAAAGAGAACGCGATTCCCATCTCAAGCTGCTCCTTATGGAGTCCATGCTATAACTGGCGTCGGAATGGGCACCGGCAATCAGGAGTGCACTGGCATCGGTGCGTGAATCATCTGTGGCACTCGGCACTGCAAAAGTTGGCATCGTCTAGGCACCGTTTACAGTGTCTGGTGCCGCAAAAGAGAGACCACCACAGAGGAAGATCTCCTGGGAAGCAGGGGCATGGGAGATGCCACCAAGAAGACTTTAAGACATCTGGACACTCCCAGCCCTCTAGGCACTGGTTGAGCTTGACACGGCCTAGAAGTCCAATACAGGAGAGGGCCCTTTATGTAGTCAGACCGTCCACCCCTGAGACTTTTAACACTGAAAAAGAGCTAATAGAGCTCTCCTCCTCGCCTGTCTCTTCCCCAGCACCGGAGTCAGCACCAAAACAGGGCAGACACTTGGCACAGATCAGTGGGCAGTAGCAGTCCAAAAAGGAAATATTGTGAGGAGGAATAAAGAGTGGGAGGGGAAATAATACTGAAAACATATTGCCATAATATAAATCAAGGCACACCTTCTCTTAGATCAGAACTGAATGCAGTGCACCTCTTCTGAGGTGGGCTAACTAAGAAACAGAGGGGTCTGTGTATAAGCAGTGAAAGTGATACACTTTTGTGGAAGCTTCTATTTTAAGAGATACTTGGTGCAGGTTAGAAAGGAGATGAACAAAGGGGGATATAATAGTTTAAAACACCCAAGATACAAAAGTAAAAGTTATACCAGGGTAAATGGCAGCACCCATTCTCCCAATACAAAAACAGGGAAGATAGTTCCAGCCCCAAAGATCTTACCTGTATATTGGCGCAGTGACTAGCCCCCTGGCCCCCTGGACTGTAGGCACTACTGCATAAAACTATAAAGTAACATGTGAAATTGATGAGGAAATAAATTGTGTATGTAATTGACCACTGGAACTCACTGCCACATTGTCTCTGAAGCAAAGAGGCTAACAGGATTAAAAGATTAGACCAGAGGTGAAAGTGGGCCAGTGTGGCATTCTGGCCACCCCACTCCCCACCAGGATCCAGCAGCTTTAATTTCACTGCCATAGCAGCACTGCCAGACCCTACTGCCAGGGCTGTTGATGGGAGGTGGGGGGAGAGGAGCCGGGGTGGAGGAGAGAAGGGAAAGAAAAGAGGCAGCTGTGCCAGGGCCAGGTGGTCAGAGCCGGCCCAGCAATCAGAGCCATTCTGTCGATTGGACGTCTTGTCCAGTTGATCTGGGCCTTGTGCTTTTGGGGGCCCTGCAGGGCCCAGGGCAGTCTGGGGGACAAAGTGACCTGGCACCAGCAGCAGGGGACGGGCTGGCCCTTGCACTTCACCAGTGGCGGTGGGAAGCACAGTGACCTGGCCCCAGTCTGCTCTGTTCCCCCGGCTCCCAGCCTTGTTGCTTGGGAGAAGAGATGGAAAGGGGGCAACGAGGAGCCAAGCAGGAGCACGGTTCAGCACCCTCCCTATGGATGGCTCTGCCATTGATTTAAAAGGGTAGTGGCCAGGAGCCTGGGTCCTTCCAAAAATTGCTGGAGCCCCAGGACTCCCAAGCAGCCAGCTGATGGGGAAGAGGGCAGTTTGCCCAGCCACGTCCCTTTAGGGCAGTGGTCTCCAACCTTTTTAACCACAAGATCACATTTTCAATCGAAGTGCAATGTAAGATCTACCTCAAGTCCAAATACCCTTGTCCCCCTTGCTCCTTGCCCCTTCTCTGAGGGATTGCCTCTGCTCCGCCCCGCCCCTTGTCTGAGGCTCTGCTTCTGCTCCACACCTTCTCCGAGGCCTCACCCGGCTCACTCTATGCCCCTTTCTCCCCATCCTCACTCACTTTCACCAGGCTGGGGTAGGGGGCTGGGATGCAGGTTCTGGTCTTGGGCCAACGAGTCTGAAGTGTGGGAGGAGCTCTGGGCTTAGCCCAAGGTAGGAGATTGTGGTCCAGGACGGTTTCAGGGTCACACTCTCAGGAAGGAGTTTGGGTGCAGGGGAACTCACATCTGGGGCAGGAGGTTGGGTGGAGGAGGTGGTTCAGGGCTGGGACAGGTTGTCAGGAAGTAGGTTCTGGCTGGGCACCATTTGACTGAGATGGCTTTTGAGTGGTGCAGCAGTGGATGTAAGACAGGCTTACTCCTGCCCTGGCCCTGCACCACTCCTGAAAGCATCCAGCTTGGCTGCATGGCTCCATGTGCTGCCCCTCATCTACAGGCACTGAGCCCACAGCTTCTACTGGTCATTGTTCCCCATCACTGGTCAATGGAAGCTGCAGGAGCTGTGTCTCAAGTCAAGGACAGCAGGTGGAGACCCCCTGCTCTGCCTCTCTCAGGGGCTGCAGGGACATGCCAGCCATGTCCAGGAGCAGCAATTACCATCAGGATAATTATTCCAGCCACGGCAGGTTAGGCATTTTAGAACTCACTCCTCAAAGAATTAAATTTAAGCCTAAGGGAGAAATAAATACTATGAAATGCACAGAGCAGTCAAAACCCAAAACCAACACACTTTGCAAGCAGTAAAAGTAGTAACAACAATCCCCCCCCCCCGCACATTGCATTAGGTCAGGAGATGAGAGTGAAGGACTGTGTGTGTGTGTGTGTGTGTGTGTGTGTGTGGTTGTATGTGTGGGAGAGTGTGTGTGAGAGAGAGAGAGACACACACACACACACACACACACACACACACACACACACACACACACACAGTGTGAGAGTGACAGAGATTTTCATTGCCAAGCTCCCTCCATCCCCTTCTCTCTGTGTAGATAGGATACAGAAGTGGAGGAAACAGGGACACCCTGACATCAGCGTGCCCCTCCTCTTCTCCCTCCCACACTCTGAACAGCAAGCAGGAGGCTCCCAGGGGGGCAGGAGCATCATGACAATGGGTGGAGGGGCAACTGAAATGTCAGCACTTGGCAGCTTCCTGTCCAAACCAGTCAGGATCACCTGTCAAAGATCTCCAAGATCTGATAGATCCTGATTTACTGGTTGGTGATCACTGGCCTAAGTAATACTCTGGTATTGGGCCACAAATCACTCAGTGTTGAAGGGGATGTAGGTGCTGAAATACTGAAAAGCACTAGGTGCCATCAATCTTTATCAAAGGGTCTTTACCAGATGAATGAAGCTCAGCAGATTTAGCCAGTAACGAGGCACCACAGACTCATCTTTGGCTAATGGCTGGCCTTCATATGCAGGACTTGAGACAAGAGTAACATGTGAACTCTTGTAACTTGGTTCTCAGGATCCCAACTGTGTCTTGGGTCTACCCCTCCTTGAAGAAGTTGACTCATGGCTTGAACTGGACAAATGGGATCTTTGCCTAGGACAGGGGTGGGCAATAATTTTGGAAGGGGGCCACTTCCCAAGTTTCGGAAGGGGTGGGGCCGGGGTGGAAGGGGCAGGTGTTGAGAACTACCTTGCTAGGTATGGTGAACCAGCTGCAGCTAGTAAGAACAGTTTAATTGAAACTATGAAAGAGATTACATGTTTTAACTTTATCATGTTAAACTTCATTTTAAATAAAGTAAAATATTACATGCAACACAAATGGCTTCAATTTTTTCTTTATTTATGGCAGGGCTGGGGAATCCTTTTTGGGTCGGGGTCACTGACCCACAAACGAATCAGTTGGGGGCCACACAAATGAGATGCAAAAACCCTCCTCCAAACCCTCCCAACGCTCACTGATGTGGCCCCAACTGAGACACTTCACTCCTCTGATGCCCCAGCCTCACGGGGTGAGGGGAAGGGAAGGTGGGGACTGAGGTTCAGAGCTTCCCATAGACCATATTTACTTTTCCGGGGTTCTAGAGTTAGTGCATTTTGGACCTCTTTAGGCTCTGAGGTTGGGACAAAAATGAGGGGTACAGTGCACAAGACAGGGCTGCCAGCAAGTAGGATAGGGATGGGTGCAGGATCTGGGAGGGAGCTGGGATGCAGAAGCAGGATTCTCATGGGTGTTTGGCTAGGTGGAAGGAGCAGGAACAAGGGAGGGTGCAGTGTGTAGCCAGGAGAGAGGGTGCAAGAAAAGGGAGGGTGTCGGAGCAAGCTGAGGGTGCAAGGTCTTGAGGGGGAGGGAAGTGACCAGATTGGGATGAGGGAGGTCTGGGCATGAGGGGAAACCTTACCTGGCTTCATGCCCACTTGCAGCAACAGCTGCAGCCACGCTATCCCGGCCACTCTGGAGGGAGGCCCTGCTGCTGCGGCCACTCAGTCCTGGAGACTGGAGACACCGCTGCTGCAGCCATGCAGTCCAGGGGCTGGCCCCAAGACACCACAGCCACAGGCCACCCCAGAGGGTTTAGGCGCCACTGCTGTGGTCATGCAGCCTGGGGCTGGCCCCAGAGGCCGGAGGCAACACAGACCACCCCAGAGGCACCGCTACCATGGCCCGGGGCTGGCCCCAGAGGCACTGCTAACATGACCATGCAGGCTGGAGCCGGCCTCAGAGGTGCCATGACAGCAGCGCCTCCAGCTTCTTGGGCCAGCCCCAGATTGTGTGGGTACGGTAGCGTGCCGCCAGGGCTGGCCAGGGCTGTTGAGGAGCCTCAGCTCCAGTGCTGCACCTCCTCCCCACAGGTTGCACAGGGGGAGTGGCAGGGCTGAGCTCCTTCCCCGCAGCACATGCCGGTTAAGGGGTGGGGCCTGGACTTGCCTCACAGGCCACATCAAAGCCCAAGGTGGGCTGGATCCAGCCTACTGAGAGGCTGTTGCCCACCCCTAGCCTAGGAATTTAGGATGAAATTCTATATACGGCGTGCCGGTATGCGTGTGTTCTGCACTAACATCGTTTATGAATTTAGGGACTGTTTTGTTATAAGTCCTCCCATTCCCCGAACTTGTGTTGCTCAAAAAAAAAATTTTTTAAATTTGCTCAAATGAAAGTCAGCCGCTTGAATGCAAATCAAAGAAAACAGCCAACTCATGTGCTACGCAGAGGAAAACTGTGCACTATAGCAACCCATGCCAAGTGTCTATGCTCTCAGTCTTCAGTGTACAGTCACGTTGTGCAAAGATACTGCAAACCCGTCCTGTCATCCTTTACAGTACATTTCATTTGTGATGGATACTGTATCGTGTTACCTTGTGCAATCCTTCCACATGCCTGAGGGAAGTGCAAGTGATATTAAAAGTAAAGTTGGTGAGTGTATAGGAGTAGTGTTAGTCAGGATGTGAAATTGGGACGTATTAAATCCTAATACAAAGTGTGAAGGCTCTGCCAATATTGCTCACCATCTTGTACTGTTGTTGGAGGCAGTCCACAGGATTAAGAAAAGTGAGAAAATTTTGGAGACTGCAAAATTTGTGCAGAAGCATGCTTCTGTGAATCTTACAAGGCAAAAGTGACAGGATGGATAAAATGGAATCCTTGTTGTCTATGGGTGTGTCTAGATTACATGGCTCCATCGATGGAGCCATGTAGATCAGGCTGATTGGCAAAGGGAAATGAAGCCGTGATTTAAATAATCGCGGCTTCATTTAAATTTAAATGGCTGCCGTGCTGAGCTGACAACAGCTGATCAGCTGTTTGTCAGCTCAGTGCACTAGTCTGGACGCTCCCGTGCCGACCTGAAAGCCCTTTATCAACCTCCCCGTTATGCCTCGTAGGATGAGGTTTACCGGGGAGGTTGATAAAGGGCTTTCATGTCGGCAGGGGAGCGTCCAGACTGTCCCAATCTGCCGACAAACAGCTGATTGGCAGAGCGGGGCAGCCGTCTACAGAGGCATGTAGTCTAGACACACCCTGTATGGCAACATCATCTGTACAAGTAGAATATATCCATCAGCCTAGCCTTCATTCAAGAGAAGGCCATGAGCTTGTATAAAGACATTGACATAGAAGGAAAAACTATTGAACATGGACCTTTTAATGCTAGCTGTAGATGATTTCACAGGTTCCAGAAAAGATATGGCTTCAAGAATGTGTGAGTGCAGGGTCAGGCTGTGAGTGCAGACTAGGATGCATCTGAAGCATTTTCCAAAATGCTGAAGTCCATCATCGAAGGCGGCAGCTACGACTCATGGGAAGTTTTCAATGCTAACCAAATGGGCTTATATTGGAAATGCATGCTGCCTAGGACCTATATTTCCTAGACGAAACGTCTGCTCCTGGATTTAAAGTTTCAATGAATCGCCTAACTCTATTGTTAGGAGGCAATGAAACTGAAGCCCTTGCTAGTGTATCATAGTGAAAAATCCATGTGCTGTGAACAACTCTGTGAAATCTCTGCTTCCTGTCATTTGGCAATCCCAAAGAAAGGCCTGGATGACCAGGCGGCTTTTCCATGAATGGTTTGTTCCAGATTATTTTGTTCCAGAAATGAAAAAGTATTGTGAGGAGAATAATCTTACATTCAAGATTCTCCTCAACCTGGACAATGCTATCAACTATTAATCTGGATTTTGAAACTCTCGGTCCTAAGATCAAGGTTGTTTTTATACCACCAAAGAGAACTTAACTCATGCAGCCAATGGACTAGGGGGTTATCGTAAACTTCAACGCTTATTATTTGCAGAGGACATTCTGCAGACTCATTAGGGAAACTGATAAAGAAAAACCTACAGTTCAGGAATTTTGGAAAACATTCAATATAATGGATACTGTTATGATCATTGGTGCTGCCTGGCAAGAAGTCTCCAATCTGTTAATGAATAGTGCCTGGAAGAACCCATATCCTGATGCTGTGCATGACTTCTTAGGCTATCCGGAAGCCCTCATACATAAGGAAATCATTCAACTAGCAAAGGAGGCTGGCTTTGAGGAAGTCAAAGAGGACAATGTGAAAAAGTTGTTGGAATCTCATTCTTTGCCTCTCAGTAATGAGGATCTAGTGGAGTTGGATAAATAGCGCCACAAATAAAACAGTGTCGATGAAGATGAGGATCAAGATAAAGAAGCAGATGCTAGTCTCACAATCCCTATCCTCTGATGTGTCTTCAACCTGTAGGAGATGGATGTTTTTAAGGAACACAACCATCTCATTGATCGTTCTTCAAGAGCAGCAACAATCATGGCAGATGGTTCATGTTAGATTTTAGATGCCAAACTTAAGAGCACCATGCAAACAATACTGGATGCTTTCTTTACTAAAAAAGTAAAAAGAATCCCAAATCATTCACGAATGAGCCTCAACCAGGACCTTCTGCATTAAAAAACAGAAAAAAACCCATGCAGCAGCCACTGAAGAGCCTCCAGAAGTTGTAATGTTGTTGACAGCAACACAGCAGGTGTTGCTGAATCAGCAGTCCTCACGTTGGTGGATGTTTGTGATGTTGAGATGGCTGTTGATGATCTTTCATCTGCTTCTCCATCCTCATCCTCCAACTAATTCTCCAACATAAACAAGCAAAAATGTCACCATCTCAGGATAAGATTACAGTATTAAAAATTACAGTAAGATGTCAAAATCATGTTTACATGTTAAAAATCAGAAATGTGGTATTTCCTAAGTTCTTGAACCTAACTTCCCCTTATTCCATTGATTCTTATGGAGTAAAATTCCCCACCTTACATTTTTAAGGTGATGTAAAGACTGCTCCGGAACGTATCCCCTCTTCCATTTACATTATTTCTTCCATCTATATTAATTCCATTACATGGTTTCACTATATGTCCACCTTTTTTGCAATGTATCTTGGATCTATAGCAGGGATGGCCTGAATCACATCTTGCAGTGTTGCTCGCTGAAGTCTGGAAGTGGTAGCACATCTCCTTTCTCCACATCCCAAGCAGTGTTCCCTGTAAGCTGAGCACTTGAGAAGCCATTCAGGAGATTTTCAAATGCTGTACAGCTGATTAGCAGAACACCTGCAGCCAGCAGCATGTGTTTCACATCTGCAAAATGCTTTATTGCACATCATAACATTTAGGCTATGTCTACACTGGCAGCTTCTTGCACAAGGGTTCTTGTGCAAGAAGTCTTGCGCAAGAAAACATCCACACTGCCATTTGCGAGCTGTGCCTTTGCGCAAGAGTGCCCATGGCAGTGTGGACGCTCTCTTGCGCAAGAAAGCTCTGATGGCCATTTTAGTCATAGGGCTTTCTTGTGCAAGAAATCCCTGCCGAGGGTCTACACTGCCCTCTTGCGCAAGAGCTCCTGCGGAAGAGGGCTTACACCTGTTAAAAAAAGAGCATAGCGCTTGCACAAGAAGCCCTCTCTTACCACGCCGTACTGTAAATTTCCTTGCACAAGAGCGGGCGGGCAGTGTGGACACTGCAGATTCTTGCGCAAGAATGGCCATACTTGCGCAAGGACCCGAGAGTGTAGACATAGCCTTATTTTGCACATAGGTAGAAAATTTAGTGGGAACATTGGTCCCAGGAGGCTTTAATAGAGTGCTTCAGAAATAACTTTAGCATTCTTAGACTTAAAAGTTCATTTAGAATGAGGCAAATAGACCAAAAGAACTTCATTGTATGCATGGGCCACACGCTTGAAGCGGCAGTCCCCAAAAAACACAGATATGCAACTTTGGCAAACTGGGTTTGTCCATGCACATGGTTACTTTCTCATTAAAACTACTTCTCATAATTCCATTGTGAACATAAGAAAATAAGAATGGCCATACTGGGTCAGATCAAAGGTCCATCTAGCCCAGTATCCTATTTGCCGACAATGGCCAATACCAGATGCCCCAGACTGAGGAATTACAACAGGTAATCCTCATGTGATTCCCTCCCCTATCTCCTACTTCCAGAGAAAGAGGCTAGGGACACCATTCCCACCCATCCTGGCTAATAGCCATTGATGGACCTAACCTCTATGAATCTAACTCTTTTGAACCCTGTTAAAGTTCTAGCTTTATAGATCAGTCAAAAGTGAGTTTATAGGTCAAAGAAGTAGAGAGCCTCCTGTAGTGAGTGCCAAGGTAAGGGTAGTCCAGGTGCCATACTGACAACACCACCATGGAAAAAGTTGCAGGTTTGCAGAATCTTTTCTCCTAAACTACATGCTTTTGTACTCCCTCCAAGCACTTAAAAGCAGGACCAGAAATCTAGCTATTTTGGGCACCAATTATTAAATACCAAGAATGAGCATTAAACCTTCATAAAAACATTTCCCCCCAAAAAGGAAGCAGAGACAGCTTAACTAGGCTCATTCCAAGTACTGGTAAACATCATCCTTACAAAATAACCAGTAAACTCGCAGTCTGGCTAGGCAGGAGCAGCTCCCCACCTGTGGCAAGGGGAACAGCTTTCCAAACACAGTGTGGTGTGGCAGGCCAGACCAGAGCAGTCCGCAGTGTGGCAGGCCCAGCTGAGCTGGAGCAGCCTGCTGCCTGCACCCCTGGAGGGGAGGTTGGGGAGGGGTGTTGCTTCAGCCCAGCCGGATCTATCGTGTCATGACGCAGATTGCTTATATCCAGTTGGGCAGGAGTGGCCCCTAGCCCACAGTATCCTGGTTAAGTGGTTAACCAGTTAAACAATGTTTAACTAGTTAACTGGAATTTTAAATCCCCAATTCCAAGATGAACTTAACAGTTGTAACATGGCTCTTTCCGAAATAAGCATCCCTGACATACATGCAAGGGGAAAGGATAGTATACAGGCAGTCCCCGGGTTACGTACAAGATAGGGACTATAGGTTTGTTCTTAAGTTGAATTTGTATGTAAGTCGGAACTGGCTCCAGATTCAGCCGCTGCTGCTGAAACTGACCAGGGGCTGACTACAGGAAGCTGGAGGCAGAATTGCTCTGCCCCCCGCTTTCTGGAATCAGCCACTGATCAATTTCAACAGCAGCTTTGCTCCAGGTGTCCCTGGTCTGCTGGAGACGGTCCCCAGCAGACCAGAGGCACCGGGAGCAAAGTGGCAGCAGTGGTGGGGTGCCGCGCCTCCCCGGCTTTGCCACAGCAAAGCCTCAGAGGCGCGGGACCCCTCCGCCTCCCCGGCTTTGCTCCGGGTGTCCCTGGTCTGCTGGGGACCGTCTCCAGCAGAACAGGGGCATCCGGAGCAGCTTTTCTTGCCCCGGAGGTCGAGGTGGTGGGACCGCTGCACTCTGGGCGGTCCCGCTGCCTGCGAGCTCCGGGGCAAGAAAGCCCCGTTCATAAGTGCGGATCCGACATAAGTTGGATCCACGTAAGTCAGGGACTGCCTGTAGTGCAAAGCTGCTGCAAGTAGCTTCTCTATTTAGATTCACTACCCTACAAAGCCACTATTGTAGTGCCAAGTGTGACAGAGCTATCCCCTCTTCTCAGCCAGTACAGGACCATTATTCCTTATAGGTTCCCCCCCCCCAAATTAAATGTTCTTTCTAAACTAGGTTTAAATAACCCAGGCAAGGAGGCCTCTACCACTCTCTTGATGATCATCCTAGAATTTCCTTTTAATATCACCTTATTTCTTAGTTCTAGCCTCTGGCAGCTCCATAAGTAGTTCTGTTCTCCCCGATCTTTACCTTTATTTCAATCATTGGTCAGAAGCGGATCTCAAGACACAAGCAATTCTTTTGTATTTTATAGTAAAGTGTTATAGCCACATGAACTCTCCATTTTGAATTCTAAGAGAGAAGGCTGCAGTGCCGGAGGCTGACATCCCTATGTAGTTGTGGGTCTATTACCACCATTTAAATGTCAGTGTCCTTGAGACATTTTGCCTGCTTTACACAGTATTTCTGTTAGCCCCCAGGGAAGAATAAAGATGTTGAACACTGAAAGCAGCACCATCACTGGTTGGATGCACAGGAGGCCATCTTTATGACTACAGCCCTTCATAAAAGAGGACTCTCACGTTCATGAACTCCTGTGTAGAGCCCCAATCGATAATTTACTCCTGCAAATTGTTGCCTGAACTCTCACTGTCCACGACCCTGGAACAGTATTCCAGCATGAAGACGACAGATGGGCAAGGGAGCAAGGAACTCTACATTAAGGATTAAACAGCACAAGAAATTTTATTTTTTAAAATGAGAAAAATAAATAGACAACAATAGAGAGCGCCACTTTCAAATTAATATACGTTTTGCTTAGCAGTATCTCCCTCTGTTTGGTAGGCCCATGGAAGTTTTGCTCTGACCCCTCAAGTAAAGGATCCCCACTTGATGAAGCTTTGGCCCATCATAATGTACACTCAGATATTTAATGCAAAACAAGACAAACTGCCTTGTTCAGTCTCCTTCTACAGGTGATCCTCAGCAGAAACCAACGACCTCCCGCCAGCCACACACTCCTACTATATCACGGAGAACACTCAGTCGAGACTCTTCTGCCCTAGTCATTCCTTCATCAGTCAGCCCATGTTCTGTCGGTTGCCATATCCCCTAGGGTGTGTGTCTTTCCAATCATCCCAGCCGCGAGCTTTCTGTAGAGTTTCTTCATCATCCTCTTCCACCTTCTTCTCCTGCTGCTCTTTCTGCAGCTCCTCTTCAGCAGGATCTGTTGACGGTCAAGAGAGTAAGTTATTACACAGGGAAACGGAAACAAAGGAGTCACCAATCAGATTCTCTATAGTGATGTCTTCTGGAATATGTTCTTTAGGAACAAGGGACTTGCCATATATGGGATCAGCCTAGTGGTTCATATAACTCGGTAGTCAATCTGTGACAACAGTCAAGGCTAGATGTTTCAGAGAAAGATGCAAGAAAGCCCACAATGGCCAATTATGAAATAAATGTTCCCTATGGGTATGCTTTCTATTCCCCTTTGGTTAATGATGTATACCCTGAAGACAAAGGCTTATATTCCTTCTGCTTTTCTAGTCAAACATAACTGTGGATAGACTCATTCACAGAAATGTGTCTAATATGGGGGTGAAAGCACACTTACTGGTGTGCCTTGCACCAGGCCTGGTGCTCCTAGCGGGGGGAGGGGGGCAGGCGGGAAGGGGGAGGGGGGAGGGAACGGCCTGAGCCCCCTAAAGCAGTGGTCACTCACCAGTAGATCGGGATCTACTGGTAGATCTTGGAGCCTCTGACAGGTGATCCTGACTGGTTTGGCTGGGAAGCTATGAAGTGCTGGAACTTCAGTTGCCCTTTCACACACTTCCCTGCTGCTCCTGCCCTCTACCTTGGAGTTGCCCCGTTAGGAGCCTCCTACTTGCTGTGAAGAGTGTGGGACGGAGAGGAGGGGCACTGATGTCAGGGTGTCCCTCCTCCCTTCACTCCTGTATCCAGTCTCCACACAGAGAGAGGGATGGAGCGAGCTTGGCAATGCAAATTTCTCTCACACTGTGTGTCTGTCATTCTCACAAACACACACTGTTATTCACTTTCATCTCCTGACCCAACACACGTAGGGGGTTGCTGTTACTTCTTTTACTGCTGGCAAGTGCATTATTTTGAGATTTTGACTGATCTGTGCATTTCATAATTTTCATTTCTCTCTTACTTGTATTTAATTCTATGAGGAGTGAGTTCTAAAATGCATAATCTGTCGTGGTTGGAGTAATTATACCTATGGTAATTGCTGCTACTGGAAGTGGTGGGCTTGTCCCTGCAGCCCCTGAAAGGCAGAGCAGGGGGTCTCCACATGCTGTCCTTTTCTGTAGACATCACTCCTGCAGTTCACATTGATCAATAATGGGGAATCGTGGTCAATAGAAGCTGTGGCTGTAGATGAGGAGCAGCACATGGAGCCATTGCTGTACATGCCAGCTGCTTTCAGGAGTGGTGCAGGGCCAGGACAGGAGTAAGCCTGCCTTAACCACACTGCTCCACAACCTGGAAGTTGTCTCAGTTAAACAGTGCCTTGCCAGAGACTGCTTCCTGAACCTGTCCCAGAACTGAACCTCCTCCTACACCCAGCCTCCTGCCTCAGACGCGAGTCCCCCTGCACCCAAATTCCTTCCCAGATTTGCACCCTGAAACTCCTCCTGGACCCCAATTCACCCACCCTGGGCTAAGCCCAGAGCCCCTCCCACACTTCAAACACCTTGGCCCAAGACCAGAACCTGAATCCCAGCCCCTTCCCAGCCTGGTGAAAGTGAGTGAGGATGGGGAGAAAGAGCATAGAGTGAGCAGGGTGAGGCCTCAGAGAAGGGGCGGAGCAGAGGCAATTCCTCAGAGAAGGGGCAAGGAGCAAGGGTATTTGGACTTGAGGTAGATCTTACATTGTACTTCGATTGAAAATGTGATCTTGTGGTTAAAAAGGTTGGAGACCACTGCCCTAAAGGGACGTGGCTGGGCAAACTGCCCTCTTCCCCATCAGCTGGCTGCTTGGGAGTCCTGCGGCTCCACAATTTTTGGAAGGACCCAGGCTCCTGGCCACTACCCTTTTAAATCAATGGCAGAGCCACCCATAGAGAGGGTGCTGAGCTGTGCTCCTGCTTGGCTCCTCGTTGCCCCCTTTCCATCTCTTCTCCCAAGCAACAAGGCTGGGAGCCGGGGGAGCAGAGCAGACTGGGGTCAGGTCACTGTGCTTCCCACCGCCACTGATGAAGTGCAAGGGCCAGTCCGTCCCCTGCTGCTGGTGCCAGGTCACTTAGTCCCTCAGGCTGCCCTGGGCCCTGCAGGGCCCCCAAAAGCACAAGGCCCAGATCAGCTGGACAAGACGTCCAATGGATAGAATGGCTCTGATTGCTGGGCCAGCTCTGACCACCTGGCCCTGGCACAGCTGCACCTTTTGCTCTTCCTCCCCCCTCCCCGTCACTAGGGTCTGGCAGTGCTGCTATTGCAGTGAGGTTAAAACACTGCCGCAGCAGTGCCTCTGGATCCTGGTGGGGAGTAGGGGGGGAACTTGGCTGGGGGGTGGCCAGAATGCCACACTGGTCCTCTTTCACCTCTGGTATAATCCTTTAATCCTGTTAGCCTCTTTGCTTCAGAGACAATGTGGCATGAGTTCCAGTGGTCAGTTACAGACAATTTATTTCCTGATTAATTTCATGTGTTACTTTATGCAGCAGTGCCTACAGTCTAGGGTGCCGGGGCTAATCACTGCACCAACATACAGGTAAGTTCTTTGGGGCTGGAACTATCTTCCCTGTTTTTGTATTGGGAGGACAGGTGCTCCCGTTTACCTTGGTGTAACTTTTACTTCTGTATCTTGGGTGTTTCAAACTATTATATCCCCTTTTATTCATCTCCTTTCTAAACTGCACCAAGTACCTCTTCAAATGGAAGCCTCCACAAAAATATATCACTTTCACTGCTTATACACAGACCCTTCTATTTCTTAGTTAGCCCACCTCAAAAGAGGTGCACTGTATTCAGTTCTGATCTAAGAGAAGGTGTGCCTTGATTTATATTATGGCAATATGTTTTCAGTATTATTTCCCCTCCCACTCTTTATATCTCCTCACAGTATTTGCTTTTTGGACTGCTACTGCCCACTGAACAGGTGCTTTCATTGTGATGTCTACATTAATGCTCAAATAACTGTAACCACTCAGGAAAGGTAATTAAGAACTCAGTTATATGCATGATCATTCCTTCTGGGGTACACTAACTTGCTTTTTCCAACACTCATCTGTCATCATGTTACTTATTCACTTAGTTTTGTAAGGTCCCTCTGAAGTTCTCAGTTTTTGCTAGTATTTTTTCTTCCTTCTGTTTTCTGCCTCAGCTAGTTTGAGTCATGACAATACTTTGCTTGTCACCCTACTAAGTATTCTTAATAACCTGCTGTGACAACTCTGAATGACAACCCGTAACAGTGTGTTTGGATTTTCAAAAAGCATGTCTGCTCCTATTTTGTTAAGCTTACAGAACACTAGTAAATTAGAGCCAGATTTTCTCTTTACGGGAGATGCTTCAACTTGTCTCCATCATATTATGTTTATCTATTTCATGCACATTTTATAATTGTGTATAATTATTGTTTAAAATTTTTTTCTGGCACTGCAATAATGAACCCTGTTTTGAGATTTCGAGGACCATTTGCATTCCCATTTACATTTTCTTTATTACTCCATACCTGCTGTTGTCTGGGGTATGCCTTTGTCAGGCAAGATGCCCTGTTTCATGCGCTGTTCATACCAATCATTTACTGTCATAGTTGCTAGGCTAGGATAGCCAGCTCCTAAAACCCTGCAGGAAGAAACAGATATTTAAAGCAACATACACTGTGCACATTCTATGTCAAATTAATCCTTCTGATGCAGCCTCAGGTATCCCAACATACCAAGAAGTACAAAGATTTTCCAGGACAGCCCCAACTTATCAACACATTCTGCTCTCCCATTCAAAAAAGTCCTTAGTTTATCTATTGAAAAGAACCCTCCTGATTTGTACCATCTCTTATTTTCTTCTTTTATGTTGAATATACTATTCAAAATAAAAGTAAAGCCTAACCCTGTAAGGTCTGTGTAGATAAATCCCAACCCTGGGACCATTTGATAAGACACAGGATTAGACTTAGTATAATTGACCCAAAACCTCTTGAGGTGCTGCAGCACACAGAGAATCATCTGCCTAGACGATGTTCTGCCCACAAAGTGACTGCGTTTCAGGGGTGGTAGTTAATAAATCTGCAAAGCCATTTGGGGTCTTCCTGAATGAGGAGTACATGAAACATGCAATTATTATATGCATATGAGATGGGCCTAGGTCCATGAACATATCAAATTAACAAAAATGGTCCCAGAATGACATCCTCAGAAAATAGTTAAGGATTTTAGACCAGAATGCCTTTGAATTCCATCCCCACACATGTGCCATTTCTAGTCAAAGGTCTCTATTATCTAGCTAAGATAGCACAAATCATTCCAATTTCTCCACAGGCTCGACAGCCACAGTTTATAATCTGATCCTTAAATTTAGGATCTTTGTTTTGAACCACAAGATCACCCTGACCATTCTGCTATTAGAAATTTGTCTTTCCTCCCTTAGATCCAAACTCCTTTTAGTTTTCTTCTAGATGAACTAAGTCTCAGCAAGAAACTGCACTGGAAACCCACAGAAAAAGACAGCAGAGACAGACAAGGTCACTTTGGTCATCACTCAGAACTCTTGTAATCTGCCCAAACTCTCCCATAAATCCTTCCCACCAACGTCTTATCTCCCCTGATCTTGATTCTGCAAGGATATGGTCTCAGCTACCATCTCGGTAAGTCTGTTCCACAAACTACTCTGACTTCATTTTGATTCCAAAGCTTCTGGCCATGGCTGTTTGCCCTACCATCTTCTGAGGGACTGAACTCAGACCCTTGCTTTAAACTGCTCCCCAGAGTATACTTTAGACTCTCATGCAATCTGATGAAGATGTTTCTCCTCCTACAATATACAGTTTCCTTCCAGTGTGCTCGTTTTCTTCAGGCTACTGGTCTGACAATACCCCAGGACTACTGAATATGTATTGCTTTTGTTCATTATTAGGCTTGTCAGTCAAAGTAAGGTTGTAACTGATGCACTCATCTGCTGTTTTTAAGCTCAGTTCCACTTATTTGACTTGTTCATTTTTGCATTTAGCAGCTGTAATAAGATATCTGGCAACAATCTGTTTTATGTACTGTGTGTGTTCATGCAGATCACAGATTTGGATGCTTTCGTTATTTTCCACTTCCTATAGTTTTCCCATTTCATAATTTTATGCACATACCTTACCATCTCCTAGATTACTGCTTGTATTTTGTCACTGCCCCAGTGAAGGCCATTTAACCTCACTAGAACAGCAAAAGGGCAAGCACCAACCCTGTAAATGTTTTTCTTCTTTATTGCTATAAGGCTAGAAATGTCTCTTCCTGCCTCCTCTGTTGCAGTCTGTAGTGTAGTCCTGTGAAATCCTTTATCAAAAAGGAACTGAGAACAGAGAAAACTGGTAACATGCAACTTTGTCATCTTTTGGAAGAGAGCTAATGCTATTCTGGAGTCTGCCACTGTGGCTTAATCCATATGCTCTCACACATCTGAAAACTCCAGATGCACTATTATCAGCACAAGCAGTTGTAATAAACACCTCCATCAAGGACTTGTAGCTCTCAGCAACTGCAGTTCAAATCACTAATAGCTAGGAACTTCTAATTTAGGTATGTGTATCCTAACACACTTTGGGATACCTTACATTTATCCTGTAATGCTGTGAGGAATATACACATGGCTTGTATTGGAGCTAATTAATGTGTATGTAGAGAGTTCAAACCTATAGCAATTGGCTTTCCAGTAACCTGACAGCCACAGATGATATCTCTGAAGTTTAAAAGGCAGAGCCCTGGCCAGTTCTTTGGACTCTTGAAGAAGCATCCACTCACCCAAAGGGTCTGGATGGATAACACCCCTAGATATTGCTTGCTGTAAAAAAATAGGAACCAAATTCAGAATCCACAGTCCTTTACTTAGCTTATATATAAAAAACAAAAAAAAAAACCCACACATTCTAAGAGCCCAATGAAGGCAATGTTTGAGCATGGCAACAAGTCTTGGTATAGGATGGTGACAAAAGACTGGACAACCATATTCCTTATAACATGGTAAACGAGTAGTTTTGCAAATATAAAGTCCTGAACCTATGTAGTGCACTTCCTGTAAACAGCTTGAATTAAGGGGTTATATCAGTGGTCACCAACCAGTAGATCAGGATCTACTAGTAGATCCTGGAGCCTTTGACAGGTGATCCTGATAGGTTTGGCCAGGAGGCTGCCAAGTGCTGGCACTTCTGCCCCCTCAGCACTGCCGGGCTGCTCCTGCCCTCTGCCTTGGCACTGCCCACCATCCCTGGAAGCCTCTTGCTTGCTGTGCAGGGCACAGGAAGAGGAGGAAGGGGGTTGCTGATGTCAGGATGCCCTTCCTCTACCCTGTAGCCCATCTCCACAGAGCAGAGGGAGGCAGGGATGGAGGGAGTTTGCTGGTAGCTTTTGGGAGTGGTGCAGAGCCAGAGTAGGGGTAAGCCTGCCTTAGCCCCACCCCCGCACCACCTTCCAGCAGCCACCTGTGGTAAGTGGTGCCCAGCTGGAGCATACATTCCAAACCTTGGCCCCAGTCCTGAACCCCAAACCACTGCCCTAGCCCTGAGTCTCCCTGCACCCCAATTCCCTCCCAGAGCCAGCACACTCACCCCCCTCCTGCACCTCAACTCCTTACACCAGGCTCAGTTCAGAGCCCCTCCCACACTCCAGATCCTTTAGCCCAAGATCAGAGTCTGCTTTCCCCTCTCCTGAACCCCAGCGCTCTGCCCCAGCCTAATAAAATTGAGTAAGGATGGGGGAGAGAGAATGGATGGAGTGAGCAGGGGTTGGGCCTTGGAGAAGGGGCAGGAAGGAGGTGGGGGAAGGGTGTTTGTGTTTGAGGTAGATCCCGAATTGCATTTAAACTCAAAAAGTGATCTCCTGCTTAAAAAGGTTGGAGACCACTGGGTTATATTATTGGCTATGACAGTCTTTTCTTGAGTTTGCTATCATACTGATGGACAGACTGCTACTTAAAACAGAGCTTTCATTGGTTCTAACACATTGACACTTCACATTAGAGACTGACATTGACAAACTATGCCAGAGTTACCCAGATCCTTTGAGTACAAACCTGCAACCCTCTCCTTGGGATAGAGTCAAAACTCAAGGTATGTAGTACAATTCCTTTAAAATAAAGAAGGGATTTATAACAAAGGTGAAGCAAAGAGCAGCATAATGGACTGCCAACTAGCCTCCAACCTTTCCCTTCTTGCATCTATTTTCAAGCTCTAGATTGGTAAAAAAAGTGCTAAGAGACCCTCTTATCGAACAGTAAGGATGATGCTGATGTGACACATTGATGGTTCAGAGGGGGACACAGGAAACCTTGTCAGCTGGGAACTCTCCCCAACTAACCAAATACAAAGAAGACAGACCACAGGTATTGTGGTACTCTTGGATCAATGCACTACATACAGAGATACTACTAAGATGAACTTCACTTCCTCTGCCTCCCTGGAGGGAGGAGGCACAGGACAGCATACTAGTATGGGAGAATTAAAGGAAAAGGAAAAAAAAAGTGGGAGAAAGTAACTTAATTTCTACCCCCCCGTCTTCCCCACACATACACAATAAAAGCCATCCTGCTGTGGTGCAGGTCTTGAAGAAATATTTCCTGTGGATGTGGAAGAATGCCCTAAGCCCATCTTAGCTTCTTGCAAACATTCCAATCAGCACTGTGCTCACTACTTTCAGGAAAACAGAGACATGTCGCAGTGCACCTAACGTTATGGTGCAACATACTTAGCCTGGATGGCGTCCCGGGTGAGAATGAACGGTTTCATTGCAATCCTGGGCTGATGGGATTTCTGAGGAGGTGCTGAAGCCTTGAGATGGGAAACAAAAGTCAAAAAGTTTTACCTTCAGAATAACCTCCCCTACATGTCCTTTAGAACAGAGCATGAGTGGAGTGGTAGCTCTACAATCAGAGAAACATAGTTGGGTTATAGCTACACTGCCGCTGGGAGGTGCGATTCACAGTATGGACGCTCTGTTTGAACTACTGTGCTGAAAACAGCAGTATGGGTGTTATGGCACAGTGAGTGGCTCAGGCTTCCTGTCCAAAGCCAAACCTGCTTGACCATGTGGGTCCAAATTCCAATGATTAGTCTGTGCCACCATCCATTCTGCATGAGCACTTTTGTGTTCAGCACATTTGCTCAAGCAGACCAAATACATTTGTCTACCAGTGCTGGGAATCATACCTGTGCTGGGAATCATACCTGCCCACTGCAGTGAAGACATACTACTAGTCTGACAAAGGCCAGGCCTAACCCACGCTAAGCCACAAACTCCTGAGTGAGCTTTAGCATGTGACTTCACCTCCCTATGCCTGAGGCAATTCAGTCCTGGGAGAAAGCAAGAACCTAATGAAACATGAGGCAGCTACAGTTGAACTAGACTAACATGAAGTAAAGAAAAACAATTATTTCTATCAGGGACCAAACATGGCACATTGGCCACTCAGTAAACCCTGTCATGAAGAATAATCCTATAATCTCAGAGCTGCGTGGATGAGCAGAGTGCTGTCATCCTATGTGGCAGTATTACAGGGACAAGACACTGAAGTGCACAAAACAAGTCTCCATCCCAAATAAAGCAGGAAGATTTTATGTAATACCTAGTTAATGGGCTTCTAATTCTAAACAGCAGATATTAAGTCAACAGAACCAAGCTTGAACTCTTGAAAACAGCATCATTCAGTGTGTTACAGATAAGGAATGTGTTAGGATACACGGTTAACTGATGAGCCCGGGCTCATCAGTTAACCTTCATGGTTACACACAAGCCCCCCCCACTCTCCCCACCCTGGTGTCAGAAGCAGCAGCACAGAGGGTAGGGGAGAGCAGGCAGGAGCCAGTGCTAACAGGGAGTCTGTATCAGAGGTAGCGGCAGGGCAGGGCGTGTTCACAGGGAGCCATCTTAAACCACCTCCCCATTCACAGATAAACACGGAACATTTCAGCAGTTACACGTTTACAAAAAACAGTTTTTAACATCCCTAGTACAGACTACATATTGCTAAAGGTGCTTTTATTGTTCAGCAGGCTCACTCCTTTCAGAAGTACCTGGATATTCTGAAAACCAAAACTGCATGCTTAAAAGATCACTGGATTATTATTTTTACTGTTGCAGATTTATTATTTTAAGAGCGAGGGACAATCTGGCATAACATATGGAAGTAGGACAAAACTCCCCTTGAGTCTTTAATGTACCTCAAGTCTGATGTGCAACCCTCTGCTATATCAAACCTTGACTAATTCACTACTAGAGGTCATGCCAAACTTAGTTCTGGTTTGTTAAAAAGAGATCCCCCTATTCACTTCATTTGTGATTTATGTAGAATTTCAACCCACATGTGAAAGTACACTAAACTCTGTCATTCCAACCATATGATAATCTTTAATTTTAAGTCTCAATGTCCATCACCCCAATTGTACACAAAACCTACAAGACTCATAGCCCAAGACATATCCTGAATCTCATACCTGTTTTAGTGCATTTCTTCCTCTCAAAATCACCATTTCTTGGTCAATACTCTCAATTTCCTCCAAGCTTGTAGAGATCCACTTCTGGATTTGCATCAGATAGTATTCCCTTATCTGTTCCTCCTCTGCTTGGCCATTCTCCACAAAAGCTTTCATGGAGGCCAACTTGTTCTCCAACTCTTTCTTCTGCTTATATCTGTCTCAGAGGGAGAGAGGACCATTTAAGGAACCTGTTTCAAACAAGTTTCTTTACTGAGGGTAAATGGACACAGCTGATTATAAAACAAACAAAACAAGGATGCTGTCATAGGGGCGATCATGTTTTATTAGAGAATTTGCCTTCTGGAACAAGCATCCCTAAAGTTCAGAATTGGAATACATCCCAGTAGAACTACAGCAGTGGTTTACAAGGAAAAGTAAGTATTGCATGTTAATAAAGTACAGTGCTCTTTGATCTGGGACACTCTGGGCTGACAACATCCGTAATCTTGCCCGACCACAGTTGCCTGGGTGTGGCCCACCATGGGCTGACAGCTGCTCTAGCCTCCCCACCACACAGGCTGGTAGTCAGCAGGTTTGCACGGGGTGGAGGTGGAGGTGGGAGCGGGGGAAGGAGGAGACTGCGGACTCCCAGCTCGCTTGGTAGTCAGCAGACTCAAGTGGGATGGAAGCAGCAGCAGGAGGAGGGAGAGGGGACTACTGGCTCCCAGCCCATGCAAGCCTGCAGACTCCCAGGCTGTGTGGGCTGGGAGCCAACAGCACCGTAGGGGTGCAGCAGCCTCTGCCCACAATGCAGGGGTTACTCCAGGCTGTGCCCACCCCCACATTTAATCAGTTAACTGGCTAAACTTAACATTTAACCCGTTAATTAAACAAACGGGATTTTACATCCTAGCTGGGAGTCCAGCAGGAGAGGAGCCGGTGGCTAGGAGCTCAGCAGGGCTGAGAGCAGAGCCAGGCCAGTGGCAAGGGGTCCAGCACTGACCTCCCCTGGTCCAGCATACTCCCTTGTTCAGGACTGGTCAGGTCTCAAGGGTGCCTGACCCAGGAAGTGCAACTAATATATTTCAAGTGAACATCTATGACTAGAAAACCACTCTTTGGAGACCAACAGCAAAGGGCTCACAAATTATCATTTGAGAGACTTAACAGACTACAAGACCTGGGTTGCTGACAACTCTGAGGTGCTGAAACCTTGAGATAAAAGGCAAATAGACTTACCTTTAGAATAACTTTCCAGTCCAATTAGAATCTAGTTGGCATGTACATTTACCTTCTCGAGCAAAGATCAAAAGGTCTTCATTTTCCTCTGTATGGCTACGGAGGCTATATATACAATCCTATGCATACAGCTCAAAGCAAGAGGGAAATCTACTAGTCTCCCCTTTCCCTCCTCTTCATCTGGTTATGATCCTTCTCTGATGTGTCAGAAGAAATTTAGACTGCATGCATTTTTGGAAAAAGGACAAGATCGAATACAATTTTGGGAACTCAGAACAATATATAGAAGAAGAGTTTTTGATGTCTCATTACTGCAGTGTGGGTAAGGAAAGACTTTGGCTGCAAGTGTCTCCACTTTGCTGTTGAAAAAAATGCATTTCAAGGGATTGACATCTGAGTTTTCAAGCAGCCGCCAGACCATTAATTAAAACCACAGAGATAGAATTTTAAACTGGTTGTAACTAGGGATGTAAGCAACTAATTGACAAGTCACTGCCCACCCCTTGCTGCCTCTTTCTGATAGAGGCAGTTGGGGGAAGTAGGGAGGAGAGCAGAAGGTGCTGGGGGAACTGGCTTAAAAGTCGGTTCCCCCTAACTTCAGCTCTGTGGGAGGGAGCAGGGGCGCAGCGATGGCATTCCACCTTTGAAATGTACAGGAGTCCCCACTGGGACTCTTGTACATTTCAAAGTGGAAGCGCTGCATGGAGCCTGGTCCAGCATGGAACTCAGAGTCCCCCACTGGTCTCAGGCTCCATGCGGTGTTTCAGTGTTTGAAATGCTCAAGAGCTCTTGCTGGGGTTTTTGGGCATTTCAAAGGTGGAACACTGTGCAGCACTTCCGCCTTCTAAATGCGGCAACAGCCAGGCAGGCTCTTGCTACATTTCAAAGTGGATATTCCATCGACTATTCGACTAGTTGATTAATCTAACTTTAACATCCCTAGTTATGATGCAGTCTTCAGGAAATTAGCTCTTTAAAAGACTAGGGGATTGCAGAGAAACCAACTAGAAAAAAAAATATGCATCATGCATTAAATATTCCATTAAGGGTTATTTTCTGAGTAAAAATTATTATGGTAGAAGCTATGCTACATCATAAATGCACAGGATAGTGTATGGGCAACAGAGATGTGAATGGTAAACTGGCAGAGACTGGAGCAGCCTCCCACTGGCCACGAGCAGGGGAAGGGAGTCTATTACAGCCCTGTCAGAGCAGCTCCCTCCTAAGGCAGGCCCAGCCCACCGTGACACAACCTGGCTGAAGCAGCCCCTGCCAATGGTGAAGGGGGTGTATGAACTCCAGCCCAGCCAGACTGAAGCAGTCTCCCAACCTGTCCCCATTTAAGCAGTTAACCAGTTAAAAATAACTTAACTGGTTAACTGATTGCCCATTAGGAATGTAAAATCCCTTCAAAGGCAATGAGCTTCCCCCATACAACAACTAATATCCTAACGGAGGGACCACCTGAAGGAAAGGGGCACTTGAACTACACAGCCTGAAAAGCTTTAGTACCTCTACATGAGAGCTTACTTCCTAAATAAGGGTCTAATTAAGACATAACAGGGGATCTTATAGGATGCAGCAGTTCCGAGCTCGAGCGTACTCTAGGTTTCAAAATCTGAATCCTAGATTTCTAAGTGCAAAAGGACACCTGAGTTAGCAAACAAGGAACAGTTTTATTATTTAATGGGATTATTTTTTTAAATGAAAGGTGGTTCTAAGCCTTACCCCTTATATCCAATTTCAGTGATTAACAAACTCAGCTGGGGAATTATTTGAGGTAGTCAGAATTATGGATGTTAAATTGCGATTAACTAATCAAACAGTCGATGGGATTTCCATTGACTATTTGATTAGGTAAGAACTTCCGCGTTCCACCTTTGAAATGCACAAAAGCCCCAAGGAGAACTCTTGTACATTTCAAAGTTGGCTGCTGTTGTGCCCCTGCCTCTTCATGATAGATGCAGCAAGTGGGAGGAAGCAACTAGTCGACTAGCGTGTCAACTATCTGATAAGCTTTTGCTAATCGGATAGTCGAGTAGTCGCCTACATCCCTAGTCAGAACAAAACAAGAACCAAGAAGCAAAAAATGAAAGGAGATGAAAGGGCAAATCATTCAATATAATCTTACAAAACGCAATACTGAGAGGCTGGAGAAGCACAATGCTAAGCAACAGAAGGACCTGACCTCCAGCTTCCCTCCTGGAGCAGCACAAGGGAAGTCATCCCCATCATAGCAGACCTTCATACTTTGAAGCAGGGCAGTCTTCAAATAAGCTACTTCAAGAACTCAGAGTTTGTAAGTACTACCCAGAATCTAGAATTCTACCACTTTCCTGCCAGGTTATTGTTGAAGGCCTCCATGCATTTTGGGTGATTGAAGGGTGAGGGAAGAGACAGCAGGAACATGAAGGTATGGAATATAAACAAGTGCCATTTGTCAGAACAGAAGGTGGATCCATACAACTTTTTGAAAGTTTGCGTGAACTATGTCCATTTTTACACAAGTCCCCATGATTCTTCACTGCTGCCATCAAATCAATGGAAATGCCAAACTTCACAGATTGAGAAGACAGCAGCTTGAAAACTAATTAAATTTAGCCATAGTCAGTTTTTCCTCATATACACACACGCACACGTAATAAAATGTAGTACACATATAAGGTATCCTCTTGCTATAGGACACCAAGGTTGTTGGCAACCTTGGTCTCATAACAAAATGTACTTTATATGTACAGTTGTAACTTATACAATAGGAAAAGCAGATATTGTTTAAATTATTGTACTCCAGTGTATGCTGAAAATGCAGCACTATTGAGGACTTTGGTTTAAGTGTATGGTGTTCTCTCACAGTAAAAAGGCTTTGAAGACCACTGGATCAGTGAAATGATACTATGTTACCATCCCAAATCCATTTCTCTTAGAAATATGAACTTTCTGGGGGCAAGGACCACTTGTTTGTGTTTTTACAACACAATTAAATGGTTCCTGATACTAACAGGGACCTTTGTGTACCACAGCAATACAATAGTATTCTACCACCAGGATTAACATTCTTAGATTGAAATACAGGCTCTGGTAATATTTTATTTCCTTTCATTTACAACTTTAGACTCCAATCTGGTAAACAGGGTTGCAAAATCCTGGTTCATCAGTTAACCAGCTAACGTTTAGGTTAACTGGCTAAATGTTAGGTTAACGGATTAAGCAAGATCCAGGTGGGGAAGCAGCCTCCAGGGCTCCCACACCCAGCCCCATACTACAGCTGGCTGGCGGCTCTCAGCTGGAGCTGTCACTGGCTCCCAGCTCCTGCCAGAGCAGCCTTTGTCCACAACAGGTCCTTGGCAGGTGGGGAGCTGCTTCAGCCCCCACCAGTTACAGGTTAACTTTTCACATGCCTACTAGTAAACACTTCACAAATAGTCCCTCTGCGTGAAAGATGAGGTCTTGGTAACCAGAGTGATTATTATTACTTAACAGAAGTTGTAATCAACATCAACATACCTATTAATGAATGCTAGTAAATCAAGGGTGCTACTGCCCATGGAGAGTCTAACAGTATTATGATACCTATGGCGAATATCTTGGAAACTAGAAGGCATGCATTCAACAACTGCATGATATAACTTTTTCTATTTTAATTACAATTCAAGTTCTCTTATTCATTTTATATTCATTTCCATAATATCATACTGCACATTTCGTAGTGTGAATTACTTTACTTCTCCACCCCCTATTTTGTGCCTCCAACTGCTTTAGTAAGAAAAATAGAAAGCCCATGGCCTACCTTTCAATTTTTGCTTGTCTATTAGATGCCATGGCCACCAGACTGGACTGTCTGCTAGCTGGGCCAGCCCCAGAAGTACTCTCTGTAGGCTCATTTTCATTGAGGTTTTCTGGTGTTGGTGGAAGGTGGAACTTGCCAATATTGTAGTTCTTTGAGAGCATCAGAAAGTCCATGAAGTGGGCACGAGCACTCTGCACATGCTCTAGTCGTTTACTGAGATTGACCTGTTTGAGGGTGAGAGCTCCCAACAAAGCAGGCAACAGCAGATACTTCAGATCAGCAGATGCAATCTCCTCTAGGTCTTCATTTTGGCTGAAAGCAGAGGAGCAGAAAGAAGAGTAAGAAATTCCTGCATCTCTGCCCCATTGGAGGCATGCTATAGGCATGAACATGCTGTAGTCTTCACATCTCTGCAAAGGGGGAGGACCAAACGGAAGGGCCAGATGGAACACATTTCCTTAGCTGGAAAAAGCTCCTGGAGTGCAAGCTCCAAAGCTACGTCTAAACTAGGACGAAAGGTTTGTTTTTAAAATATGTTAGCAAATATTTTATATCATCATAGCCTTTATGTTAACCTAGAGCAGTAATACTCACAGCATACAATGTTCTTTAGCTATTGGTTTGGGTCTTTCTGCATCACCATATTCTGTGGGAATTGCTGTGCACTCCTAAAATAGTTGTAGGCCAGCACACTGATTAACGGGGGTTTTATTCTCTAACTTAGTAAAGAATAAGTAAAGTAGTAAGACCAGCAATAAAATAGAAGCAGGATGCTTAACACTTAATGAAGCAACACCCGCCATCTGAAAAGTGGTGGCTGCATTACAGGGGATTTTCTCCACTGTGGGAAGGAAGAACTGAAAAATAAAGTAATTTAAGAAGAGTATGAAGCTTTTTGCTTCTGAATCAAAATAAATTATCCATAGCTTCCACAAAAATTAATTTTATGAAGTTGAGCAACAAACATCTTACAATTCTACACAAAGCCAATCTGCTCTGACTTGCTTTGAAATGCTTCTTCATCTTCTGTAAAATGTAACCACTAAACTGTGCCAAGGAAGTGGGTCTCTAACCTGCCCCACACAGTATTACTGGGATATAGCTGCTGTTGAGAAAGTGTATGGACTGGAGATTCAGAGGTCTGAATATTGGGGAAATTCCAGATACTAGCCCATGGCCGACTCTGCTTAATGTAAACCTTTCTGTGGACCACCAGCCATCCACTCATGATGACATAATAGGAGCAGGAGGAGGTGGAAGTGGGTCTGGGTGGGAGATAGGGTGAAGGACCAGGCTGGGGCATCTGGCCAGGATACAGTGAATGGGAGCAGTGGGGAAAGTCTCCAGGTGAGCCGTTTCCTGTGTGGACTTTCCCGAGCTGGGGGAAGAGGGGAGCAGCAATGCACGAAGCAACTTCCACTCACTCCCTACCCCGCGAGCTGGATCTAACCTGTGAGACTCGGGGCTTCCCCTACCCACAGCAAGAAACGAAGGCGGGCGGGGAGAACAGGGCTGGGACACCTGTGCGGTCTCTCGCTGACGTGGGGGGAGGAGGAGGAGGAGGAAGAGGCGGGCGAGCCTGAGCTCGCGGCCCACCTGCACGATGGTCGAGGATCGCACTCGGAGAACCACCGCCCTAGCCAAAGCTCTGCTGAGCGCACAACCTTGCCTGCCGCAGGGGCTCGCTGCAAACCCTTCACGCTGCGGGCGGCACCAATTCACGGAGCCGCGGTGTAAGGGAGCCTCCCGGGGGCACTTTAAAACCCGGGAAGGGCTCGAGGGCTTCCCACACTCGCGGGGCGGCTACACCTGCGCTCCCAGCAGGCCCGCTCGGCAGAGCCGGGCGCCCAAGGGAAAGGGGAGCGGGCCGCGGGCTCGCGCTGGCCGGAGGCAGAACGGTCCCCTTCGTTCCTGCCACCAGCCGCGGGCTGAAGCGGCCCGGCCCGGGGCCTCCGCGCACCTGAAGAGGTCGAGCTGCGCTACGCCGTGGGCTGCCCGCTGCAGGAGATCGAGCCCCCGCCGGACCTTGTCCTGGAGCGCCGGGGCCCCCGAGGAAGGCTCGGTACTGGCCTCCACTTCGTCCAAAAGCCGCCAGCCAGTCTCCAGCAGCTCAGGGAGCCGCGGCAGAGCCTCGGCCGCCCCTGCCTCCATCTTGGGAAGGGAGGCGCCGCCTCCCCGCATCTGCTTCCGGGAGAGGCAAAGGCGGGCCCGGCCGCCATATTAGTAGAGGCAGTGCCCATGGCAGTGCCGGGGAGCCATCTTGGCTGAGGAGACGAAGAGGCGAAGGTAGAGTAGGCGGGAAGTTGTGGCGGGGGCAGCTCCCGCGCCTCTGGCGCCAAGAGGGACTAGCACCGCTCGGAGCACAGGGCGGGCGCAGAGGGCGCTAGCTACCGCCAGCGGGGCGGGCCGCCTGGGGTTCCTGGCCTGCAGCTGCGCCACGCGCCTCAGTCTTGCTGCCTGTAAAATGGGGACAGTCTTCACCTTGGTCCGGAGGCGCTAATGGGCAGTGCACTCGGAGGACTGGGCGCTGGGTGCTCGCCAAGACAGGCGCAGGGCTGCCGTGCCTCTCAAAGTGAACTTGGGGGGGGGGCAGAAGGTGCCCAGCCAGCTGCAGCAGCACACAGCGATCTGACACTTAACACCCCTCCATGGGCACAAGGCTCCCCGTTTCCCCACAGATCCTCAGTGGGAGCCTCGCTGCTCCTGGAGGCCCCTTACCTCTATACTCCCTCACAGTCGGGAGCAGGGAGCTCAGCCAGGGACTGGCAGGCATGAATCTCGACAAGAATGACAGCCAAGAGCTGATGTAAGGAATGCAGCATCTACGCCAGGGGTGGGGAAAAATAAGACCCATAGAAAAATCAGTCAGGGGCTGCACACAAGTGAGAAGCAAAAAAAAAAAAAAAAAAAAAAAACCCTCGCTGATGTGGCAGTCAGTGGAAAAGGAGACATTCCCCACGTTTCCTTCCCATACCAAAGCATAGGGGGGACCCAGGCTAGTAGATTTTGTGTGCTCCAACCCCACAGTGGGTTGGTGGGAGGGCTCCCCAATGCTGGGAAGAGGGAGAGCCCTGAGTCTTAGCAATTGGATCCAGGCAAGTTGGGGTCTGCATCTAAGCTATGTCTACACTGGTGGGTTGTTGCGCCAGTAATATGCAAATGAGGCTAAGCGGGGAATATCGCCAAGCCTCATTTGCACACCTAACGAGCCACCATTTTTGCAGAAGAGGCTCTTGTGCCAGAAGGAGCTGTCTACACTGCCCCTTCTTGCGCAAGAAAAACCCTCTTGCGCAATGCCGCTATGCTGATTATTTTCAGGAATAACGGCATTGTGCAAGAGGATTTTTCTTGCGCAAGAAGGGGCAGTGTAGACGCTCCTTCTGGTGCAAGAGTCTCTTCTGCAAAAATGGCGGCTCATTAGATAAGCAAATGAGACTTGGCGATATTACACGCTTAGCCTCATTTGCATATTTCTGGCGCAGTGTAGACCTAGCCCTAGGGTTATCAGGTAGACCCTGCCAAAGAAACGGACACACTTGATCATGGGCGGGGTGGGAGGAGGGACTGGCTGGAAGGGGGGGCAAGGCTAGCCGGGAGGAAGGGGGAGAACGAGAAGCAGAGCCTCAGGGCTAGCCAGGAGGAACGGGGGGGGGGGGGGGCCTCAGGGCTGGCCAGGAGGAACGGGGGGGGGGCTGGGAGGAAGGGGGATCAGGAAGCAGAGCTGGGGAGGGTCGGGGGCCGTGGGGCTGGTCGGGAGTTGGGGGGGCCCAGAGGATGGGGGGTGGGAAGCAGAGCTGGTGGCAGGGGGAGGGGTGCAGCCACTGACCGCAGACAGAGTGCAAGGGGCCGTGCCCCTGGTAGGCACTCCCTCGAGTTGCTAGTAGAAGCCAAAGGCTCCCAGCTGAGAGGCAGGGCCGCAATTGGCGGTGGGAGCCTCTGGTTGCGTGCAGAAGCTGGACAGGGAGAGTGGCTAGGAGTCCCAACCTCCTCCCTCCCCCCCCGGCTTTTGCACGTGATCACAGGTTCCTAGCGCCAATTGCGGCCCTGCCTCCCAGTTGCTCCCCCGCCCCCGCCCCCGCCAAGCTTCTGTCTGGTGCCCAGCTGGGAATTCAGAAAATACCGGACATTGCACATGTCCGGTATTTTCTGAATTTTTCTACTGGACAGACGGTGCAAATACCAGACTGTCCGATAGAAAACCAGACACCTGGCAACCCTGGCCACATCTAGCCCTTGAACCTTAGGTTCCCCACCCCAGTCTACACAGACACTGTCAGCCTATCAACACTAACGTAAGCCCATTGTGGCACCTTTTCTTAGGGCGGTTATGATGTCAGCACAGCAGAGGAGTTACAGAAGTAGAAGGAGCATTTCATTGTGTACACTTCCACTATTTTGTTGACAAAAGCTGACTTGTCAGCAAAATTGTGTAATGTAAAGAAGGCCTGAGAAGGAATTATTGGGACCACTGGCTTATGAGGAGCTTGAGATGATTATTAAAGAAGGTAAGGACATTAATGAAAACCTAAATTATATCTTTGCATTAAACTGTGTCAGTTTCGGGGTAAACAACTAAGTCCAGGAACAGTTCAATTTTAAGGCTCTTGCCTTCATTTGTGTTTATGTAAAGATCCTTGTTCCCTTCTGAGTAGGGGGTTTTAAGGCTCACAACCATAGTCTTACATTATGACATCCCCTGCAATCCAGTCTGCCTAATGGCCAGCACCTAGGCTATGCTTTTTTTCTCCAAGGACAATGACAAGTATATTGCCACTTGTTACAAGTGACCACATACAGCTTTATTCTCAAGGTAAAAGCATTACAGAGAGAAAAAAAGTATAAAAAAGATAAAGTTTAAAAAACACTCACTAAACATGCTAAGATTCACCCATCAGTCTTATGGGTATAGCCTTGCACTGTTACCAGATTTATATTTGCATATGTGTCTATCACAGTTTTTAGTTCCTGGGGGAATAGAATACAATTCTACATAAATCATTGATATATTTAATACAGTGGTCCCTAAAGATTCTGCATGACATTACAATTGTCTTCTTGAGTGGCGGCTATAGTCTTGAAGAGAATTATTGTGCTCTTGAATGAAAGGAATATGAAGCCAGGGTAATTTAATAAATGTACACAGAACCTTTGTGGATTGTTTTTCTAGAGTCCAAGATCAGAAAAATCTGAGAAATGGGTTGAATGTTCCCTTTTTTTTCTCCCTTTGGCTTTTCTATGAAAGTTATAGTCAAAATCTGCTCTAGGGAAAGGGGGCCTTTATTTTTGCTAGTAGTACCTTTGGCGCCAACTTCCCCAAAAAATTGTATGTAGGGGCCTGCCTTTAGTTATTTTAAATTTTATTATGGTACTTACAGCATAGTGGAGGGAGAAATTTTGGATTACATCCCGTTTCTCTCCTTTGTGGGAGGCAAGAGATCTCAGAAAGAGATTTTGTTTAGTTCCTTGTCTAATTATACTCTAGTGCAGGAAAGCAACGAAACAAGTAAATAACGTGGAGACCCCTTTGGGGTTGTTTGGGGTCACAGACCAGGAACATCAGAGAGAAGCTGTTCACCTTTTTTGTTCTCATTGTTGGTTTTGGTTGATGTGCCTGACCCTGGAAGGAAGGGTCTTCGATTGCCAGTAATCCCTTTGAGGTTAAAGAACCTCCCTCTTTGCTTTTCTTTGCAGTAACAGAGACAAATGTTCAAGGTACTGAAAATCCCCAGCTCTGCCATTAGGTTAACTGAAATGGAATATATAAATCAACAGTGTAGCTGGAATACTGTGTACGGTACCAGTCACTCCATCTCTTAATAGATATTGCAGAACTGGAAGCCAAGGGAGAGAGGAGAATTTGAAAGATATGGAAAAACTCATAAGAGGATTGATTGAAAAGAAAGAAAGAAAAAGAAATAAAGTATATGAAAATAGTATTTAAAAATAATGTTATAGGGAAGGTAGATCAAGTGCTTCCATTCTCATTAAGGGTACGTCTACACTGTGCAGCTATTTTGGGATACTAGAGGTATCCCGAAATTGCTACCCTGTGTCTTCACAAACCGCCTGTTATTTTGAAATATTTTTTGAAATAACGGGTGCGCTATTTCAGCATCCTGGTAACCTTCGTTCCATGAGAATTAAGGGATGTCTTGAAATAGCACATTATTTTGAAATCTGGTGCTGTGTAGACATGCCAAATTTTGAAATAGCCTATTTTGAAATTCAATTGAAATTCAATTGCATATCTTATTTCGAGTTTAATCTGTGTGTTAGAGAAGAAACTTCCCCCCCCAGTAAAAAGTTTGGCCAGGCCGATTTTGCTATAGTGGGCTGCAGTACTCCTTGGGAGAAACCGGCCGGCTGGCATCCTTCCTGCATACCATTGCCTTTAGAAAAAGGGAAGGTGTGAAAAGGGGAAAATAGCCTCAGACTCTTCCACCCGTCACCTGGCGTGAGAACTGGGGGGCTTATCTGGTCGCATGAAACCTGCACAGTTTCGGCCCAACTCCTGGGACACAGACCCCCCACTTGGTGACCATTGGGCCGTATATGGTAATATGCAAGCACTGGAAAGCGATGTGCAGATTTGGGGATAAATACCCATTGCACAGTTCGCTCGAGGAGGTCGTTGCAACATGCGTACCACCATGCGTGTGCCTTCCCGTATACTCCAAAGCGCTGCCGGCCTGATCAACCAACCAGCCACCTCCATACTCTCGGGCGTAACCAAGGCCTTCGCAACCGAACCGATATCTTTGAAATGTTCCATGTGCTGTGTAAGTTGGAATGTATGATTTGATTTTCTTCGTTGTATAAGCTTAGTGTTGTAGTTGTTTTGGGTAGTACATAGAGTTTGTAGTTATCACTGTTATTTAATTAGTGTAGCTGGATATTTTTAGAATAGAGACTATTCCCCTTGCCATTCCCATATTTCTGACACGTTTAACTAGAAATCATAGAATGAATACTATAAATCCATCACTATCATAAATAAATATCTTTTAGTTACTAAAACGGTCCACCTGGTTCTACCCTTCCCCCCTTGGGTATGCATCATCGGACCTGTAGTTCTTGTGACAGGGTGCTGTGTAGATGTACCCAAAGTGAAATTTAAAAAGTAGGAAATTCTAAACTTAAAAGGAAGTACTTTTTCATACATGATTTGTTTATATTTAAGCTGTGGTACTCATTGCCAGAGCAAGAGATGGAGGCCAAAATCTTGACAAGATTCCAAAAGGGACTGGGAATTTATATAGCTATCAAAAATATCCAGAATAATCATGATTCATTACAATTTTGAATGGTTATTAAGACTTGTGTTTGTGGGATTATGATAATCTTGAATTATTAGACATCAGGATGGCACCTATGTGGTTGCAGATTGCCCCCCATGTATCCACTGCAGGGTTCTTATGCCATTTTCTGAAGCATCAGTTTTTTGCCAGTGCAACAGGCTCTTTGACTAGGTGGACTACAGGTCTGATGCACTCTAACAGTTCTTACTGACTTCTGTTTCTAGCAAATCATCAGCGTTAGAGGACTCAGTGGTAAAAGTGCCAAGGGCTTGGTGATGCTACACTTCCAGCAGTGCTATCACTCATGGAACTGTACCAGCTGGGAATTACAGGTTCAAAAATCTTAGTATAGGCAAGATGAAAGTGTCTGTTAGGATCTTGGATGCTGCCTATCACTTGTATCTAAACACTAATATACTGATTTCTATAGTTGCAATGTATACTTCAACTTATAGGTTATTGCCATAGTTTTAACATTTTGGTGGGTTTTTTTAAATAAATGGTACCTTTGTACATGTCTGAAGTAGCATTTATAAGCGTTAACTACCATTAAAGAAATTTTTTCCCCCTCAGGAACATACCATTTGCCTGTGGACAGAGCAAAACCTCATGTTCAGGTAAATGAACTAGGAATTTCGGGAAACTTCCACAGGCAAATCTCTGAGAAAAGCCTGTTCCTGCCAGACAGGTCATGACTCCTGCTTTTGTGCACCAACAGAGTTGTCTGTGCATTTCACTGTAAGTCAGGAAGCCTGTTTGTTTCACTTTGGTGCCTTATATGGGGGCAGCATATTTGCCTCAAGCCTTCAGTGGACATATATAGATGATCTACTGTGGACAATTTTAGTTACAAACCTTGCTACACACTTTCCCATTTTTAGTAAAATGGGCAAAATAGTAGGGCACCCATCTTAAATCAATGTTACTTTTAATGCTGGGAAAGCTAGATTTTCTCTAAACTAATTTGTTTACCCCATAATTTTGCTGATTCCTTTCCCACTGCTCTCTGGCGATGTATTTATTTGCTAGAACACGGTTAGTTTCAATTTTCCCCATTAACCTTACAATGAGGAAATTACAGTACAAGCAAAAGTCTAGATACTACACCCAGAGTCCTACTGTGCAATTGGAGAAGAACAGGGACACTTTTCCAAGGAAAACTATAAGACTGAAATATCTCATATTGGCTGTACTAGAAGTACATGCTAGACACAGACACTTGGTCCATTTACGTGCTTTGCCTGTTACCCTTCATCAGGGGGAGCTCATTCATTGCAAGACTGAGAACAGGAGATGTCTGACAGAACTGCTGCTCACTTACTCTGTGGGAAAAGCCAACGAAGACTACAGTAGCCTTTGAAATTTGTCTTAAGGGGGGTGAAAGTCCTCCACATACTATGATCCAGGGATTAAACTTGAAAAACAACCAATAGTCTTATAGCACCTTAGAGTCTAACAAAAGTCTGTAAGGTGCTGCAGGACTATTTGCTATTATTTAAGTTTTCCCAGTTACAGACTAACTTGGCTACCCTTCTGAAGCCAGGGATTAAAGCAGGGATCAGCAACCATTTCAAACCAAAGAGCAAGACTACATAAAAATTCAGAACCAGTGGTCAATAAAGCACCATATAAAAAGCCCATTTGCATGGCTGAAAATAAGCAACTTAATATTACTGATAATTGACATGATGATTAATGATAGCACAAATGAAACACTGCTCACAGACTTTAGTTAATGGGATTTCTGCTGCTGCATCTTTTCGCACAGTTCTTTGAAGTTTACATCATAACTGGTCAAATCCAGCTTCATGCTCTGGGGGCTGGTGATTTGGATGTGCAGGAATCTGGGTTGGCGTGTATGAGGGGCTCAGGGCACAAAGTTGGAGTGTGCGTGTGAGGGGGTGCATGGGACCAGAGATGTGGGGGCACAGGAGACTGGGGATGTTGGTGTATGAGGGGCTCACAGCAGGAGGTTCAGGTATATGAAGGCTCAGGGTTGGTGTGTGTGGGGGGGGGGGTGCAGGAATGTTATGATGCTGTGACCAGATGGGGGCTGGGCCCCAATTGGCGGCTTGTTGGTCAGGCTTCATTTTTAAATAAAGTAAAATATTGTTTAACATTGTCTTTATTTATAGCAGGGGTGTGGAACCTTTTTGGGATTGGGGACCACTGACCCACAAAAAAATCAGTTGGAGACCACACAAGTGAGAAGCAAGAAAAATCCTCCAAAAACCTCCAGCACTCACTGATGTGACCCCCAACTGAAACACTTCATTCCTCTGGTACTCCATCCCCATAGTAAGGGGAGGGGCAGAAAAGATTGAGGTTCAAGGTCTCAGGCAAGATTTACCCTTCTGTGGTTCCAGAGATAGTGGATTTTGTGGGCCCCCTTAGGCTCCGGGTTGAGGCCAAAAATGGGGCATTAAGTGTGCAGGACAGAGCTGCCAGTGAATGGGATAGGGATGGGAGAACAGGATCTGGGTGGGAAGTGGGGTGTCAGCAGGGATGAGGGTGCAAGGTCTGGCCAGGGGAGAGGTTGCCTGGCTAGGGGGCTGAGTACAGGGAGGATTTTCAGCAGGGGGACTTTGGCCAGGGGGCAAAGGGTGTCTGGCCAGGAGGCAGGGGGATTTTGGTCAGGGGGGCAGAGGGAATTCTGGTTGGGAATAGGGATGTTAAAAATTTTGAGTAATTTGCATCGACTATTTGATTAATTGATAGGGTGCCTCCACCCTAGGGCTGTTGTTACACTTGAAAGGTGAAAACACTGGGGAGAATGAGGTCAGCAGGGCAGTACCCCGCTGGCCCTGTGCTCTCTACAGCATTTCAAAGTGGCAGCGCCACGTGGAGCCTGGGACTTCATGCAGCACTGCCGCTTTGAAACGCTGTGGGGAGCCCGGCATCAGGCTCCTCACAGCATTTCAAGGAGGCAGTGCACCAAGGCACCTGGGATCAGCTGGGTACTCCTCAGCTGACCCCGGGCTCCATGCAGTGCTGCCACTTTGAAACGCCACTGAGTCAATGCAAAAAACAGACATGGTCAACAGGACAATACAGACGGTCCTCAAGTTACGAACGGTTGAGTTATGACCATTTGCATTTATGACCAAAGCTCCCATGGAGTGGTCGTAAAGACAGTCCCCGAGTTACGAACGCGACCTGCGCTTATGAACAGCATGGTCGCTATGTAACTCAATGGGGTCTGAGTTACGAAGAAATCAAGTTGTGGCCAAGCGTTTGGTTTGTAACTCGAGGAGAGGCTGTATCAGACAATCCTGCCCTAACCACAAAAGTGGGATCAGTAGCCCCAAAGCCTCCCATTAGTCTGGGCATTAGAAGGGCACCAGCTTTTAGTCTGGATGGACTTGCAAAGGCCATTGGTTTAAAGGTCACCTTTGCACAAGAGAGTCTCCTGTTTAATATAAGAACATTATTTTGGGGCATGTCTTTTAAGGGCCATCATCTCTGTAAGTTACAAATCAGGATGACTGCAAATTCATGAAACAAAAGACAGGACTATGCAGCACTTTAAAGACTAACAAGATGGTTTATTAGGTGATGAGCTTATCACCATCTTGTTAGTCTTTAAAGTGCTGCATAGTCCTATTTTTTGTTTCAGCAAGACCAGACTAACACGGCTACATCTCTATTACTATTGTGCAAATTCTTGGGGAGCTTCTGACTTCCATGTCCTTCTGTGAAGTCTCTTTAATCCTAGCCCCCACCAAATCATGTGCAAAGAGAGTATCATTCTGCAGCCACTCAGCTTCTGAGCCCTATATATCTTATAATCTAAGATGGGTCAGGCTAATTCACTTATATGAATGGGAGCCCTCCAAGGAACATGCAAGTGATACTCTATCTGGGATTGCACAATTATTACTGAACTGATTCCCCATTCTGGAGCATCATACTATTGAAGATGCCAATTTTCAGAGAAGACATCAAACCAAACCCCTGATCACTCAAAGCACTTTCTAAAGAATCATCATGCTAAACCCAGGGTCCTGGCCAAATTCCAATTTATATGAATGCTAGCTTCCTATATTCCTCCTGCATTTTCAGCTGGATAAAGGTGTGATGGGATGGATCACAGAAGTCCCCCCCACAGATTGTCACCCGGTGTACCAATCAAGCCACTGAGCCCACTTCCTGCTCTCTACAGCTCCCCACCACCTTGTTCTGCTTAGCCAGATGATCTGGTCTTCCCCAGCCACGGCACAGAATTGGGGTTAACTTATTGCTCCCTGGCAGAGCAACACAGACAGTGAACCAGCTCAGTTCTGGGAGGACTCAGCTATGAGGCCCCTGATAGCACCCAGGAAACCAACCCCCCAAAGAGACCAAAACACCAAATAAATCTGTCTTACACAGAGAAAGCTCATAAAGATATTTGCCACATTAACAATGAGAGAGATATGCATAATGGTTGCTGTACTGAGCTATTAAGTTCCAAAAGTATCACTAAAGACCCTCATTAGGACATTTAGAATTAAAACTAGAGTCACACTTCATATTTCTGACTTCACGTGAAAGAATGATACATGCACAAAAATAGGATATACTGCATCAGCAGATTGTAACTTTTAACAATGATGTTACATGACCTGTTTTGCATAAAACATCTTCAATTATGCATATTCATAAGTTAGTTTTCTTAAAGCATGGGAGGCCATGACAAAAGGATTCTACTTTACTTCCTGTCCTAAACATACCTGTGCACTGATGGTGTTAAATAGCTATCATAGTCCACAGGTGGCTGTTTTTCAGCAATCTGGTTAGTGATCCTTGTGTATCTTAAGCATACCTCACGATTCGGTTGGTAGAGGTTAGAATAAATAACTCCTCAAATGCCTATTCCCTAATATAGGGGCGCACACAAAGCACCAAGCATGAGGGAGAGGATGGTGGGGAGTTGCCGGGAGCCCTTGAAATAGAGACAAATGGAAGTGGCCCACAGAGAGTTCATGGGAGGGAATGGAGAAATAGTATGAGCCCATAGAGTACAGAGCAGGGCTACTCAACTTTGGAAGCCCTGGGGGCCACAATGATACTCACAGCGCATGTCAAGGGCTGCAACTTAAGTGTGGTTGCATATACATGCAAGTACATGCAAATAGCTTCTTTTACACTGATAGGCATGAATACAACAATTAAAGCAAGACTACACAACACACAGGCCCCATTTAAGTCGGTTCTGCTGATATTAATAAAATGCAATATTTACCTGATTTCCACCCATATAGCAGCACTTTTAATGTGCAATGACAGTTCAGGAATTTAACTACTAAAATGCATATCAACAGAAGACCAATATATTGACTACTTTTTTGTGGGCCGCGTGTTGAGCCCTGCGTAAACCCAAACCACACTGTGGGCTGCAAACAAATGGGCTGCGGGCTGCCTTTTGAGTAGCACTGGTATAGAGCGAGCTTAGCCTACAGAAGCTGTGAAACTACTGCCCCCAGATCAGTTAATAAACAGACTCAGACTCCCAACAGCTACAGTGAAGTCTCAACAGGATAACAACCAAAAAAGACAGCAAGTAGGAGTCAACTTCATGTAGAGAATGTCATTTTTTTTCCTTTTTGTTTGGGGTAAGGAGATGGGTGCAGAGAGCTACTCTTTCTTTCTCAGAGTCATCTGTTTTCTTGTCTTACATAAGTCCTCCAGCCTATTAGAGTTCTGAATACTAAGGATATCTCAGTAATGAGGACTCTGTAATTTTATTGTCCTGGATCAGCTAAAGGAGGGAGGCATATGTTTGGTATTAACAAGAGCAGAGCACTTAATTTCTTCCATCTGGAAGGGCAGAACTCTTGTCTTTTCCCTTCCCCCCAGGAGGAAGCCTCAGCTGTTCTCAATTTAGCAGGATTTCCAGATCTGTAAAACAACTCTCTCCACCCCCCCCAATATATATGTGTCTGCATGGTAAGAGCAAACCTGCCCTGTAAATGAAGCCATGGGAGGTGTTTATGGACTGGATGTCACTATGCAAGTCTGGTTTAGAGTCTGACCAAAGCAGGAGAGCACCTAGCCTAAAGATGCAATTGTTACATCGATTGCTTCCGCAAATGTGCATGGGCTGACGTTGTCAGCAAACAACATGTAACATATAACCTTTAGTCATGCAGAATGCAATGCTATACACAGCCTCAAAAACAATTCTAACATTATAATCAAAGAGGCTGACAAAGGGGGCGCTATAGTTATTGTGAACAGAACAGACTAGGAACAGGAGACTGCTAGACAACTCACCAACACCGGATTCTATAGGCTTCTCTCCTCTGATCCCACTAAAGAATACCAAAAAAACGACCACCTGCTCACCTCCTGCTACAACTTGGGACCAAAGCTACACAAACACCCCCCAAATCCCTGACCAGGAGTTTTCTATCTGCTACCCAAAATTCACAAATCTGGAAATCCTGGAAGACCCATTATCTCAGGCATTGGCACATTTGCAGCAGGTTTATCTGCTTATATTAATTCTCTCCTCAGATACTATGCTATCAGCACTCCTAGCTATCTTGAGACACCACCAACTTCCTGAGGAAACTACAGAACATCAGTAATCTTCCTGAAAACACCATCCTGGCCACCATGGATATAGAACCTCTTTACACCTACATTCCACATGATGAATTACTGGCCACCACCAGGAACTCTATCCCTGATGATGCTACTGCACATCTGATAACTGAGCTCTGTGACTTTGTCCTCACCCACAACTATTTCCAATTTGGGACAATTTGTATCTTCAAGTCAGCAGTACTACAATGGGCATCTGCATGGCCCCACATTATGCCAACATCTTTATGGCTGACCTTGAACAATGTTTCCTCAGCTCTCACCCCCTAGCATCCTTACTCTACTTACACTACATTGACGACATCATATGGACCCATGGGAAGGAGACTCTTAAAGAATTCCACAGGGATTTCAACAGCTTCCACACCACCATCAACCTTAGCCTGGACCAGTCCACACAAGAGATCCATGTCCTTGACACTACAGTACATTTACACAAAGGCCACATTTACACCACCTTATAGCGGAAACCTACTGACCGTTACACTTACCTACATGCCTCTAGCTTCCATCCAAGACACATTTCCCAAGGAAATTGTTTACAGCCAGACCCTTAGATACAACCCACAGACAGAAACAAACACCTATGGGATCTATATCAAGCATTCTTACAACTTAAATATCCACCCAGGGAAGTAAAAAAACAGATTGACAGAGCCAGACGAGTACCTAGGCATCAGCTTCTTTAAGATAGGCCCAACAAAGAAAACAACAGAACACCACTGGTCATCAGCTACAGTCCCCAACTTAAAACCCTCCAGCACATTATTAACAATCTACAACCTATCCTGGAAAATTATCTCTCACTCTCACAACCCTTGGGGGACAGGCCAGTCTTCACCTACAGACAATCCCCTGACCTGAAACAAATTCTTTACAGCAACCATACAACATTTACCCACCCCTGCAATCAACTCTGGTGCCAACTCTGTCCACACATCTATACAAGCAACATCATCACATGACCTAACCACATAAGCCAACACATCAGAGACTCATAACTGCACATCCACCAATGTGATCTCTGCCATCAAGTGCCAGCAATGCCCCTCTGCCAGGTATATTGGCCAAACTGGACAGTCTCCTCAACAAAGGATTAATAGAAACAAATCCAATATTTGAAATAACACACAGAAACCTGTTGAGGAACATTTTAACTTGCCTGGGCACTCACTAATGGATCTAAAAGTGACTATTATTATAAAGCAATTTCAAAAAACAACTTGAGAGAGAAACTGTGGAATTTGGTTTCATTTACAAGTTTGACACATGGGGGGATCTGAACAAAGGCTGGACTGTATGGGCTGCTACATTCCACACCCTAATGACATAAAAAGCTAAGCACTGGGTACTTAGAGCCAACTCTATAAGCCTCATTTAGCATGGACACTCTAATTGACAATATTTTTTCCCAATTTTTTTCCTTCTCTTTCCCTCCCCATCCCTTTTCTTTCTCTGCTATTGATTTGTACCCTGGACCCCTCAACTCCATTCATCTGAAGAAGTGGGCTGTGCCCACGAAAGTTTATGATGCCATCCACATATTTGTTAGTCTCTAAGGTGCTGCAGGACTAGTTGTTTTTTAATTATTTATTTTTAGTTGCTGAGTTATTTTACCAATGATGCATTGGGGGTTGGGATTGTATGCAGAGCCGAAGCCATTGGAAGGAGAGAAAAGGGCCCTGGTTCATGTAAAAACAGCAAAGAGAAGATGAAGGCCACTCCTATCTTTCCTATGACTGGCCTTTCTGTGTCTGCTAACTGGGACTTGCCAGTAGCATTTCCTAAAGTCTACGTCTACACTGGCATGAATTTCCGAAAATGCTTTTAAAGTTTTCCATTAATAGCATTTTTGGAAAAGCACGTCTAGATTGGCAGGATGCTTTTCTGCAAAAGCACTTTTTGCGGAAAAGCGTCCATGGCCAATCTAGATGCGGTTTTCCGCAAAAAAGCCCCGATCGCCTTTTTCACGATTGGGGCTTTTTTGCGGAAAACAGTACTATGCTGTCTACACTGGCCCTTTTGCGCAAAAGTCTTTCAGAAAAAGACTTTTGCCCAAACGGGAGCAGCATAGTTTTTCCGGAAAAGCACTGATGATTTTTCATAAGATCGTCAGTGCTTTTCCAGAAATTCAAGCGGCCAGTGTAGACAGCTGGCAAGTTTTTCCGGAAAAGCAGATGATTTTCCAGAAAAACTTGCCAGTCTAGACACAGCCGTCAAGTAAACCTCTTGCCCAGAACTAAAGGAAAACTAGAGAAGTGCATGTTCTCTTATTAATAGATAATTGCTCTGTAATTGCTCACAAGATCTGCCATTCTCTCTTTGAAATGGTGCTCTCAGGCTCTGGCTAATTACAAACATGCTGATAGCCAGGCACAGACCTCCATCTCAGTACTCCTCCCCTTTGGATTGTAGTAGAGAGGTAGCCATGTTAGTCTGATCTTGCTAAAACAAAAGGAAAAACTATGTAGCACTTTAAAGACTAACAAGATGGTTTATTAAGTGATGAGCTTTCGTGGGCCAGACCCACTTTCTCAGATCTCCTTTGGATTGTGTGAGAGCAGCTTTAATGTAGATTATCTGGGTTGGGGTCAAACAGAGTAGCAGAAGCGTTATCAACATTAACCAGCTGGATCCTAGGATGAAACGAAATAAGGGGAAGTTGATGTTATGCCCTCCCCTTTGAGTTGGAGTAGGCCTCCTCTACAGTGAAGAAGCAAGTCCGCCCAGCTGGGTGGGCAGGCTCCTACCTGTACTGTTAAATTGTCAAGAGGCTAGGCGCTTCTCCTGTTGTGAGTTACAGTCCTGTTTCACTTGCTGCTCTGTGGGTCCAAAATGAGTTAGATTTTCAGGGACAGGGTGGGGAAGGTAATCTCTCTATAACAGTGTTTCCCAATTTTATTTGGCCGAGGAACCCTTATCAGCTTTTCAGAATTTCAAGGAACCCCTAAGTTTGTCAAGCAAAAAAAAGGGGGGGGACCCACCAATGCATGAAAATCACATTCCTTCTCCAAGACCCCTCATCCCCCTTTCTTGAGGCCTCATCCACTCTGTTCCCCTCCTCTCCATCACTTGTCATCCCCAGCCCTTATATACTCTAACTAGGTTGAGACAGGAGGTGTGGGATGGGAATTAGGGATTTGGGTGTGGGAAGGGGTGAGAAGTACAAACTCTGGGAGGGAATTTGGATGCAGGAGAAGGGGATGTTGGCTCGAGGAGGGGGCTCCAGGCCCAGGAGTGTTGGGCTCAGGTGGAAGGTTGGGGTGCTGAGCAAGCCATGGGCTTGTGGATCTGAGGATGCAGGAGTTTGGGCTGGATATGTGAGGAACGCAGGGCAAGAAGGTTGTGAGTATTATGGGCTCAGGACACAGATATGTGATGTGTGGATGGTGCAGGAGTGTTGTGGCAGAAGACTGAGGATGTGGGGATGCAGGAGTTTGGGGATGTAAGAGGCTCAGGACAGGGGGTTCCAGTGTATGATAGGCTCAGATTTGGGGTCAGGTCGTGCAGGAATGTTATGATGCCGAAGTTAGATGAGGGTTTGGCCGCAATTGGGGGCTTGTTGGCCAGGCTTCATTTTTAAATAAAATATTATGTCAAACTCAAAAGGTTTTAGCATTGTCTTTATTTATGAGAGGGGTGAGGAACCTGTTTTGAGTTAAAGGTCACTGACCCACAGAAAAATCAGTTGGGGCCACACAAGTAAGATGCAAAAGAACCCCAACAACCCTCCAAAAAACCCCAAGCCTCACTAATGTGGTCCCAAATGTGCTGGTGGTGGTAGGGGACAGAATGCTAGTTGGTGCTGGTGCTGGGGCTGAGGAGAGGGTGCTGCTGGGTGGAAGGATGCTGGCTCAGGTGGCGGGCTGCTGGGGCAGGCAGGTGGTGGAGTGCTGGGGTCAGGGACATGGTCCTGCTGGGCCCTAGTATGACTGGCAGGGTGCTGGGACAAGGAACAGGGTGCTTCTGGGTGCTAGAATGGATGGCAGGGTGCTGGGGCCAGAGCCGGGGCCAGGGTGGTGCTGAGTCCTGGGGTGTGAGGCAAGGTGCTGGGGCCAGGGACAGGGTGGTGCTAGGTGCTAGGGTGGATGGCAGGGCTACCAAGGAGTAGGATAGGGATCTGGGAGGGAGGTGGGAGGTGGAAGGGGGAAAGGTCTGGGTGGTAGGTAGGATGCAGAAGCAGGCTGGGTGTAGGGTGTCTGGACAGGGGAGGGAGCAGGAGCAGACTGGGGGTAGGGTGTCTGGCTACGAGGGAGGGTGCAAGAAGGGGACTTGGGTAAGAGTTGGTCCTCCCTGATCTGGCACTCTCTGGACCTAACTGGTCCCAGATGAGGGATTTTTGGACCAGGGGAGGTCATTTCAGGGCTCCTGTTTCCCCCCTCCCCCCGATTCCTCCTCACTAGCTTCTTTGCACCTCTATCCCCTGCAACCCAACTGAGCTGCCCACCCCTGCTGGTTCCCTGCCCTTCCCCCAAAACCATCCCCCACAATCCAAGGGAGTGCAGCACCAGTTCCCTGCAGCCCCTCACAGCCCAGCTGAGCTGCCCGTCTGTTCCGTATGCCCTCCCCCATCCATCTCAGCCCAGCTGAGCCCTGCACTGGTTCCCTGCATGCCTCCCTCACAGCACAGCTGAGCCCCAGTTCCCTGCACCTCCCCCAAGCCCAGCAAAACTGCGGAGCCAAGCACCGATTCCTTGCCCCTCCTTCCCCTTGAGTCTAGCCCCGATTCCCAGCACCTCCCTCCTCCTACAGCCAAACTGAGCTCTACACACACACACACCCTGATCCCACAGCCCAGCCCAGCTCCTTGGATCTCCCCACTCTGCAACCCAGCTGAGCTCAATTTCCCTGCACCTTCCCCCAAACCATGCAGGCATGCTGAGCCAGTGCTGATTCCCTGCCCCTGCCTCCCTCCCCTTGGCTGTGTCTACACTGGCGCAATCTTGCGCCAAAGTGGCCACTTTTGCGCAAAAACTAGCTTCCTGTCTACAGTGGCCGTGTGTTCTTGCGCAAGTACACTGACGTTCTCATGTATGAAATCAGGGCTTCTTGTGCCAGAACTCTGACGCTCCCGCTCAGGAATAAACCCTTTTGCGCAACTGTTCTTGCGCAAGAGGCCAGTGTGGACAGGCAACATGAATTTCTTGCGCAAGTAAGCTCTATGGCTAAAATGGCTGGGGTGGGAGGATGTGCAGGGGGGCCGGGGCCCGCTCCAGTTCTAAATATTGATGGAGCATGGGCACCACAAAGCCCATACAATTCGCCGCTCATGCCTCTACTGGCTAGCCGGCTCTCTCTCTTTCAGAAGGGGTGGGGAGAGTGCCGGCTCCTCGCGGAACCCCTAGTTTTGCTTCATGGAACCCCAGGGTTCCCCGGAGCACCAATTGGGAAACACTGCTCTATAAATATAAAACAAAGTTTTCTGTGGGATGACAAAGTGATATCACATCACAGTGTCCAAAAGCTGGGGGTGTAAGCATGGGCAGGAAAAGCCCCGCCCCAGGTCCTGTCCCTGCAGTAAAGTCCCACCCACTACCAGCCCGGCACTGTCTGCTGGCTATGTGGAGAGCCAGGCCTACTGCATCATGGCCCAGCCTTTCCCAGCTGCCAGGGACAGAACTGGGTCTGGCGCTCCTCAGCCCGGCCTTTCCCTGTCGCTGGGGCAGAGTGGCTTGTGTGCTGCCACCTGGTGTTCCCTGTCCACCAGGAACAGAGCCAGACCTGGCATGTCTTGGACCCTAAATCTTCCCTGGTCGCTGGGAACAGAGCTGGGCCTAGTACAACTTTGCCTGGCCTTCCCTGGCCACTGGGAGCAGAGCCAGGCCCGACTCACCATGACCCAACCGGCCTTGCCCGCCCGCCAGTGGCAGAGCTGGGCCTGGCACACTGCAGTCCAGCCTTCCCCAGCCACCAGAGCAGAGCCGGGTCTGGCACGCCTTCCCCGGCTGCTGGGAGCCGAGCCAGGCCTGGCGTGGCCTTGGCCTGGAGGTGGGGGCAAGGCCGGATTAAGGCATGGGCTAGCTGGGCAGCTGCCCAGGGTGCCAATCTATGGGGGACGCCTGATGGCAGCTATAAGGGGCACGGGCTGCAGCAGCTCCCAGCGGCCACCTTGCAGCAGCTGCCCGGGGCAAGGCCCACGTTAACTCCTGCAGCGCCGGCCAATAGCACCCTTCCCCCTGCGGCCGCGGGGCCTTGCACGGCCAGGCTCAGCCCGCAGTCCCGGCTGTGCGCCAGCGGTGGTAGCCAGGCTGGGCCGGGCTGGGCGGGGCATGTGCGTCCTGCTGCCACCAGCTCCGTGCAGGCTCCCTCCCCCACGCGCCAGCGCGGGGGCGGGGCCGTACATGCACCCTCCCCCAACCCAGGGTGCAATTAAACTGTCTGCCTGGGGTGCCGGAATGGCTTGGTCCGGCCCTGGGTGGGAGGGGGCAGAGAAGGGGCCTGGGCTGGTGGGGTAGGAGTAGGGGAAAGGAGAAAGGGCCAGGGTGGTACAGCTGGGAGCAGGGAAGGGAGAGAGAGGAGGATGATCCCAGGTTGGCACAGCTGGGGGAGGGAGAGGAGAAAGGGCCCTGGGCTGGCATGGTGGCTGGCGCAGCCGGGGGGAGGAAGAGACGGGGAGAGGAGAAAGGGCCTCACGGTGGGGGGAGGGGAAGGGGTCCAGACTGGTGCGGTTGCAGCCCAGCCCTCCCTGGTGGCTGGGGTTGCCTACCCCCTGCAAGAAGGGGGTTGGTGAGCATAGCGAGCGGAGGGCGCAGCCCCCTAATATCTTTTATTGGACCAATTCTGCTGGTGAGAGAGACAAGCTTTCAAGCTACATAGCGCTCTTCTTCAGGTCTCTTGATTAAATTCACCATACCTGCTGTAAGTATATGTAAAATATGGGCTATATATAGCCTGAACTCAGACTGCATAGGCCTTTATAGTCAACAAAGTCACAGTCAGTCATAATTGCAGGTATCAGAATGCAGCCTCGCTGTTTGGATAGTGACTGAGCACAGCCCAGTGAGACGTAATACGCAGAAGCAAAAATGGTTTTCTTGCACATATGTAATCATTCACAAAGTTCTCTCCCCTCCCCCAATCTGCGTTCTCTAGTCTATCAAACTGCCACAAGCACAGTGGAGAGGATCACTGATTCACTGCTACACTGATCCTTTAGCTATTCTCCTATTGGGGAAGGTATGTGACACACACACCTGGGGCTGCAGTGGCAGGCAAACTCGCTGCCTGTGGTTGGAAAAGGAAGTTTCCTTCCCTTCCAATCTTATGGCCCTCTCCAAGCAAAGCCCTTGTAATTTAATGCAGCAGACAGAACTGCTTCCCACTGAACTCAACAGCAAGTGAAAATTGTAAATGTAACCAACATTCAAGAGCTTTGCAAAGTTTGTGTGAGGCTAGAGATTGTGAGGATACTTTCCCCTGGCTCCTTCCTCATTATCCCATCCTCTAATTGGCCTTGCAGACAGTTTGCTGAAATATTCAAATGAGAAATGAGCTATTATTTAAGAGTCTATAGAGAAGATCATTTCCTATCACTTCCACAGCAAAAAGGTGATTTAAAAAAAGCCTACCTCAGAAAGTCTCTAGGATGCTGCATATAACTAAACATGAATGAAACCAAACTTGGCCCAGTGCCCAGAAAACTAGCCACATAAGCAAAAAAATAAATAAATAAATAAATAAATAAAAAGTCCAGTGCAAGACCAGAAATGGATTTCTGTCATGTTACAGATGGTGTTCCTGAACTGATGCTCTTCCCCAAAGATGGGTATTTGTCTTCTGGTAGCCTCTCGAAGGCTATTTCACTAGCTGCCCCTTTTGCTTACTTTTGGAAAAGATGATGTCCTTCCAGGCTGAGACCAAGCATCCCTTCTGTATCTTACTCATCTGTATTGACTCATCACTATTGCTCAGCGGAAGATCCCACAGGGACAATCCCTCTTGTTGCATCATCTTATTAGGGAAGTGATGGAATAAAGGACAATAGGGATGGAGTGCTTTTTCTTTAAACACCCCAGCCCAAATCCAAAAGTATTATCTCTCTACAAAACTCCTGCTTAAGCCTATTGGCTGAAAATGTTCCAGTATGGCTAAATAATCAGAGTCATTGGAGCTGGGGGACTATACACTGGGTCTCTCCCACCCTCAGGCTACAGACTCATTGCTGAAATGTTCATTCTTAACTTCAGTCCCCATGATATCTACTTACATTCTCTTATAATACCCTGAGTAAGCCCTTTCTGTCTTTAGTTTGCACCCTTAATTCCATTGCAGACTTATATTCCCCTCACATGGGAGAACCCTTTTAATCACTGCTCATTAATCAGTCCCTGCAATCCCCAATTATTATTGTTACTCTTCTTAGAACTGTCTCCAATTTGCTAATGTATCTGGTGGCAAGAGACTCAGAACTGCAGGATGCCTGCAAAGTGCAACTCACCAGACACACAGACTGTCCTCTAGCTACTTCAGAAAAATGCTGCTTTTCCAGATTTAGCACACAACAATTTGGCTTCTCTCAGACCACTGGAGATTCACATATCTCCTTCTGTGATTCCCTACTCACATTTCTAGCATCATTAGATCATTTTGCTATGCTCAGTGGCGTTCACAGCTCCTCTCTTTCATAATATTTAGTATCCACACATTTCTTTACCACAGATTTCTTTAACACTATTGACCTGCATTTCCAGGTCATAGTATTCCTGGCATAGTGATGTCTTCTGCTAGTTGGATCTGGTAGTTACTCAGCAAGGAAGTGGTTATGGTGGAGGCATTTAAGTTACTAGTATTAATTAAAGATATACATGGTTAACAGGTAAGCCTCATGCTTAACGGGTGAGGCTTACCAGTTCTGGTTAACCTATAGGGCAGTGGTCCCCAACCTTGAGGCTCCCAGGTACCCGGGGGCGGGGCCACTCACACGCCGGGTGCCCGGGGGCGGGGCCGCGCGTCCTGGGGCACGCCAGGGGCGGGGGTGCCTTGTGCCGTGGACCTGGGGCCTGCACCACTGCCCGAGCCGCGTGCCCGCATGTGCCCCAGGGCTGGGGCCGCCCGAGCGCCGCGCACCAGGCGCCAGTGCGTGTCGCGCGCATGGCGCCGGCGCCTCCAGTGTGCCGTGCGCCAGGGGCGGGGCCGGCACAGGTTGTCGGCGGGCGCACACAAATGCCCCGGCGGGTTCCATGGCGCCCATGGGCACCGTGTTGGGGACCACTGCTATAGGGGCTGGAGCAGCTCCTTGCCCACCCCATCCATGGTGGCCTCCTCACCCCTCTGCTGCAGGTTACATGCTGGCTCCCTGGGAGGAGGACCCTGCTGTGGGCACTGCAGCATAAAGCTTATTTAAGTTTTATACCACAGAGCCCACAACACGTGTAACCAGTAGGATTTTTAGTGGTTACCTGGTTTCATTTTTAAACAACTTTTTACATCACTAGTATTAATTAAGAACCAACATTACTTCACTAGAATAAAAGAGGGTAGGTCTGGCTATATTAGCTGGCTGCAGGCTCAGAAGGCCCAGCATTTCAGTCATAGTGAGAAGCTCTTCCTAACCTGTAGGGCAGGAAGCTCCCTTTTCTTTGTGAATAAAGTTCTGCAAGGACAAACACTTCACAAGAATGAGCTACAGATCTGAGATATTGTTTAAAAATAGAAAGTTAACTTTCTAACCTTTACAGCTGTGAAGGAAACTTTCTACATAAGGCCTAAGTGAAGCTGATACAGAGGTATCTGACAGGGTCCAGATTGTCTGAAGCAATAAGGGTTTAAAGGATGAAATCTAATTATATACATTTCATTGAATACACTTATTTCACTTTTAACTTCTATCTAGCACATCTGTTTATCTCAAACTACCTCCAGATCTCTGCTGATAACTGGTGAGGTGTAGCTATTCTCAATACAAAACCTGCAACACATTAACGTTTGGTGCTGGGGTACAATTCAGTGTTATAACAGATTCTATGACACAGGAGAGTGAAGCAATAGGATTGTTCAGTTCCATATTTAATTCAATAAAAGCCCACTATTTAAAAAAAATAAATGTATCAGCAACTGTCACAGAAGCCCCAGGGCCACAAGAACCTTACTCTAGAATGTTAATCAAGTTTACATGTTACAGATGTAGAGCAGAGACAAAGGAACATCTGTACATTACAGATGTACAGAGACAAAGGAATGGCTCTCACTGATGGTGGAGAAAGTGGTAGGTCCTGAGCATATTGCCTTTTAGAAAAAAGAAAAATCCTTCCTCTTACAGTCAGAGGAAGAGGAAAGCTGCAGCAGGTGTCTTTCTGCTTTCATCTTGGCTTTGATGTGTATTCTGAGGCAACTGAGGTTATTGGGGCTAGCACTAACTGGAGAGCGCCTGCAGACAACAAGGGGAGGAGATAGAAAGTCAGTCCATTCAAAAGTCACTCTCACTTATGACCTCTTCTCCCAGCTGCCAGCTCTCACAGAGATTAGTTTGACCCAATATTTACAAGATCAGAAACAACTAAAATATCACTTCTCCAGATGCAAGCTCTCTGCTACTAGGAAAAAAAATCCCAGAATAATGAGTACTTTGCTGGTAGATTAGATCTGTAGCAAACCAGAGTAATGCTGAAAAGTTTGTTATGTGCACATTGTGAGACCTGTGTCTGGCTACAACAGACAAATGCAGTATAGAATCAATACCAGACGAGGTGGGGGGGCGGGGAGGAGGAAGCACCTTTAAAGGGAAAGGATGTTTATTTCCATTTGAACTATGAAGCTCTCTCTGCAGTCTCCTCTTCTAAAAGGATTCAGGATATCTGTTTTGCAGTGCCTTTACCACACAAAGAGGGGAGACAGCATTGCCTCATCCCTTCTGTGTCCCAACTGAGTCCAGGTGGAGGGGATGCAGAGAGGTGAGCCATACTGGGTAGCACATGAGACTTAGAGCTGTGATTGGTAGAGACACTGGAAGAGATTTAAAGACACCAAATGAATAATCTTACCACCCTGGATCCAATATATTTAGTACTCACTCTCAGCACTCATGAGTGAGCTGTGGCTCAGACGCAGGGGCAGGCAGACAGGCTGCTGCTACTCTTGGGTTTGGTGTAGTGGAGCCAGGGAAGAGGGGAGAAACAGATGAGAGAATTAAGAGTGTGCCACCCAATTTGCTGGCTTCTTCACCTCACAACTGCAAGCTCAGAGACCAGAAGCATCTGGCTCGGTCCTTACCAATACCTCATGGTTTCATGGTTCATGCTGAAATTCAGTGGCACTGTCTATTGTGCTATTCCCCCCACATCCTCTTTGTCTATATTTTGATAACATGCCCATTACCATAATATTAGACTCTCACTTTCTCACACTGCTGTCAAAAGGCAAAGGAATGGATCTCACCAATAGTGGAGAAAGTGGCAGAAGTCTGTTTCTAGGAACAATTATTTGGTCAGGGGCCAGCCTACACCCAAACCAGACACTAATGCTAGAGAAATTGTGATGCTGCAGAAGACAATGAGCATGTCTTGAAACTGGAGAATCTGGTGGCCTTGCATCAGCTTGACACCCCAAAAGTGCATGCCCATGATTTCCTCAGCATGCTTATTCTGGAGCAGCCCTTCTTTTTCCCTCTGCAATCACTCTCATCTCTCCCTCCACTCTTTTCCATCCATCACTCCCAGCTCTTAGATTAAAAGTTTCCCACAAAGAGACAATGGCTGCTGGCAGCTCAGGGAGAAAGAGATCCATGCATACAGAATGAAATTATTTGTCCACAGCTGGAGATTGAAGACTGGAACAAAACAGGTCAGCCCCAGAAGGCAGCCATTGGTCTTGCTCTGGAAAGGGTGGGGCTAAAGACTTTTTAGGCCTGGTCTTTTTCCAAAAAATGTTTTCTCAGGTGTTTTCCTGGGTAGTGCCAATGAGGACTTCCCCCACGGCCCCTTTCCTAGCCAAAGCTCACAGCTTCCCATGTGATTAATTAAATATCCAGATATGCTCTGGAGTGTGTCGGTGTAAAGTCCTCTAGTGCTCTCTCAGTGCATTGGTTGTTGCAGAGCCTCTTGCATTACTTGCACACGTATCTCTCCACTGTCCGCTGGCACTTCTTGCACATCACGTAGCAGCACCAATAGTACTTGCACTGGCACCTCTCCACTATGCTCTCAGTGTAAGCATTGTAGCCACGCCCGCAGCACATCAGGTTGCAGCTGTCACTGCCCACAGAGGTCTTGTTGCATTGCCTGCCCAAGTGGAAGCAGATGAGGGGATTTAGGAATGTGATAGCACAACTGTGTTCAGGTGCTAGTTCTGGCATAGGACTTGAGATGGGTAGGACTTGAGATGGGTATCAATCTAGGAAATAATTTGTTTTTCTAGAGGCTGAGCATACATGGGAACCAAAGAATAGTTGGGAGGGACTGTTTCTCTCTGAGAGACACTGGAATGATGAGCAGTTAGAGGCAAGAAGGATTATGGAAGAGATGAGAATGGTCCTCCTCTCTGCTCTTGACATATTAGGGTGAGGTGGGTAAGTGCTTCTCACCCAATCCACTGACTAGCAGGTTCATATGCCCTGTAGCAGAGCTGGGCTGTGGAATGGACAGTTGGATCTACTAGGCTCTCTACTGCTTTAACAGCTGAATACTGAATGGGGGGGGGGGGGGCGGAACTACCATCCTGTACCCAGAGGAGATAAACTAGCTGTTAGGGTTTCATGGCAATCCCCATACTTGCTGGAATCTAACTAACAAATGCTTCCTCTCCACAAGCTACTCAAGGTTTAGTTATCAGCCCTAGTGGAACAGATAGAATCAAAAGATGGATGGGGCCCAATCTAGACCATATGAGGCCCCCATAAAACCATACCGTTAGTTATTCCAAAATAATGCTGGTGTGTAGACATAGCCTTACTCTTTAAGGAGCAACAGGACTCTTGTTTTTGTAGATACAGACTAACACAGCTACCCGTGTTACTTATATAGACTGTTTCTAGGTTGGACTGCAGAGGTAGAATGAAAGTTCCCATATCAGAGGGATGCTACAGCCTCTGTAGTTGGTCCTTACCTGTCCTGAGTTCCTAGAGACCCCAGTTTGGGATTCTTTGTGCAGTAATCTGGAGAACTGACTAGATAAATCAGCTCAACATCTCTCACTGGCCTGATATCCAATTCTTTGGGCACAAGCTGCTTTCTGGTCCCCATGTGCCGGTAGGTCACCTTGGTAGCTGCCAGGTATTTGGATTTGAGGTCAGTAGCTATTTCACTTAAATCTTGCAGCCCCTTCCAACAGGTCTTAACTGAGCAGGAGCCAGAAACACCATGGCATTTACACTTCGTCTCCAAAGAGTCAATCAATACCTGGAAGGAAAGAAAATCAGTAAGGAACCCAAGTTTGGGATTCATCGTTTCCTGACATATCCCAAACATCTTAGGAAGATTTCTGGAGAATGTCCACAGGAGGCTTCAGGATATGAGAAAGCATGGCCAGTCACTGGCACCCAGGAGGTCTTACCTCACTTAGTATCTATGGGGGACTCTTTCAAGTGTTGCCAAACATGAAATCCCACATTGAAGCTAACAGAATCCCAGGGTTCACTTACTATGCTTTATGGTCCCTATAAGAAGAAAGTACACATGACACTTCTCCCAAGGAATGAGTTTGCAATAGGGCCTGAAGATTCCTCTCCTTAATTCAGGGGTGTGCTGTGGGCAGTTTCCCATCTTGTGCCTGGCTGTGTACAGAGGACTGTAGTCTCTGCATAGCATCTTTCCATAATATAAAGCAGGGGGGTAGCTGCTATCTTCTCCATTTTGGGGCATTAGGTGCCACCGGTAGGTTGCTGGCGAACTGTCAGCAAAACCTTTGCTTGGGATATATATGGTCACCACAGGTCCATTAGCTATCAGGAGAAAAGATATGCAGAGACATGAAAGGCATGTGAAGGGTGTTTGTGTACATAGGTCATTATAAAATTACTTTAACTCATTGATTTGCCTTGCTTGTTGTGGTCTTGCCAGTTTTTGTAGCCAGTGCCCATACCCACCTGTCGGCCCACTGCATTGTTATGGAGATTCATAAGCCTGGTGGCTTGTCCCCCTGCCTTGCTGGACTTCATGGCACCATCAGCAAAGGCAGAACCCATCTGGAGGCCATAGTGGAGGTTGTCCCCACATCCACCCCACCTGAAGTCTGGCCCAGGCACTTCAGATGGGGCAGATCCACAGGAGCAGATAGGTAATTCCCCTGAGGCACAGGCGCGGGCGATGGAATGACTGACAGCAGCAGCTGCCAGTGCATACACAAATGCAGATTCCCTCGTCCCTGTGAAGAAAAAGAAAGAATCCCAAAGAGTCCTGAATCCCAGAAATGCCAGAGTGATTCCTAGGGCCACAGAGCTTTCTTCATACAGAGAAAATCACCACTACTGTTCAGATTCATTCCCACCTTTCATTCATTTGATGCTAACTGTACAGGATCTCAGCACAGTGTGGGTGACAACACAACAGCAAGTAGAATTCAGGATGTACAGGGAAGCATAAGGGAAGCATCTCCTTTTGGCTGACACTTCAAGCAACTCTGACAGGCTCTTGAATGAGCAGTGGCTAGCTCTGCGCAGCCTCCTTACATGGGTCCGTCGAGAGAGCAGTGTTGTTTACAATTAGAACCTTGATTTTCCACAGCCAGGATCTCAGAGCATGCATGTATGTGCCCACTCTCATTAGTGAAATCTCTTAACTCTTCAAACAACTATGGTGCTAGTCAGCATTATTCTCCCCATGTCACAGAAAGGGAAAGGGAAATATAGGGAGTTGGTGCAACTTGCTGAAGTCACACAGCAAAACAGCAGCAGCTCCAGAAACGGAATCCAGGATGATTTACTCAGCAATTTACTTTAACCAGTCAAGTACATCTCTGAAAGATGCATTATTTTTATTATATTAGCATCCTGTTCCAAGAGGGCCAGAGTACTATCACATTAAGGAGACAGGGCCCTGTTAGTTTCTTCCAAAAGACCTCTAATACTGGTTTGGAGTGGAAAGTAAAACTACTTCCATCCCCACACCCCCAACCAGTAATTTCTTTCACAGGAGCAAGAATGCAAAATTCCTGCTCTGACTCAATAGCAACTAGACAAAAACAGGTGTAAGAAAATATACTTCCTTTGTACCCCTTCTTGTCTGCATCCCATTCTGATTCTACTCTTTTGGCCATATTTTTCACCCTCTTTTGTTCTGTTCTTCACTTTCCCCTGGGATTAACTCTCCCTTTGTTTTGGGGGGTCTCTAGCAATTGTGCTTTTTTTTTTGACACCAAAGTTAATGTCCATCACCCAGACTATGAGCTAGCTAGGAGACTGCATCTTGCAGTCTCTTTGCATGTTCCAGGTCAGATTTTGATCTCAGTTATAATGGGATGAATTCTGTATATCTCTAGTGACTTAAATTCTGTTACTCTAGAGTATCTGACATCAGAATATGACCCATTGACTACAGTCAGAATTTTGCATGTGAAAGGACTGCAGGAGAATGAAAAACTACAGTGTTTAGACAAGCAGGGTACAGAAATGCCAGATGATATAGCACAATTACCTTTAATGAGGTCTGGGGTGAAACTGGGTGCATATTCAATGGAAGAGCAGTTCCACCTCATATCGGAGAATGTTTTTTGGCACACTCCCTTGGTCTCTTTGGCTGCATATACGATACTGTGCATGAGCTCCAGGTTTCTTCTGCACAGTTGCAACTGGTCTGGGACTAGCCCATCCAAAATCTTGCAGTGCTGGGTCTGGTTCCATGCTACCCTGCTGCCATTCACCATTAGCCCTCTGTCAGGAGAGGAATTACCATAACTGAGTGAGATGGGGTAGAGAACCCAGCCCAGACTACAGCCTGCTGTTGTCCAGAGATGTCACTGGGGGCCAAAAGGAGCAATGGGGTACAGATAAACCATGGGCTGAGTACTGGTAACTGGATACCAGGCTTTTAACCTCTAAATCAGAAATCTGGTTATCTTCCATATCAGTGACAGCTGTTCAGTAACCTCCACCTGAAAAGAGGTGGTGGGTCTCAGAGCTGTTCCTGGTAGGCAGGTATCAATATTGATAGAGCAAACATAGCTAGTTACTACTTGTATCCCTTGGTTGACATCCTCAGCAGATGCATGTGGGCCTTTACTGCCTGTGAACTCAGTGGACTTAAGCAGTTATAAAGACCAACTAACACCTGTATCCTGAGGGGCAAATGGCAGTTTGAATTTTGAGGTGCCACTTATAATTAGGAAGACTGAAAATTCTTCCATTCTAGCCCCAAAGCCAGCAGTGGCTACTCGGCCAGAAGGGGGAAGGGATAGCTGTTAGGCTTTAAAGCCCAGCAGGGAAACAACGGCAAACAGCCTGGGCTGGAGCTGAGCATGGCCAGAAAGCATCCCTAGTCCAAGTGGAAAGGCAGGGGAGGTGGGCTGCCTAGGTAGCAGAGGACAGAGGAAGGGAGCTAGTTCCCCTGGAGCGCGGCCGGAGCCTACCCTGTCCCCAGGGGATTTAGCGCCGGCAGCTGTTAGGGAACAAGCTGAGCTGGGGAGCCCCGGGCTGGGCATCTCTCAGCTGCCGGGGGCAGGTGCGTTGCCGGGGGCTGCAGCCCCACGAGCTACTCACAGCCACTGGATCGCCGCGGAGAGACGCAGCTGCCAGAGCAGCACCAGGCTGAGCCGAAGCGGGGCTGGGAAGCAGGAGCCCATCGCGGCAGCGGGCGAGTCCGGGGCTAGCCAGTAACCCCCGGCTCTTAAAGCGGCCGGGCGCGGCCCCCCGGGGGCACGGACAATGGGAGTTTCGGGTGCCATTCACACGGCGGCTCCGCTCCCGGCCGGACACGCGGGGCCGTTCGCAGCTTCGTGTCAAAGCCGCGCACCCCGCCCTCCCCGAAAGGTCCCTGAGCCCCGCCCCGGCCAGGTGCGCCCGGTCGCTACCGCAGTCAGAAGGGGCCGGGCACTGGCTGGGGCGCGAGGACACGACCCTTTGCTGGCGGATGCGGGGCTTGGGAAGGAACATGGGGGGGGGGGGGCTGTGCCCAGAGCCAGGCGGCCCCGGGGACCCGCCGCAGTGCTCGGGGCTGATCGCTCCGCGGGGAAAGTCCTTGTGGGCGGCCAGGCCCCATTTGCATCCACACCCGCCTCCGCATTTACATAGCGCCAGACAAACAGGCCCGCCGTCCTCGCAGGTGTCGAGCCGAGTCAGTCGCCCCGCCCCGCCCCTCGGGGAGCAGCGAGGCCCCGGCTGCCCCTTTGAAGAGGCTCTTTGAAATGGGCTGCTGAGCTTTATCTGCATGTCAATTGCTGGGAGCCAAGGCAATCAAGGGCGCTGCCCCTTTGGCAAGGGCGTCCTCCCCTCCCCGAAACCAACGGCAACTCCCTGGCCCCACGCTCAGCACCCCCGCTCCGCACTCACCTTACATCGCGCTGCAAAGTAAGCCGGAGATGCGAAGAGCCGGAGCCTGGCGGCCCTTCCTGCTCACTGCATTGACAGGAGAGCCAGGCCGGGAGCCCGCCGCCAGCTGCTGCTTGGCACTTCTAGTGCATTGGCAAACCGGGCACAGACATGGTGGGTTAAGAGCAGCCTGGAAGAGGGAGACAATAAGTAATAAAGTGTCTCCCCGGGGCAGACGGGAAAAGGGGGAGAGGAGCCAGGTTAAACGGATGCTGCCAGTTTACATTGTATTCACATTCGGGGTGATGTACTTTACCAAGGGTGGTTCTACATTACCCCTCCTAGAGGGGAGAGATTAGAGGGGAGAGGCCGAATGCTTGAGTTAATTGCCTTGTGCTTTTGACAGCACTTTGTGAATCTTCACTTTTCCACCTTCCCCTGTGCAGTCAATTAGGACCAGAGCGTTAGAGGTCCTTGAAATCATCTGAATCGATTTCAGTCGTTGAAATGAATGGGAGTTGGAATCTGGACCTCACTTTTCTAGTTTGTGTGGGGCTTTGTTGAGAAAAAGGGTTCACAAAAATAGGAAAGGATTGCTGTAAAACTCCTGAGAGTTGGGGGTGGAGTGGGTCAACCGAGTTACTATTTCTTTTTGCACTGGTAGGAACTCTCTCTCTCCTCATCTTGAAGTTACTATTTACAGTCTAAACAAGATACAAGCAGTGAGAATAAAACAGGACAAGGGAAGGAAAAGTGAGGGTGACAAACAATAACAAGAGCATAAAGTTACTGTGCACACAGCTTGATGGTTCTGAATAATTTAAATGTATTTGCTCATCAATAAAGAATATCCCTTCTCATCCCTAATGTAGCCATGATTAATAGGTGCATTTCCTGAGACTGAGCATTAAGGAATTTGAAGGAGGAGAACCAGGACGTGTCTTTACAAATTAGCTCAGGGAGGTTTGTAATTTTTTTTTAACTGATTGAATTTCAAGTGGACGGGTGGAAGATTTGGCAATGTCACCCCAGCTCTGTGTTCTGTTACATTTGTTAATAATCCAGTGGCATCAAAATTGTGGCTCTGGAATAAGTTTATAAATCATGGAAATAGTATTACATCTTGGTTACCAGTTAATATGAATATCAGAGCCACTGGCAATATGGCACCAAGTCAAGAATTGCCCTTTTTGGTCTTTTGCTCTGTAGGATAAAATGATCCTGCAACTCACACAAGTACTTTACTTTGTATTTTCAGTCTTTCTGCCTTCTTCTTATTGGCCCCAGCTCCTCTTATTCATGCCTTGTCACACATGTCTATTATGGGACTTTTCAGGTATTGTAAGAGAGCTCAGTGATGCATTGCACTGTATTGCCACTCTATTGAATTCATACACTCATACCCTGGTGTCAGAAAGTCTTTAAATGGAATTAGAAAGAGTAGGCATTCAAGTCCCATTGGATTGTCTGGAAAGTGTTTTATGTTCTTCCTAAAAGGAGATTTCTGGATTAAGCAATGAGCTCTTTACACAGCATTTGATTGCAGCCATGCATACAGTGGTTACAGCATAGAAGCTGGGAGAGCTTTGTCTCTGGGGCTATGGTCTGGCCTGCATATGGGACAATGAGAGATGGAAAATTTCCCTTTCAACATCTTTTCATCATGGACAAAAGTACAAGGGAGGGGACAGTGAGAAACAAAACAAACTCCTTGGCATTTTTTTTGTATATTAAATAGGAGGAATTAGCTCACAGGTACAAGCTGTTGGAACTTATCAGAGCCCCATGTCATACCTTGAATGGATCATTATTCTGGGGGCAGATCTTGGGGCCCAACTTCTGCTCCCTTTTCTTTTTAAAGCTATTTTTTGTTTGTTTGAAGGCTGTTTTACAAATACACTGTGTTCATACGTTTCCCTCCCTTGGATTCAGTGAGACCTGGACACCCCTTTTCCCCTGCTGTCATACAGCCTCTCAGGAAACTCAGTGGCAATATCCACCACCAGATTAAACACAGGACTATCCAAATATATGAGTCAATCAAAAGCATAGAGACCATCTCACAAAGCCTCACCAGCATGGAGAATCCAGTTCTATGTGACAGAGACATATGGGGCCAAATTACCACCAAAAGCACCAGCTCTGTCCCATGTTACAATAAAAAGCAAGCTAAATTCCTTCCTTAAAGGGTTGGGAAAAATGAGAGAAGCCCAAAAGATCCCCTTTTTGGGGTTTAGGGCTAGGAGTTTGGGCTCCCCAGTGAGTCCCTTCCTGACACTCAGCATAGGGATTCCTCAGAAGCTGACTGAATGTGGGAAAGTCCTGCTAAGGGCCATTGACTTCTCAGTGTTATCTTCTTCCCCTTTCTCCTCCCAGAGACAAACCCTTTGCTCTACATGTTTGACTTGCTTCAGGTATTAGGAGCTGCTAATAGGTTTCATAGCTGAATAGCTGTATGAGAAACAATCTGCAGGAGTTTAGTGTGATTAGGAAAGCTACTTGGGGACACCTACCAGAGGATGTGTCAGACCGGCTTAGGGAGAGCACTCAGCATGCAGCCAACAAAAACATTTCCCATCTAATCTCATTAAAGCACCTTCCCAGAAGCCATGTGAAGGAAAGGGGCTGCAAAGCAGCTTCCACCATAGTTATTAAATCCATTACACTGGCACACAATATATGCCCAAGCATGGAGAACAGACACAACTATACCCAATGTACAGTCCTAAAACTGATAGAACTTCCTACATGCCCAGCACCAAAACATCTGCCCACATCATGACCTAATTCAGCATGATGCTGCATTTAGTTTCAGTACAAAAACCCCCTTTCCTTTTGCACTGGTCCATGCAAGCCATAACAAGAGTCAGCAGTTATCCAGGCTGGCAAATGCTTGCCCAGAGTAATGTGCCTTGCCCTGCACAATAACAGTCAGGCTCTGATGGACACTCTACATGAATACCTCTGCCTTCTGTACCCCAGAGTGCACACTGGGAAAGTGGCAGCTGAAGCACCTCAACTGATGCATGGGGATCAGGACAGGTCCCAAACCACAACGAGCTTGTTGAATCAGAAGAAGCACCTTGAATTGCACTACTACCACGAGTGAGACCCTGTTGAGCGATGTACACAACTGAGTAAAAGCGTTCATATAAAACTCCAGGAATTTAGCAAGACAAAAGGAGACAAAGAGGGAAAGAAGAGCCAGGGAAGAACAAAAATGAAGGTGTGTCTACACTACAGAGTTAACATGGGCTCCTGTCCACCGTAAACCATTAGATGTCCCAGTGCAAAATAGGGATGAGGGAAAGGATTCCCACTGGAACAGACGGGCAGTGATGGAGCCTTGTGAAGTCAAATATTAATTTCTTTTGGAAATATTCTCAGTTATAAGACCTCTGCCTTACACTTTTCCAGTCTTTTCCTTTTCAAAAGGAAAGGGTTTTTTTGTACTGAAACTAAATGCAGCATCATGCTGAATTAGGTCATGATGTGGGCAGATGTTTTGGTGCTGGGCATGTAGGAAGTTCTATCAGTTCTAAATGGAAGTTCTAAATGGAAGGACTCTTCCCTTTGCTGGTCATAACGAGGTGGGTAGTTAATATCATCCCTGATCTCCTTTTGACTTGCCATCATGTGAAATAAAATGATGATAGAGCTTGACTTGCTGACCTTCCTCAGTTACTTCCATGGGATGAAAAGGCATTTAGCGCTTTGTGTCTGAGCAGTGGTCCACGAAGAAGGTACATACTGAGGTAAGGATGAGGTCACTCCCAAATCCCAAAAGGAAATAAAAGGGGCTCAAATTAAAAGAAAGAGAGAAAAATGTGACACTGTATTATTGTTAGAATCAGCTGATTTCCATCTCATAGCCTTTCTGCTTCTGTGCTCTCCCCTGAATCACAACCTTTTCAGCAAACCATGGTGAATGGGAATGACTTTTAAGTAGAGAAGTGAGAGAAGAAAGCCAGTAGGGCAGTGTGAGAGTCAAAGGAAAGAAAGCCGCTTCACAAGGTTTTATTCTTAACTATTTTGAGTAGTTAATATCATCTGAAAATTTTGCCACCTCAGCCCTTGTCTATATGAGGGATTTATTTTGAAATAACCCCCCTCATTTCAAAATAATAAGCAGAGAATCCACACTACCAAGTCCATTATTTCAAAATAATGGGCTGGTTATTTCAAAATCTGTACTTCTGCTTTCCGTGGGGAATAAACTTATTTTGACATAATTATTTAGGGAGTTATTACTTCAAATTTAGTTATTTCAAAACAATTTCCTACTGTAGACATGTCCTCACAGTTTACCCCTTTCTCCAGTACATTTATTAAATAGGTTAAATAGGATTAGTCCCAGTATGGACCCTTGGGGGACACTACGGCTACATCTACACTGGCATGATTTTCCAGAAATGCTTTTAACTGAAAAGTTTTCCGTTAAAAGCATTTTTGGAAAAGAGCGTCTAGATTGGCAGGACGCTTTTCCCAAATGGGAGCAGCATAGTATTTCCGCAAAAGCACTGACAATCTTACATGAGATCGTCAGTGCTTTTGCGGAAATTCAGGCGGCCAGTGTAGACAGCTGGCAAGTTTTTCCGCAAAAGCAGATGATTTTGCGGAAAAGCTTGCCAGTCTAGACACAGCCTACTAGTTATCTCTCTCCATTCTAAAACTGACCATTTATTCCTACCCTTTCTTTCCTGTCTGTTAACCAGTTATCAATCCATGAGAGGACCTTCTCTCTTATCCCATGACAACTAACTTTACTTAGGAGCTTTTAGTAAGAGACCTTGTCAAAAGTTTTCTGGAAAACTAAGTACACAATATCCACTGGATCCCCCTTGTCCACATGCTTGTTGACCCTCTCAAAGCACTCTAGTAGATTAGTAAGGCTTGATTTCTCTTTACAGAATCCATGTAGACTTTCCCCCACAAATTATGTTCATCTACGTGTCTGACAGTTCTATTCTTAACTATAGTTTCAACTAATTTGCCCAGTACTGATGTTAGATTTGCCAGTCTGTAATTATCAGGATTACCTCTAGAGCCCTTTTTAAATATTGGTGTCACATTAGCTATCTTCCAGTCATTAGGTACGGAAGCTGATTTAAAGGGATAGATTACAAACCACAGTTAATATTTCTGCAATTTCACATTTGAATTCTTTCAGAACTTCAAAAGGATCTCACAAAACTAGGTGATTGGGCAACAAAATGACAAATGAATTTTAATGTTGATAAATGCAAAGCAATATACATTGGAATAAAAATCTCAACTATATAAACAAAATGATGGGGACTAATTTAGCTACAACCACTCAAGAGAGAGATCTCGGAGTCATTGTGGATAGTTCTCTGAAATACTAAATACAGATCTGGGCTCCTCATCTCCAAAAATATATATCGGCATTGGAAAAGGTTCAGAAAAAGGCAACAAGGGCAACAAAAAGGATTAGGGGTTTGGAACAGGTGCCATATGAAAAGATTACACAGACTGGGACTTTTCAACTTATAAAAGAGGAGACTAAGGAGGGATATGATAGAGGTCTATAAATCATGACAGGTATGGAGAAAGTGAATAAGGAGAAGTTAAATTTATTTACTTGTTCCCATAACATAACAACTAGGTGTCACCAAATGAAATTAACAGGTTTCAGGTTTAAAACAAACAAAAGGAAGTTTTTCTTCATGTAGCACACAGTCAACCTGTGGAAATCCTTGTCAGAGGATGTTGTGAAGACCAAGACTTTAACAGGGTTCAAAAAAGAGCTAGAGAAATTCATGGAGGCTAAGTCCATCAGTACTTATTATCCAGAATTGGTAGGAATGGTATCCCTAGCTTCTGTTTGTCAGGGGCTGGGAATGGATGACAGGAGAGGGATCACTTGATGCTTTCCTGTTCTGCTCAGTCCCTCTAGGGCAACTGGCACTGGCCACTGTTGGATGACAAGATACTGGGCTAGATGGACCTTTGGTCTCATCTAGTATGGCCATTCTTATGTTCTGATATAAGGCTGCCAAACAAAGGCACAGCTTGGACGTCTTTCCAAGGACCCCTTCATATGGAGGCCAGTAGACACCTTCCTGCATTTATGCATTTCTGTTTCACTATGTTCAAGGAGGAGGAGGAATCTGGTCCAGTTCTGCACCTCAAATCAGAGCACAAAACAGAGCCCGTTTCCATTTACCATGTGTTCTCTGACAAAACATTGCCAGTATCTTGCTTTGGGTTTTTAAATCAAATTAGAGGGCTGAGTGTTCTGTGTCAGGGGGAGAATGGCTTTTTCTTTTTCTGTGCAGTAGGGACTCGGAAAATCCTCCCCGAGCATCTCTGATTGGGGAACATTTCCTGCTGGTGAAAGTAGGTTTGTGCTGCAACATTTCAGACACAAAGTAATGTCATGCAGTGTGTTGATTCTGGCTGGAGGATTTGGCCTGTCCCATATTCCCACAGCATTAAATTCCATTTTAAAGATCAGACTCTTGCAAGAACTGGGGGCTAAGCTTCCTATTTATTTTTTAAATCCATGTTTTTCAGTAAAACATCTGAACAAACAAAGTTGCAGTGGCTCTTTTCTCCTGCCTTCCTATCTTTCCTTGCCTGATTCCTCTCTAGTGTGTTATCATCACAGAACACTACAAAACTAGTAGCAGACACAACAGTGACATGAAGTGATGTCTCAGGCTATGACTACACAACTGGGCTTTATCAGAAAAAGGTACGCAAATTGCACTCCGCAATTTCGTACCTTCTCTGACAGTTTTTTTGGAAGAGGCTTTTCCGAAATTTGGCCCATCTACACTGGGCCAAATTTCAGAAAAAACCCTCTTTTGGGAAGAAGACAGGGCTTCTGAAAGAGCACGCCTGCTCTTCTTCTTCAAAAAAAAGCGGAAGAGTGGATGATTTCCCTGGACGTGACAGAGTTTTTCTAGGATACCTCCAGTATCCCAGAAAAACCCCATAGTTTAGACATAGCCTCAGCTACAGCAGGACGGGTTTCTTGCCCTCTTCACTGCCATGCTCCAGATGATGGCCAGGAAGAAACACAATGAAAAAGATATAGAGACAAGTCAGCTACTATGTGTTTGATTCTCAGATTGGTATTGTCTCTGATTGCCTAACAACTAACCCAAGCCACTAACTTGGATGGCACTCCAGCACACACATCAGTGCAACCTCTTCCACTCTAAGTCCTTCATGTCTGCTCTCATTTGTTCCATCAGTGCATCCTCTCTTCTCTCTCTGTCTCCTGGCTGTTTGGGTCAAGATACAGCATAATGGGATGGAACCACCCATTGGTTGCTTTTTCTCATGAAAGATTTAAGGCATTAGCTATGTTGTTAATGGCTGTAAGTGGCCTGCTGGCCACATTTCCTTGTTAGAGGGAGTGAAACCTACTCACTGTAACGTGGAAATGTGACCAGCAGACAAGTGGAAGAAAAGTTCACATATGAAAGAATCTCTGATAGGAGGCCCTGGAAGGTGAGGGAAATCTGTGTTCTACTGCACCTCTGCACATTTCCTGATCCAGACAGATCCAAGTAGAGTTCAGAGAGCCTGGTAAAACTATAACCCCTGGGTTCCCTATTGCTCTGGACATATTCCAGACACCTCAGTCTTTTCTACATTTATTTTGTATGTGTCTCTCAGAAGGGTGGCAACTCTGCTTGCCTCTTCCAAGACCATGACGGATGCATGGTCTCATCTGTGATGAAATTCACTTCCTGGTTGCAGATGAAACATGTGGAGGGGTGCATGGAGGAGATCGGCTTGTCATGGGGAAAGTATGAGGCAGCATAAGGGGACTGCAGAAGAAAAAATTCCTCCTTAGGTGCTGCACAGCAAGGACTTCTCAGTAGAGTCTAGCTTGTATATTCCAGGAGATTGGCCAGAAGGACTCAGCTCCCACAGAGATCCAGAGCCCTGAGGCAGCAGTGGTGTAATTCCTGTTGGGGGTGGGGCGGGTGGTAGGCTCATCATCATAAAGAGTAACACATGCACTGTGGGCGCAGGAAACAATTATCTTTATAGTTGTTTGTAATAGTTTCAGCATGCTCCATACAGTTGAGGTACTTTTCAAAGCCTTCTCAGGACACAACTGTTTAATGATTTGCATGTTTGGCAGCACTTAGGCATTGCCTGTGTTATCTGAGGACTTCAATATTGTCATTCCATGCAAAATCTTTTTCTCCACCTTGGATCATTTGTTTCTATCACTTTGAATTCAGTGTATTTACACCAGACATGAACTTCAACCTCTTCTGAGAGCTACGAGATGAAAACTGGTCCCATAATTACATGACATTGGATAGTACATATCACAAGATAGGATCCCAGAAGTTAGAACTGGAAAACCCCATCTAGCTAGCCTGTTCTGCTGGAGGCTGTTGCAGGATTTGTCCATACAGTATAATCTCCAGTGCTTTGTCCTGTATAATATTACATTATTCAAGTAATGGAATGTCCATCAATTCCCTTGGGTGATAAACCCAAGTCAAATTGGTCAAAATGGTTCCTGATAATGAACCTCCATTTTTCTTTGCTCAGTTCCACCCTGTTGCTACTTGATATGCCTCTAGGTGTCTGTAAATATCTTTTCTCACACTCCACAAGCTGAGGCATATGTGTTTTTACCTTGAACACAATTCAGATGTACAGTACACACTTCTCTTTAATTACAGCTCATGTATTATTTTCATTCTGAACCCCCCTTTTCAGTGTTTTGAAATACATTTCCTCAAAAGTTCCCCTTTGAGCTGAAGTGCCTTGTGCTTGATCTAGGTCCAGAGGGGTGGGTGTGTGTGTGTGTGGAGGGGAGAGGGGTGTGTGTGTGGAGGGGGAAATTTGAAGAAACTCTGTGCAATATATTTGGAGTTTTCTGAACATGAGAAATTGGCTTTTCAGCTGTGAAAAATTATCCTGGTGCTTTTCCAGGATGGTATAACTCAAAAACACAGAGGACATACCACTTCATACGTATTATGTCTTTAGCGCTCAAAGATGCATGTTTTGCTAAGCTTGAGTGAGCCATGGAGTGATCTGTGAGTGAAGCCACTGCCCTGGTATGCCTCCTATGTTGTTTTACATATCAACATAGGTGCCTAGCCCATGCAGCAAGTCAAGTTTTCAAAATCACATAGCTATGGAGCATTCCATGTTTTTCCAGACGTCTGGCAATGCCTGGCGCCCCGCTGAACACCATCCAAAGGGGCAGAGTTGTCCAGGCAGCCTCCAAGATGGGTCTCAGCCCTGCCAATTTCAAAGTCATTGTGCTCTGTGCTCATGTACCCAAAGCTACCTTGTGCCCAGAAAAATGCATTTAATGGGACAGCATCTACACTGTCTCTGTTTCTCTAAAATCTCCCAGGGGTGCAGCTCCACCTTTGTGAGTGATGATGGGAGTCCTTGTAAAGGAATGTGCTAGTATTTTAACTACTGTGCCACCTAATCCAGGCCCAGCTCTTAGCTGATCTTCATGACACTGGCACTGGCAGTAAGGGGATCTGCACTAGCAAGAGGAATGGTGGGAGATTTTAGGAAATCTGGCCGAGACCCTAACCTCACTGGGTGAGTTCACTGGGCTAACAGAGCCATTCAACCCCAAAGAAAGGTACTGCCACCAGCACAGTGCCTATGTCCCAGCATCCCACAGCCTGCCTCCTGCCCCAAGTCTGTATGCAAAGGCAGGCTCAGCAAAATACCACATCTGTGCTGAGCGTGAACTTCTCATGAAGTCCCTCTACCCCAAATCCTGGTTGTTGAGAGAAGCCTAGCTCTGGGGTTCATTAACTGCATAGGTACAGGGATTAAGGAAATTTGACTCCTAACAGCAACTACCACTTGGAGAACAATATAGCAGCAGTTTCCCAGCAGGCCCTGTGATGCGATTCCTAGGCAATGGGAAGTTACTGCTTCATCTACATACCTCTGAGCTCTTTGTGTTCCTAGCAAAGTGTGAGGTTGCAACACTTGAGAAGTGGGTGTGAGAAGAATTCCCTGGGTTCAGATGGAGAGAGCAGGAGGAGACAGGAAGGGGAACCCCTGCAAGCCTCCAGGAAAGTAGCACTTAGGATGAGTGACAGGTGACTCACTCTCGCCTGCCCTGTACTGTGACCAAAGCGCTTTGGTTTATGTGGTTCTCAGAGAAACTCCAGTGGAGCTTTATGATCAGAAATGAGTTTGACTAACTAGGGCTGCATGCAAACATCACAGGGCCTCAGAGAGACGTAACTCCTTCCCTCAGCCTGCAGCATCAGGCCCCAACGAACGCCAAATGCGGGGCTCTGGCAGACAACTTTAGGACCCTCCTATACACTCTCAGCCTAACAGGGGAGCCAAGCTGTACAAACTCCTCCTGCTCCTTAGCACTGACCTTGCTAATGTGGGAGGTGTTGGTGCTTCTCTACTTTCTAGTGGGCAGGTGTTCTCTCTGATAAACCCCTCCACAACTTTCACTAAGGATACTTCTACACTGCACGCTTATTTCAGAATAAGCTATTCTGGAAGGAATACTCAGAAATAGCTTATTTCGAAATAGCGCTTCTACACTACAGGAAAGCCTCAAAATTAGTCTGAGGCAGGCTCTCCTAATGTGGATGTGCTACTTCACTTTAGAGCCCCAGGAGGCATTGGGGAATAATTACACTGAATGACCCTGGGGAGGAGCTACTTCGAAATAGAAGCAGTGAAGCGTCCACACTACAGCTATTTCAAAATAGCTATTTTGGAATAGGTGTTATTCCTCGTGGAATGAGGCTTACAGAAGTCAGAATGAGCCATCTGTTATTTCAAAATAATGGAATTTCCATGTAGAAGCTCACATTGTTATTTCGGAATAACGGCTGTTATTCTGAAATAATGCTGCTGTGTAGATGCACTCTTAAGTGGCCTCTTCACGTCTCAGCAGACAGTCCTCAGGTAGAGTTGCCAACTGTGACTGAAGTTATTTGGGGAGATTTTTTTCTCTCCATCATGACGCAATGCCATTTTCTTAAACTACCCAATGAAAATCTCCTGGACTGATTTCAGTAGTGGCTGGGAGATCAATCCCAGTTCCAGCAAACTCCAGGCCAGTCCTGGAGGACTGGCAACCCTAAGATCAGGGCAGCCTAAGGCATGTTGGTGAGGTGGGCACAGGTTGCCCTGCAGCTGCCTGGGCTGGACCCACTGTGTGGCGAGCCTCTATAGCTGATTTGTCCCTTTTCACCAGCATGAAATTTGCCAGTATTTAATATAATTGACTTCCTTTTACCCATGAGACACCTTCTTCTGTTCTCCAGGGCAGGCCCTCTGCTTCCTGCTCAGGCTGAGAACTTTCTCCCCACCCCACACTGAAAGGTCTTCCACTGCCCTGCTTCCCCAGCTGATGGGGGCAGGATCAGTGTGGTGAGAGCAGTCCCTCCCTCACCCCTCAGCTCCCCTCCTTTTCTATTCTCCCATTCACTCCACCTTTATGGCCACTATAAAACTCTCCACATCTCCCTTTCAATGAGGCTGTAAAGATGAACTCGTGACCTGAGGAGTACCAGTTCCAGGCCATGTTGTCACAAGAACAGATAGGCTCCTAACCCTCAGCAGGCCCTGTGTCCATGGCAAGTGTAACTACGCATCATTTTGTTCAGGAGTCAGCTCCTCAGAGCTAAGTCTTCCTCTCCACAGGCAAAAATGCCCAGGGGAGGTCCCAGGTGTCTCAGATCTGGCATGGAGAGGCTAAAACAGGTGGGTTTGTGCAGATTTGGCTCAAGGTAGGGTTGAAAATCTATGACAACAGCTCACCAACATTTGGTGTTGTTGAATGTACAGCCAAATTCCAGGCCTGACTTGGCCTACCTCCAGAACCCCAGACAAACACCAGTGTACTGGCTCAGATCTTGAATTATGAATCCGCTAGCTCCTGAGAACCCTCTGTACAGAAGCCCTATGAAAACACAAGATGACGGTACTATCTAGTGGGGGACAGAGTCACATACCCAGGTTTCCCAGTTGTTCTGTACTGTGGTCTATGGAATAGCAATCAAGGCAAAATGGGAGTCCACTTGGTACCCATCAACCAGGCTCATGACATCAATTCTGGGGCTCAGAGCAGAACAGTCAGCAGGTCCCCCATGTACATACAAGTCAACCCACGTGGCTGTGGTTCGCTTGACATTTGGGCAGTGCTGACTCTTGGAGGGAGTTTAAATATGAGAGGGGGTAAGAGGAGTGTCTAGTTTAGGGCAAGGGATTAGGGCGTAGGAGGGGATGTTTGAGTGTGGGGTGTGGGCTCTGGGCTGGATTGCTGATTAGCAGAGTGTTCAGAGTTTCTACTGGTGGTGCACATTCACACATGCCTTAGTGCACGTAAAATAATTATTCTGCACATGGATGGAAAAGATTTCAGGGAACATTGGGTGAAGAGGAAGGCACTTACCTTAGGTGCTCCTGAAAGTGACAGGCACATCCCTATGTGGGGAAGCCAGAGGATCACCGTGGGCCACTTACCACAGGCACCGCTCCTGCAGCTTCTATTGTCTGCAGTTCCCTGCCAATGGAAGATGCTGAGTTAGTGCTCAGGGTGGAGGCATTATACAGAGACTCCCATGTTCTGGGGCCACAGGAACATGGTACCAGCTGCTTCTGGGAGCGATTTGGTATAGGGCAAACAGAAAGCCTGTCATAGCCTCACTGCACTGCTGGGGGTGGCAGCTAGAGGGCCCCAGGCTCTTAAATTGTCTGATCCCCTTGGCAATTGCTCTTTGCTCCCCTTTCCCCCACTGATGGGTCTGCCATCAGTTAGGCCTTCCCGCTTTCACTGCACTCCTGCATTCAGTGCTGGCATTGGCAAATTGCTATTTATGGTATTTTTGTAGTTGGTGCATTAAAACTGGAGGCAGAGGTCCTGTTCTAAGCCCATTCCAGGAGACACAGAAATTAGAATGTGGTACCCAGAGAATTGTCTTGTGCTCTGTATTTGAGAATTTCCACATGGTCTGTATATATTAAACAGGACTCATTACAGCTAAGACATGTTTATATCCCTTTCTCAATGCAGGTGATGCTGTTCCCAACATGGCACTAATCCCAGAGTCCCTTCCAGTGGGCACAAGGCGCTCATACCAGTTTCCTCCCAGAAGACAATATGTTCTTGGAGTCATCTTCTGCCTGTGCCTGGGTACAAACTGCCTTAGCTAGCTAGTGCTTGGGAAGAGTCAGTAAGAGAGATACCAAAATGGCATTTTGTACCCCGTTGCCCTGAATTGATACCTGTTGGACACATCCTGGCCCGCTGCGATTGGTGGATGCAGAAAAGAAGGCTGGTAAGAAGCAGAAGTAGCAATGAGAAGACTATATACATTGCAGGAAGAGCTGGATAATGGAGTTTAGTAGAGGCCAGGAATAGCCAGTAGCAAAAGTCATCAGTAACCAAAATGGAGGCATGGTGGTTTGTTATTTACAGGGCATTGCTCAGGGGGCGAATTGTCCCAACCACAGAATGGCATCCTCTCCTGGAATAAATTAGTGTGTTAGCTTGGGGATACATGCACAATATGGCACAGACGGACACTGGATGGAGCTGAGTGTTATGATTAGGAGCCTTCATGGACTGGGAGGACTCTTTAAAGTTATTTTCACAAGCTGAGCTCATGGTCCAGCTGGAAAGTGCTCCCAAGTGGTGACTGAGAGCGGGGCAGAAGATGGAACAGAGTGTAGAACCTGGTCTCTGAGCTGCCATGTGTTAGGAGAGACAGAATACCTGTACAGCTGGGAACCTACATAGCACTTCACTAAAAGCAGCTAATCCACATTCGCGTCTGCCAGGGCGGGAAACCCAGCGGTTGTCATTGAGGCAGTATCTGCTGGCAGACATGGCACATTGCTAGACAGGGTCATTTTTCATAGACTTGGAAGTAACTGCAGTCACTGGTTACTGTACAGTAGCAATTGGCAAATATTGCTTGTTTAATGGCATATCCTGACGATTGCTGTTACCTTTCCTGACTCACTGATGGGGAAAATAAGGAAAGAGTGTTAGTGCCAAGCTCCTAAAACAAGCCAGTGTCAGCATCTGGGTCAGAATTCAGAAACTACTGACTCAGTTCAGCTGCAGAGCTGTTCCCAGGCTCAGTCCCCTGGAACATGCTGCCTCCTAAAAAGGTAACTTTGTGGGTCCCCCCTTTACCGATGAGTCTTGCAATGACTGTCCCACAAACAAGGGCTTCCTTTTAAAGCAAACGCCATACTTCAGCTGAGATCAGTTCCTCTTTCCAAACTGAGCCCGAGAACAAACAAAGGGTAAGTGCTAAAAATACCCAGTCCACTTCCGTGTCATACTCCATTCTGAGAGGGTTTTCCCAACTCTGGAGGAAGGCTTCACTTTCCTACATAGACTCCACATAAGGGTGTTTTTTTGGGGGTGGGGGTGGGGGGGACAAGGGTAAGTCATGGAGAAAGTGAAATGGAGCCACAATAACCACTGCCACCCACCCGAGCAGCTGGTGCTGATCTTATGACTGGTCTGTGTGCTACGTGGTGAGAGGCAGAAGAACCTGTATACATGGATAAAAAGCAGAGAAAGGAACACTTGGACAGTGGCACTACGTCCAAACCAGCTAGTCTGAATAATGTCTCCTAGAGAGGCTGCTGACAGAGCATAGCAGTTAGCTGTTGGGAGATCCGGTAGGAAGGACAGCGGAGGGAGCCAGGCAAACTGCAACCTGTCACTGGGTTTGTCTATGCACAGAAGTTGCGCCCATTCTATTAAACCAATGCCACATCATACTTTGTTAAACCCATCAAACTTCTGCATGCACATGCATAGCATGTCCTGAGGGAAAGGGTGGAGGAAGAAGACAAAGCAAAAGATGATGAGACACTTGGACATTAAGGAAACAGTGAGCATTAATTAAACAGCATCGAGGGGCCACAGAGATCTTGGTAGGGAAACTTGGTTGTGTCTATGACAGGGATGATAGATCTGTGTTTTTCAAAGTATCTAATAATAGTGTTCACGACATCTTGGCTGATACATGAAATTGGTTTGAATTTCTCCTATTAAATTGGTTTGAATAGGAGAACATGAACAAAGGATGATAAAAAAGGGAAATGAGAAGCCCTTCAGCTGTGCTGATTGACATTTTTGGGTGCCCTTCTGGGCCCTGCATTACTCTGGCACAAACCATTGGCTGGCTTGGTGCTTCTAACCGAAGTCCAGGGGCTACCTTACACAGGAGGCAATGGGGAGAGCTTAGCTGCGTTGACCAAGCAAGAATGAGGTTGGGGTGAAGAGGTACTTTGCTGGAACTCCTTCTATCCAGCAGCCAGATGGGAGATGGGAATGGAAAGAAGAGTGAATCTGCCCCTTGGTGGCCAGAGAGAGGCTCCTGATGGTATCTGATGAGTATCCCATGACATTATAATAGTTGAGGATGCTGTGTTGCAATGATGTAAAGCCACCAACACTCCAGCAGTGTTAGGTGGTCATGTGGTGGTGACTCTTCCACCCCCAACACTATTTAGGGGTCATATAATTCCTCTGTTATTGACCGTGTCCTGCCAAATCCTTTTTTGAGGGAGGGTGTCTGTATACTAGGGAAAAATACTTGCTCCTCCCCGAGCTCTCTGCTGAGGGAGGAGTTGACCCAGGGCAGAAGAGACTGTAGGCAAACATTCCCAGAGCAGGGCCGGTCCTAACCAATTGGCAGCCCAGGCGACTGCCAGATGGTTTAAAAAAAAATACCGGACCAAAATTTGTCAAAAAAAAAAGGGGGGGGGGAGGGAATGGTTGGGGGAGGTCGGGCTCAAATACGGTCATTTGCAAATACCCCTTGAAAATGGCAGCCCCAGGTGACTGCCCGGCTTGTCCACCCCTAAGACTGGCTCTGCTTGGAGGATGGGGCTGCCTCTCCCATGGGGACAGGCCTCCTTCCTCTTTCTGGTTTGCTGGATGAACTTGTGGCTTCACCACATAAAAGGGGGTGGTGGGAGGCAGCGACCTGCCAGAATTGGCCCTTACTAGATAAACTCACACAGGAACTGACTCAGACATAGTTCTAAGAAGCAAGATCATCTGGATTGTCACAGCATTGCCTCCTCCTATGGGCTAGGCACTGACAGGCATGGGGACTGGCCCCAGCCGTGACTGGGGAGGCTAGAGCAGTGTGTAATGCCACTCTGTAAGGGAGGGGTAGGCAAAAGGGCCTCCATGGGCTGGATCCGGCCCACTAACCAGGTTAATTCAGCCCGTAGAGGCCCTGCCACTCCCCTGCCCCCAGGCCAATTAGGACCTGGGGGTGGGGGAAGCACACAAAGTTTCCTCCACTCTGCCATGCTCCTGGAAGGACGGAAGGAGACTTCACGCACTCTTTCGCCACCAAGCCCTGATTGGCCTGGGGACAGAAGGGAAAATGTGAAGTCTCCTCCCACCACCAGGGGCATGGGCGCTTAGAGGGAACCTCTGGTGGGGGAAGGGGCAAAGACTTCATGCGCTCCCCCACCCCCAGACCAATCATGGTCTGGAGGTGGGGAAGCAGGGAAGTATCCTGGCCTCACCCCTTCCTGTGAGGCCCGGGGCCCCTTCAATCCAGGGAACTACAGACCTGTCAGTCTTACTTCAGTCCCTGGAAAAATCATGGAGGGGATCCTCAAGGAATCCATTCTGAAGCACTAGGAGGAGGGGAAAGTGATCAGGAATAGTCAACATGGATTCACGAAGGGCAAGTCGTGCCTGACCAATCTGATTAGCTTCTATGACTCTGTGGATATGGGAAACTCAATAGATGTGATATATCTTGACTTTAGCAAAGCTTTTGATATGGTCTCCCACAATATTCTTGCCAGCAAGTTAAAGGAATATGGATTGGATACATGGACTGTAAGATGGATAGAAAGCTGGCTAGACTGTCGGGCCCAATGGGTAGTGATTAATGGCTCGATGTCAGGTTGGCGGTTGGTTTCTAGTGGAGTGCCCCAAGGATCTGTTCTAGGACCAGTTTTGTTCAACACCTTTATTAATGACCTGGACAAGGGGATGGATTGCACCCTCAGCAAGTTTGCATATGATACTAAGCTAGGGGGAGAGGTAGCGCAGGGAGGTGCATTAGGGTGCATTAGGAGGAGCATTGCCAACAGATCCAGAGACTTGATTATTCTCCTTTATTCGGCTTTGGTGAGGCCACATCTGGAGTATTGTGTCCAGTTGTGGGCCCCCCACTATAGAAAGGATGTGGACGCATTGGAGAGGGTCCAGCAGAGGGCGACTAAAATGATTAGGGTGCTGGAGCGGATTTGAGGAGAGACTGAGGGATTTGGGTTTGTTTAGTCTGCAGAAGAGAAGAGTGAGGGGGCACTTGATAGCAGCCTTCAACTTCCTGAAGGGAGGTTCCAAAGAGGATGGAGAAAGGCTGTTCACAGTAGTGACGGATGGCAGAACAAGGAGCAGTGGTCTCAAGTTACAGTGGGAGAGGTCTAGGTTGGATATTAGGCAAACTATTTCCCTAGGAGGGTGGTGAAGCACTGGAATGGGTTACCTATGGAGGTGGTGGAATCTCCATCCCTAGAGGTTTTTAAGTCTCAGCTTGACAAAACCCTGGCTGGATTGATTTAGTTGGGATTGGTCCTGCCTTGGGCAGGGGACAGGACTTGATGACCTCCTGAGGTCATTTCCAGCTCTTTGATTCTATAAAAAAAAGATTGCCCATTTCTGCTGTAAGGGATCCAAGAGGGCTGGGACACTGTTACATAGACAGTGTTTTGCATGCCCCTGAGACCACACCTGCCTGCAGCAACACAATCCATGGTTTGAGCTACCTGGCTGGTTGCTTCTCTGGGCTAGGGATGTAATAGTATAGTCGATTAACCAATAAGCAAATGCTTATAGGTTAATGGTATAGACTACGTGCATCCCCTCTCTCCCTCCACTTGCCAGTAATTTTTTTAGCAGCTTGCCAGCAGTCCATCTCAGTCCTGGCATGAAACGGATCTGGGACCTACCCCTGCTGCAGCTCTGCATTTAAAGTGTATTAGGAGCCAGGTGGGCAGGCAGCCCAGCTCAGCTCTGGTTCGTACCAGGTCAAGGAGCTCAGGAGCTTCCACCCCCTGCTGCTGCATCTTTATCAGAGGCCGCAGCACAGGGTGACAGGCAACCGTTCCACGAGGGGAGCTGGTTTTCAAGCTGGCTTCCCTGGAGGACCAGCTCCCACCTGGCACCCTGCACTGCTGCCTCTGATACAGAGGCAGAAGTGCGGAGTGGCAGGGGGTTCCTCAAGAGTGAGGCTGGAGTGTACTGGCTGCCAGCCTCACCCCCAGGGACTATAGAATAGTGGACTAACTGATAAGACTTCTTGAGGTTACTTACTATTCACTTAACCGATATTTAACATCCCTACTCTGGGCCCCTGCTCATCTCCTTTCATGGAAGCTCAGCAGGTAGGATCTAGTTAGGGAACACATGCCAATGTAAGGAGAACAATTTCACTTCTGCTTTCCCTGAGTCATCGGGCTGGGACAATGTGAGTGAGGGAGATTTCAAACACACCATGAGGGAGATTCTAAAAGGAGACTACAAAGCAATTGCTTTCAGCCTCTAATGAGGAAATCTCCCTCCCACCAAGGAGCTGTGGCAGGTTCTAGTCCCCACTGAGCCCCATCACAGAGGAAGGAAGTGCCATAAACAAAAAACCCTGTACCTCTAATTAGAAACCGCTCCTCAGGGGAGTTTTGCTAAGTCACACTGAACAAGCAAGGGTATTGAGAGAGAGTGGAAAGGAGTGGCAGGGACAATCTTTCTCCCATGTACAGGGCATCCAGTGGGGCCCCCTTAACTCTGAGGAGAGAGAGCAAATGCATGGTATAAGAGATTCTTCTATGCCTAACTTTCAGAACAAGCATCACCTTACCTAGAAATGCTTAGAAAACCTCAGTCTCCCACAGGGAGAAACGGTAAAATTAGAATAAAAAGGGGAGGCATAAGACAAAAGGGGTTTTTGTGCAAAATGGCCATGGCCACACTGCATGTTTTTGTGCAAAAACTCTTTGCATAAAAACGGTTTGGAATAGATTATGCAAATGAAGTGTGACAGAATGCTAATCAGAGCTTCATTTGCATTGCTTCTTCCAGCAAAAGCTGTAATGTAGACAAAGTCTAGGGCTTTGGCTACATTGTACCCTCTTGTGTAAAACAATATGCAAATGAGGCAAAGCATGGAATATCGCCATGCCTCATTTGCATAATTAATGAGGCTCCGTTTTTGCGCCAGAGGCTTTTGCGCAAAAGGGAACCATCTACACAGCTCCTTTTTATGCAAAAAACCCCTCTTGTGCAACAGCCGTTCTTCCTCTTTTTTTCTGGAAGAACCGCTCTTGCGCAAGAGGGGTTTTTTGCGCAAAAGCCTCTTGCACAAAAACGGAGTATAATTAATTATGCAAATGAGGCACGGTAATATTCCACACTGACTCATTTGCATAATTTTTGTGCCAAACGGGCACAGTATAGACATAGCCTAAAAGAATAAATCCCTGTCCAAGAAGCTTCAAATCTAAATGAGATGGGCAAATACACAGACTACCACAGAGCCTGCTAGATAGGGAGGGAAGCACAGTAGAAAAGAGAAAAGCATAACTCCATGACCTATCTTGACAACATTACCCTTCTGCATCAAAGGGAGTTTGAGCTGAACATGGAAACATGATCACAGCTCCATCCAGTGAGACAGACACAGATTCCCATTCATTAGGAAAGTTGTTTTGTCATGGCATGTAAGGCAGTTGTCACAGATGAACAGACACATCGCAGGCGGCAGAGTAAAAGGACAGCACCTTCTTTTAGAGCAAAGTGTCCTTTATTTTACAACAAATCATTTAATGACCATTCATGAATAATTTAAACTTTTCCAAATCCCATTGAGTCTGTGGCTCTCCTCAGCACCAAACGTGTAGAGCTTGACTTGTAAACTTCCAGGGCATCGCATTCAGTGCCAGGCTGGAAGGGGTGACAAAGACTAGAACCGAGGAAACCTGGAAAGTGACAGTTCTGGTCACTGCCGTCCTGGCAACCGCACTGTGGAGAATGAATGTGTCTGATGCTTCCTGAGTCCAGGAAAGAGTAACCAGTTAGCTAGAGACCTGCAGTCTCAGCACAACAGGAACAGCATCCCCTACTCACCTGGCCCTGCTCAGCACAATTTAGTGCTTTCAGGACTCTGCTCCAGCATAATCTTTTGAATCAATTGTTGATTATCTGGGGAAAGTGAGCACCAAAAGCGAGAGGGTTAGTGGTTAGAGCAGTGGCCAGGACCTGGTTGCCTTGCTGGAGTCCAGCTTTCATTGGACTAGACAGCCCCATTGCTCTGTCCTGTCATTGTGGAAGATATCAGCCTGACACCGCCACTGCTGGCTCATGGCAGTTCAGAAGTTGTTTCCCTTGGTTGTCCTGGTTCAAACTCTGAGGCTTTCCATCTGTCCTCGTAAAACGAGGTTTACAGGGGCTTTCGAAAGAGGTTTTTTCCCAACATTTGGCCCCATGTACATGGGTCAAATATCGGAAAAACCTCTTCCAGGAAAAGAATTGGAAGAAGATATGCAAATGAGAATGCGATTTGCATACCTCCTTTCGGAAATTCCTCTTCTCCCCCCGCAGTGTAGCTGTACCCTGCACGTTGACTTGAAAACTTAGGACTTTTGACTTGACAACAAACAGAGAGGCTGAGAATTTTCAACTCAGGCTCTCGTTGAGGTAGATTCATCCCTATGACAATGGCCAAGAATATGGCAAGCTGTTCCCAAGCACAATATATACTGCTCAGAATTAGGGATGTCAGCATGTAGACGAATACACGATTAACTGATCAGCATGGTTTATCGGTTACACTTGTTGACTACATACAGTAAAAGCTGGTTCCCCCCAGCACCAGCTCCCTAGTGCTGCCTGATCTCCCCCCTCCCTCACGGTGCTGCCTCTGTCTGAGTTAGCAGCATGGGAGGGGGCAGGGGAGTCTGCTGTGAAGCAACCTCTGTTTGTGGTGGGCCCAGATTTCCTGCGGATAGAGGCTGCTTTGTGGGATGCAGAGCAGCCTCTGTCTGTGGCAAGCCTGGGCCCTCCATGGACAGAGACTCCTCTGCGGCAGCTGTCCCTGTCCATGGGGGCTCCGAGCAGAGCAGCCTCTGTCTGTGGAGAGCTTGGATCCCCTGCAGACGGGCTGCTGTCCCCCACCCCACTGCTGCCTCTGCTAAGGACTCCATTCCTACCCATCCTGGTTAATAACAATGACTCCAAAATCTCTTTCTTGAGTAGTTGTAACTAAATTAGTCCCCATCATATTGTATGTATAGTTGGGATTAAATTTTCCAATATTCATTACTTTACATTTATCAATATTAAATTTCACTTGCCATTTTGTTGCCCTGTCATTTAGGTTGGTGGGATCTTATTGAAGCTCTTCACAGTCTGCTTTGGTCTGAACTATCTTGAGCATTTTGGTATCATCTGCACATTTTGCCACCTCACTTACCCCTTTCTTAGATCACTTCTGAGAACTGTAGCTAGGCTGACCTAAGTTATAGGTGTAGACCAGGCCTAATACCTCTTTACAAGGAACATTTCACGTGACTCTGCAGACTGCAGTCCTCATATTCCATGGAGAGATAAAAGGTAGAGGTGGAGCAGGGCTTCTTGTTTACTTGTCATTACTACGTTGCCAGGTAACAAGTATTTACTTCGCCTATTGAAAGGGCAGATGACAACAATGCTGTTCTTTTGAATAACAGTTCTGTTGCTGTGGAGATAACTGTCTACTCACAAACAGAAGTTCAGCTGTGGAACAAGCAGGATGGGGAGATCCACTCAAAAAAATACTAAACTAGCCTTGTTTCAGGGCAGGAAACCCACCAGGGAATTTTTTCTAAATGTAACATTTCTGAGTCTCCCACAATGAGCACTTGTCCCCATGCGTGCATGCGTGCACATGTACATACACACAAACACCCCCCACAAAAAGCAGTAGCCCACAGAGGCTATGGCATGTGTCTAGGCTTGCAGTGAGGGAGCACAGCATATTGATTTAATTTTGAATGCTTTCTCATCTTGTTTGTAAAGCCTTTAATTTCAGTAAAGGGCAGGTGCTTAGAATACAATAAATATTATTCTCCCTCTCCTGCACTGTCCTATACTTCAGTAACACTTTCTGGTGTAATCTGTTCAGTCCTACATTCCTTATTTGGATGATAAGGACTTGGGCTCACCCTATTGCTTTTGAATCCTAGATACTTTGGCAACTTCTGACCCTTTTTCAGAAGGCAGCAAATCCCACAGCTGAGAAACAGAAAGCAGAGAGTGATCGCTACCATCAGGTAGCTATTTCCTGTCTGATGAGGGCAAAGCCATATGGGCTTGTTTGCTATTTTAGCTGAGAAGTTCCTGTTCTTGTCCTGATAAGAGCACAGAGTTTCATTCAAATCCAACACACTCACACTGGTAGCTTGTAGAATGTCCAGCCAGTTTAGTGCACAACAGCTAAAGGGATTACCAGCAATGTTCAGAAAATTGAGGCTCCTGGACCATCTCATGGTTGCAGATTTCTCTAAGGTCAGGAGGCTGTTATTGCGAATATCCAGATTTTCCAGTGGAGAGCAGACAAGGCCAGGGGGCAAAAGACTCAATTTGTTATCTGACAAGTCCAACATTTTCAGCCTTGTCAGACACGGGAGCTCTGTTTTGTTGTTGTCCATCAGGTTTCTTCTCAGAGAGAGCTTCTGCAAGGAGAATTCCAAACCTGCCAAAGCTCCTTTGGGCATGAGCATGCCTTCATTCTCAGACAGATCCAGGGAGATCAAAGTGGTTTGGTTGAACATGTAAGGATATAGCCTCACAATGTTGTTCCTCCGTAAACTCAGATATTTCAGTGGAGGTATGTCACAGAAGGATGTACAGTTACCTCTTCGAGCTGAGTTAGGACTTACTGGGATCTCTCTTTTAGTAGTATTCTGACTCTCACAAGGTTGGAGGTTGTTGGAACCAAGGTCAAGTGTTTCCAATTTGGGCAGAACATCAAAAAACCAATGTGGCAAAGAACGAATGAAATTGCCTTGAAGATCCAGTGACCGTACCGACAGAAAGGCATTGTCATGCATCACCCCAGGCTCCTTGCTTTCCATATCACCAGGAGGTGACTCCACAGCTATATTATGGAGACAGTTGCTAGCCATATTGAGATTCTGGAGGGAGCTCAGATTGTGGAGGAAAGTAACTGGGAACAAATACAGCTGGTTACTGCTGAGATCCAAGTCAGTTATCTTTGACAGTCTAGCTGCTGCATTGTAAATATTCAAGGATATATTTGATCTTGCCATCACATCATGCCACAATCTTAACTCTGCTGTATGGGTAGAACTTGGTACCAAAGAAACCATGGCATTATCAGAGAGGTTTAAGTGTGTGAGATGATGCACCTTGGGGAGCTCTGGAAAGTAGACCAGTTTGTTATGACTCAGATCTAGCACCTGAAGCTGGTAGTGTTCCTTTCTCTCCTCTGTAACAAAGAACTCCAGGGCATTGTAGCTGAGATTTAAAACTTGCAGCTGTGGGAGACTGAAGCCTGAGATGCAATGAAGGGAATTCATAGCTAAATTCACTATCTTTAGACTTAGCAGAGCCTCAAAAGCTCCTTCTTCTATTTCCATGATGTAGTTGTTGTTAAGGTTGATTTCTCTCAGCTTTAGAGTTCCCTGGAAGATGCCCCCTGGCAGCCTGGTTATCTTGTTCCAGGACAGATCCAGTTCCTTTAAAGAGGTGAGATTGCTGATGTAGCAGGCTGCCATATCACTGTCCAAATTGTTTGCAGAAAGGTCCAGGACTTTTAGACTCCCCAGTGACCTGAAGGCTCTCCCATTGAGGAAGTAATTCCTGTCAAGGTGGTTTGCAGCTAGGAGGAGAGAGTGGAGATGAGTTAGATGTGTCAGGGCCATTTCGGACACAGTTGCCAGCTGATTGAAGCGCAAGTTGAGGTGCTCGAGCTGCCCTAACTTGGACGTGCAGTTTTCCGTCAGGCTTTGGATGAAGTTGTCAGAGAGGTCGAGCTGCTTAACCCCATGGCCAGGCTTCTTTGGAAATGTGCGCAGGCCAAGACCTTGGCATGAAACCTGAACTGAGCTCTACGGAGAAACAAGGAAAGCCATCAACGAGAATGAAGGAGCTCAGGCCACACCTCATTTCAGACATGGCCCCACTCCTATCTCACGCACCTTACTGCTGTTTGGAATTAGAGATCCTCAGGCTTGAGCATGCACCCCCCTGAGTGTGGGCCGATAGCCATGGCAAGCTGAGATCAAGGCATAAGCTCCTTCACATAAAGTTTGTAGCAGTCACAAATCTGACCTCAAAGGTGGGAATCTCTTTTAGAGCTGTAGGGGGTTCTTTGCTCTTTGTGACCCAGCTTTCTGAGGTGCAGTGGGAGCTGGAATGCCAGGTTATTGGTTTGTGCTGTGGAAGCCCTTTAGCTGGGTGACAGATGCACTCATGCTGGACCAGCAGCTTACAATTTAGACTCAATGAAAGAACCACTCAGCACCTCTGCTTCTTTCCCGGAACAAAAATAAGGCACAAAAGAGGCAGAGAGCTCCTGACTCTAGGTCAACACTGTTCATTGGCTGATCTCAGGTACCATCATCACTGACCAATCATCCTTTTCCTTTAATCATGAAGGGTCTGTGCCACACTCACTGGGCTCCAAAGCGCGTTGTGACTGCATGGAGTCTGCCGTTTGCATCCCAGAAGCTGGGCTGCAGTGGGGTAGGTATATGTCCTGCTGGCACCTCTGTGCCATGCTTCACTCCCCCAAGCACAGCTGTCAGCCAGGCACATATTCAAGGACGGTTTGGGAGGGGAGTATAGTTCCCATTGGGACCTGCTTAGTCATATCTTATCCCACAACGGGAAACCTCAATTCTCTGGAAGCCACAATCCTCCCTCAAGTGTCAAGTGATCCATCCCACCTCCTCTAACCACAGTCTATCACTTAGTGAGCAGGACAGACACAGCCAGGGGGGCTGATCACCAAAGGGAAACAGCTGTCCCTTGTTTTAAATAGTCCACTGTTCACTCGAGAGTCTGGCTGGATCCAGCTTTAGTGTCTGGCCATGAAGAAAAAAGATGCCCAGTAGCTAGTGCTCTCACAGTCATTTCAGGCCCATGTTCCCTTGATCTCCAGGCCACAACAGCTGTGGAATAGAAGCTGTCTGGCTGGAAGGGGAGGGAAGAGCCCTCCATCTCATGGATTGCAGGAGCCGATATGGTCTCTTCCTCTCTCTGCTCAATCCCCCTCATTCTAATTCTATAGTCCTGATATTTTGCCAACTGATCCCCACAAGGGAGCCACCTGGAAGCCAGACTCAGAAAAGTGGGGGAGAAATGGGTGTCAAGATGTATCCAAGGCATTTAGAGTTTCCTGGCCCCATACATACAAGTGCAAATAGAGCCTCACTCAGACATACGGCATCCAAGAGCTGCCCAAGACAAAGCCTGTCTGGTAGAAACTGCTGAAGATGCGGGGTAATGATATTGCAGGAAGACAAAATGAAAGCCTCTGGGTACAGAGCTATTGGTCCAAGGGGAGAGTTTACAAGGCAGAGGAAAGCTGGGAGAGAAGCTTGAAGACAAAGTCTAAAAGTCCTTGCAGCAGAGAGAGACAAGAAAGTGCATGGGAAGGAACACTGCCAGGTACTAATGGGTTGCTAGGCTGGGGAGGTCAGATTTTTTGAAGGGAAGTTTTTTCAAAAATCTGATTTTAAAATTTCATTCTCCCTTTCAGTATGACAGCAGGGTATGAGCACAACCAGCACTTTCTGTCTCAGACCCACAAAGGGCATCATTTGGCTATTCAATCACAAAGGACCCCCTGGGTAAGTAGCCTTACCTGCTGGCATGGCAGAGGCTTTGGGGTCACCTCCACACTAGGCTGGGCTTTGAGAACAGATGGGAGCAGCCAGAGCAACAAATATCCTTTTGCAGTCAGCCAGTGTCCAGAGAGAAACATGATGTGCTCAAGGAGCAAGCAGCCCCTTCCCGCTGCTCTTGTGCTCTCATATGGGCAAAGGGAGAGAAAGGCTTATATATAAATAGGTCCCAGTACGAGCTTGGGGAAGAAGATAGTGTGTGGGAGTCCCAACGACAGTAGTGGGAAATTAAGATATAAGCCTCTGACGGGGGAAAAACAGTGCATGAAGCCACAAGGAAGGGAAAGAGAAACTAGGGAACAGGGGGTGGAGATGCCACTGCACATGCTTCCAGGTGACCATTTGAAACTGTAAAGGAAATAAATATCAGTGAATGGAGCAGACAAGGCTCAAGGGAGGAGAGGAGTTTTTGTGGGGATTCCCTAGTTTGGAAACCACATTGTTGTCCAAAAGGTTTGTGCTAGAGACTTATCTGTAGGCTGTAGTGAAGTCACCTCCTGCTGTGCTCTGGGTCAGAACTCACAGCGAACCTCGTTAGCTTGGAAGGAGATCCTTAATGAGCAACTAAGAGACCATAGGAAATGCTGGGCTCCAGCTAGCACCTAAGACCAGAGGTAAACTGAAAGAGCAGGGCTTCCTTTGCTCTCCAAGCTGGAATAGTCACAAGGTGGAAGGTGCCAGACATTTGAGGGGATTCAGAGAATCAAGTCTCTTGCTGTGGTAATAAACAGCACTGAGGTCATGTTCAGCACTACTGTTCCTGCCTGCCTCCATGGGGTGAGGAGGACAGAGCAGCTGGAGAAGATGGGAGGCTGGAATTCCCTTCTCCCTTTCTGGGCTGCGGCAGCTCAGGCAGAGGGGAATTTTACAATAATACCTGACTCTTTGCTGGGGAGTGAATGTACCAAGGGTTTTACCATCTAACTCCCATGAATGAGTCACCCAACACAGTCCTGAGGTGAAGTCCAGCTCACACTCTAGGGGTTTCCTGCACCTGGAGTATCCCATGAGCTCTTCTGGGGATGAAGCCTTTCTTAGGGCGCGTCTACACTAGAGGAAGATCACACAACTGCTCCAAGCTGGTGTTCCACCTCTGCTCCTGCCATTTCAGACACCACCGCAGGTCATGCAGGCAGGCGACCTGTTCCCACTCCAGGTCCCTATGTGGTCGTGTGCGGCAGCGGCTTTCGTGGGGTTGGAAGGATGGCGTGGGAGGTGGTGGACGCGCCTCACTAGCAACTGGTCCAGCTGTGAAGAAAAGTGAGAAGGGCAGTCATCCGAGGAGACAGTGTGCCTGAAGCCCAGCGCTCATCTCTGAGGTGACATCGAAAGATCTTGGTTCAGATGATGGCGATGTGCTTTGAGCAAGGCCATCTGTGGCCTAGACAGTGGGCACTGTCCTACGGGGGTACAGATGTCCCAGGAGAGCCTTGCTATCCTGGTGTTGGCCAGGCCAGTGGCCTGCAGGTGGGAGAGGAGTGTCGAGGTGGCTTGCCTTCCACCTGTGCTATGCACACGCTGGGTTTGGCAGTGTTGGGGGAGGTGTGTGAATGTCTGGTGTTGGAAGAGGTGTGTGAGTGGCAGACGCCACTTGTTGGGCAGGGTGCTCCTGAGGTCCCCTTCTCTTCCTCCCCCCGGCAGGTTTCCATGGAGGAACTCAATATCCTTTGCCTCGCCGCGTTTGACCAGGGCGTGCGGGCATCAGCTTGTGTCATATGCAGCACTGCTGTGTGTATCCAGCATGCCAGCCTCCTTAGTGGTGGCTTGTAGTGAGAAGGTGTACCACCATAGAGTTGGGGATAAGGCGGGAAGCACAAAGAGCACAAGGTTCCTTTATGGCAGCCTTATGCAGCTGTCTTCTCCGGACTGGCACTCAATGTGCACCCACATGAACAGGTTGCTGTGCAATCCCCTGGCCGAGATGGTTGAGTGAAGAGTGCACAGTCCCTTGCTGCCCGCTGCCTATCCTGATGTGTGTCTAGGGAAAGTAATGGAACTCACCTGATGCGTCTGAACCTTGGACGACATCCTGGGAGGTACTGGCTCCAGGGACAGGATGACCTCCTGGCTGGCCTCCTGTCCTGGCTGGCCTCGTCTTCCTCTTGCATGTCCTTCTCATCCTCCCAGTGCACAGCCCCACCCTTCAGGAGGCTGATGACAGACGTCTCCAGGCTGGAGACCATGACAAGGGTGGGGGGGAAGGGACCGACCCCTCTCCCAGGATGCGGTGAGCTGCTCAAAGTAGCGGCAGTTCTGGGGTGCTTCTCCCGATCAGGAACTGTGTTACCTGGCCTTGGTGTAGGCCTGCCTGAGTTCTTTAATTTTCATGCGCACCTGTTCCTGGGTGTGCATGTGGCCTTCTGGCCCAGGCATGTGGCCATCTGATCATAGTCGTCCACATTCCTGCATTTGGTACAAAGATCCTGGAGGTTAGCCTCCTCTCCCCAGACCCCAATGAGATCCAGGATCTCTGCACCAGACCAGTAAAGAGCCCTTTTCTTCTGCCCCCAGGCAAGGGCTTGGGAGCTGGCTGCTGGCTTGCTAGCAGCCCTGGAGGGCTCGGTGGGAGCACTGCGGTCTGTCATTGCTGCAGAATGCCTGAACTGCTTCAGCAGTGTGGCCCTTGCTGTCAGGGCTTTCCTTGTGCCACAAACTGTTTCCTCTGTGGCTGCATGCTAAAAGCCTGCAGGGGAAGGGAAACTATAGAGTTCTGAGGGGTGTGGACTGAGTGGCCACCTGGGGAGCTGTGAGAAGCCCTGAAGGCCAATTATTTTGAAATAAGCACAGCTGAGCCATCCACATTCACCCTATTTCAAAACAGTTATTTTGAAATATTCATTATTCCTTGGGAAATGAGAGTTTATTATTCCGGAATAAGAAGCCTGTTATTTTGAAATAATGGGCTTGCTGTGTAGCCACTCACTTTGTTATTTTGAAATAATGCTGCAGTGTAGACATGCTCAAATTGACCTCTCTTTTCCTGATGGGGCTTAGTGTAGAATGGAACAGGCCTTGGCAGGAGCCTAGAGTATATGTGGGTGATGTGAGGGGGAACTTGTGTTGCCCCTGCCCACTGCATTATCACTATTATAGCTTCTCCTGGGAATTAGATGGCGAGAAGCATGGCTGAAATATGATTGCCTGGTATTTACACTGTGCTGGGGAGAAAGAAAAGAGATGCGGGATTCTCCTTTTACAGCCTCATGTTATCTCCCCAATGCCAGCATAACTCAGTCCTGATCTACACTACAGAGTTATTTCAAAATATCTCCCCTTATTTCGAAATAACAAGTGGAGCATCCACACTACCAAACCTGTTGGTTGTTTTGAAACAACAACTCTTGCTTTCCACGAGGAATAATGCTTATTTTGAAATAGTTATTTCGTGAATTATTTCATTTCAAAATAATTTCCTAGTGTAGACATGCCCTCAAAGAACATTTTTTTAGTCAATTATCCAGGGTCACTCTGCCACCTACTGGTTTGTCTGTACATATCACAGCAAGAATGTTTGCTGAGAGAGGTCATGGGACTTTTGCTAAATGGACTTTTTTTGTATGTTTCAATCAATGTTGTTGACTCTTTATTCCTTCCATTCAGCAGGCAGCACCATCAGAGTCACTGCTGAGTTTGCACTAGAGCCTATTTTGCAGCACTTGTTTTAGATGTGTTCAAACAGGCTATTTCCCCAGTTCCTGGTGTAGTCTTAAAATGGAGGTGGAGCACAACGAAGCTGATCTGGGTCTGCAGGTTAGATTTTTTCCTTATTCTTGGTGTGGTTTACATTGTGAGAAAGATCTTTGTCTCTAAGGGAATGTCTACACTACCCCGCTAGTTCGAACTAGCGGGGTAATGTAGGCATACCGCACTTGCTAATGAAGCCCGGGATTTGAATTTCCCGGGCTTCATTAGCATAAGCGGGGAGCCGCCATTTTTAAATCCCCGCTGCTTCGAACCCCGTGCAGCGCGGCTACACGGGGCTCGAACTAGGTAGTTCGGACTAGGTTCCTATTCCGAACTACCGTTACTCCTCGTGAAACGAGGTGTACCGGTAGTTCGGAATAGGCACCCTAGTCCGAACTACCTAGTTCGAGCCCCGTGTAGCCGCGCTGCACGGGGTTCGAAGCAGCGGGGATTTAAAAATGGCGGCTCCCCGCTTATGCTAATGAAGCCCGGGAAATTCAAATCCCGGGCTTCATTAGCAAGTGCGGTATGCCTACATTACCCTCCTAGTTTGAACTAGGAGGGTAGTGTAGACATACCCTATGATTCCAGGCTCAGGTAAAATGCAGTGCTGAGGTTCACATATACCTCAGGGTATGTCTAGACTACATGGCTCTGCCGACAGAGCCATGTAAACTAGCTTATCCGACATAGTCAATGAAGCGGGGATTTAAATAATCCCCGCGTCATTAAAATAAAAATGGCTGCCGCGCTGTGCTGACAATTGGCTGATCCGGCACAGCGTGGCAGTCAAGACGCGGATCAGTTGACAGGGGACGCCTTTGTCGACCGCTCCCGTATGCCTCGTGAAAAGAGGTTTACAGGAGCGGTCAACAAAGGCATTCCCTGTTGACCGATCTGTGTCTTGACTGCCGCACTGTGCTGGATCAGCCGATTGTCAGCCCAGCGTGGCGGCCATTTTTATTTTAATGAAGCGGGGATTATTTAAATCCCTGCTTCATTGACCATGTCGGGTAAGCTAGTTTACATGGCTTTGTCGGCAGAGCCATGTAGTCTAGACATACCCTCAGTGAATAGTCCATGTTCTTGCAAGTAAGTAGAGAATCCTGTGCAGTCTCTGGACTGGAAAACCAGGCACAATGCTTTAAATCCATCTTCTCGGTCAGTCCTCACTGGGTGCAGTACCCCTTCTTGGTCATATTGATTCTGTTGAAGGCCCGAGATCAAGGCCACAAAGGCAAATGCAAACCTTAGAGATAACAGGCCTTTACTGTTCTTTAGAGACAATGAAACAATGTCACAAAATGAGTATAGCTCCAAAAGACATGGAGTTTCGCCTAGGGGATGTCTACCCTGCAGAGCTATTTTGGGATATCCCGAAATAGCTATTCCGTGTCTATTGAAGCAGCCCGTTATTTCGAAATAGATTTTGAAATAACAGGCAGCTTATTTCGACATCCCGGTAACTCTCATTCCATGAGGGTTAAGGGGAATTTCAGAATAGCAAGTTGTTTTGAAATTTGGCACTGTGTAGAGAGTACCAAATTACGAAATAAGCTATTTCAAAATACACTTAAAATAAGCTACGCAATTTGCATAGTGCAAATTGCATAGCTTATTTCGAGCTATGGGTACTGTGTAGATGCACCTCTAGAGAGACACGGACTTGGAGGCAATTCCTAATGACCATCTCTAGCTCACCTCCTCCATCCAACTTCACCACCCCTAGAAAGGAACAGAGGAGAGGGAAGAGAGTATAGGGAAGGGAACAGAGTTAACCTGTCTACTGGTATGGGTGGCATAACTCCCTAGCAATAGACCCAGGCTCTGTGCATCCCCTTGCCTTTTTCCACATCCCCAGAGTGGTAGATGGGGGAACCCAAACAAACTCCTCTGCATACTTTAAAATAGTTGGTTTAAGCCTGTAGAAGAATGAAATTAAGTGAAAGTCCCTGATCAGACTCAAGCACTCATATGCACTTCTTGGAGAATCCCTGGTATTTCCATCCAGAGGCTGGGAAAATCCCCTGTGCCAATCCTCATCTATTCAGTGCTAGCACCAATGAGTGTCAATAATGCTGGGCATATCTGCCCCATCTGGAGCGCAGACGATCTCAAAGACAGCAGTGCTAAGGATAGGCTCCATCCTAGGAAACGTCTTTGTGCTTGTCTAGGTACCTCTGGTGCCACAAGAGGCATCTCATGCCTGTGCTGAAGATAGTGTAACAATGAGTTTGGCAGTATGGAAAAGAAAGTGGTTTGGACTCGTGAATAACTGAACATCTTTCACAAGGGAACTTGCATTGGGCTCTCCGGAGTGGGCCAGAACTAGTGTTTCTGCTAAGATTTTCCATTCTTGGGCATGCTTAATTTTCTTTTGGGCGGGTTGAAATTTCTTATGTGCAACATCAATATTGAGGTAATATGTGGAGTTGCACCCACCAGTACAAACAAAAATGGCAGATATAAATATAAAATTTAAATAGTCTATAGGTGTGGAAGAAAATATATTAAAACGGGATAATTAACAAAGAACAATTCTTATGATTATTTAATATGAAATCAAATAAAAAGAAAATTAACACTATCCTTAGCTGAAGAAGTGGGTTGTGCCTATGCAAGCTCATGATACTTACTAATTATACTAATTATATATTTTTGTTAGTCTAAGATGCTACAGGACCACTGTTGTTTTTTAATTTTTATTATTTCAGACTAACATGGCTACCCCTTAGAGACTATGGAGTACATGTATCCTCATCCTTACAAACAGTGTGTTTCAAAGATCTTGCAACTCAGGTTTCATCCTACAAAACAGCTAGCATCACACCTAGTACTTGCTATGGCTAACTCATGCAATACAGTAATTACTCGTTTAACACGTGCCCGCTTAACCCATTTTCACAATAGCATGATTTTTTTTTTAGGGAACTTCTTTCAAATAACACGACTGTCCCCAAAATAACACGAAAATAATCAAGTGGTAGACTACTTTGCGTGGCGGTATAAGTTGGTGAAAACAGTGCTAATACACATGAGCAGATGAATACATATGGTCACAGCACTCCTTTGCTCACCCACGTGTTAATCTTTGTGTTTTAACAAACCGCAGCAACTTTTGTTGCTAGTTGTCTTGTGTTGCTAAATATCTAATGTTGATGTTGACGACCCAGCACCAACAAAAAATTGACTTTGCCACCACCACCTGAAACGCAACCCCATCTTTTCCATTATTTTTAATGGGAAAATTGACTGCACATAGCTCGTTTTCGCTTAGCACGAACATTTACAGAAACACACCTATAGTGTTAAATGAGGAATTACTGTACAGTTTACCAGTTTAGTAACACAGGATTTTTAAAAAATCATTAAGATCAGAGTTTTAGATATCTGCAACACTGAAAAAAAATCTGTTAAAAGAATCTTTTTTACTGTAAGCCATTAAAACAGGGATGGGCAATAATTTTTTATGGGGGGGGCACGCCAAGAATTTGGTAAGTGGTCGAGGGACACACTCTTCTATTGTATTATTGGAGGAAGTGTGGGGGTCTTGGATGGAGGTTGGGTACAGAAGGGGCTTGAGGTAAGGGAAGTAGGGGATTGTGACCTGGGGCAATGGACTAGGGTGAGGAGGGGGTGCAGGGCCTTAGAGAGGGTTGTGACCTGAGGCAGGAGTGCAGGAGGGGGTGCAGGGATTTAGGCTGTGACTAGGGATAGTGGTTGGGGGTGCAAGGTCTGAAAGGGGGTTGTGACCAGAGGAGGGGTGTAGGAGAGGATGCAGTGCATGGGAAGGCATATGGGGGCTGGAGCAGGGGTGCAGAAGGTTTGGGTTATATGGAGTAGGACAGCATAATGGGAGGAGAGGGTTGGGAAAGGAAGGAGGGCTGGGGTGCCAGAGATAGGCTCTGGCTAGAAGACCTTACCTGGTTCCTTAGCTAGGGTCCCAGCCTTCCAGCCCCTGTACGTGCTCAAGAGAGCTGTAGGAGCCATGTTTATTGCTCTGAACTGAATGCTGTGAGCCCGGGTGATGAGGGAAGGGAGTGGCACTTCTCATGCTGCCAGTCCTGTAAACGGGCAGCTGCTATTGGCAGAAACCAGCCAGTGGGAGCAGCATGAGAAGCCTGTCTCCCCTTCCTCTAGGCTCTCAGCTTTCAGAAACACACATGTGGCCTTGCACCCGGCTTTTCTGAGTGCCGAGTGAGTGCAGGGCAGGCAGGGAGCTGGCTGAGGCTCTCACGGATGGATCTGGCCTGCAGATCATATTTTGCCTGGCCCTAGGGTAGAGGCTAGAGCTAGCTTCTCCATTTATAGTAGGCAGCAGCTGCTACTTCTGCTCCTCCCAGAGGGTGAATACCCGCCCCCTTTCCCAGCCAATCAGCTCTGCATGGGGCTCAGAAAAGGGCTGTGCGCCTTCAGCATTGAGAGAAGTTCTCCAACAAGAACAATTGATAGTGGTGATGGTATCAACACTGGAGACCTGAGCCGAGGAGGGGCATATGCCAAAGGTCATAGCAGGACTGGTAAAGAGTCCTCAAAAGATATGTGGCAGTGCTGAAGAAGAAGGATGCATCCTGTTTTCTTCACCTTGGCCTCTCTGCAAATTGGATGCTTCCTCCTCTTCTTTTTCCTGGGGGCAGGGTCAGTTGGAGATCTGGAAGCGCCTGCCTTTTGCTTACATCATAGACCAGAAAATACTCTAACAGGATCAAAGGAGTCTTCAGTGCTACTTCAGATCATTGTGCAAGTATGGACTGTCTACCTGGAGCTTGTGATGCTAGATGGTGCCAGATGGGAAGCTCAATCTCTACAGGCATTAACCTTAGAAAGGTGGACCTGGGGTCCAATATTGAGAGACTTGCCAAGGTGGGAGTGCCTAGGTGCACCTTGGGTTTCTTTATAAAATACCTCGGCACAGGATCTCAGGCTTCCTACAGATATATCAGGGCCGTCTGCTCAGATGCTCGCAGGCTGTGGTACCTGGCCTTTGTCAGAGGAGTACAACATAGCAAGTCACGCACCAGTATGCTATGTGTGATTCTCCCAGGCTTGGGGCACTGGACACTTGCATCTGTCTAAGGGAACATGGCAAACGCATACGGAATTTGAGACATGACATAGTCCTGGAGATAACCCAAGACCAACATTCCATCTTACCAGTCACTAACAAAAATTAATTATCTGTGACTATTCAAAGAGCCCAGGCTACTCATCTCATAGACCAGAGAACTAGAGCTGTTACTTCTTTGTGGCAGTGGCAAAGGAACTGAGGGAGCTGTGGGATGCACTCCCTTATGTAGATGGAGCCAGTGATGTCGTCCAAATACGAGTGTGTTACTGTATCCCCCCGGGGAAACTGCTTTCCGTACAGCTCTGCAGCTCAGCATCAGAGGAACTGAATCCCATTAGCAGGGATACAGAGAGAATCAGCTCTTGTGACTTGACTGCTTCTAGGTGCTAGACTGTTTCGAAATAGCAGAAATGGAGCATCTACACATGCCTTATTTCAAACTAGCTATTTCAGATTAGGCATTATTCCTCAGAGAATGAGGTTTAAAGAAGTCAGAATAAGCTGTCCGTTATTTCAAAAATAAATTACAAAAAGCCTGTCCATCATCCACACCAGAGTGACATGGTGATTTCACCACTGTGGTAAGAGACCTGATCTCTCCGTGGGCTCTTCTGGAGCAATGGGGAGCCTGAGGAGGTCTCTCGTGGGGAGAAGCCGGGGGTGATTCTCAACTTTATTGGTCTGTGGGCAACCTGGCTCAATGTAAACTTTCTGTGGACCAGCAGTTGCTAATAGAAACTCACCGTTAATTACATAATTACACCTGAGCCATTTTTCTAGTGCTGCAGCTAGGGAGAATGGTTTAATTTACATTATTAAACAGATTAAGCATTTTAACTTTCTCATGTTAGTTTATCAAACTATAATCAATATAATATTAATTTATATCCAACACAAAAGTTTCAATGTTTTCTTTATTTATGGCCGAGGCAGGGAACGTTTTTAGGGTCAGGCCATTGATCCACAGAAAAATCAGTTGGGGACCACACAAGTGAGAAACAAAAGAACTCCCCAAACCCCCAACCCTCACCGAGCTGGCCCCCAATGAGACACCTCAACCCTCTGGTGTTCAGACCCCCTGCTGCCACCCACCAAACTGGGTTTCCTGGCATCCTCTTTCTCCCAAAGCCCAGCTGAGCGGCGTGCCCACCTGAGTCCCCCAGACCAGCTGAGCTGCACACCACTTTTATGCCCCCCCCCTCAGCCGGGCTGCTCTTTGCCTCCCCTGCCCAGCTGGCCTGCGGACTGCTCTTCAACCCTTCCTGGCCTCCTCCCCGGCCTGACCCAGCCCAACTCAGCCACAGGCTGCTTTTCGGTCTCTCCCCCAATTGGCTCAGCTCAGCCACGCGCTGGTCTGCTCCAGCCCCAGCCTCAGGCCAGCCGCTTACTTGATTTCACATGCTCCCAACACAGGCAATGTCTCCCACTGCTGCTACTGGCTGGATTCTCCAGCTGCAGGGAAAGCCTGGGAAGTGTCCCTGACTCCTACATTCCCCCAGCCAGGGGAGGGATAGGAGAATCAGCTGTGCAGCCGCTTCTAGTTGCATTTGGAGCCTGGGGACTTTCCAGGACATTTCAGCGCTGCGCAGGGCACCGGGATAGGACATTAAAAATTGGGACTGTCCTGGGAAAATCGGGACAGATGGTCAGCATACCCATAGCTCAGATCTTTAAGAAAAATATCATATAAGGGGAACTCATCATAAAATGTTGAGAACTGACAACTCAAATTGCTATCAGGAGGTTCTTAAGAGGAAGAAGTTATTAAGATGTGATTGAACTAGATCAAACCTGTTAAAAGCTTTATTTGCAAAGAAAATACTGACAATTTACATAAACTTACATCCCAGTTTATATACATTATGTATAGTTTATATACAGAGAGTGTCTTGAATGAAGATGCTGACTCACAGCTCAGCATTGTTATTTCACTGTGCAGCTCACACAACAGTAAGGTGGGCTCTGTGTTGCTAAATCTTTGACCACAATTCCTCTGACATAATATTTTCATCAATGAGCCTGAGTTTAGTGTTGCTGAAAGCAATGATTCATAAACCTTTCACTCAAAGGAAATGACACAAAAACTGTATCAAGCAGGGTGTACATTTGTAAAGGTATGTGAAGAAAAATACATTATTGCTTCCTTGTGCAAACTCAGGTGGTTAGAGGATGCAATCAAGGAGCCAGAAACACTTATTGGCAGGATGATAGGGGTAATAAAAAGGGGTGTGTGAGACCAAGTTGATGATAGACTGAGGTTCAGCCTGCTGATAGGCATTGCTTATTCCAAGTTGCCAAAAGTTTTGTTTCAACACTCCCAGCAGACAAAATCTGTTCTTAGAAGAGTGAGCTGGAAGAGATGGAGGCAGAATGATTGCCACTCAAAGGGAAAGGGCTAGGACACAGACAGGAAGGTAGCATTTTCAGAGCACACACATGGTGTATCAGAGCACCACACACCAGAACTCCTGAGATGCTCTATTTTTGTTCAATAAAGCGCCCCCTTTTCTCAACCTGATTAGCAACTGACACGTCAGAACAGAAGACATCACAGTGGGGGTATGTCTAGACTACATGCCTCTGGCGACAGAGACATGTAGATTAGGCTACCCGGCAGAGGAAAATGAAGCGGCAATTTAAATAATCGTCACTTGATTTAAATTAAAATGGCTGCCGCGCTGAGCGCGGTAGTCTGGACGCTCCGCGGTCGACATCAAAGGCATTTGTCGACCGCCCCAGTAAACCTCATCCTACGAGGCATAACAGGACGGTCGACAAATGCCTTTGATGTCGACAGCGGAGCGTCCAGACTAGCGTGCTGAGCCGACAAACAGCTGATCAGCTCAGCACAGCAGCCATTTTAATTTAAATGAAGTGGCAATTATTTAAATCGCTGCTTCATTTTCCTATGCCGGGTAGCCTGATCTACATGCCTCTGTTACCAGAGGCATGTAGTCTAGACGTACCCTGGATGTCTGAAGCAAGCCCCCATTTTCCCTAGTATCTTGTTAAAATTCACTAATAATGCCTCTTTTTATCCCAGAGTCTACAACCTGCTCTTACACCTCTTCTGGTCGACTTCTTTCTTTGGACGACCAGAAAATTAAACAGAGGCCCTGAGATGTCTCCGAAATTTTACAATAATTTAATCATTTTAATAATGTAGTCTAATACTCCATTAATGAGATTTTGCTGCGACAGAAGCCACTGGGTTTTCATTTATAAGAAGGCTCTTTATGATCTTATTCACACTCTCTTGCCAGCAGTGAAGACACTGGAGTAACTTCCATTTATGCCAATTTGGCTCTTAATATCCTATCAGAGTTCTGAAAGTCTGTACTCCCTAGCTTCCTGTACTCAATGCTGAATTACACTAAATACACCATTTGGTCTAATGCAACATCATAAAAGGTGCTTTTCTCTTCCTTCTAGTGTCGGTCACTGCAGTTCTTTGTACATGCCAGAAGGAGTGCTAGACACATACACAGAATCACAGAACACTAGAACTGGAAGGGACCTCGAGAGGTTATCGAGTCCAGTCCCCTGCCCTCATGACAGGAACCAGTACTGTTTAGACCATCCCTGATAGATGTCTATCTAACCTGATCTTAAATATCTCCAGAGATAGAGATTCCACAACCTCCCTAGGCAACTTATTCCAGTGTTTCACCATCCTAACAGTTAGGAAGTTTTTCCTAATGTCCAAACTAAACTTCCTTTGCTGCAGTTTAAGCCCATTGCTTCTTGTCCTATTCTCAGAGGCTAATGAGAACAATTTTTCTCCCTCCTCCTTGTGACACCCTTTTAGATACCTGAAAACCTCTATCATGTCCCCTCTCAGTCTTCTCCTTTCTAAACTAAACAAACTCAATTCTTTCAGTCTTCCTTCATAACTCATGTTCTCTAGACCTTTAATCATTCTTGTTGCTCTTCTCTGGACCTTCTCCAATTTCTCTGCATCTTTCTTAAAATGTGGTGCCCAGAACTGGATACAGTACTCCAAGTGAGACCTAACCAGCGCAGAGTAGAGCAGAAGAATGATTTCTCGTGTCTTGCTCACAACATACCTGTTAATGCAACCCTAACATGATGCCCTCCAGAGACAGTGAGTGTTACAGGATCTTTAGAAGCAGGGCATTTCTGCTGAACGATCCCCATCTTGACTACGTTTTTTTTTTTTTTTTGAAAAGTGGCTTTTCGAAAAAAGCCACGGTTGCCATTATGCAAATGAAGTGCAGGTAATTCAAATCCCAGCTTCATTTACAATTTTGATATGTCTAATTTACACTCCTTTTTCGAAAAAGGGGTGTAGATTAGACATACCATGGACTCTCGTAGGTGGAGAAACCCCTCGTTTTTTGCCCTGATCAGTGTGCAGGAGTAGCAGAGCATGAGTGCTTAGATTGGCAGTGAGCAATAACTTTTGCAGGGGCTACTTAATGAATTTTGCTATATGGTCACAGGATGGCTCCACCCCCAGAAGGGGTGGGACCTGTGGAGGAAGAGGCAGAGCTAGGGACAGAGGATTGGGGAGGAAGGATTAGGGACAAAGGATCTTGTCTTCCTGGGGAGAAGGACTGGGGACAGAGAACTGGAGTGAGGCCTGGGGAGGAAGAGGCAGAGAACTGTCTGGGGCCAGAGACTTTGAATTAAAAACACAGCAAAGGGCTCGTGGTTCCTAGCCCCACTGCTACCACGTTGCCTGGCAGCCGCGTGGGATTACTGTGGCTATTTAAAAGGCCCGTGGCTTCAACCTCTGGCAGTGTAGTGCTGCGACCATTAGCCATGAGCCTGGAAATTCAGAGGCATGGCCAGCAGGATATAAATAGAAAGTGACTAGATGCAGTCTGCAGGCCGAATCAAAGCGTTAGGCCGGCCAGATCTGGCCCCTTGGCCACATCTTGCCCAGCCCTGGCCTGGGTAGAACAACTCACCAGAAAGTCTGTTTTTTTCTCCTTCTGTCACTGCCATGAATGCTACAGCTAGTGCAACATAAAAGCAGGAGACCCATATCATTCTCACGACAAATGTCATTGATGAGGACCATAGTGCAGAATATCAGCGCAGTAGCACTTAAAACACGGAGACAAGAAAGGACCCTCTAGCCTTTCTTCCTCACAACGCTTTCTGCACTACCTTTCCAATAGAAGCCTCCATGAAAATCACAGGTGACCTTGCTCTTCTTGTATCCACATAAACAAAGAGCGCTGAATCAGTTTTCTTTGTGGCTGGATTATAGAACCCACTCATACTCTTATGAACAGCAGCACTGTGTAGTTCTGGAGACTCCAGGTATATGCCAAGTTCAATTAAGATGTTGGTGCATCTCCTAGCCGTATGGCCCCAAAGAAAGTCGTGTGCTTGCTCATGTTGATAGAGATGTCAGCATGGACCATTTTCACTACAACCTTCTGCCTGGCTTTGAGGAGGCAGACCCCTGCTGTGTAACACGTGTTGAAGTTGGTCTTGCCTGTCTCAATGCTCCGGGTGCACTGTAGGAATGGCTTTTCATCCACTACCACCTCATAGCTGGCAAAATCTGTGAAGTTTATGTAGTATACCTATGAAGGAGGAGGAAGAAATGTTACGGAGAGGGCAGAGGTACATTTGTGCATCAGGAAGCCACCCACTTCTTGCTGCACATGTGCAAATGTGTACCTTTACTAAATTAAACATGGATCACTTTCATACTCCCTTTATATCTGCATCTACAGTGGGCTGACTCACTCTGAGCAAGCAGCATATACAGGAGCGGCCCGAGGCAGGCTGCAGCAGCTGGCGTCCTAGGTGGTGCCCCCGCCTGCACAGCCGTCAATGGAGTGACGTAATCATCAGGCGCCCCGTGACGTCATCATAGGGCGCCCCGTTGAAGGTGGCGCCCTAGGCGACGGCCGAATTGGCCTATAGTCATGGGCCACCCCTGAGCATATATAAGACCTTTATATGCCACCTACTACTCCACAGAAGCAAAGGTCTACATGGGAATCCTTCCAGGGACCAGCAGGGCCAGCACAATTCTCTCTCTAATAAAAAGGAAAATCAAGTGCTGTTGTAAAATAAAGTATATTTAATATATGCCACTAACAGAAAACTATAACCGCACCTATCATTGCAAATAGCTTCTCCTTTTTAAAAAGAGCTGGTTTTTAACTTATTTTAACCTCAGGTCCTTCACCTATCTTCCAAGTCCTACTTTCTCGATCCCAGAGGGTATGTCTACACTACCACCCTAGTTCGAACTAGCGGGGTAATGTAGGCAACCAGAGTTGCAAATGAAGCCCGGGATTTGAATTTCCCGGGCTTCATTTGCATCTTGCAGGGCGCCGCCATTTTTAAATGTCCGCTAGTGTGGACTCCGTGCCCCGCAGCTACATGCGGCACGGACTAGGTAGTTCGGATTAGGCTTCCACGAGGAGTAACGGTAGTTCAGAATAGGAAGCCTAATCCGAACTACCTAGTCTGTGCCGCGGGTAGCTGTGGGGCACGGAGTCCGCACTAGCAGACATTTAAAAATGGCGGCGCCCGGCAATATGCAAATGAAGCCCGGGAAATTCAAATCCCAGGCTTCATTTGCAACTCCGGTTGCCTACATTACCACCCTAGTTCGAACTAGGGTGGTAGTGTAGACATACCCTCAGTCTCTTATAACTTGCCATTCATAATGCTCTAGGACAGGAGTCGGCAACCTATGGCTCATGAGCTAAATATGGCTCACTAGGGAGTCAGATATGGATCTTTTGGACCCCCCAGCTCAACCTGCTCTTGCTCTCCCCTAGCAGGAAGCCAGTGCTGGTGCTACAGCCTTACAGCCCTCCTGCAAGATTGGAATGCCAATGCTGGCTTCCTGGGGGTGGGATGAAGAAAGCCTCAAGTTTCCGCGTGCAGGGAAAAAGCAGAGCTAAAAATGGCTCAGTGCAATAGTGTTTTCCTTCCCCCAGCGTGGGGGAAACAAGCAGCCAAAAATGGCTCCTGGGACACTTCTTGGAGGCTTCCTTCTGGGGAATGGGAACAGTGGGAGGCCATGTGACTTGATGCCTGCCATGTGGTGCGAAAACAAGTGCCCCCCCACGCCCTCATGCCCAGACCCCATCCCCTCACTCACCCACCCTGGCAAGACACCCTGCCTCAACCCCTTTGCCAGACAGCTTGCCCCCTCCCTGCTCCCTGGCCTGACAACCTACCCCCAGCCACACAGACCTTCCAGTTACTCCTACCGCCCACCCAGACCTCACACCCTCTTCCCCTCCTATACCCCACCTTTTGCTCAGATCCTGCAGTCCCATCCCTATCCCATACATTGGCAGCCCTGTCCTGCACATTTAACCCCTCATTTTGGCCCCACCCCAGAGCTTAGGTGGCCCCACAAAATTCACTAAACCTGAAACCCCAAAAGAGTAAATCAGGTCTGAGGCCTTGAATCTCAGTACTCCCTGCTCCTCCCCACACTATGGGGCTGAAGCACCAGGGGAGTGAGGTGCCTGAGTTGGGGGTCACATCAGTGAGGGTTGGGGGTTTCTGAGGGTTTATTTTTTGCTTCTCACTTGTGTGGTCCCCAACTTATTTTTTTGTGGGTCAGTGACCCCCGACCCAAACAAAGGTTCCCCACCCCTGCCTAGGGTTGCCAGGTGTCCGGTATTCTACCGGACAGTCCGGTTTTTGCGCCCTCTGTCCAGTAAAAAAATTCAGAAAATACAGGACATGTGCAATGTCCAGTATTTTCTGGTTTTCCGGCTGGGCGCTGGATGGAAGCCTGGCGGGGGTAGGGGGAGTGGCTGGGAGGCGGGGCGCGATACCAGCCACTCCCCCAACCCCAGCCCGGCGTCTGCACGCAACCAGAGGCTCCCAGCGCCGATTGCGGCCCCTCCTCCCGGCTGGGAGCCTGTGATTGCGTGCAGAAGTTGGGCGGGGAGAGTGGCTGGGAGTCCCAGGCTGGGAGGCAGGGCCGCAATCAGTGCTGGGAGCCTCTGGTTGCATGCAGAAGCCTGGCTGGTGTGGGGGGAGTGGCTGGGAGGCGGGGCGCAATCAGCACTGGGAGCCCTCAACTGATTGCGTCTGAGGAGGAGTGACGCGTTGGGGAGGAGGAGAAGCCCTGTCCCTGCTCCTAAGCGCTGTTCAAGCATGTTGTGGTGCCGTAGTCCAGGAGAGAAGCCTGCAGGTGCTTTGTAGTTGTGTTTAGGCGCCTTCCGTGGCCTCTCAGCCAAAACTGACTGGGGTGGAATTTCTGCTTCTTCCCACTGGGACACCTAAAGACCTGGCTATGGGGGAGTCACCTTCCTACCTATGGTCGCCCTCTCACCCTACCCTGCCCTTGTGTTGCCCCGGGGTCTGCCTCTCTCTGCTTTGGGTAGCAGGCAGCTGCTTTGCAGAGCAGGCTCTGCTGCCTCTCCCTTTGTTCCCAGCTTAGTGGCTCTTGGTAGTAGCCACACAGGATGTGTGTTCGGAGTGGGTGGGTTTTTTTTTGCTTGACAAACTTTTAGCCCGTGTGTTCAGTATTTTTGGGGAGGCCATCTGGCAACCCTATCCCTGCCAGAAATAAAGACAATGTTGAAATCTTTTGTGTTGGACATAATATTTTATTTTATTTAAAAATGAAGCCTGTCCAACAAGCTGCCAATTGGCATTCAGCCCCCATTTGGCTGCAGCATCATAACACTCCTGCACCCTCCTCCCCACACCAACCCTGAGCCCACCATACACCTGAAATCCCTGCCATGAGCCCCTCAAGCCCCTACATTCCCAGCCCCCTTCCATAAAACTCCTGCACCCCCACAAACCCCAGCCTTGTGCCTTGGGTCCATCGTACACCCAAATCCCCTTGTACAACCCAACCCAGACTCCCGCACTCCCACTTAAGATTGACAAAAGACAGCCTGAACGTATTCATGAAACTGGATTTGACCAGTTATGATGTAAACTTCAAAGAAATGTGTGAAAAGATGTAGCAGCAGAAGTCCCATTAAATAAAGTCTGTGATTACAATGTTTTGTTTATGCTATTATTAATCATCACGTCAATTATCAATAATATTAAGTTGTATATTTTCGGTCATGCAAATGGGCATTTTTATATGGCTCTTTGTTGACCACTTGTTCTGAATTTTGATGTAGTTTGACTTTTTGGTTTGAAAAGGTTGCCGATCCCTGCTCTAGGATGAACTATCTATCTGAGGTACTTTCAAAGTCACCTTCTGTTATAGAGGATACATGGGCTTCTAAGCTCAGACTTCATCAGGTAAAAGAAAGGGGAAATTATCTTAAAATTGAATGTATAATATAGATCTTCTATTTGTAAGTCCACCTACTGATTCTGTTACTGATTCAGGACATTAAAGTTTTAACCTTGTTTTATTTTTATTTTCCTGCAAAAGCTGTTCCACTCCCTTTAAAACACTGATATGGAAGAACTGAAGGATTTATAGTTAAAAGTCTGTATAGTGAGTGGTAATCTCAGACAACAATGGCAAGTCTCATTCACCACTCTGATGAGGTGAAACCAGTCATTCTGGAGACAATCATGTCTTAAAAAGAAATCCCATCACTGCACAAACACTGCCCACTAGAAGTTCACCTCCACCTCACTGTTAGCATATTGCCCAGACCAAAGAAAAATTAGCTCTACTTTTTCCTGAACAGATTGCACAGGAAAGTCTTCAGTTCTGAAATGCTATTGCCAGCAATTGTTAGTGTGAGTTTCGGGGAGCAATTTCACTCCAATGTGCAGTCTATATATTCATGCACAGTTCCATGGAAGACACTCTGTCTGAATTCATTGATGTTGGAGTCCATATTGCCAGCACTGGAACTATTACAGAGACAGGTAATAAGATGATACAGTTGATATCACAAGTTGGAGTAAATCTGTTTTAATCATGGAGTCTCACAGAAGCCCTTTTGTCAGCTGGGTTACGTCTACACTGGCCACAATTTCCGGAAAAGGGATGCAAATCAGGTGAGTCAGGATAGGGAAATCCGCGGGGGATTTAAATATCCCCGCGGATTTAAATAAACATCTCCGCCGCTTTTTTTCTGGCTTGGGGAAAAGCCGGAAAAAAAGCGTCTAGACTGGGGCGATCCTCCGGAATAAAGCCCTTTTCCGGAGGATCTCTTATTCCTACTTCAAAGTAGGAAAAGGGCTTTATTCCGGAGGATCGCGCCAGTCTAGACGCTTTTTTTCCGGCTTTTCCCCAAGCCAGAAAAAAAGCGGCGGAGATGTTTATTTAAATCCGCGGGGATATTTAAATCCCCCGCGGATTTCCCTATCCTGACTCACCTGATTTGCATCCCTTTTCCGGAAATTGTGGCCAGTGTAGACGTAGCCCAGCTGACAAAAGGGCTTCTGTGAGACTCCATGATTAAAACAGATTTACTCCAACTTGTGATATCAACTGTATCATCTTATTACCTGTCTCTGTAATAGTTCCAGTGCTGGCAATATGGACTCCAACATCAATGAATTGTGGCCAGTGTAGACGTAGCCCAGCAGAGTTTCTAAAATCTGTTCCAGTATCTATACAGCTTTTCTCTGAAAAAGACAGTGATGGAGGGACTGGGATAGAGGTTAGAAGCTCTGCAGCTGCTTAATTTTCTGTGGACACAAGTATTCAGGATATTGAAACACTAAATAAACAATCCTTCTCCCGAACAACACTTGGATAGAGAAAGCAGTTCTCTGGGAGAAGTGTACTGTATCATCATCTTATATTTACACAGCACTTTTCATGCCCTTTACAGATTAACATACACACGCTGCATTCATTTCTGGAGTGAACTGCAACAGCTGTTTTACAGCACACATCCATGTTACATAATGATTTTGGAAGAGTACCATATCCATGTGAAATTAAAGGAGGAATTTGGGAGATGGAATGGAATTACCTGACTTGGAATTTGGCCAGGACACCAGGGCTAAGAGTCCTGTATTTATGAGCTCTTAAATGATCATGAGTAGTCAGGACTATGGTTTTACAAATCTCTTAAAATAAAGAACCTCCACAGCAAAGTGAACTCTAGTTTCCTTCTGGGCTTGTTCAGTTCTAACTTGGAATGTGAGTACATGCCCTACACTACAAAGTTAATTCGAACTAACGGGCATTAGTTCGAATTAACTTTCACAGGCGCTACACTAGCGCTCCGCTAGTTCGAACTTAATTCGAACTAGCGGAGCGCTTAGTTCGAACTAGGTAAACCTCATTGCACGAGGACTAAGCCTAGTTCGAATTTACTAGTTCGAATTAAGGGGTGTGTAGTCCCTTAATTTGAACTAGTGGGAGGCTAGCCCTCCCCAGGTTTCCCTAGTGGCCACTCTGGGCACCACCAGGGAAACTCGTCTGCCCCCCTCCTGGCCCCGGAGCCCTTAAAGGGGCACGGGCTGGCTACGGTGCCCGTGCCAGGTGCAAGCCTGCCAGCACCCAGCCAGCAGACCCTGCACCTGGCACGCCATGAGCCAGCCACCCGATGCCCCCCAGCCTTCCGCCTCTTCCCGGGACCAGGCTGGCGGCTCTCGGGAGCCTGGCCAGAACCACAAGAGGTGGGCATCCGCCTGGTCTAGTGCAGACATCGTGGACCTCGTCCACGAACTCCGCACTAGGCACAGGAAAGTGGCCGTCTAGGGCAGGAGAGCTGCCAGCCTGGCCACCCAGGAGCAGGTTTGCATGAAAATCAGGGTGGTCCACTGAGACCCCCGACCCTGAGCCCTGAGCTTACAATGGCCGTACTGGGTCAGACCAAAGGTCCATCTAGTCCAGTAGCCTGTCTGCCAACAGCAGCCAACCCTAGGTACCCTGGAGGGGATGGACCAAAGACAGTGACCAAGCCATTTGTCTCGTGCCATCCATCTCCAGCCTTCCACAAACTTTGGGCAGGGACACCATTTCTAACCCCTGGCTAATACCACTCCATGAACCCAACCTCCATGACTTGATCTAACTTCTCTTTAAACTCTGTTCTAGTTGTAGCCTTCACAGCCTCCTGCAGCAAGGAGTTCCACAGGTTGACTATTTGCTTTGTGAAGAAGAACTTTCTGTTACTAGTTTGAAGACTGCTACCCATTCCTTTCCTTTGTTGTCCTCTGGTCCTTCTATTATGGGAACTAATGGAGAACTTTTCTTTATGCACCCTCTCCACACCACCCTTGCTTTTATAGACCTCTATCATATCTCCCCTCCATCTCCTCTTCTCTAAGCTGAAAAGTCCCAGTCTCTTTAGCCTCTCTTCAAATGGGACCTGTTCCAATCCCCTGATCATTTTAGTTGCCCTCCCCTCTCCCAGCTTCTCTCTTCCCCTCTCCCACCTCTTTTTCCCAGTCTCCCCCAGTTTTGTTCAATAAAGAAAGATTCTATTTTTGACCACACATTTTCTTTATTTTGTACATCAGGAAGGGGGGCTAGGGAAGGGTAAGTGGAAGGAGGTGAGGGAGGAATGGGGCACGAGCCCCCGATGGGGAGGACTGGGCTGGCTCTGCGGGCTTCTCGGGGTGGAAGTTCTCCTGCAGCCCCCCCGATTGCCCCCTCCCCCCGGATGGCAGCCTGCGGCAAGTGCAGCCGGGCTGATGGCCGAGTGCTGTGATGTGCCGAGTGTGGGCACTCAGGGCACTCCAAGCCAGGACTGCTTTGCAAGCGGGGAACCCTGAGAACTGTCTGTCTGGGGTGGGGGTTGGGTCCCTTTAAGCACAGCCCTCGGCTAGCCTGAGACAGCAGCTCCATGCTCTAAGTCCTCATCTGATGCCCTGCCGGCACTGCTTCTGGCCATCCTTAACCTCTGTTCAGGGTCCACTCTGTGTGGACATGCTAATTCGAATTAGCAAAACGCTAATTCGAACTAGTTTTTAAGTCTAGCTGCGCTAATTCAAATTAGCTTAGTTCGAATTAACTAATTCGAACTAAGTTCGAATTAGCGCTGTAGTGTAGACATACCCTTATAGCTTGTATTATGGTATAATACATGACCTTGCACCCCCCAAAATTTAACATCATCTTCCTCTACTCACATCCTAGAAATGAAATGGTTAAGAGCATATACAAGTTCTGGGCCTTTGCTGGCTCTCTGGAGCCCCTTATGGTTCATGCAAGGCTTTATATTTTGAATACAGGAATAGGAGTTAGGCCTAGGACCGTACTCACTTCTACCTGACTATAGATGAAGTATGTGCCGTCCACCAGTACCTCCAGCTCCCCACTGCGTGCATGCAGCTTAAACACCTTGGGGTTCATAATGATGCGAGACCAGTCATTGAGCACTCCACCTGAAAGATCTCAGTATGAGAAAATGGCAGTCATTCAGTACCCGTCAAAATGAAAAGCGCAATAGCAACACAAACACAGTTATACAGATTACAGATAGCTTACATACACAATACATCTATTAAAGAAGACTAAAGTTGTGAAGTCAAGCACTCAGAGTTAGGAAATGCCAGAATTAAGGATGCCAGTAGATCAGCTGCTTTCTGTGTAAGCATTTTGATAGTCATTAATTTCAAGGTACACTGTTTGTTGCACAAGAAGTTGACCCCTACCTCATGCAGTACTCACTGAATGACAGACATTCAATACAGGTTGAACCTCTCTTATCTGGGAATCTCTGGTCTGGCAACATCCTTGGTCCAGTAGCACCACAGATGTCCCAGGACCAGAGAGTCTTGGTGGAAGCCTGGTCGCTGGGAGCCCTGCAGCAGGGGCTATCTGGCAGCACAACCAGGAGCCTAGCAGCCTCACTATCGCCAAGTGGCTCAGCAAGGAGCCCAGAAGTGCAGCAAAGAGCTCGGCAGCCCTGCTACCACCCGGTGGACTTGACCGGTCAGGTTGGGAAGCAGTTGTTTAACAGGAAGAACAACTGGGAGAATTCATGAACTAACTGAAGAAAATAAGAGAAAGAACTACTTATCCAACAAAGATAGATTGCTAAAGAATACCGAAGAACACTGTCTCTGGCCAGCTATGGCAAGAAAGAACTGAAGAGGATGGGCTGCTCATGTGTGGTATCGGGTCACTGAATGCACGCGACCTGGGCATCATGCATTCATGGCCCCAGGACACTGCTGTAAAAGACTCTGGTTGCCTTTGCAGGGGCACACCAACACCTCCTGTGGAGCACTCACAGGGACATCTCTCAAAGAAGTATAAAAGAACACACAACTCATGGTATCCTTGATATAAGAGGTATAAGTTTGGTATAAGTGACTGATCCACTTACCATATTTCAAGTCCCCTGAAAGCAGGAATCTCTCCATGAAAGCTTGGTATAAGTGACTTAAGACCACACAGGAACTCTGTAGCAGAGATAAGTAAAATCCTATTCTCTGGGGCAGCATTGAACTGCCTTTACCATGAGACCATCTTCTCTATTCCTGCAGTCCCCTGGCCTCATTTCCTGCAGAATTTCCAACTTCTTTAACAAATGAGGGAAAGTCCTACATATAGCAGCCTAATTTGCTACCCAACCCTGATTCATCCCCCAGAGCAGGTACATCCTTTGCATTGAATGAAGTGAGGTCATGTGAATAGTATTTGATCATGTCTGTCTCATAAATGCATATGCACAACAGGGTCATATTAAGTTTGCATGGGCAACCTTAATTCTGGCATTTCGTAACTTTTGAATGCTTGACTTTGCAACCTTAGCATTTTTTTTTCATGGTTTCTTTGTATGTAACTTTCTAGATTTTTTTAAATAATAGATTCGCAGCACAGGTCTCTATCACAAGACCTACTGGAGTAATTGGTGGTAATAGTAGACTGTTATCCTCCATATGAGCCAGCCACTAGAGGCGATGAGACACACACATTGCTGATTGTTTTCACAGCTATTTGCTGACAGCAGAGGACTGTTGGGATCCACAAATAATGTTTCAATTTAGAGTTTCTGTGGCGGAATGTGCTCTACTGGTTATAGACTGTTCTACCCAAAGTTTTCCCATGCCTAAATTTTTTGTCCCAGTCCATCTTTGTTCCTATCCCCTCCCCACCCAACCTTCCTTTCCCCTCTTCAACTGTCTATATTCAGGTGAGTGTTTCTTTCCTCTCCTCAAGGTTGCTTGGGTGACAGCAAGGGAACCTTGGAGAGTGCAGAAGTGCTTTCATTTCTGGTACCATGTACATTAGCTCTCAAAAGCTGGCAGGATAATTCCTGTTCATAAGCTTTGTGGGAATGGAGCATGTGCACTGTGGGTACCAGGGAGTTCTGTGCTGGTGGAGTAATCTTAGTACAGATGGAATGCTCAGAGAATGTTACTGCCAAATGAACATACTTCTATTGAGAATGTGCAAAGTATACTTTTCAAAGGCTTAGAAGCTCGTGAAACTGGGGTGCACCAAATCTCTTCTGACCTTTGAGTGACCCACTTGCTATATTTCAAGTGCTTGCTTGAAAGCAGGAACTTCTCAATGAAAGTTGTAAACATTAAAAAAATAATACAAAAATATGCTCTCTCCTAATATAGTTCTCCAAAATAGTTGAAAAATATCTCTGAAACTTCAGGGAAAAAATCAGCCCATAGTAGACACTTAGCATGAAAGTTTCTAGCACCAATGGTTAAAGTTTGGCAACATTAAAGAACAGAATTATCAGGCTCATGGATAAACACTATTTGTTAGGGGAGACTCAACAACATGGCCCTTGGGAAATTATGCCTTTTCAATTAGTTACAATTCTTCAGTGGTATCAACAAAGGTGTACCTTTTAGAAAGCCTTTGACAAGGTCCCACACCAAGGGCTCTTACACAAATTAAGGTGTCATAGGAAAAGAGAGAAGGCCCTCTCATTGTTAACAGGTAGGAAACAGAGCACAGGTTTAAATGTTCAATTTTCACAGTGGAGAGAGGTAAATAGCAGGGGTCTTCCAAAGACCTGTACTGAGACCAGTGCTGTTCTACACATTCATAGATGGTAAGAAGTGAGGTGGCAAAATCTGCAGATGATCCAACATTCCTTAAGATAGTTAAGTTTAAAGCAGACCAGAGGTACAAATGGATCTCACAAAACTGACTAACTAGGCTAGCAAACAGCAGATAAAATTCAAGTAGCACACACTAGAAAACACAAACCCAACTGTACATACAAAATTATGTGATCTAAATTAGCTGCAGAAGGTGACCCTGATGTCACTGTGGGTAGCTCTGTAAACATCTGCTCAATGTGAAGCAGCAGTCAAAAACAGAATTTCAGGAACCATTAGGAAAGGAAAAGACAAAATATCATAATGCCACTCTAAATCCATGGTATGTTCATGCCTTGAGTACTGCATGTAGTTCTAGTTGCACCATCTCAAAAGACATATTAGAAATGGAAAAAGTACAGAAAATGGTAACTTCTTCAGACAGTGCACAGACTATCTGTGGAATTTACTGCCAGGGGATGTTGTGAAGGCCAAAAGTATATCTGAGTTCAAATAAGTTCATGAAAGATAGACACCGATGAACCTATTAGCCAAGATGGTCAGAGATGCAAACCTATGGCCTGGGTATCCCTAAACCTCTGATTGTTAGAAGCGGGGATTGGATGATTGGAGATGGATCTGTAGGGAGTCAGCATGGCCTCCCACTGACTCAGAGGAGGAAACTCCTCCCAAAACCCATTGGCGGGCGGTGCCAGAACCATCCAGGCCCGCCCACAGGAAACAGGAAGGCAGGGCTGGAGGTATAAAGAGAGGAGCTCCAAGCTCAGTTAGGGTACGTCTACACTACCCTCCTAATTCGAACTAGCGGGGTAATGTAGGCATACCGCACTTGCAAATGAAGCCCGGGATTTTAATTTCCCGGGCTTCATAAGCATAAGACGGGCGCCGCCATTTTTAAATCCCGGCTAGTTCGAACCCCGTGCCGCGTGTAGCCGCGGCACGGAGTAGCTAGTTTGGATTAGGCTTCCTAAACTGAACTAGCTGTACTCCTCGTGGAACAAGGTGTACAGATAGTGCGGAATGGCTTGCTAGTTCGAACTATCTAGCCCGTGCCGCGTGTAGCCGCGCGGCACGGGGTTCGAACAAGCTGGCATTTAAAAATGGCGCCGGCCGGCTTATGCAAATGAAGCCCGGGAAATTCAAATCCCAGGCTTCATTTGCAAGTGCGGTATGCCTACATTACCCCGCTAGTTCGAACTAGCGGGGTAGTGTAGACATACCCTTAGAGTTTAGCTGCCGAGCAGAGCAGAGCAGAGGCTCTTCCCCAGCCCCAGCAGACAAAGGTCCTGCCATACTGCCCTAAAAGGGAGCATTGGGTTGGGGTGCCTGGGCTGCTGCCGGGCCCCGAGCACTGGCCTAGACTGCCACAGCTGCCGCCGGACCCAGATAACTGGACAAGGCTGCGGAAGCCGCTGCCTGGGTCCACAAACATCCCAGGATCCTTGCCATGCCCAGCCGAGTGGGCTGGACCACCCTGAGACTTATCTGCGCAGGACCCCGAGCCTATGGACACGCTGCTGGCACCTCCGTCCACAGCCGTCACGGAGGAGCAGCACCCAAGCCAGGTAGGCCCCTAGGGAAGTGGCCCAGGAACAGCCAACCCCGGGGTGGCTGAGGAAATGAAGGTCAGCTGGGCAGCACGTTGCAGCTCAGACCCCTGCTGACCCACACACCTGCATGGCGAGTTGCATACTGGATCCCCGCCGACCCAGTGGCTGCAGCGCTGCCACTGCTAAGGCCCTGGGTTGGGCAGGTTCCCCCTGTAGGGAAAGAAGCCTCTGTGCTTGTTGGCTCTCCGCCAGCAAGGAGACCCGACCCCTGGCTTGGTCTGCAGACAGGCCTGCACCTTTGAACCTTTTTACTGTTTCATTGTTTATTTGTTGCCTCACCCTAACCCAGGGTCTGGGCTCATAAACTGCTGGATAGCTTAACAGACACTGCTTAATTGACTTTGCTGCCCCACCCTGAACAAGGGTGTGGCACCTAGACTGCCACCTGGCCTACCAAAGACTGCTTAACTGTTTATTTGCTGCCCTGCTCTGAACAAGGGTGGGCTGCCAGAACTGATACTCAGCCTGCAGTCAGGCCCTTGAGGCCCCAGACTCTGGGGGCTTGTTGTGTGTCAGCATGGCCTCCCGCTGAGACAAACTATTACAGGATCACTTCAAAAATTGCCCTGTTCTGTTCACTGCCTCTCAAGCATCTGTGCTAGATACACCATTGGTCTCACCTAGGATGGCTATTCTCATGTTCTTATGGAGTCTCTTGGGATACTGCATAGGAAACGCAATAAGGGTTGCAGTGAATTGGCTTGGATCTAGGCAGGGGAGTACTGTACTTATCACAGAATTGTTCCTCTTCCAACACAATCACAGTAGTTGAACCAGAGAGAAAAAGGAGGATTCTGATGAATTTTGTGACCCACCCCAGGGCAGAGAGAAATCTTTATGTAAATTGGAGAGGGACATAACATCAGTTCTGATGGAGAAGAGACAATAAGCTCAATTTTACTGCAGGGAATAGCACACATACAGGATCAATTTTACCAGCAGAGGAGAATATAAGGTCAAATTTGCTGAGAATGATCAAAGGGAAAAAGGGTCAATTTGCTAAGTGAGTTGATGAAAACAGACTTAAGTTTGAGAGAAGAACATCAATTGGTTGCTTGGGAGGATCAACTAGATGAGGTGTGGATACTTAAAATAGATGAAACTGGACTTAGGGTACGTGTAGACTGCATGCCTCTGTCGCCAGAGGCATGTAGATGAGGCTACCAGGCATAGGAAAATGAAGCGGCGATTTAAATAATCCCCGCTTCATTTAAATTTACAAGGCTGCCGCGCTGAGCCGATCAGCTGTTTGTCGGCTCAGCGCGGTAGTCTGGACGCGCGGGTGTCGACATCAAAGGCATTTGTCGACCACCCAGGTAAACCTTGTAAACAAGGCATGTCGCCTCTGGCGACAGAGGCATGTAGTCTAGATGTACCCTTATATACTTGATAGATTGGAGGTCAGAGATTTGGGGAGGCTGAGGTGACAGTGCAGTGTGTAGGTAGATATTTGATTTGGAATCGAGGAGAGTTAGAGTAGAAAAGTCTGTTGACTGCAACTTTTGGGAAGGGAACAAAGATTGATTAGCAATATAGAATGTATTGATATGACTGTGAGCTGCAGAAGGGAATAGGGTGTTAGTGGACAGAGGATAGATTGCTGAAAAGTGGAAGCAGACATAGGATACATTCAGGGTTGCAGGGAGGGCAGACAATAGACTGGGGACGTACATGGCAAGTTATATGGGCTCATGGTGTTCTTGCATCAGGAATATTCCTGGCTCAGGGCTGGGCTCCAGCAAAGTTTGGGGCCAGAAAGAGACCCGGCCCCACCTGCCTCCCCCATGTACTTCCTCTGTGTCCGACAGCTCTGCCCACTGCCTGTTGGTGATTGAAAACATCACGGGGGCCCCCTCGCTGCCATCACCACTAGCAGCACAGTGGGGCTGGAGTGGTTCCCTGCTGCTCACTTTCTGCAGCTACCGGCACCTCCCTCTGGCCCCGGGGCAGGGGTGGGGGAGAGGGGAAGATATGTGTGTGCTGTTTTTGTGCTGCTCCTGCTGCTAGGAGCAGCCCACAGACATACTTCTACCCTTGACTGCAGGGACTTGCGTGCTGTCAGTCAAGCAAAGTGAGTGGCAGGAAGCCACTCTAGTCCCACCTTTCTACCAGTGGTGGCTGCGGGGGGTCCCCAAAGGATTTTAAATGGCCTGGGGGCAGCAGGTGGGCTGGGGGACACACATGGGGGAATAGGTAGAACAGCAGTGTGTGTGACCCTCCTTGTCCCCCAGGAGCCACTGCCAAAGTAAGCGTGGCACACCCCATTCCCTCCAGAGCCTACGTTCTCTTCCCCACCCCCATCCTTCCCCCCAAACTTCTGCCTCTTCTCTAGCCCCCAAACTTCCCCCCAGAGCCTGCCCCAGCAACTCCTTCTGCACCCCACCCCGTGCCTCAGGCCAGAGCCTGCAGCCAGATTCTATCCCACAGCCTGAACTCCTCACTCTCTTTTGCAGCCAAATTCCCTCCCAGAGCCTACTCCCCAATCCCAGACTTCATCCCAGAGCCTTCATCCCAGACCTACTCCTGCATCCAAACCACCCTCCCTTTCCCAGAGTCCCATCCCTCACCCCTCCTGCACCCAAACTCCCTCCAAGAGCCTGCATCCCTCCCCCCTAATCCTCAACGCAGCCCAACACCTGCTCCCAGTGCCCAAACTCCCTCCCAGAGTCTTAGGCAGCTGGGAGGAGGGTGTTTGAGTGGGGGAGGGGTGCAGGCTCTGGGCATCATGAAAATGTCTGCAAACCTGCTGCCCTGATTGGCAAAGATGTCTGGTTGGCTGTGGAAGGGAGAATGGGGACTGAGGATTGTTCAGTTGGTATGAAGAGGCAAATAATCTATTTGGGGATCAGCAAATGAGCAGAGGATGATCTGGGCTAGAGAATTATTTGGAGAAACTTGTGTTTAAGAATAGTGGAGAAGAGAATAGATGAGGCATAATAGATAATTGGATTGATGGGGCTGGGAGCAACAGAAAGTCTTACTCAGAGAGGCTAACAGAGGATGATCTAGAAAAGACCATGAGCTGAACTAGTGTCTCCTACTATATGGTATATTGTGCACACAGCCCAGATATGAAATTGAGGGTGTAGGATGGGACCGTTTTAGTGGTTGACAATCTCTTGTCATTCTTACCATTCTTTACTTGAATCGCTGACCCTTGGCCCTGGAGATGAACCACAGCTGGCTGCAAATAAGAGTACCACAAGTTAAAATTATCCAGATGCACTGATTCATTCCTCTAAATATCTTTATTTCTCTCTCTGTGGAATTGATGATTAGGACATAAAGCAGTTAGTGCAGATCTCCAGAATACTACTGGCTGTGATCACCTTCTCAAAACAAAGCAGTGAAAAGGTAAGCAAGAGGACTCTATTAATTTTCTTTGGATTTGAATGCATTCATTTATATTTAGAGAGTATAATTCATATAGTCCTTAGGTTTTCCATTTGAAGCTCCTTGTATATCAGGAATGCTTTTTGTATATGGAGTGGGTTAAAATAAACCAGACACAAGGGAATTTAAGGTATTTTGAGAAGGTGAGAAACAGTAAAACTATGCACTAAGCAGCAAATCAAGTGCTTCCTCTGGCATTTCCAATGGTAAAGGTGATTCTGGTCAGTTCTTTTAGTATAATTGTGAGTGTAATGACCATTTAGTATAAGATATTCATTCACTTAGGGTACATCTAGACTACAGGCTTTTGTCGACAGAAGTTTTGTTGACAGATACTGTCGACAAAACTTCTGTCGACAAAGAGCGTCTAGACTACATCCAGTTCTGTTGACAAAACAAGCCACTTTGTCGACATGACAGTATAGACGCAACAGACGGTGTAGATGCAATAACACCTTCTGTCGACAGAACTCTGTTATTCCTCGTAGAATGAGGTTTACAGCCATCGACAAAACTGCTGAATTCTGTCGACGTTATGTTGACAGAACTCAGTGGCAGTGTAGACGCAAGTATAGTTTTGTTGACAAAAGTCCACTTTTGGTCACAAAACCCTGTAGTCTAGACACACCCTTAGGTACCACAAAATGAACCTTTAGAAAATGTACCCTTGTAACATTAAAAAAAAATCTAGCCAACTCAGTGGGCATTGCCCCCTAAGACAGAGTCAACCAACCTGTGTCTCCCTGGAGCCTGCTTTGTCTGTGGCACCTGCAAAATAAGATATAAAAAAAATAATGAAGGCACTTAAGAAACATCTGAAAAATCAGTAGTTGTAAATCTGCCTACCGAGTACAAAACAGGATTTTCCCTCTAGAGCTAAAGGGGTGGGGAGCAAGGTTCCCTCTAAGCTGTGCACCCGCAAGCCTGAGCAGCCCTTTTCTGAGTCCCAAGCAGGCAGGGTGCTTCGCTAATCTGCTGGGGAAAGGGGTGGGGCACTTGCTCCCTGGGATGGAAGAGCAGGAGCAGCAGCAGCTGCCACCTGCTATACTGGCTCCAGCCTCTACTCCAGTCCTCCTCTCTTCTCTTCCTCCTCCCCGAGGGTCTGTAATGTGGGGATGAGTGAGTACTCCAATCAGAGGCAGGAAGTACTTAGGGGATCATGTGCCCACATCGTGGTGAAGCTGCAGGCTGAGTGGGGAGGTATCAGTTCTTCAGTGTCTGTCACCGGCCATGTGGGAAAAGCTGGGTAAGTTACAGGCAATCAGTCAACTTCTTTGCTTTGCTCCCAAATCCTCCCTTGCCCATTCTTCCCCCCTAGCCTGCCTGTTGGGGAATGGGCTGGGCAGGGATTGCTTGTTTTCCCTTGTGTCCACTCCCCTGCTGCATATTCAGAGCAAGACAGTTGCCTTTTTACTTCTCTGCCTTCTATTTTCCTCCTCCTCTCACCAATTTGCACCTCTCTCCCTGATAACAAGACAGCACCTCTCTCTTCCTCCTCCCGTGATTTCATACTTTCACTTTGTTTGGAATTAGCTCAGTATCTCCAACAGTGAAAGCAAGACCAAACTTCTCCCTGCACTGTCATTGAAAATGGGAAATCTCCCCACCCCGTTTCAGCATCTCTGTGATAACTTTAGCCCTTCAATTCCCTTTTTAACTTACTTTCCATGCTTGGAAAGCTTCCCTTCCTGGCTGTAGGAAACAGGACAGCCACAGTCTACATGTGCGGAGGCCGCAGATGGGTGGGGAGAGGGGGGAAATGGTTTTCTGGTTGAATTAAGAGAGAGGGAGAGGGAGAGAATGGCTTAAGATAAGAAAAAAGGATTCTTTTAACAGAATTTTTTTTACTGTTGCGATTATTTAAAACTCTGTTCTCAATTATTTTTTTAAAATCCTATGTTACGAATTAATACATGGTAAAATGTATTGCATTAAAGCTAGATCTTTGCTATCTGATGGAGTTCTGGCTCTTGAGTCAGACATAGCTGTTTTGTAGGATTAAACCTTATTTGCAAGATCTTTGAAACATGCATCTGTCTGTTAGGAAGACTGAGGATACACGTACTCCCAGGTCTAAAAGGGATAGCCATGTTAGGGTGTAACTAAAAAAACAACAATGATCTTGTAGAATTTTAGACTTAACAAAACTATATAAATAGTATTATGAGCTTTCGTGTGTACAACCCACTTCTTCAGCCAAGGGTAGTGTTAATATGAAATCAAATAAAAAAATTAAATAAGCATTGCTCCTTGCTAAATATTCCTTGTTTCAATATATTTTCTTCCACACCTATGGACTATTTAAAATTTATATTTATATCTATGGTTTTTGTTTGTATTGGTGGGTGCACAGCCACACTTTACCTCAATATCGGTGTTGCACATAAGAAATTTCAACCATCAACCTCAGCCTGGACCAATCCACGCGAGATCCACTTCCCTGACACTACAGTATAATTACATGACGGACACATTTTCACCACCTTATACCGGAAACATTTTGACCATTACACTTACCTTCATGCCTCTAGTTTCCATCCAAGACACATTTCTCAATCTATTGTTACAGCCAATCATACAACCGGATTTGCTCCAGTCCCATAGACAGAGACAAACACCTACAGGATTACTTCAAGACAGGCCAAGAAAAGATAACAATAGAACACCACTTGTCATCACCTACAGCCCACAACTTACATCCCCCCAATGCATTATCAACAATCTGCAATGTATCATGGAAAATGACCCCTCACTCTCTGACCATGGGGGACAGGCCAATCCTCGCCTATAGACAACCCCCTAACCTCAAACAAATTCTTTCCAGTAACCACACAGCACACCTCCACAGAACCTACCTGTGCAATCAACCCCAGTGCCACTCTGTCCACACATCTATACAAGCAATATCATCACAGGACCTAACCACATAAACCATCACATCAGAGGCTCATTTAACTGAACATTCATTAATGTGATCTATGCCATCAAATGCCAGAAATGCCCCTCTGCCATGAATATTGGCCAAATTGGGCAGTCTCTACGAGAGAGAATTAATGGGCACAAATCAGATATTCGAAAAGGCAACACACAGAAACCTTTTGGGGAACATTTCAACTTGCCAGGGCACTCATTAATGGATCTCAAAATCACTGTATTGTTTCAGGCCAATTTCACAAGCCAACTCCACAGAGAAGCCTTAGAACTTAACTTCATTTACAAGTTTGATTCCTATAACAGAGGTATGAATAAAGACATTGTGGATGACCAGCTACATTCCACATCCTAATGACATAAAAAACCAAACAATGGGTACTTAAGAACAACTAGTATTTCCTCTATCAGCTTCATGTAGCATGGACACACTAATTGACTATTTCTTTCCCCCCCTTTTTTTCCCTTTTCCCCCCTTCTTTTTCCTTCTCCCACCTATCCCCTATTTATTTAGAAACTGGACCTTTAACAACTCCATTCATCTGAAGAAGTGGGTTATGCCCATGAAAGCTCATGATACCATCTACATGTTTCGTTAGCCTCTAAGGTGCTGCAAGACGATTAGTTATTTTTTAAGTTTTTATAGATTCCACAGTACAATGCTCCAGCTCATTCTGAGCAGCCAGGCCACACAATGGGACCTGTTATCTTTGTGAGACAGATCTCTTTGATAAAGATAAGGATGGCTATGGACTGCATTGTAGAACTAAAGACAGACTGCAAGTTGCCTCCGAGCTGCATTTTGGCTACTATTGGCAAACAGACTGAAAGCCAGTTTTTTCTAAAAGCCCCTTTAGAGAAAAGATTCTGTCTGTCTTCAGGAAGGAAGTTTCAGTTCTCTTACATCTAAAGTTGAATTATTATAATATATAAGGACAGTGAAGTGAAGATGGGAAATGCAGGAAAAATATTTTCACAATATTACTGTGAGACTAACCCAACACTATCTCACACAGCAGCTTTCCTGATCCAGTCATGTTCCTCCCAGTGATTTACAACATCAGATATGTGGATTAGGACAGATTAGCCAGTTGACCAAGATTATAAACAGGGCAGTGTCAAACCAATCCATCTGACAACTCACAATAGGGGTTAAAGCTGACTGTAGACTACAGTATCAATGGAATTCAGGCTCACAGGGAGGTTAATGGGGACAAATGTCTTCACATCTTCAGAAAGAATGTTTAAAAATCTGCAAAGTGCTTTACAGACAAAATTGAAGCCTCTGCTCTCCCTGTGAGGTATACAAGTATTATACCCATTTTACAAATTGAAAAACTGAGATAAAGAGAAAGGAAATGACTAAAAACCATATAGCAGGGGTTGGGAACCTTTACCAGGGACTGCACACAAGTGAGAAGCAAAAAATAAAACCAAAACAAAACCCTTACTGATGTGACACCTGACTGAGACACTCCCCACATTCCCATCACACACCAGAGCTTATGGGGACCCAGACTAATAGATTTTGGGTAACGAGGGGCCTGGAGACCCAGTGTGTGCTCCCCAGTGCTGGGGGGGGGGGAGAACTGAGCTTCGGGGTCTGGATCTAGGCAAGCCAGGGTTGCATCTGGCCCCCCTGGTCTGAGGTTTCCCACCCCTGCCATGCAGGGAATTGAATGACAGTACTGTACGCAGTTTTTCAGTCCCATGTTTCAATCACTAGACAATGTTTCTTCTCAAAGACAGACAGGAGTAACTTGTAACGTATAACTACATGTAGATATTAACCTAGTTTCCTGTAGAGATGTGAATATGGCCATGAAATGTCAACAATGGGCGGCAGAAAAACAGGTTTGAATGGTTTTTGCTTTTGGTGACTTTTGCATGTTGACAGCATTTCTGTCGCCAAACCTTCCCAGTGTAGATATAGCCTAAGCTCTTTGGAGAAGGGATCAAATGTGATGTGTGAAAGACCTATGCACTGCACAGTGCTAGTTAGTGGGGCAGCGCTAGTTATGGTAGCTGGAGCAGATGTAGTAGCCCATCTCCAATCTGTCCAATTGATCTGGTAAGAACAGAGAGTTTTTAATTTCCTTTTTCTCCCTCTCCAGTTCTAGTTGGGAGTATTAGTGTTTGCATCTGACACAGAATCTCTGAGCAGCTTAGAAAATGAACCTTCTTAAACCCTGATAATAATGCAATCCCACTGCCCGAGATTAGAACTGATCTCTGGGGGCATGTCTACAGTAGGAAATTATTTCAAAATAACTTAGTTTGAAATAATAACTCCTAAAATAACTATTTTGAAATAGTGTAGACACTACAGGGAAACCTCAAAATTAGTCTGAGGCAGGCTCCCTTAATGTGGATGTGCTACCTTGACTTAGGTCACCAGGAAGCATGGGGAGTAACTGAATGACTCTGGCGAATAGTTATTTCAAAATATCAGCAGTGAAGTGTCCACACTATCGCTATTTCAAAATCACAATTTCAAAGTAAGTGTTATTCTTCATGGAACGCAGGAGTTATTTTGAAATAACCAGCACCTTATTTCAAAATAACGGGGTTGGTAGTGTGGACGCTCTGCTTGTTATTTTGAAATAAGGGGAGTTATTTCAAAATAACTCCATATTATAGACCAGGGCTGGGTGTTCTATTTAGTTTTCATGCCACTCTCATCACTATGCTATTTCCCCTCTTCACTGTGGTCTGCAAAGCATCTGTCCAATTAGGAATGAAATGAACACCTACCTGAAGGGCCCTGCAGACCAGGTGGACCCTGGGGGCCAGGAGGACCAGGAGGGCCAGGTGGTCCCATTACAGTTGTGCCTGGAATTCCAGGGATCCCTGGGATTCCTGGGGGACCCTGGGGTCCAGGAGGTCCTGGTGGGCCTTGAGGACCATTCGGCCCTGGAGGACCAGCCCTTTTACCTGAAAAACACAAGATAACATTTTAGCCCCTCTGCCTTCTGAGCATGGCACAAAACCATGCTTCCCTGAACCCCCCCATAAGAGAGCAACAGGTAGCCCGAGAGTCAGGATCATGTTGGAGCTGGTGAGAGAGAAACTAAAAGCATGATCAAACAGTTAGCCCAGATTTTGTGATTCAGCCTCCCCTCCCCTCTTTTGTTGCAGAAGTTAAAAGATGTGAAGTGAATAAGGCAGGGATTGTAGGGACACAGAAATGGTCTTGTGATTAAGGTAGGTGAATGCCAAACTAACTGACTTCTATCCATAGGCTGTGTATGTGATACTGAGTAAGTCATTTAAACCAAAAGTCTGGCATGTGTCTGCTAGTCAGTTGCATGCCCCTCATTTTCTGCGGGTTCAACTTGAGACACCTGGGGGACTGCTATATAGAACAACTGAATACACAGTTACAAATAAAGCCATAACTCCTGTTGACTAACTCAGCAACTCTGGCAGTAAGCTAGTGTGGTCTATAGGAGGAACAGAGAATAGGAAATCAAGCTGGCGTGAGTTCTAATCCTGGCTCCACTAAAGGCAGCCCCAGGGTTACGTACAAGATAGGGACTGTAGGCTTGTTCTTAAGTTGAATCTGTATGTAAGTCAGAACTGGCATCCAGATTCAGCCGCTGCTGAAACTGATCAGTTTCAACAGCGGCTGAATATGGACGCCAGTTCTGACTTACATACAGATTCAACTTAAGAACCCCAGGCATCCCCAAATCAGCTGCTGCTGAAACTGATCAGCGGCTGATTCCAGGAAGCCCGGGGCAGGGGCTTCCTGTAGTCAGCCGCTGGTCAGTTTCAGCAGCAGCTGACTTGGGGACGCCTGGGGCAGAGCAGCTGGGGTGCTGCCGGGTTGGTCCAGTAGCGCCCAGAGCGGCGCTACGGGACCAACCGGCAGTGCCCCAGCTGCTCTACCACAGGCGTCCGGAGCAAAGCCACGGAGCACGGGGGCAGCGGGACAGCCCAGATGCGCCGTGGCTGTCCTGCTGCCCTCGGGCTCCGCGGCTTTGCTCTGCTTTGCTCCCCCTCTCCCTGTTCTGCAGACCAGGTGGACGGGGAGCAAAGCCGCGGAACACGCGGGCAGCCCAGACGCGTCTGGGCTGTCCGCTGCCCGCGTGCTCCTTGGCTTTGCTCTGCTTTGCTCCCCCTCTCCCTGTTCTGCAGACCAGGAGGACTGGGAGCAAAGCGGCAGAACACGCGGGCAGCGGACAGCCCAGACATGTCTGGGCTGTCCGCTGCCCTCGGGCTCCGCGGCTTTGCTCTGCTTTGCTCCCCATCTCCCTGGTCTGCAGACCAGAGGGACGGGGAGCAAAGCGGCGGAACATGCGGGCAGCGGACAACCCAGACACGTCTGGGCTGTCCACTGCCCGCGTGCTCCACGGCTTTGCTCTGCTTTGCTCCCCTTCTCCCTGGCCTGCAGACCAGGGAGACGGGGAGCAAAGCAGAGCAAAGCGGCGCTGCCCGCGTGCTCCGCCGCTTTGCTTCCTCTCCCTGGTCTGCTGGAGACCAGGGAGATGGCCCCGTTCGTAACTGCGGATCCGACATAAGTCGGATCTGCGTAACTCGGGGACTGCCTGTACTGAGTCACTGTGTGGCTTCAGGTCATTCCTCTCTGTTTCCCCATTTGTAAAATGGAGAAAATAATGTTGTCCAATACTTTACTGGAGATACATTCATGAATGTTTGGCAGGCAAACAATAAATGTAGGATTAGTTTCAGGCTTTGCAAGAAGTGCAATAAACAAGGCAAGAGCTACTAACAGCACGATGCAGATATCAGTATTGAACAAGCTGTCTCATTCCCTGAGCATTGTCCAGCCTGCATGTTAGATGGGGCAGTGGCAAAAAAAGATGGCCAAGTAAATACCATCATACTGCATTTGTAAAAGGGGATCTAGGTAAGGCTGAGTAGTCAACTTTAATTCCAGCATTTCCTGACTTCTCAGAGTTTAATGTAAACAATTTTGTTTAATGATATTTTAAAAATCTCTTATTTTTATAGCAACTCTTATTCTACAGAGTGTTACAAGTTTATAAGAACCTCTTTCTCCACTAAGGAACAGCTGCCATCTCTGGGATAGAATACCAACAACTGTTTATCAGATCACAGCAACAGTTTGACAAGAAATAAAGACTATGGAAATTGTTTCTAAGGCCATGTCTTCACTTGCCGCACCAGACATCGATCTTCTGGCGTTTTATTTGGCGCGTCTAGTTAAGATCCACTAAATTGAACACTAAGGGTGGCTCCAGTTGCACTGGTACTTCTAACAGTTGTAAGGAATAAGGGAAGCCAACAGGAGCATTTGCCCCAATCGGCTTCCCTCTGTGAAGACAACGCCAATCTCGGTTTAGGGTAAGCCGACTCCAACTATGTACTTTACGTTGCTAGAGTTGAGTACCTTAACCCAACCTTCAGTCCAGTGTAGACTAAGGATGTTAAATTTAGATTAATTAACTAATCAAATAGTTGATTAGTCTAGAAGGGCGCCTCCACCTCTGAACTGTAGCCAGCGGGACTCTTGTACATTTCAAAAGCAGAAGCCCAGCAGGGAATGCAGGGCCAGCAGGGACTCCTCTGTAGGCCCCAGCGCCTGAGCCTTTGAAATGTACAAGAGCCCTGATGGGGCTCTTGTACATTTCAAAGCAGAATCGCAGCAGAAGCAGCACGAGCAGAGACTGCTTCAGTCCCCGCTCGCGCTGCTTCCACTGAGTGTCTACCTCTTCTGCCCCCCGCAGAGACGGTGCCGGGGGGAACCAGCTTTTGAGCTGGCTTCCCCCAGCACCGGTTCCTGCTCCCTCCGCTTGCTGCCTCTCTCTGATAGAGACAGCAGGGGAGAGGGGCGGGAGGGGGAAGGAAGCAACTAGTCATATCACTGGTAGGCAGAAGCTTATCAGATAGTCAATCAGAGAGTCGACTAGTCTCTTGCATGCCTAGCGTAGACCTGGCCTAAGGAGATTACTGCACTTTATTCCTTCTATCAATATCATGATGCAAAATGAAATAATGTCATTACTTTTGGTGAGTATAGAGTTGGAAGGGCCTCCCCCCCCTTTGGTATGTCCTAAGCACATATGACTTCCTAGCAGATAACAACATGAATGCCTAGAACTGGAGCTGCTGTACTATCTACCTAAAACTGATCACCCTGCCTTTCCTGAGTTATCTGATAGAAAAACATGGCTTTTTTGTTTCATTAGGTGGCGCCAAAGTTCATTTCATGTTTCTATCTGAAATGGAAGTTAGACAGTTACTGTACAAGCATAGTATAATTGAGAACTAACTACTCTTATGAAAGTTACTAGAGTTCTCTCATTCTTTCCCCCATGTTCCTCGTTCCTTCTCTTGTATTTTGAGTCATACGAAAATTAAAAACAAGACTGTCATATTTTAAAAGCAGAAATTTGATTTAAATTATATTATGAAAAGGTACATATCTTAGGAGAGTGGGCAGAAGGTGTAAAAGCAGACCAAGTGATGATGTTGGTAATATTTCTGTCCCAATTAACCTGCATACCTCCAATCTGAGTTGCCAGGTGGCTGTGTACTCTTTCAGTCCCCCAGCTCTCCTCTCCTTTAGGATAATTACACACTTTTGAAATTACCTCCTTGAATCAAAATTCAAATCCTTACACATCTCCCCTAAAGCATTTTTATTAAATTCTTTTGATTTGTATCATTCTCTAGCCTAGACTGCCTTAATACAGGATCAAATGTGCACCTAAGCCCAGTCCACTGCTGTCTGTCCTTGCTCTGCCTTAGGAACTAGGAGGAAAAACATGTTCCAGCTGTTTCAACTAAATCCTACCCCAGAGGGCTATTCTGCTACTTCAAGTGTAAACAATTGCATGTAATTCCGATGTAGCACGTGAGAAGGTATTTACTGTGAATTTGATTGGCACATCACATTATTTCAATGAATTTTCCGCTCTGCCGTGAATCTTACTTACTAGCCTGACACAGCACAGAGCTGTACAGTAAATAGTGAGGACTCTTGATTCAGCCTATAGTAAGGCAATCATTCTGGAGGTCAAGAGCAGTATGAGAATTGCTGCATTTGGAAGATGGACAAGAATTTTCTTCAGATTTGGTAAAAAGAGCAACGAGGTGACTTGAGAGGATGAGGTAGTTAGTTCTTCTCTCGATGCCACATAAATCACCTGCTTGAGCAGAATTTCACACTTACTTTAAACCCTCAGGAAATGAACCAGATTTACTGAGAAAGACAGAGTGAGAACGAGCACGAACACATGTAGGCTTGAAACTGTGCATATAAAACAAGGGAAGAAATCACAATATGGAAATGTGCTGGCATATCCTCTCAAAAGACTCCTGAAAGTATTCAGTATTTGACTATGAGCCAAAAAAGAAAACTGATCCTTCTGGTTAAGTAGATGGCATCTGCCTGGCTCGGCACACCAAACAATGCCTTGCATAGAGTTGCCACAATCCATAAATCTAGCTAGATTTAACTGGGTCCTCATGCAACCACCAACACCACCACAGAATAGTTTTATAGAGTGTGCCTTGATTATCTGATTCCCAGCTTGCCAACTCTGTCTTCAGCTATATGCACCAGGAAACATGCAGACACTTTCTTAAAAAGCAAGGGGAATTGAGACTTTTACTGTTTTACTTTTACCAACAAACGAACAGTCTGTATTTTTGCAAAATATGGCATCACCACAGAAATTAATTAATATAGCACTACAGGTTTTTCCTCTGCTATGCTTTGTTCAAATGTCATAATTATCACTTCCTATGAGGCTTCTAGTTCTATTAATCCTATATGAACAAGATTAAGTTTTCAAACTTTTCTTTAAAGTAGGTCTTCAGAAAAGATCATATTTAGGACACCTTTCACAGAAAATGTAACAGAGATCCCAACTGCAGTTAGCATCAGCTACAGTTTCAGACTGTTGCTCCACAATGATAGGGGTGAGGCCTCAGAGTAAAAGCAAGGGGGCAACTAAGACCCACATCAGCTCCTTTTCCCATACTGGGAAAAGTGAGACTGTCCCTGAGCCTCAAGCAGGTGCAGAGCAATCCTACAAATGATCTTCTGGAGTTATTCAGCTCTGGGCTTGAAATATACATTTTGAAACCGTCACACCTGATTAGGGATAGGTGATCATCCTACTTTAGGTACGTACTTATCTCCATCCTTATTCAGCAAACCCACATTCTACTATATATTTTAGAAATTTTGTCTGTCAATGTGTCTGTCCATCTGTCTGCGAGTCCATTTGTTCAAGAGCTCTTCCTCGATTGTAAGAGCTAAGACCTCCTCAATGAGCTAAGAACACTAGTATGCAGCATCCTTTTATCATAACTTAAAGCAAGGTCAGGGGTTGGTTATGCCAGGACAATGGGATGTGCCTGGAATTTGATTGTTTCTCGGAAAATGAAAAAGGAGGGGTCTGGTAGGAGGGACAGTTATACTGTAGGACAGTGGTCTCCAACCTTTTTACATCCAAGATCTCTTTTTAAATGACAGAACAAGCCAAGATCTACTGCCCCGCCCCGCCCTGCCCCTTCCTTGAAGCCCTGCCCTTCCTCTCTGTTCTCCTCCTCTCCATCACTTGCTATCCCCAACCCTGCTGTTTTTTTCCCAATTCTTCTGTAGGAAGAGGTTTTCCCAATATTTGGCCTGTCTAGACTGGACCAAATGTCAGAAAAATCCCTTCTTTTGGAACCCCCCTTATTCCTTGTAGAAGGAGGAATATAGGGGTTACCGAAAGAGCACATTTGCTTTTCCACTAAAAAAAAGCAGAAGAACAAACGCATCCCTGGATGCAGAAGAGTTTTTCTGGGATACCTCCAGAATCCTGAAAAACTTCTGGGCTGAGTCTACATTGGCATCCCTTTCCAGAAAAGGGATGCAGATTAGACACATCGGAATAGCAAAATCTGCGGGGGATTTAAATATCCCCCATGGCATTTGCATTTACATGGCTGCCACTTTTTTCCAGCTTGGGGATAAGCCGGAGAAAAGCGCCAGTCTAGACGTGATTCTCCGGAAAATAAGTTCTTTTCCGGAGGATCTCTTATTCCTACTTGAAAGTAGGAATAAGAGATCCTCTGGAAAAGGGCTTATTTTCCGGAGAATCACGTCTAGACTGGCGCTTTTCTCCGGCTGTAGCCAGACAGGAACCCCCCTTGTAACATGCATTTTTGCTTGCCTGGAGCATACAGGGCACACAGAGCAGAAGGCCCAGGCTGCTGTGACCGTGAATGGCTGTAAACAGAGATATGCCAATTGCTGACCAAGAGGCTGCCAAAGAGTGCCCTTGACTTAACCCATATTGATACGAACACTCAGCCGACCGCGGGGGGAGGAATCTCTCGCCCAGTAAAAAAATGTCTAGTACACACAATTTAGCTATCTTCCTCTCTTGCAAGTGCAAATTAACTTGAAACTTGCTTGTAAGAACTGGCGCCACAAAACAGACCAGTACAATTTGGCCTCTTAGATAAGAAAGAGGATACAGGCCCCCAGGGGTATAAAGATGGGTCCAGCAGTACATTTACTCTGAGTGTCAATCTACCATCTATCTGCTGGTCGGGTAAGGTATTTGATCTCCTGAGGTTCCAGAGGGGACGCCCACCTCGTATTCGTCTTTCCTAGGAATTGAGAGACCGGCCCTGGCCTGACACGCTGGAGTTGAGAGGCACAGAAAGGGGTAAAAATTGTACCTGGATGTGGTCCTTTGTCTTAAGTGTACACATAGACTTAGAGCTCTTTAAAGATTAAGCTGTCACTTGGTACCATTATTTCTATTTTCTATCTTTATTTTCTTTGTAACCATTTTTAAAATCTGTATTTGCTAACATTTAAGAAAGAGAGCAATAGCCATTGTAACCATATGCTTTTATAAGTCTTTTAATAAACCCGCAGCTGTTTAAGTTTTAACCTGACTCCTTCAGTTGCTGTAACAGAACCAATCACAATTTAAAAGAACTTCAGCCGGTCATAAAAGGACAGGCATAGGAAGAGCTTGGGCGTTTGGATCTGCGTCACTCCCAGGTGACAGATCCGTTGGGGCACCTTTCAGCCTTTCCCAGGCTGCCCGCTGCGAAGAAACCCTGTGTTCTAGCAGCTAAAATCTAAGGTGTAATAAGCTCTTCCTATATAAAGGGGCGTCTGTTGGCCTACTGGCCACCCTCTGCGACGGGACCCCGGATCAAGCAGTAAAGACACAGATGTTAAACCTTTTCTCGGAAACACACACACACACACACACACACACACACACACACACACACACACACACACACACACACACACACACACACACACACACACACACACACTGCCCTGACCGTCAGCTGACACCGGCTTATCCCCAAGCTGCAAAAAAGCGGCAGCCATGTAAATGCAAATGCCGCGGGGGATATTTAAATCCCCCGCGGATTTTGCTATTCCGATGTGTCTAATTGCACCCCATTTCTGGAAAAGGGGTGTAGTGTAGACACAGCCCTGCAGTCTAGCCGTACCCTCGCTGGGTTGAGGCAGGATGTGTAGGCTCTGGGGTGGGAATGAGGGATTTGGGTGTGGGAAGGGGTGAGAGATGCAAGCTCTGGGAGGAAATCTGGATGCAGGAGGAGGTGCAGAAGGGGATGCTGGGTCGGGGAGGGGACTTCAGGCCGGGCAGTGTTGGGGTCAGATGTAGGGTTAGGGTACTAAGCAAGCCACAGGCTTGTGGATATGAGGGTGCAGGAATTTGGGTTAGGGTATGTGAGGGGCTCAGGGCAGGGGGTTCCAGTGTATGATAGGTTCAGATCGAGGGTCTGGGGGAAGGAGGAGTGCAGGAATGTTATGATGCTGTGGACAGATGGGGGGTTGGCCCCAGTTGGGGGTTTGTTGTCCAGGCTTATTTTTAAATAAAATATTATGTCAAACACAAAAAGTTTCTGTATTGTCCTTATTTATGAGAAGGGCGGGGAACCTGTTTTGAGTCAGGGGTCACTGACCCACAGAAAAGTCAGTTGGGGCCACACAAGTGAGATGCAAAATAAAAACTCCTCCAAAACCCCCACAAGCCTCACTAATGTGGCCCCAACTGTGTTGGTGGGAGCAGGGGACATGGTATTGGGGAAGGGTGCCAGGGGGTACCTGGATAGGGTGCTGGGTAGGGTGCCAATAGGTGCTGGGGCAAGAGACAGAGGGCCAGTGGGTTCCAGGGTAAGGGCCTGGGGCAGAGGACAGGGTGTCAGTGGAGGCAAGGGACGGGTTGGTGACCACGGCTGTAGGATGATCACAGGGGGACAGCAAGAGGCCAGAGATGGGGACTGGGATAGCTATAACCCCATTGGGCTGGCAGGGGTGGAGAAAGGGACACCTATCAGAGAGTTTGTCTGTTTGTGTGCCTGTTTGTACGCCAGGCACAGGACATGCACCCCTCATCTGGCTGTGCCTGCTGCAGCTGCAGCAGCCATTGAGATGAGATGCTGCAGTGAGAGAGGGCTGGGGCTGTCCACTCTCTCTCCAGGACAGCCTGCATACTGAATCCTCATCCTCAGCCCCACCCAAGAACAATGCTTTAAATTAAAAAAACCAAAACTTATCTGAGTTAAGGACCTGAGCAATGCTGGGTCACTCTTCCAGTATATTTAAAATTAAGGACACATGTAAGTTCTTTGTTAAACAGGAATGGACTTAAAACGTGTGTGCAATTTCAATATATGCATAAATGTTTTGCTGAACCACATCCTAGATCAATGATCTTTGAAGCTAGTGGGCCACATTTGGTGGTACCAAGGGCTGCAACTTTTCAAACTTGCAACATTCTGTAAATGTACACGAGTTTACAGAAGCTATGAAAAGGGTTATTCAAGGGTTGCAAAGGAAAGAGTAACAGTAAGTAGGTTGGCACTGCTTTTTTGAAACCAGTTTCTTGAAATCAGACCTTTGAGTGGGCGTCTGTGAGGCAACAGAGGTGTGTTGATTTGTTAAGAGTCCTAACAGGATGTCTGTGCAAAAACATAGATACTTTAGGACAGCGTTTCCCAAACTATAGTCCGCAGCCCAGTACTGGGCCACGGAAAAAAAATGCCGGGCCTCAGCGTACCTGGTGGCTGCCGGCCCTTAGGCCGATTCGACCCATTTGGTCGAATCAGGCCCCATGCCCCTGCACCTGGAAGTGCTGGTGAGTTAAGAGCTGGGGCCCTGCTCCAGCGCTATGTGGAGCTGGGTCTCTCCCCGGCTCTGCCTGGAGCATCCTCCCACCCCGCCCCCAGAGCATCCCCCTCGGCCTCGGACGTCCCTGCCGCACGCGGCTCCTCCTTGCTGCCTGCCGCCCATGCGCAGCGTTGCACGTGGGTGGGGAGGACGCCTGGGCATGACATGACGTCACGGCCCGGGGTTTTGAAACCTGCGGGAGGCACATGGCGGGGTCTGGCTGGCTCCGGGTTCGGCCTCCGGGGCCTGAGTGTGAACTCTGGCCCCGCAACATGGAAGGAGATGGCAGGGAACCGGCTCATGTGGCGGCGGCGGCGGTGGAGGCGAGGAGAGGGAGAGGAGAGGCGGGGGTGGAAGGAGAAGGGGCTTGGGCTGGGGACAAGGGTGCAGGAGAGACAAATGCCAGGGGGCCAAGTGCAGACCATGAGGGAAAGGGTAGGAGGGGAGGTGTCAGTGGGAGGGGGGACAGGGTGATGCTGGGAGAGGAGAGGAGAGGAGAGGAGAGAGGAAGGGCACTCGGGACTGGAGGAGGAGGTGCTGGGAGAAGGCTTGAAAGAAGGGGTGGGCATGAGGAAGGTCAGGATGGAGCAAATCGTGTGTGAGGGCAGAGGGGCAGGAGGGGAATGGGGCAGAGACTGGTGAGGGAGTGGGTATTAGGGAAAAAGAGGGCAAAGGGAGGCACCAGGAGGGTGCAGGGCTAAGGGAAGGTGCAAGTGCCAGGGGATTCTGGGGTGAGGAGGAGGGGAGAGCTGGCCACCGGAAGCAGAACTGGACGGGGGAATCAGGGCAGGCTGGGGAAATTGGGGGGCTGGTAGAAGCAGGGCTGCCGGGGGGGGTGAGGTTGGGGGCAGGGAGCTGGCCGGGGAAGATTGGGGAGGGGGGAGAAGAAGCGGCCGCTGGAAGGAGGGCTGGACGCAGGCAGCGGGTCTGGCCAAGGGAGATTGGAAGGAGAAGTGGGGGAGAACTGGCTGCCCGGGAGGGGGTTGGGGGAAGTGGGGCTGGCCAGAGGCGCAACAAGGGAAGCAGGGGGGAGGAATGAATTGGCCTGCAGAGAGTGGGACTGACCTGACCCCATTCTCCCCTCCCCCACCCACCCACAAAGCACAAGTTAGTCCGGCACAGGGATTCTACTCCCCCCCCCCCCCCACAGACCCCTCGAGTAGTTGCGAACTATCTGGCTGGTAGACACACTCATGCAGCCTGAGCACATTTACCAGCCAGGCAGTTCAAAACAACAAACTAATACATCTAGTAATAATACAACTTACCTACTGAGAAAATACTAGACATGTCTGGTATTTTCTCAGTTTGTTTTTTATGTGTTTATATTTTTGGGCTGCAAAAAGCAGAACTGAAAAAAAAGGGTTCCAATTAAAGTAAAAAGTTTGGGAAACCCTGGTCTAACCAGCTTTCTATCTGTCTTCCAGTCCATTTATCCAATCCATATTCCTTAACTTGCTGGCAACAATATTGTGGATGACCATATCAAAAGCTTTGCTAAAGCTGGCACTGGGAGATTTGGGAGGACCAGAAACAACTTATTTGAATATTCATCATTTGATTAATGAATATGCAAATGAACATTACTGGTCCTCCAAAAGTTCGTGAATGGATTTACTGGTCCCCGTGTCAAAAAGTTTGGGAACCCCTGCTTTAGGAGATGGCTACACAGACAGCACCCATTACACTGCCTCATCTGAATACTGATGTGCCAGCTTTTAGGGCAAAACATTAGTGAATGTCTGACTTTCTAAATATGAACCTGCTCAATGATGCAATCACTGCAACAAAAGTAGAAAATACATATGAGGCTTGGTATACCTGGAATGATGGTAAAACTCTGTCTTGTATTCATATTTCAGACATAGTTTACAGAAGAAAGTAGCTTTTCATTTGCTAGAGAAAGGTATTTACAATGAGCTAATAAATTAAATTAGAATATTAACTTACCCTTTTTCTTGTTTTTAACTGAACTTGGACCTACAAAGAGAAAAGAAAGACACTGAAATTCACAGTAAATATTTCCTCTGTAACAAAAAAATGAAAGTGGATGGAATGTGATTTGGTGCAAACACAGAATAGCAAGGTAAGCCAATGCTGTGGAACATAAGAACAGCCATACTAGGTCAGACTAAAAATTCATCTAGCCCAGTATCCTGTTTGCCAACAGTGGCCAATGCCAGATGCCCCAGAGGGAGGGAACACATCAGGTTATCATCAAGTGTTCCATCTCCTGTCATCCATTTCCAAACAAACAGAGGCTAGGGACACCATTCCTATCCATCCTGGCTAATAGCTATTGATGGACCTAGCCTCCATGAATCTATCAAACTTTTTTTTTTTTAAACCCGGTTAAAGTCCTAGTCTTCACAACATCCACAGATTGAACAAGGAGTTCCACACGTTGACTGAGCACTGAGTAAAGAAAAACTTCCTTTTGTTTGTTTTAAACCTACTGCCTATTAATTTCATTTGGTGACCCCTAGTTCTTATATTGTGGGAACAAGTAGGTAACTTTTCCTTATTCACTTTTTCCACACCAGTCATGATTTTATAGACCTCTGTCATATCCCCCCTTAGTCTCCTCTTTTCTAAGTCCCAGTCTTTGTAATCTCTTCATATGGCACCCGTTCCAAACCCTTAATCATTTTGTTGTCCATTTTTTTGGCATAAGCCTCTGGTCAAATGACCTATTAGACCCACGCATTTATGTGGAATCTTCTTGTTGTGTTGCCTGATCTCAAAATGATGATCTGTGAACTATAATAGTTGACATCAGAACTAAACATAGTCAATTTTGATTAAAATTTCTAATAGAATTTCTCTTTTTCTTTCTGGGTAAGTAAAGATTAACTAAACCATCTGTTTCTGGACTATAACAATTTTATGAGGGAAATTACTTTTCACCCCTGAACCAATAGGTTTTATGAAAACATATAGCCAGATTTTCACCTCAGTCTCTAAACTGCTCACAGTTTTGCTCATAGAATTTGTGTGTGTAAAAATGGAGTCACATGCATGCAAAACATTGGTACATGAAACGGCAAGCACAACTGTTGAAGCTTGGTTGAAGACCTTGAAAATCAAACTTCTTATCAGTCACATTTTTTAAAGTGCACCCTCTTAGAATGAATTTGGTCATCACTATAACTGTATTGTCATAATGTATTCATTTATGACCCATGTGGGTGACACATGAATTCCCATTATAATTTAATTTAATATAATGGACACTTAAAGAGAGTGTCAACATTTTAAGTTGTCAGTAAGATCACAGGATTAACTTCTCACCAATGACCTTGTAAAGAAAACAATCTTAAGAACTCCTTTGAAAATACATGTTCAAGAATCTTCACCTAGTTAGGTATGTAAGTGTTGGCCTGTTTCTTAAACACCATCTTGTACTCCGCAGACTTAACGTTGCCTGCCTTACCCGCTCTTCCTCACATCCCTTGTTTCTAAACATTTGAGAAGTTCCAATAATAGTTTCCCCATTGTGCAGATAGGTTGAACCTTCTTTAGAGGTAAGTAATTAAAAACATATTCCACTCCCAGCCAGTGTCAAACCCTTCACAAAACGCTCCACCAAAAGCTTAGTTTACTATATTCACTTTTGCCAAAGGGAAACCAGAGCTAGTGCTTTGCAAGTTTTTAGAAACCACTGTTCCTCTGAGACTCTCCAATGACAATCTTTTTCTACTGAGCTCTTTATTAGATTCATGTAGAAAAGGCCCATGATCTTATATAACTTAGTCTTGTTATACATTGGTGCACTTACACCTGCTGCTCTGAAAGGTGCAAGCTCCAGCAGGGCCTCCTTCAATCCAATAAGCACACCTCACAGCTTATGTGCCCTGGATGCCTGTCAGGGTCTCCTCTAAGCTGTATGGCCACGTGGCCGCACAGAGGTCTCATAAGCCCTGTGCAGAGGCTCATGAAGATGCTGCCAGAGAAGCATTTTATACAATAATTCAGAAATGTGTGCAAAAATAAAATGACATGTCAATAGGACAGAACTATATTTTAAAAGTAACAACACAATGTCCTTCAAGTTGTATTTCATTCTCTCTCAATAATTATAGTTCCATATACTTTATTTTCCAACTTTTTCAGTTATTACAATAAATATATAATTGATATTGTCTGAACATCTTTTATTAGAAAAATATTTGATTTTTTTTGCAAAACTTTATCAATATTGATAAAAATTCCACAGGGGAAAAAAATCACATCTAAACAAATCATATCTTGTAATAGAAAATTTCAAACATTCTAAAATCCATTTTGCTTTTTCCTTGGACAAGAGCCTTCCAGGAGGGCTGCCAACGCTGAGCACCTGACCTCTCCCTTCATAGGTGTTAGTATCTCTTCCAGCATGGGGCTAGAGAGGCAATGAGCCCAGGCACTTGGCCTCCTTACTTTTCCTCAGCTCCCGAACATACTGAGCATTTCAGCTTTTTGCTTCTCTGGCCCTGAAGCCAGGGGGTGGCTGAACATCCCATATTCTATCTCAGGAAGCTGGGCTGAAAGACTCATCAATTTCACTTTTGAAATTAACAAGAGCATTTTAGGTGGGCAGCTGAGAAGTTACAAATTCTGTTTTGATTCTCTGAAAACAGAATTTTTCTTATAATCCTGGCCAATAAAAAAGTTGTTTTTTATTTTTGTCTCAATTTGGGACAATTTTTTTTTTCAAAATCACAATTTTTTGTGGAAAAGAGCTTTTTGTTTTCTGGCCAGCTCTAGTAATTTTACATATTAAAGCTATTAAAACAAAGAATATTACTTTCACTGACGTTATAAAGCTGCCTAACAAATCATTCAGGTCTAGGAGAAGGACACTCCACTAAGGCAACAAAAGGGTTCTGAAGGAACAAAAAGGTCAGGTACAGTGCAGACAGCTGCACTACAAAATTTCCTCCATTGTCCCAGAGAAAAAAAGAAAGGGAGAGACAGAATTGCCTGTCTACACTGTCTTGCAATCTTCCCATTTTGTATTCTCTGAAATCCACAATTACACACAGACTACACAATTACATATAGAATTAGCCATCACCATACCAGCTTTCACTGAAGAGTCTAGCTATATGCTCTCAGAAGACATAATTTAAATTAAAAAAACCAGGATGGAATGTGAGTGTTGTGTATTTGTCTCCTCAGGCTTTTGAGTCATAAGAGTTTATTTCATGTTATATATATCACACCATTAGAACTATAAACAGAGTGAAAGTACAAATAACTGTGGTGAGCCAAACACATTTGAAATTGATGGAACCAATTAGCTTCAAAGACGAATGAGGGGAATGAGAACCACATGGGATGTCAATGTTCACAATCTATATTACAACACGCACATCTGTTCCAAGCACGGCAGAGAGAGATGCTGGAGCTGTGCAAGTGGATCTTTCCACAAACATAAAAATACTTCTGACATGAAAAAATACATTATTATTAGCTTTGGGAGCTTCTGAGCCTCTGGGGTTTGCATCTGTTACTCTCCAACAGGAGAAGTGGGATATTTCAGCTGGTGTAATCATACTATCATGAGGCTCCTTCAGTACAACATAAGACAGTCCTTTGTTTAACCTTCCATCTTTGCTCAACATGGTTACAAGAAATTGCTGATATTCTTTCCTTTTACCTGGGATGCGAGGGAAAGGGCCAATGTGTCAAACATTTTATAAGTTCTGTCCTACTTTGTTCTACTCTGTAAAGTAGGTACCAGGCTACAACATTTCACATTTTATCTTCTGGACCCTATCCCTACCCTCCAAAGTATCTACCTCTTCCCTTAGCTTAACTTAGGGTACGTCTAGACTACATGCCTCTGTCGCCAGAGGCATGTAGATTAGGCTACCCGACACAGTAAAATGAAGCGGCGATTTAAATTTACATGGCTGATCAGCTGTTTGTCGGCTCAGCGCGATAGTCTGGACGCTCCCCTGCCGACATCAAAGGTATTTGTCGACCAGCCAGGTAAACCTGGGATGAGGTTTACCTGGGTGGTCGACAAATACCTTTGATGTCGGCAGGGGAGCGTCCAGACTATCGCGCTGAGCCGACAAACAGCTGATCAGCTGTTTGTCGGCTCAGCGCGGCAGCCATGTAAATTTAAAGGAAGCGGCGATTATTTAAATTGCCGCTTCATTTTACTGTGTCGGGTAGCCTAATCTACATGCCTCTGGTGACAGAGGCATGTAGTCTAGACGTACCCTTAGTGTCATCTGGGAACTTGCTGAGGGTTCAATCCAGCTCCTCATCCAGGTAATTAATAAAGCTGTTGAACAAAACCAGTCCTAGAACCAGCCCTTGGGGCACTCCGCTTGATACTGACTGACAACTAGACATGGAACTGTTGATCACTACCCGTTGAGTCCGACCTAATCAACTTACAGTTCATTTATCCAATCCATACTTCCTTAACTTGCTGGCAAGAATACTATGGAAGACCGTACCAAAATCTTTGCTAACATCAAGGTATATCATGTCCACCACCTTTCCCATATGCACAGAGCTAGTTAGCTTGTCACAGAAGGCAATCAAGTTGGTCAGGCATGACTTGCCTTTGGTGAATCCATGTTGGCTACTCCTGATCACTTTCCTTTCTTCCATGTGCTTCAAAATGTATTCCTTGAGGATCTCCTCCATGATTTTTCCATATCTAACATTTTGTATCAGTTTATTTAATAGATTTAAAATTTAACTTACTCTTAGAGCTGTTTGAATAGCAGGAAACTATATTTGACAATTTTCGTCAGTATTTATCAGTGACTTATATTTGACTAGCTACAGAACTGGTTGAATACCTTAAAATATGACCACAACTTCTTCCAAATATAATAATTTGTCAAATAAAGGGGTGGGAGGCGTTAAAGTATTTTGACTTATGTGCACTGACTTTATACCTTTTCACTTCAACTTTCCTGAGTGTCCCTCTGCAGACAAGCCCAAACAGATGCAGCACAGAACTTCCAGCCCAGAAGCAGCAGAGGGAATTTAAGTTGGTTTTGTACCCTCCCAGTCCTTGGCTGCGCTGGGAGCTGGAGATTCCCTCAGCATAATGTTAGGCTGTCCTGAGGACCTGTCCAAATTAGAGCAGCCTCCCTGGGCTGCCCCATGGGCGACAGCACTGCCCAGAATCTCTACAGTGCTGTGGCCTGGGCCCTGGCAAACCATCCCTGAGGCATGTTCCCTATGGTAGGCCTTGTGAGGAGGTCCTCAGAAAGCAGATTTACATATTGTTTATGCCAGAGGAATTCTCCCCAGCCAGCTACAGATTTTTAGGGCCCTTTTGTGCAATTCTAGCACTTTTATCTGGCATAAGAGAGACCCAGGAAAGGTGAGAGGATCTCCCCTTCCATGTATTCATATAACGCGCAATTGTTCTAGATTCTTACGCACTCACTCTGAGTAGTACCTTTCTCCCAAAAATGCCTATTGAAATAATTAGAGTAAGATTCTTCAACATAAGCAAAATTTGAGATACAGAGGCTATTAGTGACTAACATGGTTTTTTAAAAATAAATTGCAGGTAAAACAATACAATAAAAATCAAATACAGATAAGTGACAAAGATTATAGGTAAATACATTATTTTATCTCCTTTACAAGGAAATGAAAGATACAAGGAAATGAAAGATACAAATCTATCAGCTGAGGAGAGTTAGTAGTCAGAATAAGGGACAAAGATGATTATCTCTTTGGTTAATGCACTTGTTAATATTTTGACTATATTGCTAATTTTAGAAATCTACTTTCAGACAAAATCCCTCTCTGACCCCCAGAAAGTCCATTGCTTCATCTTCCCCTTCAAAACCCCATATGGAGGAGACAACTACTTCTGAGTATATTGTGGTAGCATCTTTAGCACTGGAACAGGTTATTATAGCAGTGGGGGAAGGAAAGCACAGATAGTATTAAACAGATAGGCTGGATTAAATATACATCTTTCTTATCAGAGATAAGACAAATGAAGTAAGATTCCTCCATCTGACAAAGGCTCTCTACAAGTCCCAAGAATCTCTTTTTGACTCCCATGTTTGCTTTTTACTTTTCTATCCACTTCACCCTTACATCAGACCCTGCAACAGAGCAATCATCACGTCTCGCTGAAACAGCTAGCTAGGTTTTTATGAGGCACTGGACAGGGCCTCTACTGGCAGGGGCAGAGGACTGCAGACTTTGAACTTTTCTCTCTTATGTGGAATCACTCTACTTCAAATAGCAAAATGAAGCTAAGCATTCAGGGCACTGTTCATTTAAAACAATATCAATATCCCCCCCCTCATATCTACCTAAAGATGTGCTGCCAAGTTCTACCATCCAAGCACCTTCAGACTGCATGATTCTGGAACACCATACTTATGGGCTATGATGCTGGCCTATATAAGAGGTGATGTTTGTTACAGCCCTAATTTTGATAGTAAAATATGTATTTCATACTTAACTCCCTTTAGGTAAGTCTAGACTACATTTTTTTTTGAAAGAGAGCACCCAGGCAATCTGGATGCTCTCTTTTGAAAAAGCCCAGTTTGTGGTCAAGAATGCCTTTTTTCAAAAGAGCGCTTTCGAAAAAAGGCGTTCTTCCTCGTAAAATGAGGTTTGACACTGTTGAAAAAACTGCTGCATTCTTTCAATTTAATTTCGAAAGAATGTGGCGATAGTCTAGACGCAGGTGAAGTTTTTTCGAAAAAAGGCCACTTTTTTCGAAAAAACCCTGTAGTGTAGATATAGTCTTTAAGATAATCTGATTATTTTGGTTAAATCATCCAGTAAGAAAGAGAATTTGGCTGGTGGAACTGAAGGTAGCCTAAAAATATTTCCAGCATAGAAGCAAAATAGCTAACACAGCAGCAGAATAGCATGCTTGTCTTTTAAAAAACCTGATTTGAACAACTCTCCAGATCATCAAATCTTTTAATGGCAATTTCCAGATTTGTTTTGGGGGAGAAAGATGCTACAAATGTGGTGGTAATAAGAGTGCTAGTGATAGTGAAAAGAAAAAGAATCAGGAAAAGGCTGCTCTGTAATGCAGAGACAAAAAAGGAAGCTACTCACTCTGTGCAGTAATGATGGTTCTTTGAGATCTGTGTCCCCGTGGATGCTCCACTGTTGGTGTTGGGTCATCCCAGAACTGCAGATTGGAGTTTTACATAGCAGTTGTCAGTTGGGCTGCACAGGCATGGTATGCACCTTTGGGGCGTTTGTGTCTCAGTGCCTCACACACGTGGCCTGATCCTCCCTCAGTTCCTCATCTATGCTGGCGTATGAAGTAGAAGAGGGCGGGTCATGGAGCACCCACAGGGACACACATCTCAAAGAACCATCGTTATTGCACAGCGTGAGTAACTCCTTTCCTTCTTTGAGTGATGTCCCTGTGGGTGCTCCACTACAAAGCAGTGACCAATCTGGACAGTGGGCTCTGGAGTTATCACTTGGCGGACGAGGACTGGACAGCTGTGGCCAATGAGGTATCAGACCATGATTGAGGTAGGATGACATAATGTTTAGCAAAGTATGCTCCGATGACCAAGTGGCTGCCTGGCAAACGTCTTTGAGAGCAACACTGTAAAGAAACACCATGGATGTTACAATGGCAAGGGTGGAATGTGCTCTTGGAAGGACTGGCAGCGTCTTATTTTGCAAAGAGTAACAGCAAACTACACATGATGGTATCCAGTTGGAAATGCATTGGACAGAGATGGACATACCCTTTGAGTGCCCTGGAATGGAAACAAATAGACGCTGAGATCTGTGGAAAGCCTTAGTTCTGTCTACATAAAAGTTCTGTCTACGTAGGAGACACATCCAATGGAGGTGTGGATACCAGGTCTTCCTGGACCAGGAGGGGGCTATCAGGATGACTCGAATGCTGTCCTATTGGATCTTGTGCAGAATGCTCGGGATAAGGGGGATCAGAGGAAAAGTGTAGTGAAGTGGTGCATTCCATGTCCCAGGGATCTTTCTCCCATTCTCCCCCAGAAAGAGAACTGGGGGCATTTGGAGTAGAGATGCAATGCAAATAGATCTATCGATGGGAATCAGATGTGAACAGAACTCTTGGAAATATGCCTATGTTAAATAAGTCCTACAAAAGGTAGATTATATTATATATCTGTCAAAAGAGATGTGATAAATGAGGTGAGCTGCCTCCTTGGGCAGAGTTTCAAATTGTAAGATTAGAACAGAATGGATCGTCTTAAAGCATACTTTGATAGCATCAATATTCAACTTAAAATTGAAAGATTTCTTTCTTTGGATACATTTTATTGGGAATCTGGAAGGGTTTAGCTATTCAACAGAGGCAAGTACACAAGTTAGTCATGCACATGCATGCACACGCACAGACATTTACACACACACAGGTACAGCTGCCATGTGAATACATAAAACAGACACCATGAAGGAAAAAAATGAAAAGCCCACTGATATATCTTTAAAAATTAGTTTAATATCAAATCTAAATTACTAAAGCAAACTAATAATTTTGCTCTCTGGAGTGACTATACAACCTGAACTCTGAATTTCCTGAGTTGTAGTATTTGTTTCAGGGATTTGTAACAACATTCCTGCACTGAGTTCCATTAAGTTACAGATATGTATTCTCAATCTCAACTCCATATAAAATAAATTTTTGTCTGGAAAGATGTATTACAAGCCCTGAAAATATAGATGTATATAATGAAAAGCTTGTTCAGACCTAAACTATGGTGAGATTAGGCTCTCTTCACATTATCAGCCCTATTGTACAGAGAAGGAAGCAGAGGTACAGAGAAGTTAAGCGAAGACCAAGTTTACAGACATAACCAGTGTAAACAAGACCTCTTCCCAGACTAATCGCTTAACCTGTCTCTCTTTTTATCCATGTATAAAATGGGTAAGATATTTATCACAGGTGAAATCCAAACAACATACAAGATGTCTACAACCACTTTGGGGAAGCGATGTTACTCTCATTTTGCAAGTAAAAACAGACACAAAGTGTTTTAAGTGACTTGCCTGGGAACTATTGTAAGAGATCTGATCTGATCAAGCTCCATTTTTCATTTATTAATTCAATTGTTCAGTTGCTCAGATGTTCTAACCATGTCAGTCTGTCCCATGGCTGCCACCTCGCTCCATTTCTGCATTTACACTCCTCCTTCTGACCACAAACTCCTTTGCCTCCCTCATTGCTTCATTTCCCCTTTCCTTTTACTCTCTCTCAAAGTTCTCATCAGTCCACTGTACCTACTCCTATTGCCCTCTTTATCCTGTCCACAAAAATCTAGATCAGATATCCACAACATCCTCTGCCTCTTCCTCCTCACATCTGCTGATGTCTATGCCCAGCAGCATCACCTTCCTCATCATTCAACACCACAGGCAGCTCAGCTTCACTATCTGGTTCAGTAGCAGTACTACAACTTTCAATGACTTCCAAGCCTACAATCTTAGCTGTTTGTTCACTTCTGACTCCCTTCCCAAATGTTCTCCACTCCCTCTCCATTTTCCCTCTCCACAGAGGATTGAAACAGCTGTTTCAATATAAAAATAAACAAAAAACAAATAATATGACATCAACTCTCCCTTTGCACGTCACCGCGTCTATGAACTCTCTTGTTATGGATCCTGATCCCAATCCCTTATTTTTTCCCCTTTAGTCCTACACCTGGTCCAGTAACTCCTTCCTCTTTCATCTCTTAATCTTTTTCATCTTCAGTCTAATCCCTGTTCCTCACTCTTTTTCATTGACCTTTCACTTTCGTCAGGCTACTTCCCCTCATGGTACAAGCATGCATTGATCTCTATATCTGTGGATCAATACTCAAAACTCAATCAAAAACTCAAAAATCTTATTTCCTGGGTTTTCAAAACTACATTTTCTGTTCTCCTCTTAACACTCAGATTGCTCCTTGTTTGTTTTGTTTGTTAGATTTTCCTTCTCTCTTCCTTTTTCAGTGGTGATCCCACAGATTAACTCCACCTGAAGTATTCAACCTATCTCGTTGTAAGTTTGATTCCTGCCGTTGCTCCACTACTAATAGCCAGCCTCAACTGCATATTTCTCCAAAAAGCCCTTTCAAAATCCATTAAGTTGTTGTGTTATACTTCAAGGCAGCTGCATGTGTTTTCGCTCTCTATGGTCCAGGAAGAGCACCCAATCTAGGCAAAAGTCAGTGTCCCTCCTGAAGTACTTTTCTGAGAATATTGCTATAATAGCCATATGTGAGTTATGACTCCCTTAAAAAGCTAGCATTTTGTACATCTACATTAAGGGTCTGAGGCTATGTCTAGACTATGGTTTTTTTTCTGGGATACCAATAAACGTGTCTGCTCTTCTGCCTTTCTTTTTTTCAGAAGAATAGATTTGTTTTTTCAGAAGTCCTGTCTTCTTCCTCCCACAAGGAAGAAGGGCTCTTTCGAAAGAGGGTTTTTTCCTGAAATTTGGCTCAGTGTAGACAGGCCAAATTTCAGAAAAGCCTCTTCTGAAAAAACTATCGGAAAAAGGTACGCAAATTTTCCTATAAACCCCATAGCATAGACATAGCCTGATTCACCTCAGTGCTGTTTCACATTTACGCCTTTGGAATTACACCATCATAAAACCAAAGTAATGTTGTGATTAATTAGGCTGTACATTTTTTATTGTAGTCCTAACACTTTTGGGGGCATGTCTACACCAGGAAATTATTTTGAAATAACTAAATTCGAAATAACTCCTGAAATAACTATTTTGAAATAAGCTTATTCCTTGATGAAAGCAGGAGTACAGATTTTGAAATAACCAGCCCATTATTTCGAAATAACGGGTTTGGTAGTGTGGATGCTCTGCTTGTTAATTCAAAATAAGGGGGGAGGGAGTTATTTTGAAATAACTCCCTAGAGTAGATCAGGGCTTACATTTCAACTAAACTTTCACTTTTAATGTGAGTGTAAGCAGATAATTTTCAAAGAATAGAGATGATTGAGGTTATTTTTCTGTGAAGGTATTGAGAACAGGATCTTACATAAGATTTTGAATGAAAACCCTGTTACCAGCTTAACCATAGAGCCATTGTTGCGGGCTCAATAATTATATTACAGTGAATTTTCAGAACAAAAAATTGGCTCCTCTCCCATACAGCCAACTCCAGCCAAGTTCCTTGGGTTCTTATGAGAACCTGCAGCCTTTCCTATTTAATGTGTTGCACTATTACTGGATATGGAAGACAGCAAGATGTGTCTCACATGCAGCCCTTTGTTTTCCTTCAGGCATTTAGGTGGGAATCCAAATAGTGCTCTTTGCTACAGCACTGACAGGCAACCTCGCTATTTTACTATATACAGGCTAATATTTCTAAATCAAGAATCCAGAAGATTTTGGGGCTTGTTGCCTGGAGCCACAGAGTTTACTTTCTTTATATACCACTGTTTTTTATTGCTTACTTTGTCAATACCACACATTTAAATTCAAAAATTTAAAGAGCAGTATTACAGCTGTGTTTTTATTTTGTTTTATTCGGTTGTTGCTTAAAACAAAACAAACATTCTGACATTTTAAGTCATAACCTATGAAGATAAACAACGTACATATGTCATGATTTCCAGAATAAATGTTTCCCAAGTGACTCCTCAGCAAGAATCTGACCAAAGTGTCCTAAAGGTTCGGCTACATCTACATTCATTAGAGGAATGTTTTAAACAAACTCCCCATTACAGTCATCCATGAAATTAAGGACAGGTGTGAAGTAGTCTGCTCACTAGTTTACCTCATGTCTGCTAGAAACCTATTTGTTTTCTCTCTGCCACACACACTTTTTTCTATTTATTGTACATTTGTGGAAATATTAAACAGGTACGCTGTCAGATTAATAATCGGATTAATTATATACATGTGTGCATACATGCTGTTGCACATCCACAAAATAGATCTAGAACTACACTTAAAGCTTTACTATATCATTTCCATCTCTTATGTCTATGAATCTACAAAAGGAGTTTCTGTAAAGTAAGAAGGCCGGCTCTGTACCTGAAGTGATTCTGGGATATTTGAAATATTCACTCTCTTAAATCCCTTGGAAGCGAAACAACACTTTATTAAACTTTGTGTGTATGTCTCACAGTTTACCTGTTTATGCTACTTCAAACCAGATTCAAACAATGGTGTTGGTAAATATAGGTAGAGCAAGTATGAGAATGAAAAGCACAATGTACTGCAAAATTAACAAAATTCCATGTAAAATACAGAATGTTTTACAGTTAAAAAACTCTGCATAACTTTCCACTGGTTCTGTTCTTTAGCTCTGTGAAATCCTAAAATGCTTTCACTGAAAATAGCACACCTAGTCAAAAATACAATCACTTGACTGCATTTACACCAAGGTATACAAGTCAGTGTTGATTACAGCTGCATTAATTTGACCACTAGGGGGTGCCAACTGATGGAACTATGTGGTTAAAACGATTGAAGGGTACCCCCTATTCCCTGAAATGAGAGCTCAGCTGTGAATATTCTAGTAAGTATTTCTAATATGACAGGTAATTGAATCTCACTCCAGGAGTGGAGAAGAAGTCATGATCTACTAGTTTAGTATTCATGGTGGTGTGCATAGGGCAAGTTTCATTATGAGCACACAGTTCAGATGTAGTCACATCTGAGCTGCTGTAAGTTTTGTACACTGCTCAATGATACTGGACATGTTTCTCAAAAATAAGTACCAATTCTGGACATCTCAACTTTAAGTGGCTAGCCTACGGCATCTTGAAATGTCCTGATTTTCAGAAAGGGCTCAGCATCTGTCCTCTAAAAATGATGACACCCTGCAAGGTATCCCAAAGCAGGCACTCAGAAACAGAGGGAAAAACTGAAATCATGTCACTTATGAATATCTTACCTAAAGATATCAGAGGCTTCTTATTCTTGTACTTTCCCCACTGTAATCACTGAAAGTCTCTCACAGCATAGAATTATGTAGTCATAGAACTGGAAGGACCCTTGAGAAGTCAAGTCATGTCCTCTGTATTCATGGCCAGACTCTCTACTTTTAACCCAAGGGTCAGTTATATGGTTCACTTGGGTGCCAAATATGGCTCCTGACTCGAGTATAGCCCCCACGCTCTCCCCGCCCACAATGGGGAGCCTGCATTGGCGATCCAGTGTTGTGCCCCTTGCAAGATTGGAGCCAGCGCCGGCTTTCTGAGGCGGTGGGGCGGAGGGGTGGAGAATGCCCCGAGCCTCGCTCCGCGATCAGGAAAAAGCTGGTGCCAAATGGTCCTGTGCTTGCATGTATGTTCCTTTTCCCCGACCCTCCTCCAGCTGGAGGAACAAAACAGTGCACAGGCACACTGCCTGCAGGCTTTTCCTGTGGCTCCATTGGCAAGAATCTGGTCAATGGAGCAGCAGGAAGGCATGCATGAAACAGGGAGCCTGAGAGCAGCACGGGGGGCAAAAGCAGACCCAGCCGCCATCTTGCCTGTGAAGGACCTATTACTCTGCCTCTACCTTACACCACCCACACACGCCATGCATTTGCACCAGTCCGAGAGCCCCATGGGGCCGCTGGCGTCTGTCATCAGCCCAAGCACCTTTTCCTGGTGCCAGCGGGCTGGATCCTGGCCAGCCTGAAGAGGTACCAGAAGCGCGACTGAGTGGACCGGTTCCCATCTGTACCCGGACTGTTGGCCAGTCTCTCTGCACTCCTGGCAAGGTGTGGCCTTCAGTCCACACTCAGCCCTTGGGTTGCTAATTTATTCTGTGACCCGTGCGGAGCAGCGGTTGGCTGCCACCTGGGAGTGATTGTTTCAATGAATAAACCTTGTTACAGATACTGGAACCAAAAAAAAGTAAGTGCCGCCCATATCCTGCACTCCCTACACCCTCTCCGTGCTAAAAACCTGCACCCCAAGCCTGGTCCTGCCCCTCACCAAACACTTACCCCCACCTTGCTCCTGCCCCCTCCCTCTGACCAGACACTTTACTCCCAGCCTGCTTCTGCACCCCACGTCCCATCCAGATCTTGCACCCCCATCTCTATCCCAGTTACTGGACGCTCTGTCCCGCACAGTAGACCCCTCATTTTTGGTCCCACCCCAGAGCCTACAAAACCCATTAACCCTGGAACCCCAGAAGAGTTAATCTGGTCTGAGGCCTTGAATCATAAATACATGACTGGAGCGCCAGGGGAGTAAGGTGTCTCAAATGGAGCGAGGGTTGGTATTTTTTTGGAGGGTTTGGGGTTTTTTTGCTTCTCACTTGTGTGAGTCAGAGACCCCAACTCAAAAAATGTTTCCCACCCCTGAAAATAAAGACAGCATTGACACCTTTTGTGTTGGACATAATATTTTATGAATAGTCTAGCAGCACCATAAAGACTAGCAAAACATGTAGATGGTATCCTGACCTTTTGTGGGTTCAACCCACTTCTTCAGATGAATGGAGTATGAAAAGTCTAGTTCCAAAATAAATAGAAGATAGGGGGAAAGAAGGGGAAAAACAGTGTTTTAGAGTGTTCTAGTTACAAGAAGCTGATAGAAGGTGCAAATTGTTCTTAAGTATCAATTATTTAGTTGGTTAAGTCATTAGGATGTGGAAGGTAGTGTGCTGGTTAGGTATGTCTTTATTCATACCTTTGTGATGGCTCCCAAACTTGTAAATGAAGTTAAGTTCCAACGCTTCCCTGTGTACTTGGTTTGTGGAATTGACCTGAAACAACACCGTGACAACACTAGACAAAACTGCCTCAATGATTGGACTGAGCATTAACAAGGGAAAGACCAAGATGATGAGGATCAACCAGTCCAACAACACCACCATCACACTGGGAGGGGATGACCTGGAACATGCGGAGCAGTTCATCTACTTGGGGAGTATTATGGGCAGAGACAGAGGAACAGACAAGGATAAAAGTGCTAGGATAGGGAAAGCAACAGCTGCATTCAAGACTCTTCGTCTCATATGGAGTTCATAAATAATATCTGCAAAGACAAAACTGTGAATCTTCAACACAAATGTGAAGAGTGTGCTCTTGTATGGATGCAAGACCTGGCACACTAAAAAGTATTCAAATCAAATGGCAAGACTTTGTCACAAATGAGGAGCTTTGGAACAGAGCAGGACAAGAACGACTTGACGTTCAAATCAAAAGAAGAAAGTGGGGATAGGTAGGTCACACTCTCAGAAAACCATCATCCAGCATAGTCCGTCAAACTCTCACATGGAACCCGCAAGGAAACACAAAAGAGGAAGACCTCAAACAATGTGGAGAAGATCTACTGATATTGAAGGACAACAACTGGGGTACTCCTGAAGTCGGCTAGAAGTTTTGTCTCAAGACAGAGTGAAATGGAGGAGACTTGTAGATGACCTATGCTCCACTCGGAGTACAAGGGTTGAAGAAGAATTACTAAGTGACATACACATAAAGCAGGGGCACATGAAGTGAGGTGCATGTTGATTGCATGCAACATTGACTGCAAGAGCTGTGCATTCCCTCTGCAGCCAATCAAATTGCTGCTATGATTCAATTGGCACATCCTGCAAGTTCTAGATATGCAAAACTACCCAATTCTGGGAGACTATTTTGGTTACAACAGTCTTGCAGCCCACTGAGATGAAGGACAGACACTCATGTGAACCATACACTAGCCCAGGTTGCCCATTTTTGGTCTAGATATTTCACATCTATCGCTTCCTTCTCCCCATCCCCCATCCACAAGTCTTGTTACCCTGACAAAGAAAGCTATCAGATTGTTTTGACAGGATTTTTTTTTGATAAATCCCTCCTATTATTTATCGCCATATTATCTTCTAGGAGTTTGCAAATGGATTCCTTAATTTTTTGCTCCATTACCTTTCCAGGTACAGAAATTAAGTTTATTGGGCTGTAATTCCCTGGGTTATCCTTATTTCCCTCTTTATAGAGGGGTTCCTCATTTGCCCTTTTTCAGTCTTCTGGAATCTCTCCTGTATTTCATTACTTTTTAAAGGTAATACCTAATGGCTCAGATATCTCCTCAGTCAGCTTCTTGAGTATTCTAGATGCATTTTATCAGGCCCAGGTGACTTGAAAACATCTAACTTGTTTAAGTAATTTTTAGATTGTTCTTTACCTATATTAGCTTTTGAACCTACTACATTTTCATTGACATTCACTATGTTAGTTATCAAATCACCACCAACCTTCTTGATGAAAACCGAAACAAAGAAGTCATGAAGCACATCTACCATTTCCACATTTTCTCTCAGGCTATGTCTACACTGGCAGCTTCTTGTGCAAGAATAGCCGTTCTTGAGCAATAACAGATGTTCTTGCGCAAAAACTTGCCTGCTGTCTACACTGCACACGCGTTCTTCCCCACGAGGAATAAGCCCTCTTGCACAAGAGCTCTTCCACAAGAGGGCAGTGTAGACAGGTAACATGAATTTCTTGCGCAAGAAGCCCCTATGGTTAAAATGGCCGTCAGAGCTTTCTTGCACAAGAGAGCATCCACGCTGCCATGGATACTCTTGCACAAAAGCACATCTCTTGCACAAAAGCACATGCCAGTGTAGACGCGGTCTTGTGGAAGACTTTTTGCACAAGAACTCTTCTACAAAACAGTTCTTGTGCAAGAAGCTGCCAGTGTAGACATAGCCTTATTGTTTTTCACTCTTCATTGAGTAAGAGGCCTATCCTGTACTTGGTCTTCTTCTTGAATCTAATGTATCTGTAGAATTTTTTCTTGTTACCCATTACATCTCTAGCTAGACTGAGTTTTTGTTGTTGTTTGGCCTTTCTAATTTTGCCCCTCCATACCTGCATTATTTACATTAACCCTTTATAATTTGATTAAGTATTACTAGGGAGTGGTGCCCCCTGCTTGCTATGCTCGCCAACTCTACTGTCTTTGGGGGTAGGCAGGCCCAGCTCTGCCCCTGGCTGCTGGGAAGGGCCGGGGCCATGCCAGACCCAGCCTCTCAGATCCCCCCTGGCCTCTCGGCCCCAGCCCCCCGACCTCTCTCTCTGGTTGCAGCCCCAGTCTTCGGCCCCCTTCTGGCCGATGGAGGAGAGTTGGGGCTGAGCTAGGGGACAGTGGGAGTGGCGCTCCAGCTTGCCTGGCGCTCCAGCCTCGAACCCTCCGCCCTGCAAGACTACAGCACCAGCACCGAGTTCCTTCAGAGGAGGAGGAAGAGGAGGAAACCCCAAGGCTCCACACTGAATTTGGTTTGCGGGGACGTGCACATGCTGCTGTCAGGAGGGAAGGCCCAGAGCTCCATGGTCCAGAGCCCACCCTCCTCCTTTCGTCTCTACCCTCATCTCCATCCCTACAACCTCATTCTCGTGTCTCCATTTCTACACCCACCACCCTCCCTGTCCCCACCCTGCCCATCCCTCTCCTTCCATCCTTTTCCCCAACCCCTGCTTCCATTCCTACATCCACCCATCCTCCCTATTCCCTTCCCATCCCCACACTGCCTATCCCTCCCTATCCCCACCTCCTTCTTCCATTCCTACACCCCCATCATTCCCTAACCCGTCCCACCCCACATTGCTATCCCTACCCCCACCTTCCATTCCCACACCCCCATCATTCCCAACCTATCCCCACCTCATGTTGCTATCCCTATTCCTACCTTCTTCCTCCATTCCTATACTCCCATCCTTCTCTAACCTCCCCCCTCCCTTCCCCACTCCCATACTGCCCTCCCCGTGCCTTCGTTCCTACCCCTGCTGGTGGGGGTGGGGAAAGGGGCACAGCTTGGGTGGGGAGTTAACACCTAGCGCATGCAGTGCGGAGCCAGGAGGGGATTGTTTGTGTGCGAGGGTTTCTCTCCCCATGCCCAGTGAGGGATTTCCATGCAGGCAGCACTGAGGGAGCCTGGCATGCCCCATGCATTGTGGCACTGGGCTGGGAGACCCATTCACAGGAGGCGGTAGAGGGCCAAACCACTCCCCCTTCCTCCACCAGTTATCCACAGCTGAGGGTGTGCAGGGGGACACAGGCACCTCTCCATGCTCCAAGCTGCAGTGCGTCTCTGCCAGGGGCCTGATCCCATGGTGCTGCCCTGGCTCGCTGAGAGAAAAGCGGAGGCCTCACCTCCCTCTGCTCTTCTCAAGTGTCTCCCGGATGCAACCCAAGGCGCCCAGGACCGAGCCGGCAGAGGGAGGCTGTGAAGTGGCTGTCACACATGGAACGGCTGCCTGCTCCCCAGCCCCTCTTCACCGCTGCCCACTCAGAAGCAGCCCGAGGTGCTGCGGGATGGACAGCCCACCCCCCATTCTCCTCAGCCCTGCTCCTCCACATCACCTGGGGGAGGCTGCATGGGTCACGACTACAGGGAGCATGGGGGGAAGACGGAGGGAGGGGACACAAAGTGACACATGATGTCACTTCCATCGATCTGCAGGAAAAGTTTTCTTTAATATATATAGAGATTTAGCATCTGCACTCTTTGTAGAACATTTCTTTTAAAGATTATTCAAGATCTCCTGGTAAAGCCAGGGTGGCCTCATGCCATACTTCCTATCTTTTCCACACAGAGGAATAGTTTGTGCTTGTGCCCTTAATCTTCATTTTTTCTCTTAGACTTGCTTCCCATGGGACTTTACCTACCAACCTGCTTAGTTTGCCAAAGTCTGCCTTCTTGAATCCATTGTCTTTATTTTGCTGTTCTCCCATTTACCACTCCTTAGAATCATGAACTCTTATCATTTCATGATCACTTTCATCCAAGCTGCCTTTCGATTTCAAATTCTCAACCAGTTCCTCCTTATTTGTCAAAATCAAATCTAGAACAGCCTCTCCCCTACTAGCTTTCTTCACCTTCTGAAATAAAAAATATGTATCCAATACATTCAAAGAACATGTTGGATAATCTGTGCCCTGCTGTGTTATTTTCATTAGTTATTTAAAAATGGCTTAGCCACCTCTTTTTCCTGGTTAGGTGATTTGTAGTAGACCCCCTACCATGACATCACTCTTGAGTTTTTTTTACCCTTGTTAGCCTTACCCAGAACGTTTCAACAAGTCTGTCTCCTTTTTCCACCTAAACCTCAGTGCTGTACAAGACACGTTGGTTGTGTCTACACTGGTAAGTTTTTCTGGAAAATCATCTGATTTTCCGGAAAAACTTGCCAGCTGTGTACAGTGGCCGCTTGAATTTCCGCAAAAGCACTGACGATCTAATGTAAAATCATCAGTGCTTTTCCGGAAAAACTATGCTGCTCCCGTTCGGGCAAAAGTATTTTTCCGAAAGACTTTTGCCTGAAAGGGCCAGTGTAGACAGCATAGTTCTGTTTTCCGCAAAAAAGCCCTGATAACGAAAATGGCGATCGGGGCTTTTTTGCGGAAAAGCGCGTCTAGATTGGCCACAGACGCTTTTCCGGAAAAAGTGCTTTTCTAGAAAAGTGTCCTGCCAATCTAGACGCGCTTTTCCGAAATGCTTTTAACAGAAAACATTTCCGTTAAAAGCATTTCCGGAAAATCATGCCAGTGTAGACGTAGCCATATTGAAGTTGCCCTGCCATGAAGAGCTTACTATCTAATATACATATAAAGGAGAAAAGATGTTCTCTGAGAATATTACAAGAGGAATAACTTGGATGGGGCTTTTTGAAGAGTGGGGGCTAGGCCTATGACAATTCTTGTAGACAATAAAGGAGGAAGAATTTTGAACACTGAGAGGGTGATGGCTTGGTGAATCAGGATAAAGGCTTTGAACATGAAAAATCAGACTCCAACAAACTGTACATTTATAAACAAGTGGAATATTATTTAGTAGTCACATTCAAAAGTCTGCTGACATCAGAATAGTCAATTGATTCTCAAAAATTACACAGTGTGATGGATATATGGTAAAGTTGTGGCAAGTTTTTTCCTGGAGATACAGAAAGATTTCTGTGGTTAATCTTGCACATCAGTGTTTGAATCTCAATACACATCCTTGAACAGATTCTAGCTGTTCAAGCATTTTTCTGTTGTGCAAATCCCCTGCATCGCCAGCTCTTTCTTTCACCTGATAAACCCCCAAATTCACTAGGGAGAAATCTGGGGGCAATATCTAACTATTACAATGATTAGGGATCTATAATACTTTAAAATCATGCAAATGGGGCTTTTATCTAATCTCTCAGTGAACTGCGATATTCAAGATCATGTGTTTGATGCTTTCAGTGATCTTAATTTTGGAGCTGTGTAGAATGGAGTGGAATTGGAGGAAAGGATTACATTGGAAAACAATTTTATATATGAATCAGAGAACCCAGTCACTACCTTATAATCACTTTTACTTGGAACATTTCTTCTTTATCTTCTTGTTCCATGAGGTGACCAAATACACATCTATCATTCCCAAAATGATCACATCTATCATTCCACTTAGGCTCTTTTCGGATCCACATTTCTTGTAATGAGCTAATTTCTTTTTACATTTAATGTGTGAAGTGTGATACTGTTAAGGAGTTTACGTTGTGGCTCTTAAGAGAGAGATTCCATCAGTTCTCACATACATCAGGTAGGAAGAAGGAACCAGTATGTCATAAGGTCTGTTCTTATCAACATGTCCATCATTTAAGGTGGATGCTAATCTCATGACCCTGGTTTTAGCTACTTGATACTGTTCTAAGATATTGGATTTCAAAATCCCTAGATTAAGATGTTGCCATCAAGCAGGGAGGTCTGGTTACCACAACTATTTAGAGCTTGGAAATGCTTCCTTGACACTATATACCGTTTGGATTTCCACCAGTTCAGATGTTCAGCACTCAGAAAGTTCGCTTTCTGGTACATTTGTTCCTGAGATGTGTTCCAGGAAGAATCACTGAAGGTACTTTAAGTGGAACCTTACCCTCACAGAAGAATGTGTAAAAAAACTCATGCAAAGATGTCTGTGCAGAGAGCATTCTGAAGATTTCTTAATGGTCTGTGCCTGAAAAACTTCTTTTCTTTTCAGGAATGTTCCCAGGGCAGGTAGCCCTTACCCTTATGAGCATCTACCATCAGTCTCAGACGAATCAGCAACTGAGAAGATGGGGAATTTGCTCTTTTTGTAACTGATCACAAAATCACAAATTAACTATTTGGGCAGTTTTTAATCCTCCATGAAATTCACCTCAATGAAGGCGTTGTTTAAATAGGGGAATAGATGTATGCCTGTGGTCCAGAGGAGTATTACTTGTGTGACCTGCATTTTTGTAAATGTATTTGCAGTAGAAGTGAGCTCAAACTGTAAGCTTTTGTACAACAGGGCAAACTGTCACAGAAACACGTACCTCTTCTGTGACTGACAGAGGAAAATGTTCAACAGGCGTGGGTCCTATATAACTGTGGTTCCCAACTGCCGGTACACCGGCAGCGGGCCACAAACCCCTGTCTGATGGGCTGCAGCACATTAAAAGGCCATGCCCTCGAGGTGCCTCTTCAATTTCTTAAAAAGGAGAGAAAGTGAACAGGGAAAAATTGCTACAGTGAGATGTATATAAAAACCCCAATATCATTACAGAAATAGGCACTAAATTAAGGAAACTTGGAGGCAAAATTAGCTGGGCAATGCATAACCACAAAAAACAATGAGTTCTGAATACAACTTGCTTCTCAGCATTGGAACATACTCCAGGCATTTATTTCTAGAGAAGGAAAGATGCAGAATTAAAAAAAAGAGCAAATGTATACTTCTGTCTGACAGCTAACTATAGAATAAGCAGTTTCATCACAAGAGAGACAATACCAACAACACTGCACCCACTGACAAAGTCTGACCCTTATCAGAGGGGCAAACCCATGAAAATTGGCATGTTATTTTCAAAGTATCATGTAAACCTACTGATGCTAATCTAGCTTCTAGTATCCCAGTGAGGATATTGCAATCTTCCTGTTAACAGAAGTGGCCTGTTTTTGTTAAATCAACACTAATCAGGCCCCATAAAGAGCTCTCCTAAACAAGAAAGGTTACAAAGTAGGAGGTAGCAGAGCATTAGCTGTTCTTAAATTGACATATACAGGCAGTCCCCGGGTTACATGGATCTGACTTACATCGGATTCCTACTTACAAATGGGGTGAGACAACCCCGCACTAGCTACTTCCCCCCAGCAGACCAGGGAGACGCGGAGCGGCTTTTCTCAGCAGACACCTCAGCTTGAGAATAAAGGACTGAGGGAAGTGAGGTGTGGGAGAATAAAACTGAGCTCTGGAGTAATGTTTGGCTAGAGTTTCCCCTACAATATGTACCAGTTCCGACTTACATACAAATTCAACTTAAGAACAAACCTACAGTCCCTATCTTGTACGTAACCCGGGAACTGCCTGTATTGAGAATCTTCTTAGCCTCCTTGCCTCAAAAACGAGGAAAGGCCAGCAACCTCTCTGTTTCCAACTTCATTTAATATGAAAAATCTAGGAAGGGAAAATGAAACTAGGAAACTAGTACTGCAGGGATTTCACTGGTCAAGGGGATGAAAGTGCAACAAGCTTTAGTTTTAAAACATAGGGATTTTTTTCCCCCCAAAGGGCCTACTGACATCTGCTTTGTAAGACATTAAGTCTGTCACTATTTATAACATCATCCCCTCCAAAGGGCAAGAGCATGGAATTGTCTCCTGTAGTTTCAACCATGCTGCTCTCATATTTTGGCTTTGCTAGCATGGAGCCAGCAGTATTTTACTGTTGCTCTGGGAATAGAGATCTAACATTTCAAACGCAGTTTATGTAAAAGTGGACTAACTTCACATTCTTTGTGGGGTTTTTTAAGCACAACTGTTGTTAATTACCAGTCCCAGAATGATTTGCTAATCTGGGACTTACAGTGGTACCACAACAGAATAGACATACCAAAACAAAAGGGAGCCAGAAAAGGGAGGGGGAATCTGTAGACTAAAGCAAAATTAACTGTCAAGTGGAGCGGATAGCAAGCAGATTATTATAGAACATAATGTAGAAATAAATAGGAACCTATGAAGCTCAATAGAAATGAAATAAGTCATCTCCTTCAAAAAGAGATGTGAAATGTTAAAAAAAATAAAAAGTTAACCATATAGGCCTCAACTTCAGACAAAGAGCACTGTGTGGAACTTAGGGCAGATGACTTGTTTGTATGGGTGACTTTAAGCCACTTTTATACTCTGCCTCCATTTTAGGATTGTTCCGTGTTGGGATAGACTGCAGTCATAAGTCTTTTCTAACTTATTCTGGGCTGCCCGTGTCACTAATGGGCCATTCTGAGAGCCAGAGAAGAGAGGAAGTTGGCCACAGGCAGGAGGAAGAGAAAAGTCATACAGTAAAAGAACCTAGATAGGAGACCCCTATACTGAGGGATCCTTTGGGGGGCCTCTTAAATTCCCTTAAGCAGGCCCGCCAACGGGAGGGAGCGGAGAAGGAAGGGAACAGTTGCCCTGGGGCCTAGTAATTCAAAAGTGTCCAGGGCTCCTGGTTGCTGCCAAACTCAAGGCCTTTTAAATCATCACTGTTACACTGCGTGATGTGCTCCAGGCAGCTCTAAAGTTGGCACGTGGCAGTGGTGCGCTTTTGGCTGGCTGCCTCAGCCCCGCCTCTCCCCTTCTGCCTGAGGTCCCACCTCTTCCAAGAGCTCACAGCCACACCCTGTACCTTGTCCAGAGGCTCAGCTATTGTGTTGGCCTCCCTGGCTTTATTGATATGGAGAGCTACCCTTTTTTAAGATCAAGTGATTGTAAAAATGTTCAAAATCAAGGCTGAAAGGACAGTGTAGTTAGTAAGTAACTAAAATCATGTTTTGAAACTGACTAAATTTCAAACTGACAGACTCTCTCTTCCTGGGTTCTCTAGCAAAAGGGTCAGCAACCTACGGCATGCATACCATAAGTGGCACATGAGCTCATCCCCTCCATACTCCATGCAGCGGGGAGCACTGTGGCTGGAGTCTTGTGGTTGCCACGCAGCTGCAGGCTGGAGAAACAGCTCTGGCTTCCTGCTGGAAAGGCAAGCTGGGGGTCAGGGTGGGAGGCGTGGGCACATAGATGCCAGAGCAGCCCAGCAAGCGGAACAGGCTGTGGGCAGCATGACTGGGCACTGGACTCCGTGTCCCTGGGGCTGTCCCTGCCCAGCCTGGGCTTGCGGCTCCCAGGAGTTAAGGTTTTAACACTCCCCCTTGCTACAGGCTTTGGCCCCTGCTCTGGGAGAGGGTGGGGCTAGGGCTGCTCTGCAGATCTGGGGCTGGGTGGCTGGACACGAGCTGCTGCCTCTGGGGGATGCCAGGGCCAAGCTGCACCACGCTGCTCCTGGTGGGGTGTGGGAAGGGGCGGGAAGACCCTTCCTCAGTGCCCCACTGTGCAGTCCCAGAGCCAGAGTGCAGGTGAGGGGCAAACCCTGATAAAGGGCTGAGCCAGGCAGGGAAGTGACACTGTCCCATAGGTGTCCTGTATGCTTCCAAAACCGCCAGGCACAGCCCCACCCACACTCCAGCCCCAGAGAGTCTGCTGTAGGTGTTCTGGAGCGGAGTGTTGCTGCCCCCAGGACCCGCTCTCCCCACTGCTCCGGGGAGGCGGGAGCCACGTGTCCTCCTCCCTCCCTGGTGTACCGGGGGTCAGGGAGGCAGGAGCTGGTCACCCTTCCCTCCGTCCCGTGCTCCAGGAGGCAGCAGCTGTGCAGCCTCCTCCCTCCCCAGTGCTCCCGGCATGCGCTCTCCTGTCTCTTTCCTCTCCCTGTGCAGGGGGTGGTGCACGTGCTCAGCCCCACCTTCACCCCTCCCCATGGGGGTGGGGCCTCAGCAGATAGGGCCGAGCAGTAGGTAGGGCTGGGGGCCCGCCTCCCTCAGCTGCTGCACCAACCATCCATTCTCTGGTCGTCATCCCCCCGCAGCCCTTCTTCACCCCAGTGCTGCTGCTGGGGGGCTGCAAGTCCTGGTACTGCTATTCTGCTGGTGTGCACACTGGGGGCACAGGGATGTGGGGATAGGAGGGGTTAAAGAGGATATGGGGGCAGGATAGGATGGGTCAGGGGTTACACTGAGGTGGATGGGGTGATGCAGGGAATCAGGCTGGGGAGATCATGGGGCTAAAGGGGGTGAGGCTGGATCAGAGGGAAGATGTAATGAGGGGATACAATTTTACTTTGAAGAAGCTGCACTTTCCTTTATTCCCTACTTCTTTGCTTCCCTCCCCAAATAGCTATTTGGCTGCATTCTCACCCTTTTACCTTTTCTGTGTTACTCCCCCTGAAGCCCCTCCCGCCCCCAAACTCCCCCTCGTACCTCCAGCCCATGCTCTCTCCTGCCCCCAAACTCCCCCTCCTGCCACCAAACTCCCTTCCAGACCCTGCGCTCCTCACCCCCTCCTGCATCCCACCTCCTTCCCAGATGCTGCATCCCTATCCCACTCACTGGCAGCCCAGTCCCGCACACTGAACCCTTTATTTTTGTCCCTACCCCAGAGCCTAAGGGAGTCCACAAAATCCACTAACTCTGGATCCCCAGAAAAGTAAAACTGGCCTATGGGAAGCCCTTAAGCTCAGTCCTCCCTGTCCCTTCCCCTCACTCTGTGGGGCTGGAGCACCAGAAGAATGAGGTGCCTCAGTTGGGGGACACGAGGGAGGGCTGGGGGTTTTTGGAGGAGTTTTTTTTGCTTCTCACTTGTGTGGTTCCCAACTGATTTTTCTGTGTCAGTGGTTCCAACCCAAAAAAGGTTTCCCACCCCTGCCATAAATAAACAAAACAATGAAAACTTTTGTGTTGGACATAAATTGATATTTTACTTTATTTAAAATGAAGTTTGATAAACGAACATAAAAAAGTTAAAATGATTAACCTGTTTGACAATGTAAATTAAATCATTCTCCCTAGCTACAGCTGGTTCAGAAAATATGGTCACTGTACCCAGCCTGCCCGTGCCCCTTCCTTCCCCCAGCACACATATCTGTAAATAGAAGTGAATAAGTTAAATCTTGGCATGCCACTTCTGAAAGGTTGCCGATGCCTGCTCTAGCAGGTCGTGGATGTGAATCTGCTGGGACACCCCTTTGTGTTTTATCCTTTTGGGTTTTGTTTGTTTGTTTTTTGCTAGGACAGGACCATTGGCTTGCATCCTTGCTTCCCCTTTTGGCTGCTGAGGGTTTGGTGAGGTTGGAGAGGGATCAGTTCCCCACACTTACTCAAGCCCAGGGACTGAAATTGGACTTGGCCCTTTTGTGTACAGAACTAATGGAAATGATGGGTTGAAAAGGACCTCACTTTCCTCACTGTATTTTCTTTTGCATTTCTACAGCATACAACATATTGCAGGTGCAACTAGAAACCGATAAATAACACATTCCATTTTATAATAGCAGGGATGGAACATGACAGTATCAATTAACATACTGTTTTCCACATTTTCAAGTATCTTGGCTTCTTATTACTCACGTAAATCTCCTTAAATGTTTACAAATAATTCCTATTAATGTTAATGAGCTTTTAAGAGAACACATTTCTTCCCTTTTGGACTTCTGTAATTTATCCTCTTTCATTTTTAAGAGATTCTTTGGAGACCAAATGTTTTAAACATGGTGTATTTAAACAAGAACTAATTTTAACATTCGTCATGGTTTCTTTGCATTGTGCAATTCTCACATCATTAAACTAGTGCAGAAGCCAAGTCATAGACATGTGGCATTCTTCCTTTGTGATTCACTGGACACTTCTTTCTCTCAGTCTCTCTTTAAAATCAACCCCCCCCCCACCCCCGCCCAAACAACCAACCACCTTTGCATAAGCGTAAAAATAATCTCATAAATTAGAAAAAAACTACAGGTTGAACCTCCCAAATCTGGGACTCTGTGGTCCAGCAACTTCTGTGGAGCCACAGATGTTGCTGGACCAAAGATCCCTGGAGGTGGGAGTGAGGGCCAGCTAGAGAATGCAGGGCTGGGGAGGTCCGGCCTGGCTGGGGTCCCCCCAGCATCAGTGGGACCAGGTGGCAAAGGGAGAGCCACCCACCCCAACCTGGGAACCACTGGTGTCAGCCGGGCCAGGCGGCAAATGAGAAGTTCCTGTCCCAGCTGGGGAGCTCCCTGCAGCAGTGAGGCCAGGTGGCCCTAGGCTGGGGAAACCCAAGAAACCTCTGGCAGGAGCAGGACTGGCTCTGGCAGTGGGGCCAGTGGAGGCCAGGCAGCCCCAGTCAGAGAACCCCAGAAACTTCCAGCAGCAGCCAGGACGGCGGTCCTAGCCGGAGAAGACCAGAGAACCCAGGAAATCCCCAGTGGTGGTGGGGCAGGGGTGGCCAGGCGGCCCCAGTCAGAGAATCCCCAGAGGTAGCAGGGCCAGGCAGCAGCAGGGTAGTCTTGGCTGGTGATCCCTGAGGAATCCCCCAGTGGCAGCGGGCCAGTGGCGGCCGAGTGGCCCCAGGATGGAACCCTGGCAACCCCAGTGGCAGTGGGGTCGGCAGCAGCCGGGCGGTCCTGACTGAAACCTGGGGAACTCTGGCAGCATCAAGTAGCAGAAGAGTGGGATCCCCAGCCTTGGGAGTCCAGGAGTAGGGGTAGCCAGCAGGGGGGCATTGACCTCTCCTGGTCTGGCAAAATCCCTAGTTCGAGACCACTGAGGTCCAGAGGGTGCTGGACTAGGGAGGTCCAACTTGTATTTGTTAGGCAGCCATACTGTGCTCACTGCTACATATGTGAAATAAATTTAATAGGCTAATTAAATCACACCCTCATGTATGTAATAGTAATATTATTATTATACTAGCCAATCAGCCCGCCATAAGACGGGATTTTCAGATCTCTCCTCCATGTTGGTCTTCTCCTGAGCCTCCGGTCTTTCGCTTGGTCTCTCTCTCTCTCCTCCACCTACTGCCCCCCCCCCCACAGCTCTCCTCTGCCTTCTGCCTCTCTCTCCATCACTCTCTCTTCTCCCCCTCCTGCCTCTCACTCTCCCTTTCTCTTCTCCTCCTCCACCTGCCTTTCACTCTCTCTTCGCTCTCCTCTGTCTCCATCGGGGATGCACGCTCGTCCAGGCCCCACCCCCTGGGCGTGTACATCGCTGCCCCGCCCCCTTCTGCCTCCCGCTGTGGCACTCAGCTGACTTCTGCGCCGCTCAGCCAGGCTGCCGCATAGGAGCGAGCAGCGCAAACGGCCTCTCTCTCTCTTCTCCTCCTACTGCTTCGCCCTCTCTCTCAGCTCTCGTCTGCCTCCTGCCTCTCTCTCTGTGTTTCTCTTCTTCTTCTCCTGCTGCGTCTCTCTCACTCTCTCCCTCGCTGTCCTCTGCCTCCTCCATGTCCTCTGTGTCTGCTCCGCTTTCCTCTTTTTGAATCCGGCGCCCTTTCCTAACGTCAGAGACGCATGCTCGTCCAGGCCCCGCCCCTTGGCTGTTCCCGTTTCATGAGGCATAAGGGAGCAGTCGACAAAGGTGTTCCCTGTCGACCAATCCATGTCTTGACTGCCACGCTGTGCCGACGATCAGCTGAGCCGGCACAACGCGGCAACCATTTTTATTTTAATGAAGCAGGGGATATTGACTATGCCAGGTAGCCTAATTTACATGCCTCTTTTGGCAGTCTAGACATACCCTTAGGAAGGAATAATCAGATACCTACACCCAAAATGGGAATTGACTGCCTAAGATGGAGTTCTGTAGAAAAGGTCAGTCAGTCAAAGTGGACCAGCAGCTAAATATGAGCAACAGTATAACACTTAAGAAAAAAAATCATTCTGGGATATATTAGCAGGCGTGCTATAAGCAAGACATGAGAAGTAATTCTTCCACTCTACTTTGTGGTGATTACTCCTCAAGTATTGTGTCCTGTTTTGTGCAACCACATTTCAGGAAAAATGTGGACAAAACAGAGAAAGTCCAGAGAAGACCAACCAAAATGTTTAAAGGTCTAGAAAACATGATCTATAAGGGAAGATTGGGGAAAAAAGGGAGGGGGGTTGTTTAGTTTGAAGAAGAGAAGACCGAGAGGGGACATGAAAACAGTTTTCAAGAACATAATAGGTTGTTTCAAGGACGAGGCAGAAATATCGTCTTCCTTAATCTCTGAGGACAGGACAAGCAGCAGTGGGATTAAACTGCAGCAAGGCTGGTTTAGAATAGACATTAGGAAAATTTTCCAGTGAGTATGGTTAAGCACTGGAGTAAATTGCCTTGGGAGGCTTTGGAATCTCCATCCTGGGAAATTTTAAAGAGCTGGTTAGACAAACACCTGTTAGGGATGGTCTAAATACTTAGTCTTGTTGGGGACTAGACTAGATGACTCTCAGGGTTCCTTTCCAGTCTTAAGATTCTATGATTCAGCTGGAATCACCCACTGAATCTCTTCCAAATAAAAAATACTTGTCAGCATTTTGGGAAGAGAAAATCCTGGGGGAAGGAGTTTCATCCAGCTTTAGGTAAGTTATTTCTTGGAGTATGGCCCCAATGAAACAATTACCACTGTGAAATTGTAAAATCTTTAGGGGAGGGGGCATTTATGAGGCCTGGGGCCTAAGAGAAAAAAAAATAATAATAGAGGGCAGAACAAAATTGCAGGAAGAGTTTGGCTATTTAGAAAATATAAAATCATATAGGGCACATAATTTGAATGCTTTTATCTTTCTTAAAGATGGTGCCAAATGGGAGAGATCAATTATCTGCATATTTTCAAACAGCATCAGTGAGAGTTTCACACTTATTAAGGGCAGAAGAGAGCACCTTTGGGCAGTACCAGGATTGATGCACAGGTTTTTCCTTTTGCTTAACAGATGAAATTTTACAAATGCAAAATGAAATTATTGATACAATTTCATGATAAATTAGTTGGGGAAGCGCATTAAGTGACACTGAATTTTATCCCCTATTTCAATTTATTTTAAGCTTTAAACTATTTAGAGTGAGAAAAGAAATATTAGCACTAAGATTTTTCATAAAAATAGCAAGATATTTAATGGCTGTGGGTTGGAGTTAAGGATAATATAGTCTCTACATTCCAAACTTCTCTACAAAACTCAAACCTCTCTTCTGCTCCTTCAGGGTATGTCTACACTAGCCACCCTAGTTCGGAGTAGGATGGCTAATGTAGTCGTTCGAACTTGCAAATGAAGCCCGGGATTTAAATATCCCGGGCTTCATTTGCATGTTCCCGGGCACTGCCATTTTTAAATGCCCGGTAGTTCGAACTAACTGCCCGCAAATTAAAGCTCTTAATTCGAACTACCGTTACTCCTCATTGCAACTTCTCATTGTAGGAGGAGTAACGGTAGTTCAAATTAGGAGCTTTAATTCGAACTACCTAGCCCGTGCCGCATGTAGCTGCGGGCAGGTAGTTCGAACTACTGGGCATTTAAAAATGGCGGTGCCCGGGAACATGCAAATGAAGCCCAGGATATTTAAATCCCGGGCTTCATTTGCAAGCTTGAATGACTATATTAGCCACCCTAGTTCAAACTAGGGTGGCAGTGTAGACATACCCTCATTTCTGTTGATTCCAAGGTCTCCTCTCCCTCTCATTCTCAGTTGATTCTCTTCATATTTTCTTTCTTTACTAACTTGGGGTATGTCTACACTACAAAGTTAGTTCGAACTAACGGACGTTAGTTCGAACTAACATTCATAGGCACTACACTAGCGCTTCGTTAGTTCGAATTTAATTCGAACTAAAGGAGCGCTTAGTTTGAACTAGGTAATCCTCATTCCACGAGGATTAAGCCTAGTTCGAACTAGCTAGTTCGAATTAAGGGATGTGTATCCCCTTAATTCGAACTAGTGGGAGGCTAGCCCTCCCCAGGTTTCCCTGGTGGCCACTCTGGCCAACACCAGGGAAACTCGTCTGCCCCCCTCCCGGCCCGGACCCCTTAAAGGGGCACGGGCTGGCTACGGTGCCCGTGCCAGGTGCAAGCCTGCCAGCACCCAGCCAGCAGACCCTGCACCTGGCACGGCTCGAGCCAGCCACCCGATGCCCCCCAGCCCTCGCCCTCTTCCCGGGACCAGGCTGGCAGCTCCTGGGAGCTTGCCCGGGACCGCAAGAGGCGGGCACCCGCCTGGGCTAGTGCAGACATCGTGGACCTCGTCCACGATCTCCGCACTAGGCACAGGAAAGTAGCCGGCTAGGGCAGGAGAGCTGCCAGCCTGGCCACCCAGGAGCAGGTGTGCAAGAGATCCAAGGGGGTCCACTGAGACCCCCGACCCTGAGCCCTGAGCTTACAATGGCCGTACTGGGTCAGACCAAAGGTCCATCTAGCCCAGTAGCCTGTCTGCCGACAGCGGCCAACCCTAGGGACCCTGGAGGGGATGGACCGAAGACAGTGACCAAGCCATTTGTCTCGTGCCATCCCTCTCCAGCCTTCCACAAACCTTGGGCAGGGACACCACTCCTACCCCCTGGCTAATACCACTCCATGGACCCAACCTCCATGACTTGATCTCACTTCCCTTTAAACTCTGTTCCAGTTCTAGCCTTCACAGCCTCCTGCAGCAAGGAGTTCCACAGGTTGACTCTTTGCTTTGTGAAGAACAACTTTCTGTTACTAGTTTGAAGCCTGCTACCCATTCCTTTCCTTTGGTGTCCTCTAGTCCTTCTTTATGGGAACTAATGAAGAACTTTTCTATATGCACCGTCTCCACCCAACTCCTGCTTTTAGAGACCTCTATCCTGTCCCCCCTCTGTCTCCTCTTTTCTAAGCTGAAAAGTCCCAGTCTCTTTAGCCTCTCTTCATATGGGACCTGTTCCCAATCCCTGATCATTTTAATTGCCCTCCCCTCTCCCAGCCTCTCTCTTCCCCTCTCCCACCTCCTTTTCCCAGTCTCCCCCAGTTTTGTTCAATAAAGACAGATTCCATTTTGGAAGACACGTTATCTTTATTTTGTACATCAAGAAGAGGGGCTAGGGAAGGGTAAGTGGAAGGAGGTGAGGGAGGAATGGGGTACGAGCCCCCGATGGGGAGGACTGGGCTGGCTCTGCGGGCTTCTGGGGGTGGAAGCTCTCCTGCAGCCCCCCAATTACCCCCTCTCCCCAGATGGCAGCCTGCGGCAAGTGCAGCCGGGCTGATGGCCAAGTGCTGTGATGTGCCCAGTGTGGGTAGTCCGGGCACTCCAAGCCAGGACTGCTTTGCAAGCGGGGCACCCCTGAGAACTGTCTGTCCGGGGTGGGTGTCGGGACCCTTTAAGCACAGCCCTCGGCTAGCCTGAGACAGCATCTCCACACTCTAAATCCTCCTCTGATGCCCTGCCGGCACTGCTTCCGGCCATCCTTAAGCCTGGTTCAGGGTCCACTTAATGTGGACATGCTAGTTCAAATTAGCAAAACGCTAATTCAAACTAGTTTTTTAGTCTGGATCCGTTAGTTCGAATTAGCTTAGTTCGAATTAACTAATTCAAACTAAGTTAGTTCGAATTAACGTTGTAGTGTAGACGTATCCTTATATCCCTAACCTGAGCTCATCTCCCATTCCTCTCCATCAGCTTTTGCTTTGGTGAAGTCAAGATCTTCTGGAGAATCTAAAGACTAGATGAACTATAGTAGGGGACTTTGTCCAGAGAATCTAAAGACTTTTTCCACTCTACATTTCTCTCTGATTTTAAGTAGGCTATCTTGTAAAACTCTCTCCTTTATCTTGTAAACCTATAACTCACATTAGCTTCTCAGATTTTTATTTTAAAACCTTTTCTACCACATTTCCCTTTCATATAGAAGCTTGCTATTTTTTTCCAGCGAGAACTCTTCACAGTTAATAGCCCTTGTGTCTCAGTTTTACTAAGTAGGGGTCATAAGTACCTAGATATATTAGAACAAAACTTGAAATGTGAATTACTAACAGTGAAACTGGAGAAGGTGGAGAGGATTGCAGGGGGAAAGAGAGAAAGGTGAAGTTACGGTTTTAAGCTTTCATATGATAAGGTGCTACACAAATTGAGCATGCCATGCTCATTTAAGAAATTTGGAATATCTTTTAGAAGAGCTAAAGTAAGTTAAATTATATGATTTTAAGCATGAAGTTTAATTCTGGCAACATTCAATTTATAATTTTAAAGTAGGGCTGTGGCGAGGTGGAGCAACCCCGCCACTATCCCCTGGAAGGGGACAGGGACGCGGTGGGAGCCCACACGGAGGCGGCCCGTGCGGTGGTAAGGCAGGTGCCGCCAGAGGCTGACAGGGAAGTGGCAAGCCGGCCAGGCGCGCAAGCGAGGCGGGCGAAAGCGGTCAAGGCACTTCGGCCGGACACAGGACCAGCCGCGGGTATGATGTCACCGGTGCGTCGGGTGCCGGAGACGATGTCACCGGTGCGGCGGGTGCCGGGAATGACACCCGTTTTGTGACGGGCGCAGAATATAAAAGCGGGAGAGGGGAAGCCCAGAGGGGGGCTCGATGCGGAAGAGGTACAGAGGGGGAGTCGAGAGTGAGGGAGGGGCAGTAAGGGCTGCTCCGGGAAAAAGGAAGCTCGGTGGCAAGGTTGAGAGTGGCCCAGGGTAGGGTTGTGGAGCCTGAGAGTGGGCATGTTAAGTGGTACGGCCCCGCTCACTACCATTGGGAGCTCTGTTCCCAGTGTCAGGGCCCTGCGCCGGGGTCCGAGAGAGAGGGTGGGCCCGGAACCCCCTCCCTGCTACCGGCAGGTGCTTCGGTGGGACCGAGCTCAAGAAAGCAAAGGCTCGCCTCGTGGGTGCCTTCACGGGTGGCTCAGGGGAAAGGCACGTTACGTATCGGTCGGGGCACGCTAGTTACTGTAAATCGACGGGGTGTGGGACCTGAATAAAGCAAATGCGTGAAAGGGCTGTCAAGTGAGTAAAATTAATCGTGATTAATTGTGGTGTTAAACAATAATAGAATACATTTATTTACATACATTTGGATGTTTTCTACATCTGGTATGCAAATATCTTATAATGCCAGCACCAGCAGTGCCATGAGATTCCCTGGACTTTCTCCACAATTGGACACAATACTGCAGTTGAGGCTTAATCACCACACAATAGAGGGGAAGAATTACTTCTTGTGTCTTGTCCACAACACTCCTGTTAATGCATGCCAGAATGATGTTTGCTTTTTTTTTGCAACAGCATCACACTATTGACTCACATTTAGCTTGTGGTCCTCTATGACCCTTAGATCCATTTCTGCAGTACTCCTTTCTAGGCAGTCACTTCCCATTTTGTATATGTGAAGTTGACTGTTTCTCCCTATGTGGAGTACTTTGTATTTGTCAAGACCTCTTAAATCTCTCAAGACTGTTATGGTGGGCTCTAATACTCTTTATAACCCGCATCCAAAAAAGCAGACCAAAATTACCAAGTTTCAGTAGAAGGCTTTGAACAATTCTTCTTCACGTGATTGCTCATGTGCATTCCAATATGTAGGTGCGTACCATGTGCATGATTGTCAGATTCTCCCTAGTGGTACCCCTCAAATTGGCTATAGTGTCCCTATGGTGATACCTCCCGGCATCATATATTTACCCCTGCCAACCAGACTCCTGCTCAGTTCCTTTTTCCACAAGTGACAGTCATTGGATTTTCTGACTTCTTGCTTCACAAGTAGTTATTCCCTAGTAGTTATTGAAGACTCTCCGGTGCCGGTGGTGATGGAGGAGGACTTCGACCTTCCCTCCTTACCAGATACGTCTGAAGCTGTGCGAGACCTCATTGAATTTACGGCACAGCTCTGTTCGAGATGCATCCGTCCCTCTCTTTGGTGGCACTGGCTAATGTGATGTTGTTGGCACTGGCAGCTACAACACAGGAGCCCCTCTGGCTCTGTGTCCAGTACCCACAGCACTGCCACAGGCATCACCTATGCCTCCACTGCTAGCTCTGTCACCGGGGATGTTTTCAGCACTGTCGGCACCACTGCAGCATGGGAAGCCCATAGCCATGAGCATCCACAGATGCTCCCCTTGGTACCAAACAACACCGTCCAGCTCAGCTCCTTCCTAGTTGGCGTCAGAATATACATCTAAGTTAGAGGCGGAGTCTATCAGGTCCTGGAGCTCCTGATTCCATTCCCTCTCCTGGCACTCCCACCCAGAGGCACTTACGGCATTGGCTCAAGCCTGGCCTTCCCAATGACAGGTGCCCATCCAATGGCCCTTTTGGATTCTGTGGGCTTATCACCAGAAATAGATGGAGGTCCATCAATGGCTATTAGTCAGGATAAGTAGGAATGGTGTCCCTAGCCTCTGTGTGTCAGGGGCTGGAAATGGATGGAAGAAGAGGGATCACTTGATCATTACTTGTTTCTGTTCACTCCCTCTGGGGCATCTGGCATTGGCCACTGCCAGAAGAGCGGGCTATATGGGCCTTTGGTCTGACCCAGTATGGCTGTTCTTATGTTCTTATGTAGAGTCATCATTGTATTCATAGATCATATGTTCATTAAAAGATTAAGTATATGAGCAGTGGCTCAGTGATCTGGTATTCTACATTTGTCAGCATTTTCAAGAAATCTGGGCCTATTAATGTCACTGACATTTATTTGTTTAAGTGTGTCTTTGTTTTGCATAGCCACTTTTCTCAAAGCAATTGCCATAGTCTTACCACGATGACGTACAATTCATTACTCAAAAAAAAAAAAATTACTGTCCAGCATCTGAGCTTTTGGGGAGCTCCTGCTTCACATTTTCTAGTTTTCCTCTGCAACTACGAAGATTACAAATGCAATTTTTAAAAAGGGGAAAACAGACATTGTGATGCAACTCTTGTTTCCAGTAAGGCTTTAAGAAAAGTAATGCAAGTCCTATAATAAAAATCACAAAAGGTGGTAAGACTGGTGTAGGAGAAATGGACAGCACAGCCTGGTTCTCACCAAACTAATTAAAAACTGTTTTTTACAAGGGCTGATTGACAATTTCTGAAAGAAAACTGGGCTTTTGGCAAAACAAACTTTTTCTATGAAAAATGTATACTTTCCTTTTAAAAAAAATCTTTTTTTACAAGTCGGATTTTCCCCCACTAACATTTTCAGCATTTTTTGACCAGTTCTACTTGTTATCCATAAACAAACTAGAGTAAAAATCTTTTGTATATTACTCTCTGCTAATTTTCCTTTACTTCCATTTTTTCAAAACTATAAGAGTGAGTTTTAGGCAGCATGGAATGTCATACAGTTCCTGTTGATGATGCAGGAACGTCCAAGAGGAAAGAAAGCAGTACCACATCACAGCAAAGATATTGGAAACAGTGATCAGAATCCTTCATATTATCATAGGTTCACCATGCACCGCGGGCAGCCCTGGCCCTTGAGCAGCTGCACCGCAGCCCCAGCTCCAAACTCCAGCAGCCACAATCTCTCTAGCCATTGCAAAATATTACTAACAGTTCATTTGTAGCAGGTCAGGTCAGTTTCTGCCAACCTTGTGAACAGCAGCAGTTGCTCTTTGCCAAGAAAACCATTCCTCCACCATTTATTACTGGTGTTGTATAACAGCACAGCACAGGTCTTTTAAAAAAATTACTTATTATTCAGACTTTGCAGGTATGTGTGTGTGTGTGTGTATGGGGGGGGGGGGGATGTCTTTTTACCTTATCTGTAACTGATGGCATGGTGCAATACATTATACACCATAATAATAAGGCTACTTGGTTGAAAGTTCTTATTTAACAGCTCTTTTTATTCTTAATATTAAAATATCATATATGTTAGTAACTGGTGGGTGCAATGGTGGCACACATCTGAACAAGTGCACATGACCTCAATACTGGTGCACAAGACAAAACTCACTCTGTTCATGGATGGAAAATCTTAGCGGGAACACTGGCCAGGACCAATACAAACTGTAATGGGAAGGACTGTACTGAATGTGAGATGGAAGGAAATTTCTGGTACTGAGCTTGTTGGTGCTGAGCGAGTAATCAGCATTGACACAGTCATTATCAAAATCACTGCTACTTTGGTTATCTGTACTGGAAGAGATTGAACCACTGCAGCAGAAGATAGCAGCACCAGGTCCTTTGATGAAATCTGCTCAGTGTCAGATTCAGCTAAGTTCTCAGTTGGTACTCAAGCCTCATGTTTATGGAGTGACTAGTTGGTGAAGCAGTCTCTCCTGGACTTGAAGCAATACTTTTTCCTCGTGAGATATAAGATGACTGAAGGCAGGGGTTCCCAAGCTTTGTGATACCGCGACCCCCCTTTAAGTTGCTCACGACCCCCCGGGGGGTCGGGACCCACAGTTTGAGAAATGTTGACTTAAGGATTTTAGATGATGGCTCTAGAGACTGTGACCAACGCCTCCTCTCTCTAGTTGATTTCTGGGGATTTTTCCCTTTTTCACGGGATAAGGTCTTCAGAATCGGAGTGGCGACCAAAGGTACATAGGTTTATGAAGCACTCCTCAATGAAACTGACCCAGACACAAAGTCGTGTGCGTGGAATTTTTCATGAGGTATATTCTCAGTTTGCTTTCTCTAGATTTCTTTGTTCATCTAGAGAAGAATCTAAATACAGTGCATCTCTCTGAAATGTGGCATTCTCCTAAAGAAAAAGCCACACGTGTGCCCATTGTTTACAGGTAACATTGCCTGAGAGGATGCACAAGTTTAAAATCCAGGGATTTTATCAATGGCATCCTAAACAAAGGAACAAAACTATAGCACCTATGTACCAAACCAGAAAAAAGGGAGAGAATCCTCTCAAAAAAAGAGAAAAAAGTCAACACTCAAAAAACCTATCACTATCTAACTACTGTCTAATTACTATATAAACTAAGGGTATGTCTATGCAGGCAAACCGCTATTTCAAATTAAAATCGAAATAGCCGGGCGCTTAATTCGAGTTTGGTAAACCTCATTCTATGAGGAGTAATGACAAACTCAAATTAGCTAATTCGGAATAAGCGCTGTGTAGACGCTTATTCTGAAATAGAGGGCCTCCAGCCTTCCCAGTTTCTCCTGGTGGCCACTCTCGCTCCCTCCCACTCCTCCTCAGAGCCCTTAAAGGGGTAGACTCTGGCCACAGTGCCTGTGCCAGCTCCAAGCCTGCCAGCCCAGAGCCAGCAGTCACTGCCCCTGACCCAGTGCCTCCAAACATGAGCCAGCAAGCCACTGGCAGCCAGCCCTCCACCACTCCCCAGGAGCAGTCTGCCAGCTCCCAGGAACCTGCAATTAATGTGTATAGACGCGTTAATTTGAATGATCTTAATTCTAATTAACTATTTTGAATTAAGATAACTTGAATTAACACTGTAGTGTAGACATAACCTAAGTTAATAATATAAAAGTTCTGGTAAGTACTGAGTAACAGTGAGCTTTGAAGCATCAAGCTGTGAGCTGAGGATTTGAGAGTGTTTTGGGGTGATACATCTTTCTAACTATAGCTGGAAGCAAGATGACACTCAAGATGAATGTGCCACCCCAAAGGGAATTTCTTACCAAAAACTTCTGCCTTGAGTGCACTGGGTGTAAACACACCTTAAATACTATATATATATATATATATATATACACACACACACACACACACACAAACAAACACTCAAAGTACTTTAAGTATTGAGGAGCTAAGCGGTGTGGACCCATCTTTTGTACAACTATACACAGCATCCCAGTTACAACACATTTTAATTCTGTAGTGAAGCGCTATTCACAGCTGTTTAGCATCCACAACCACCGATAGAACATGGATTTTAAGGAAATAAGGAGTAAAGACAGTATATGAATAAATCATATAATTAAGCAAGCCAAAGGCTGTTAGACAAAAAGAAGCCCCTTACTGAATCACTGGTGATTATAAAAAGTATAGTTGGGGCAAATAATGATTGGTTGGATATTAATTTTAAAATCAGTGACTATCCTGGTATAGTATGGAAACAGGACTTTATGGAACTAACAGTCTGGATGTTAAGTAAGCTCAGGGAGGCACTACAAGATACAGGAGCTCCCTTGTTAATTTACAGCTTGTCCCTCATTTGCCTGTAGAAATGAGAAATGCAGACAAAGAATAAAGACAAACTCACCATCAGGACCTTCGCTACTTTTACTCCTTTTATTTCGGCGGACATGCTTACTTTCTTCTTCAAAATGTAGCTTTTCTTCAGGGAGGAAAAAATTCAGCAAGGCCAGCTGGAACAGTAAGAACATCGAGTTAAGGTTATTTTACCAACAAATTATCACAGCCAAACTGACCGAACTCCACCTCTTCAGCAGAGATTTGAGTCTTGATATCAACAACTTCTTAATTCCATTAAGAACAGTTTATCATAAAATGTTAGCCTGCTATCTAGGAATTTCTGATGCACCCATAACCAGCACATTGAGATATGTCTCAGTTTTCTTGGTCAGTATATGTCGAACCTGTAAAGCATACAACATTCCTATGTAAAGAGTACTTCTCTACCTGTGATGAAAGAACAGGTACTAAGAATGAGGAGTCATTATTTTAGTGCCAATTCTGCCAAATGACTCAATGGCCAAAGTCATATTAATTTCTCTGTTTGTAAATAACAGATAACATTTCTTTATCTTGCAAAGGTACTATGAGATTAAAATCTTCAAAACATGTGCAAACATGGTCTAATTAAAGGCTAAAATATATACATTTATTACATGGGGAATTATATTAGTGATCCTAATATTTAGTTTCAGAGGGGTAGCCATGTTAGTCTGAAACTGAAAAAACTAACGAATAGTCTTGAAGCACCTGAGACACTAACCAAAAATGTAGATGGTATCGTGAGCTTTTGTGGGCACAACCCACTTCTCCAGATGACTTCTTCTCAATTCAATTTCATCTGATCTGTGGCAAATCTCTCTGCCGCAGGCCAGAAGCCCCAGCGTTTCCCTGCGGACTGATCCCTAATATGCAGGGGAGATCAGGGAAGTCTCATGTGCTGTCTCTGCCCTCTACACATACTCAGCAGCTCCCACTAGCCTTGGAACCAAACATGGCAGTCACTTCTGAAAGCAGCACAGATCTGGATGCAGGCAGGCAGCCTGCCTTTACCCCACCACATCACTGAGCAGGAGCTGTTTCAGGTAATGCCTCCCATCTGGAACCTGCACCATAAATCCCCTGCCCCAGGATGAATACCCTCTTGCACCATATCTTTCTTCCAAACCCTGCAGCTCAACACCCTGGCCCAGCACTGACCCCAAACCTGCACTTCAAACCCTTTGGCCCCAGCCTGGAGCCCCCTTCCTCTACCCAAAACCCCTCCTCCCTAGCCCTATTCCAGAGCTTGCAGCCCCCCATCCACAGCCCTCACTTTCTACCCTAGCTTGGCGCCCCCTCCTGCATCCCGAGCCCCTCATTTCTGTCCTCCCGGTCCTCTGCCCCCCTTCACCCCTCATGGGGCTGGAGACGTGAGGACTGGTTCAGCCATTGTGGGGAGAATCTCTGCACCTCCATGCTTCCTCTCAGAACCGTGTGTGACCTGCAATTGAATTTTTCTGTGGGTCACTGGTAAAAAAGTTTTTCTGTGCGTCACAGTAAAAAAGTTCTCCACCCCGGCCTTTGGGAATGTACAATGTTCTGGGTACCAGAAGACCATGATTCTTACATTCACCTCTCTTATTGACTGATAGTAGTAATTACGTATGTGCCTTTTATATCTCTTATTGCTGAAGAAAACCTTATATCTTACTGAGAAGTTAAAAGTGTAGGCCACTTAACTTGTGTCTGTGCTCTCTTTCACTACACGACTTTCGACTTCGAATCAAATGTGGTAGGAGTTCTATAGACAATAGCTTCATTCACTATTCAACTTCTGAGTGATACATTCCTAGCTACTGTTCATCCTATTCACAGAATGAGGCAAAATGTAAAATACCAAAAAAAAATAGTATATTATCATGTAATTAAATCTGAGGGGTAGCCGTAATTAAAGACTATATAATATTAGATAGATAAATAGTTAGATTTACAAGACACAGAACAAAAATAGAAACTCTTCAAACAGGGAATAATACTGGTAATATATGCATTTTTGGCATACTACACTCAATGGCATCCAATGTACATGTTGCTAAATTATAGATCTGTGCTTGTTCTATACTCTAAAACATGAAATTTAAATCTTCGTGATGAAAATGAGAAAGTTTAAAATAAAAAGATGTGTCTCAACTCTAAGGCAAAAACAGGCTCCCTATTCATAGTAGAATATATGCCCTTTATGTCACTAGAAGGTTCAAGAGAATGCCATGTCAAATGTCAAGACACAAATCAATTATTCACAAAAGGGATTCTGAAATCCATACAGACTTTTTCATCCATTAGTTGGACCTCATTTTCACAAACTTAAGTTCCCTTTTACATTAGAATATTATTCTAATCTATTTCAAGCCATCTGTAATGTTTAAAAACCCTAACAAGTAAAAAAACCCCTAATTCTTTACATCTAGAACTTCTTTATTTTCTACAATAAGGTCAGGTAGCAGCAATGCATTAATATTTTGGAGATCCTAGCTAGTAATAATTAACTGACACTAAAGATCACTGATGCAGTAATTTCTAATTATTCTCTGAAGAACTTGCTATTCACTTACTAATTTATTAAGCTCCTTCATTGGCCCTTGATTTATGTACTCTTAAGGCTGCAGATTTGTCCTAGCATCTAAAAAATCATAGAGCAATGATGGTAAATGTAGTAAAATTGATGGCTTTAGAGATTGTGATTTTTTTTTATTAAAAATGCCCAAATGAGGGGGCAATAACCACTTGCAGCAGCACCTTACATGTCAACACTGCAACCCTAATCAGCTCCAGTGAAGGGAGGGGACCAGAACTCACCTCAGGCACAAGCACTGGTTGCTCTTGGTTTCTGCAAGCGACAGAGGGAGGGGAGGATGGAGTGAATGGGTCAGGGCTTCAGAGAAGGGGCAGTGCAAGGACCTTTGGCTTTGTGTGATTAGGCAGTTCGCAACCCTACAGACAAATAGAGAAATTAGGCATCTGTGACAAGCCTATAATCTTGTCAAGAAGTTTCTCTCTCTCTCTCTACTGAAAATCTCCTTGGGCACTGGCATTCAGACATCTTCATGGGTATTCAAATCCAATATAACATGAGTAACACCTTATAGCTGGAGGAGGCGGATCTTAATCTAATGCAAACTATCCCAGAAACCAAGATATATGAAATACTTTCCCCTTAAAAATGCAATAATTAGTAGTTACTAAAATAATTATGTTTCACAATGCAAAGTTAATCTCCTCACGCCGAGGCATGTAGTATCACTTGCATTAAGGAACTCAATTTCAGTCATTCCAGGTACTCCAAGAAGAAATGTTCATAATCTGGTAGAATTTCCTCCAAGCATCTCCTCCTCCTAAAATACTGATCTTCAAGAAATATAGATGATTTTGGAACCAAACATTTAAATAAGCCTTTGACTTGTCATTTATTCCAATCATCTCATCCATACAGTGGACAGAAATGAACATGATATTTTATATAGTTATAAAACAAATGCATTTTATCTGTAACTTGGAAAGAGCATTGAGACATAAATGGCACAGAACTCAGACACAGCTCTGATGGGTACAAAATCTGTTATTGACCTACACAGGAAAAGACACTAGGTTAAGAGGTTTAATAAGATAGAAGGGAAGGATAAATTCCTTCCATGAATTAGGTGAAATTCTTTGGCATGTGTTTGCAGGAGATCAGACAAAATGATCATAATGTTCCCTTCTGGCTTCAATATTTATGAATCCTGGGGGAATTTAGATTAACATAGGATCTGCAGAGTGACTTTCAGCTGAAACAACCTCAGTAGAACTCCTACTGGCTCCCTTTTGTTGTAAATTGGTGTGGGGAACCTTTTTTGGCTCAGGGGCCACTGACCCACAGAAAAATCAGTTGAGGGCTGCTCACAAATAAGAAGCATCCCCCCCCTCAAACCTCCCAAACTCTCGTTGACATGGCCTTGACATAGACTGAGAAGGAAAAAGATACTTCCCACAGTCCCCTGGCACACCAGAGTCTAGGGGGGCCAGGCTAGAAGATTTTGTGTGCTCCAGTCCCACAGGAGAGCAGCATGGGGGCTGGAGCACCAGCGTGGGCTCCCAAATGCTGGAGAGGGGAGGAGGAGCCCCAAGTCTCAGGGGCTGGATCCAACTAAGTTGGGGGCCGCATCTGTCCCTCAGGCCTTAGGTTCTACATCCATGGTGTAAATGATTCCCAACTGGAATTAGCCCACCACACTTCTAACAGCTGCTCTCATGGTACATGAAACCCATATAAGATCAACTCAGCATAGGCCACTCGTACTGAGAGCAAGTCCAACTATGGGGGAGAAGAACTCCTCTAATCTGTGCAAATACCTGGCTATCAACTGCAAGCTACAGATAAAACAGGAAAAATTAAACTCTGATATCTATGCTTGCATGCAAAATCTTCAAAATTAATAAAGTACAGCTTGTGTATTTATACCATGAACTCCAACATATATTTTCACAGCTGCCAAAATAAGAATATCTGATACAGAAGCCAGCTCATATTGAAGTGGGTCTCTAAGTGCTATAAGATAAAAGAATAAAGACCTATTTGGCATTCAGGTCTGTCTTTCTAACAGCCAGGATTACGATTTACAGTGCATGGGCTATAAAGTCATTACACAGGTGTTGAAGCCAGTGTAAGATTTCAAAAAGAGTAAGATATTTCACCACCCAGGAATGTGTGCTCTCCTTACGGAGGTTACTCCAACCCAGATTTTATTATCCTGCCTCAAATTGTATTATCTAAATTAGCATATATTGTGGAAAACATTGCTTTCTAGCAGAAGACCAAGCACTAAGATAGGATGGAATCAGAAAATCCTGGATTTGAGCAAAAGAAACTGTGATCCAATGTGCAATTTAAATTATTCCTGTCAAATTTTACCTGTTTACAGAGAAAGACTCAAATCTAGTGTTCGCAATTCCTGGTATTGTTTGCGTCTACAAATATTAAATGAATCTTGATTGCAGTGACATGTTATAGAAGAAAGCAAAATTAGTAACCCTGAACATTAAACACAGTTGGAAAATGGGCACAGAAGGCTTTATTTTCCTTTTAACCAATAAGACACATAATTCTTATAATAAAATTATTTCTAAAAAACCTATCTTAAAATGAATGTCACATAAAAGCAGCTAATTGTCCATCAACACAGCTCATTTACCCTCATAACACAACAAAGATATTACATGAAATAAAAAAGCAATGCATTTAAGGTCATTAAAAGAAAACATGATTTTTTTTAAACATCATCTGACTAACTTCTTTAACTGTTAAGATATCAGAGATCAAACATTTAACAGAATTCATAAAAAAGGAATAGATACTGGAACATCCACAGTTATAACTTCCAGGAGAGCTACTTAAATCAATGTGATTAAATTCTCTGGATTTAAAAAGCAATTAATCTACATCAGATTAAAGTATTGTAAAAAGAATTTGAAAAATTGTGTTATTGTAATTTAAAACTAAATTTATTATGAAATAATTATAAATGCTAAATGCTATTTATTGCTACTACTAGTTGGGTACTTTATTTGAGTTTTATAAAACTGCTTTAAGAAAAGAAAACTTAGGTACTGACAATTAAAACCCTTATTCTACAAACAAGAATACAGAATACACAAATAATCCCACTGATTTTGAATGGAATAATCCTGTGTTTAAAATTAAGCCTGCACATAACTGTTCGTAGCACTGGGCTAAAACTGTACTTTTATTAAAAACATTCTTTCAGTGCATAGAATCTTTATTTCAAAACAAAGTTGCTGCAGTGTTAGCAATTAAAAATTTAGACTTTCCATATATTATCACAATTATCATGAACTTTTTCATTAGATGTTATGCTTTGGTAAATGAAGTATTTCCTTCACTCCTTCCCACTACTATTCTTTTTTTTCTAGACATCCAAAAAGATTTATGTTAGGGAAAAACACATTTTCCCTGCAATAGTAAATATTTTTTTAATGATCACAGATGCACATTTCACCACAAGAAGCTAAACGAAAAGACTGCTATTAAGAACAGACTGTAATTTATTATCATCACAGCTGCTATTGAACACAGTCTTGTTTTAAAATAGGCTAATAAAAAGTTTTCCTGAAGAAACAATGATACAAGAATAGACTCTGTAGTATATCCCACTACCTTCAGAGCTTAGCTCATACAATACCCTTATTCTATGGGGGTTAAAAGCATGACAGGCTGATTCAGATGTATAGTAATGACCAATACTACAAACCTTACTTGCACATGTGACTATTTCATGAGATTAAAATGAAATCAGTGCCTAGACACATTGAGTGGGTCGCAGCCCTACTCCACCAACTTTATGCTGCTCAGGGGACATACTTGAGGCAGGGAAGGGCAGGCAAGGAGTGTGGCTATAGTACATTCACAATTTCCAGTTACCATGGGGCACTTTGTGAGCCACAGATAGCTGGTGAAGGTCAGAGTAGCCTGCAGGCTGTTCTATCCTGAACATTGGAACAGACACATACAGAAAATCAAGGAACAGTAGCCAACTCTCAGACAGCCATGCTGTATCCAGCAGAATTAGCGTAGTTTGTGGTTGGACAAATTACTGTGGGGAAGCTAAGTCAAAAGCATGGTTAATGTTAGGGATGTTAAAAATAGTTTATTATGGTAACCATGTAGCACACACCATGGGCTCTGCAGAATGAAGCTTAGCTTTATACTGCAGAGCCCACGGTGAAACCTTCCCAGGATCTAGGCTGTCAGCTGGCCCAGATCCAGGGGAGGAAGCTTCGCTGACTCAGTGAAGCCTCTTTCCAGGGAGCAGAGTGAGCAGCTCTTGTACACCAGGCCTCTGGGGAGGAGGCTTTGCTGTCCTGCTGCAGTGATGCTGCCTCCCTGGAAGCCAGCTGAATCTAAACAATACCATTAACCGATAAGCCGATGCTTATCATTTAAACAGTTAACTGGTTAAACTTTAACATCCCTAATATAAGCCTATGAAAAATAGTGACGATAATTTTATCTTTGCCAGTGGAACAAATATGCTTTGTCATGTTTCTATTTAAAATGTAAATAAAACCAAGAGGAAGCAAGATAATGTGATCGGTAAAGTTCTAGTCCACATATAGAAAGTTGGATTGAGGGGTTGCAGGTGAGGAACATTTACACCCAGGCAAAATGAAGTGTTTCTAAAATTTAAATCGTGATAACTTGTTAAATATACCTTTATTTCACAAACTCCTACAATATCATACTGATCCTTGGTGATGATGATGACTTGTAAGCTTTGTCTATCATCTTTGTCTATCTTTTCAAGATAACACAGGTTATTTTCAGCTCTGTTGACCTTTTTGCTGCATCAAAAAGATCATCAGTTAATATGTAGCAATAGAAATATTGTAGCTATCAACATAGCTGTTGAGAGGTGAACATCTGTTAATTTTCCTGGAGTATAGTATGAATATTATTTCTTTTGTTGTGGAGACAGTTAAAATGCCAGAAGACTAGATCAGTTTACCTAGAGGCATAAAGATCACCCTCTCTGTTAAGGCGTTTTCAGATTTGTAACTGTATGTGATACTAAAAGCTGTAGAGCTTAGGCACCATGGCTATGTCTATACTGCACCCTTCTTCTGCAAAAGCTTATGCAAATAAAGCGCGGTATTGAATATCGCCACGCTTCGTTTGCATAATTAATTAGAGGCTGATTTTGTGCAAGAGGCTTTTGCGCAAAAAGGAGCTCCGTTTTTGTGCAAAATCCCTTCTTGCGCAAGAACGGTTCTTCCTGAAAAAATGAGGAAGAACAGCTCTTGTGCAAGAGGGGTTTTTTCTGCAAAAAGGAGCCGTCTATACAGCTCCTTTTTGTGCAAAAGCCTCTTGCGCAAAGCCGGCCCCTAATTAATTATGCAAATGAAGTGCAACGATATTCCGTGCTTCATTTGCATGAGCTTTGGCGGAAGAAGGGTGCAGTACAGACGTAGCCTATGCTTCGATGCATTAATCACATATTGGGGGCTTTGAATGGAAAAGGCATCACTTGCTTTTCAGATTAGCAATTCAAATCAGTCCAGCTGTCTGATGACCAAATGTACTTTCTGTCCGAGACAGAACATCAGAAATGGCTGCCCGTCACAGGGAGCCATAGCCTGTAATACCTGTAAGGCTGGTATAGGGGGCTCTGTCTGTGAGGTGGAGTGTTTTCCATATAAGGGCATGTAAATTAATAATCTTCCCCTGCTCGCTCCACCCATTGCAGTGAAAGATCAGCCAATGGGCTGACTTGTGCTCAGGCCTGCTACTCCACCCACTGCAGCAAAAACCAACCTATGGGGTGATAAGTTCACAGGCAATAAAACAGGCAGGCAGCCCCTCTCTCACTGGGGATTCGCATCGAGTGAACGCCTGGCCTGATCACCCAGACGCCTTGCACCCCCCGCTCTCGAGTTTTACTGAGCGTACTCTGAGTTGGTCGACCCGAGTGTAGACAGTTTATGAGCATGCGACCGGTACTTGTGTTCCTGCTGTCTCCAGAACTGGTATAACCCCCCCCCCCCCATCATCATCATCCCTATCCTAATTGATTTCTTAGTTGTCCTTATTGCTTGTCAAGTGACAGTGGTTAAAAAGTTACTAAGTTAGTTTATAAATAGTTGTGGTTTAGGGTTTTTACTGTTTCCTTGTATAAAGTTGTGTAAATAATCAGCCCTATGGACAATACCAGTGTTAATTCAACTGTTCCTAACCCCTGGGCAGTTATTGGGAATTATTGTGATTTAGAAAAGCCTCAGGGAATTGTTTTGTGTTGTCTGGCAATCTGTTTAATTTTTGTTCTGATGATTGTCTGGTGTCATCAAAATAAAATCAGTTTGTGCTTTTTAAAGCCCCCAGTTGTGGTCTCATCCTTTCCGGCATCCCTTCGAACCTCGTGTATTATGGGGACTGACACTTTCCATCCGAATACCAAGGCCAGTTCAAGGTCTCTATCCTGATATTCAAAGCCCTTCATGGGACTGGACCTAACTCTCTAAGGGTACGTCTACACTACAACGTTAATTCGAACTAACTTAGTTCGAATTAGTTAATTCGAACTAAGCTAATTCGAACTAACGGATCCAGACTAAAAAACTAGTTTGAATTAGCGTTTTGCTAATTCGAACTAGCATGTCCACATTAAGTGGACCCTGAACCGGGCTTAAGGATGGCCGGAAGCAGTGCCGGCAGGGCATCAGAGGAGGACTTAAGAGTGTGGAGATGCTGTCTCAGGCTAGCCGAGGGCTGTGCTTAAAGGGTCCCAACCCCCACCCCGGACAGACAGTTCTCAGGGGTGCCCCGCTTGCAAAGCAGTCCTGGCTTGGAGTGCCCTGAGTGCCCACACTGGGCACATCACAGCACTCGGCCATCAGCCCGGCTGCACTTGCCGCAGGCTGCCATCTGGGGAAAGGGGCAATTGGGGGGCTGCAGGAGAGCTTCCACCCCCAGAAGCCCACAGAGCCAGCCCAGTCCTCCCCATCGGGGGCTCGTGTCCCATTCCTCCCTCACCTCCTTCCACTTACCCTTCCCTAGCCCCTCTTCTTGATGTACAAAATAAAGATAACGTGTCTTCCAAAATGGAATCTGTCTTTATTGAACAAAACTGGGGGAGACTGGAAAAAGGAGGTGGGAGAGGGGAAGAGAGAGGCTGGGAGAGGGGAGGGCAACTAAAATGATCAGGGGTTGGGAACAGGTTCCATATGAAGAGAGGCTAAAGAGACTGGGACTTTTCAGCTTAGAAAAGAGGAGATGGAGGGGGGACAGGATAGAGGTCTCTAAAAGCAGGAGTTGGGTGGAGAGGGTGCATACAGAAAAGTTCTTCATTAGTTCCCATAAAGAAGGACTAGAGGACACCAAAGGAAAGGAATGGGTAGCAGGCTTCAAACTAGTAACAGAAAGTTGTTCTTCACAAAGCAAAGAGTCAACCTGTGGAACTCTTTGCTGCAGGAGGCTGTGAAGGCTAGAACTAGAACAGAGTTTAAAGGGAAGTGAGATCAAGTCATAGAGGTTGGGTCCATGGAGTGGTATTAGCCAGGGGGTAGGAGTGGTGTCCCTGCCCAAGGTTTGTGGAAGGCTGGAGAGGGATGGCACGAGACAAATGGCTTGGTCACTGTCTTCGGTCCATCCCCTCCAGGGTCCCTAGGGTTGGCCGCTGTCGGCAGACAGGCTACTGGGCTAGATGGACCTTGGTCTAACCCAGGACAGCCATTGTAAGCTCAGGGCTCTGGGTCAGGGGTCTCAGTGGACCCCCTTGATTCTCTTGCACACCTGCTCCTGGGTGGCCAGGCTGGCAGCTCTCCTGCCCAAGCCGGCCACTTTCCTGTGCCTTGTGCAGAGATCGTGGATGAGGTCCACGATGTCCGCACTAGCCCAGGCGGGTGCCCGCCTCTTGTGGTCCCGGGCAAGCTCCCGGGAGCCGCCAGCCTGGTCCCGGGAAGAGGGGGAGGGCTGGGGGCATCGGGTGGCTGGCTCGATCCGTGCCAGGTGCAGGGTCTGCTGGCTGGGTGCTGGCAGGCTTGCACCTGGCACGGGCACCGTAGCCAGCCTGTGCCCCTTTAAAGGGTCCGGGGCCGGGAGGGGGGCATACGAGTTTCCCTGGTGTTGGCCAGAGTGGCCACCAGGGAAACCTGGGGAGAGCTAGCCTCCCACTAGTTCGAATTAAGGGGCTACACACCCCTTAATTCGAACTAGCTAGTTCGAACTAGGCTTAATTCTCGTGGAATGAGGATTACCTAGTTCGAACTAAGCGCTCCGTTAGTTCGAATTAAGTTCGAACTAGCGGAGCGCTAGTGTAGCGCCTATGAAAGTTAGTTCGAACTAACGTCCGTTAGTTCGAACTAACTTTGTAGTGTAGACATACCCTAAGACTCTGTTCATATTTGTGCCTGGAGAAGCAATTGCCAGCTCAGGTAGATGGACCTGTGCTAGCTCCCATTGAGCTAGCACATTAAAAACAGTAGTGTCGCTGTGGGAGCACAGATATCGGCAAACAGTAGCAAGCCTATGCTGCTGTTTACCACAGCCCAGTGCTATCGCAACTATGCTTCTGTTTTGAGAGTGCAAGCTCTGTGAGAGCTAGCAGAAGTGTGACTGACTGAGCTGGAATCACACCCCCAGCATCAAGTATTAATATACTTTGAGAGATTCTTTCTCCATTTATAACTTCTCCTATTGCTGTGTTCTGCTGGAATAATGAACCTTTTAACGAATATGGAGGAAATCTTGTGAACACATCAGATGGTACTTTTAGCAGGAGCTGAAGAAGGACTAACCTCTCCCACCATGTTCAGAACTAAATATGAATTAGGGATGTAACAGTTTAACTGTTTAAACACTTAACTGATAAGCTTGAGCTTATCAGTTACTGTAACAGTTACATGCCTGTTCCTCGCCCAGCTCCTGGGGAGCTGACTGCCACCTTAGGCTGCTGGCTTTGTACACAGCCCACATCAAGGGGTAGCAGCTAGCTCCTCAAGAGTGGGGCTGGGAGCTGGTATGTGCCAAGAGCTGGCTTAAAAGCTGTTAGAGCAGTGGTCACCAAGCAGTAGATCGGGATCTACCAGTAGATCTTGGAGCCTCTGACAGGTGATCCTGACTGGTTTGGCCAGGAAGCTATCAAGTGCTGGTGCTTCTGGTGGAGTTGCCCCTCTACCCACTGTCATGTTGCTCCTGCCATCTGCTTTGGAGTTGCCCCTTGGAGCCTCTTCCTTGCTGTGCACAGTGTGGGAGGGAAAAGGAGGGCGGGGTGCTGATGTCAGGCTGTCCCTCCGACCCCCACTCCTGTACCTTGTCTCCACAGAGAGAAGGGGATGGAGGGAGCTTGGCAATGCAAATCTCTGTCACTCTCACACAATGTGTGTGTCTCTGTCATTCTCACAAACACACATTGTCCTTCACTCTCCTCTCCTGACCCAACATGCACATGGGGGATGCTACTGCTTACAAAGTGGATTATTTTTAGGTTTTTGACTTTTCTGTGTATTTCATAACTTTCATTTCTCTCTTATGCTTAAATGTAATTCTTTGAGTGGTGTGTTCTAAAATGCTGGATCTGGAATAATTATCCCTGTGGTAATTGTGCTCCTGGAGGTGGATGGCATGTCTCTGAGAAAGGCAGAGTAGGGGTCTCCACATACTGTCCTTGCCTGCGGACACCACTCCTGAAGCTCCCATTGAACAATAATGGAGAACTGTGGCTGGCGGAGTTGGTGCCTGTAGATGAGGAGCCACTGCTTTACATGCCAGCTGCTTTTGGGAGTGGGGCAGGGCTAGGGCAGGAGTAAGCCTGCCTTGACTCTGCTGCTCCATCCCTGTGGCAGCTGTCTTGACACTTGCAGGCTGGGTGGGACTCAGGCCCATTGCTCTGCCCTGCAGAGGCAGGGACAGGACTTGAACTCACCTTCCTGTGCTCCCCAGGCAAATGGCCTGTCCCCTAGGCCACTCCAGAACCCACCTCACCTCCCTATGTTCAAGGGGGTCCCTTATCGGCTGTCTGGTCTCTCCCAGGGTGGGCAGAACTTGAGCCAACCACCCTGTGCTCCCAGGCAAGTGCCCTATTCCCTAAGCCACTCCAGAATCCGTCCCACCTCTAAGGCATCCCTTATCCTGCTTTCTGAATGTGGGAGTCCGCTCCATCCCTGGGGTAACTGGTGTTGGCTGCTAGGCTGCTGCCTGGGTAGGTGGAGGGGGGGACTTGAGTCCACCACCCTGTAGTCCAGAGGCTGATGCCCGCTCCCTGAGTTCACTGGAGATCCCACTCCACCTTCAGGGCATCCCTTCTCCTAACTTTCCTAATGTGGGAGCCAGCTCCATCCCTGGGGCAGCCTGTGTTGGCTATCTTGCCATTCCCTGGGTGGGTAGAGGGACTCAAGCTGCCAATCCTGCACTCTCCAGACAGATGCCCTATCCCCATGGCCACTCCAGAACCCTTCTTACTTTCAAGGATGTCCCCTCCCACACTCCGAACTCGTTGGCCCAATACCAGAGCCTGTCCTCCAACTCCCTACCCCAGCCTGATGAAAGTGAATGAGATTCGGGGAGAAGTGGGGATGGAGTGAGCAGGGTAATGCCTCAGAGAAGGGGCAGGGCTTCAGAGAAAGGGGTGAAGGAAGCCGGGCAAGAGTGTTTGGGTTTGAGGTAGATCTTACATTGCACTTAAATTGAAAAAGTGATCTTGTGGTTAAAAAGGTTGGAGGCCACTCTCCTAGGGAGTTGGCTGCTACCCTCCTAGGGAGTTGGCTGCCACCCTATGCTGCTGCTACTATATCTCCCCACGCACTAGCTGCTTGCCTGCTCCCAGGGAGCCAGCTGCAGTGGGGGCTCTGCAGTATAAGCTTTATACTGCAGAACTCACAGCACATAACTGCTAAGATTTTCAGCACTTACACTGTTACTTAATCACTTTTTAACATCCTTATCCATTACTCTCTTCACTGGAGACTTTGATTATATCTAATGAAATGAAGAACTCAGCTACCCACTCTACAGAAGGAAAATCTCAAATCCTCAGATTGAAGGAAATTGGCTTTCTTTGCCTCAGTACCTATAGAAATATAGGGTATCCCTAACGAGTAGTTCAGTACTTCCTTTCTTATGTAACTAAGTGACAACTTCACAATATATTTGCACTACACGGCATACAATTTCATAGTATTTTGAAGAAATCACTGCTTGTTTTACCCAGTCTGCGGTCCGACGTTACTTTAAGTTTAAGTCACCAAAACACAACTGTTCTGCGTTTTCTGAGTCAAGAAAAATCACTGTAGGACTAAAGGTTAAAAAGTTAAAACAAAATCGATAATCTAAGGGGGGAGGGGGAAGCATGGGGCCAGGATCCCAAATAATCTGTTAAACATGCCTTACAGGAATGAGTCAGTTCCTTTGTATATCCCAAAAAAACGAAGAACAAAATCACACATTCAAAAGAATGTATTTTCACTGCAATAATTCGCAGAATCCTGGCTGGAAAGGCTGAACAGGGCTCTGGAATGTCATCTGAAGACAATAGGAATTACCAAAGTAATATAGCCTGCAGTCATTCACTGAAACTAGTTTTGTTTTATTTTATTTTATTTAAAAAATCCATTCCAAAGTTTACAGAAGGAATAATAATATACTTATATAAACATTTTCTTTGAAAAAGGTACGATAAAAATATCAAGCTTTCCACAGGACAATAAACTAGATGTGCAATGAAATTATGATTGGACATACGGACTACATGAACCACAAACCTGATGCTGTGGTACTACAATAATTGTCAAGGTTTAGCTGCCTAGCTATCTCCTTCTTTGAATATCTTAGACATAGCATATATCCCCAAGAGAGACACATCATAACACCGAAGATGTTCCATTGGAGAAAGTGAAAAGATTTCAAAAAGTTCAGACAGCAGAAAGAGAAAAATAGAAATCAAGGAAAAACGTTATACTCTGAAATGTGACTAAAAAAGTGGAACTTTTTAAAGTAGATATGCTTCCTGTGGATATCAGTGATAATTACTGACTTTAGTGACAGAAGTTTTTGTTTAATTTCCATTTTTCTTATCTCTGCAATTACAACACAAGTTAGAGAGTGAGAGCTGAGACTATAGTTTCCTCCTATGCAAATTAACTTAAGACAAGGGTTTTACAGGTGTCACTGATGATACAATGTAAAGATTGTACAAGTATGCCTAATTTGGCCTGCAGAACCTTTTTTTGGCAGCGGAGGGGGGAGAATGTAGCCATACTCTCAAATGCAAGCTAAACTTCACAGGAGTGCAACGAGAAATAATATTGTATTTGCAAAATGAGTGTTTTTGATATGGAAATCACTGAAACAAACACAGAACCATAAAATGCCAGTTTGCACTAACTTTTCAGGGTAGACAGGATAAATGTAAAATTTGAAATGCACAAGACATCTTTGAATCATCTGTAAACTAGACTAACAAATCAATGTGTGTAAACAAGGTATTTTACCTCTTACTACAACGTAGTAGGAGCTAAATGTATCAGACAATAAAAATAAAATAAAAAAAATTAAAAAAACCCAGAACATAACCCCCATCCCAAATCCAAGCCACTAAAAAAATCTCCCCTTTTCCAAGTCACACTATCTCAATGTACAGTAAAACTTCAATTGTCCGGCATCCAGTGGTCCGGCACTCCTGATAGTCGGGCACCAACTGCAACCCGGAAGTGCTCCGGCCAGCTGGAAGCCCCGCGCCGCTACGGAGAGTTTCCAGGAGGGGAGCAGGCTCCCCACCCCCCAGACTTCAGTAGTTATCGCTGAGCAGGGGGGTGAGGGGCGGCGCTGTAGGACCAACCCAGCAGCACCCCAGCTGCTCTGCTCCACTGCTTGTCCGCCGCTCATCAGTTTCAGTGCACTTGGGGAAGCGGCAGAGCAGAGCAGCTAGGGTGCTGCCGGGTTGGTCCCACAGTGCCGCCCCTCACCCCCCTGCTCGGTGATAACTACTGCAGTCTGGGGGGTGAGGAGCCCACTCCCCTCCCAGAAACTCTCAGTGGCGGCGTGGGGCTTCTCCCACCTTCCTGCAAAACGGCAGAGGGTTCACCCCTTGCCGTGGCGTTTCCCGCCCACCCCCCAGACACAGTGCAGATTCCAGCAGACCCAACACAGCCCTCCCCCAGAGTACCTCCAAATACTCCGGCATATCCGATAATCTGGCAACACCTAGGTCCCAAAGGTGCCGGATTATCGGAAGTCTACTATACTTGAAAAGAAGCACAAACTGGTGCTCCTGAATTATTGTTTTCAGTATCATGATTAGTTACCATTGTCCATTTTCAAATCCTGAGATTACTAGTGTGAAAAAGTCTGTTACCATAACTAAGTTCTTTATAGACATTCTTTGCAGGCAATACAGCTGTTTTATTGTATTCTGAAATACTGTCAGAGCTGTTGATTTGGAACAGCTATCTCTACATTAGTTTTGACTGCATCAGATCAAAAATATATACATGATAACATGGAATGTCACAAATTGGAGAAATTGTAAAATATTTTGTGTTCTGTCTTTTCTGGAAACTCTGAGTCTTGTTAATGGAAGAAGATATTCAATATTTCAAAGCCTTTGTTTTTATAGTTATATTTTTAGTTTTTGTTATAAAATACAATGTTTTTGTTATAAAAACCAACATGATTTGCTCTCTAACATGACAGAAATACAACAACATTTTATCTGAAGGATATAACCACATGTTTGACTACAAGGAAGTTACTCACCTTGGTGCAGTTAATGATGGTTCTTTGAGATGTGTATCCCCATGGGTGCTCCACTACTTGCCCTCTTCTCTGCTTTGGAGTTTCTGTTCTTACTTGTATTTTTCAGACATTTGGCGATCAGGGAGGACAGGTGGGAGCTGGACCGTGCGCCTCAAGAAATGGCGCGAACGGCACGAGGTGCCTAACGCACATGAATAGTCCAGCAGACTACTGCTAACAAATCTCCAATCTGCGGTGCCAGGATGACCTGACACCAACAGTGGAGCACCCATGGGGACACTACTCGAAGAATTATTATTGTAACTTAAGTTAAATATGATAATATTCACAAAACATATTATGAGGTGTGACGGGGCGGTCCAGCCCCGCACTGGCCAACGGGGGAGCCAGCTGGCCTGCTGGGCTGTGCAGGCCCCACCCCCACAGCAGTGCTGGGCATGCTCCAACTGCGGGCCAGGTATAAAGGCCAGGGAGATAACTCAGGCCGGCCCTGGTTGAGGGTGACCTCTGGGGAGGGAGGAACTCCTGCCCAACCTCTGGAGCAACAGCTGGACCTGTCACCAGAGCAAGAGCCACTGGACCAGCTGCCGGAGCAGGAGCCACCAGGCCTGCCGCCTCCACTGCTACAGTCCCCGGGCCGAGCATGACCGCAACGCCGACCACAGGGGGCCACCCACCCAGCCACTGTGGACAACCCCAGCAATTACTGAGAAGGAACAGAGAGGGGTTCGCCCAGGCATGTTTGGATAGCTCATGGTAGAGCACGAGGATAAGACTGTGCAGCTTGTATATGCAGACACTGCAAGTAAAATTCTTTGATAAGCAGTGCAGACACAAGCTAGCCTATAGTTGAGCAGCAATATGGACACTACTCAAAGAAGAATCATCAAATTAATGATGGGCAGACCATATCAATTGTCAATTTATCTCAATTAAAATATTTTTGAGATAAATAAGTATATATGTAATTAAATCCTGTTCCTCCCACCCGTTTCAGCTTATTGTCTTTGACTTGGAAATCTTTAGGACAGGGGCTGTGTAAAGAAGATGGATGGTGACAGGATGCCTAACATAGTGAATGCTAGTGGAAATGGGGTAAGTTTAGAAGTTAAAATAAAAGAACGAGTTAAAATTTATGTACAAAAGTTAGATGTCTGCAAGTCACCAGGGCCTGATGAAATGCATCCTAGAATACTCAAGGAGCTGATAGAGGAGATCTCAGCCTTCAGCTATCATCTTTGAAAAACCACTGAAGTCAGGAGAGATTCCAGAAGACTGGAAATATATAATATCCATCTATAAAAAGGGAAATAAAAACAACCCAGGAAACTATAGAGAAGTCAGTTTAACTTCTGTGCCAGGGAAGATAATGGAGCAAGTAATTAAGGAATCCATCTGCAATATCTGGAAGGTAATAAGGTGATAGGTAACAGTCAGCATGGATTTGTAAACAAATCATGTCAACCAATCTGATAGCTTTATTTGCTAGGACAGTGGTCCCCAACCTATAGAGGCTCCCGGGCACAGGGCCACTCACGCGCCAGGCGCCCGGGGGGTGGGGCCACTCATGCGCCGGGCGCCCAGGGATGCTCTTGCACCTGGCGCCGGCATGTGCCCTGGAGCAAGGGCCGGGGCCGCCCGAGCGCCTTGTGCCGTGGGCCCGGGCCTGGGGCCAGCGCCGCCACCCGAGCCACGCGCCCACATGTGCCCCGGGGCTGGGGCCGCCCGAGCGCTGCGCACCAGGCGCCAGTGCGTGTCGCGCGCCTGGGGCCGGTGCCTCCAGTGCACCGCGCGCCAGAGGCGGGGCCGACCCAGGTTGTCGGCGGGCGCGCACAAATGCCCCGGCGGGCGCCATGGCGCCCGCGGGCACCGCGTTGGGGACCACTGTGCTAGGATATCAAGTCTTGTAAGTAAGGGAGAAGTGGTGGATGTGGTATACTTAGATTTTAGTAAGGCATTTGACATGGTCTCGCATGATCATCTTATCAATAAACTGTTGATCACCTGTTAACCCCCCACCCAGCAGACCACGGAGACGCGGAGCGGCTTTTCTCGCCGCGGAGGACACGGGCAGCAGGACCGCCCGCGTCCGCGGCGAGAAAAGCCTGGTCTTCCGGGGAGACGGGGTGGGGGGGGCGTAGTAGCTAGCTAGTGCGCGCCCCCCCTCCCCAGCAGACCAGGCTTTTCTCGCCAACGCCTGGGGTAGAGCAGCTGGGGGGCTGCTGGGTTGGTCCCGCAGCGCCGCACCTCGGCACTACTGGACCAACACGGCAGCACCCCAGCTTCTCTATCCCAGGCGTCCAGATTCAGCCGCTGTTGAAACTGATCAGCGGCTGATTCCAGGAAGCCCGGGGCAGAGCAGCTCTGCCTTGGGCTTCCTGTAGTCAGCCGCTGGTCAGTTTCAACAGCGGCTGAATCTGGACGCCAGTTCTGACTTACATACAAATTCAACTTAAGAACAAACCTACAGTCCCTATCTTGTACGTAACCCGGGGACTGCCTGTAGTTATAATTCACTATGAACATAGCACCCCCAATCTTAGACTTCAAGGACTGGCAAAGGAAATGTCACTCTCACTCACCATCAGTCAGGATCATCTAATACAATGGTTCACAACCTTTTTTATGCTGGGGACCAGCAAACCCATTTATAAACCTTTGGCAAACTGACATTTTATTTCCATATTCATTATGCAAATAACCAATATGCAAATATGGAAAATAAGTTACTGGTCCGCCAAAAGCCCAGGCCCCCAGAGCCGCTGCAAACAGCTGGCTTAAGGTCCCGAAATAAATTAACAGTTTCAAAATAGCGCCATATAGCGATTATGCAAATGAAGCATGGGATATTTAAATCCCGGCTTCATTTGCAATTTCGAATGTCTTCATTTGCATCCCTGTCGAAAGAGGGTGCAAGTGTAGACATACCCTGGCCTAAGGTGCCACAGGACTGCTCACTGTTTTTAAAATTACAGACTAACATGGCTACACCACTGAGAATCACCAAACAAGTATAGTCCTCAAATTGACATAACCAAGAGAATCTTGAAAGAACCTGAACCAAGATGAGCCAGAAAAATATGATTGCTTTTCAATAAACCATATAGAAATGAGATAAAACAGAAAATTTTGAAGTAGTGCTATGTTTTGGCACAGCTAAGTCAATGCTTAAGGTTTGAAAACTAGAAAATGTTATTGGAAACCAGACTGCAATCCTTTTTGTTAAAACATAGTGAATGATAAGAGTTTACTGGGATGAAGAAAAAAATATTCTTGATGGAATTCTGATTTTTAAAAAATTACTACAAAAATTATATGGAATTTTTTTTAACAAAGCCCTTGTTTTAAGAAATCCAAAATAAAAATTAACTATAAAAATAACACAATTTTTAAAAAATATAGTCATTTAAATAAAGCATATACACTTTCCTTTTAGCCAAAAAAAAAAAAAAAAAGCTTAATTGAGCCAGATAAATCTGCTAGTTACCCATAAAAAGATTAAGCAAATGATTGCATTTTACAGCAGTCCAAGGCAGCTTATCCTTGAGCAAAGAGCTGGCACTTAAACTTCACAGTGGATGGGCAAAAGAAGGGTCCCTGAAAGCATCTCTCTTGATAACTTGAAACCATCTCAGACTTTGGGTAATTAAAATGTTTGGGATGATCTGAATCTATTGTGTCAATCATTTATCTGATGGAGGAGCTATGTTCCTGTTTATTTATTCTTGCCACTATCTGGAGAGAAACAGTAGAGTTCCCACTGCTCTGGGTTCAGAAAAAGTAACAAAAGAATAATCTTTTCCTGCCACCTGTGCCAAACCAAACCCATGTTTGGGTACTTGAAAACCCACAAATGCATACACCCAGCATTTCCAGAAGCTTAGTACTTATACGAAGTTGTATAAAAAAACACCAAAGTACATGTGTAATTGAGGAAAAAAATCAGAATGGAAATATCGTCTCCATTTCAGATGGAAAAATAATTTAGACCTTGACTTCAGGCCAGCGCTGGCAATAATAGAGGATGCATTTGGGAGGTGACGTTACCTTTAATGGCACCTTCCTGAAGTATTGTGGCTGAGATAGATAATGCATCTGAGAATATAAGGAGACCACATACAGCAGCAAAAGTTGCCACTTCCTTTAATAGGATGCAGCATATGAGCCTTCCTTATTCAAAAGCTGCTGGGAAGCAGGCTATGGCCCCATTTTCACCCTGCCTGCTCAGGGGTGTCTAGAAACATTATATTAGATCCTTAAGTAATAAGGAGGAACTCAAAAAAGAAGACTGTTTGCTATGTAGCAATGCAGTGAAAAAGAAGCTAAATAACCCAATTCCAATAAAATAACCAATTAGTTGATAAAAAAAAAATCCAAGAGAGTCTTTCAGAAATGATTCACAGCATATTTTTCATGGAAAGAATTAGCATAGCTCTTTATTTAACATTTGTTTAATGTTTGATTTGAAAGTTCCAGCTCTAATTTAGACTTCAGGAATACTTACCATAAAATCTGACTTATAAAAAAGGCTACAGGGTACGAAGACAACATTAGGAAAATTTAGCTTAAGATCATTCACAGATGCAAAGAAACAATTATACTTGCATCTGTACTTTACGCTCACCACAAAAAATATTTAAATATTGCACTGACACATGGTGGGGTTATTTTGCACAAACACATTTGCAAACACTTAGTCCTACTGCATACATATGGATGACATCTGCAAGTAGAGAAATAAATTTATATCAGAAACTGAAATGCCAAACAAAAATCCTTCCTAGCAAGATGATACCGTCTCAAGGTATTTCTCCTTTCTCTAATTGAGTGTGATGGGTTGAGTCACAATTCTTCCTGCGGTTGTCCCGATATGCTTATCAAGCCACTGATGCCAACCTTTCTACCCCATAGGGTTCCTCAGCAGCCTATCCTGTTGAACCAGAAGCTCTGGTCTCTCCCAACCAAGACACAGATATTACTGCCCCTCTGCAGAGCAACACACATTCAACTAGCTCAATTCTGGGAGGGCTCAGCAACAGAGCTTCAGCACCCCAGAACACAGCCCCCAAAGAGAACCAAAACCTGAAACAAATTATCTTATCCAGTATAAAAGTTTTATGCAGAGAAAGCTCATAAGTTCAGCCCCCTTTATCAATGAAAAAGAGATATGAACAGTGACTGCTCCCCCAGATAACCATTATTTACACTTGGTTTGATAATAATTTATCAGAGCTAATTTATTAAGTATAAAAAGTAGGATTTAAGTGGTTGCAAGTGAAAACAGACAGATCAAAGTAAATTATTAAGTTAAAATAAACAAAATATGGCTCTCATTTACTAAGAAACTTGTTACATGCATACTTTTACCCTAAACAGCTGTTATCATCTCAGGTAAAAAGTTTCAAGTCAGAGTTGATCTTTACTCTGGCCTGGGTCTACAGCTTTTTTCAAAGTTCTTTATTGCCAGGTCACTTCATGTGTATCCTCTTATGGTGGGCAAGACAGTTTCAAAGACCAGCTGAAGGCAAAGACTTGATAGTTTTCCGTTCCTTAAATAGACTTTCCTCCAGGTGGGAACCCTTTGTTCAGTCTCTCCATCCCCATGGAAAAGTACTAGATTCAAGATGGATTCCAGTACCAGGTAGCATAGTCACATGTCTTTCTAGGACTAACCATACATAGTTTGGGCTTATAGGACAAACAAGTCTATTCAAAGGTAGTTGGTTTGAGTACTGAGCCATTATGCTCCTGAAGTATCACTAATGGCCTTTATGAGCACATTCAGACTTAAAACTAGATTCACACTTCATATTTTAAACTTCATATATAAAAATGATACATGCAGAAGAACAGGATATACAGACTCAGCAGATTGTAACTTTAAATTTATAGGTTACATGACTGGGCCTACATTAAGCATCTTTGATTTATGTATAATCATATTCATAATCCAGTTTTAACAAAGTAAGTGTATGGATGATAATCAGTAGAACCATTCTTTGTGGATATGTCCCAGAAATGTAGGTAGGGTGACAACATAGGGTGAATTGGACCTGGTGACTACACTCCTGTAGATTAATCCCTGGTTTTAAATTGAAAGCAAGAGTAGAAGAGTCCATGTCAGGAGACTGTTCCATGAAGATACATACATCACAAAGTCCCCAATCATGGGCTCTGCAGTAAGACATGGATGAAGTGGGATTGAACATTGGTGCGCATTAGGTTGAATTAATATACATGAGAAATCAGAAAACATCTGGACAACTTGCAATAGGAACGAGAATGCCAAGTATTGAGGAAGGACCATCTGCCCCAAACAAAACAAACCACTTTCTTTTTTTCTCTTTTGTAACTGAAGAATTGGAAGCAAATTAATTTGCCCCTTGAGGAAAAAGAGAATCAGTAGCCAAAGGAATTTCCTTAGTAAGTCATCAGTGAAAAACAATGTACTTTGGAATATAAGGAGGTTCTACATCAGGGGTGGGCAATAATTTTAGATGGGGGGCCACTTCACTAATTTTTGAAGTGGTCCTGGGCCATCCCAGAAGGGGTGGGACTTCAGGCAGAAGGGACAGGGCAGGACACTTCCATGCTCCACTGCCCACAGACCCTGATTGGCCTGAATGGAAGAGCACACAAAGTCTTTGCCCCCATCCTCCCCTAACTGAAGAGGGCTGCCAGCTGTTACGAATAGCTGGAGGTTCTCTCTAGGCACCTGCACCCTTGGCGGCGGGAGGAGATTTGGTGTGCTCCTTCCACCCCACACTCTAAGCGCCACATGCCTCTTGCAGGCTAGGAGGAGACTTTGCGTGCTCCCTGCCTCTACTCTGTAAGGACACATGATGCTTAGAGTACACCGCCAGCTGGTGGTCCACTCTAAGTGCCATGCACCCCTTGTAGGGCGGGGACAGGGAGCGAGAGACTTTGCATGCTCCCCCACATCTTCTGGGCCTGATTGACCTGGGGGTTGGGGAGTGGAAAGGAGTCCATGGGCCGGATCCACCTGCTTGGCAGGCCAGATCTGGTCCACGGAGGCTCCTTTGCCTACCCCTATCCTACATGCTTCCAATAGAGGCAAAATGAACCACATTAAGGTACAGAGTTCTGCAGGCTTTAGAAATGTCTGGATGATCTTGTCTTGGGACTGTGCATCAATTAGTATCCTGTTGAAACTGTCTATTTGAAGAACATAATCTCCACACATTTCCTCTCCAAGTAAGAGTCTTTCTATAAATCTTCAAACCAAAAATGTTGGATATAGTTAATAAATGTTACTTACTCTCATGAAGTCTGGTTTCTAGGATAAAATGAAACCCCAGTTAGAAAGACCAAATTCATTCCTAAATAAGCAGGTACAATTCCTGCTGGCTTCAGCACCTTCTCTTTCAATTCTGACTTTGATCCAGAAGAGTCATATCCCAGTAATTGTCCTTTAGGGCTCACTTTATAAACCCATTTGATCTGACACTTTTTCTGTAATCAAATTTCTACAAAACCATTTTGGTATAGTTCTTTTCTCCTTTAACAAAGAGGGTATCAGATAGTTGATACTCAAACTAGATACGAGTTTGAAGGAAGCATTAATAAATGGATCAAGCTAATGCTGAATTTCTTGATCTATTCCTCCTTTTGGCAATGAAAGGGGAAAGTAGAAAAAACAAGTGTTAGCTAAGCTAGAACAAATGAGAGCTAGCTTTAGTATGAAAGAGATCATTTAATTTTTCATTTGAAGCACTGCTATGGGGCTCCTGCCCAGGCTTTTCTTCATTTTAGTGCCATTCAATTGCACCTGCCAAAGTTCCAGGAAACATATTAGTTGAAATGTTGGCAGTACCAAGATCACTGAAAGGGAAGGATCCCTATAATTAATTATTTCCACTGTCTATGGAAGCAAAGTCAAACTTATGAAACTTAAAAAAGATCCTGCAATTTAGCAATTGCTCCAGCAAAGAGCTTAAGGACATGCTCAATTTTAAGCATGAGTCATTCTATTAAATTAAAAGAACAGGCACTTGCAAATTTGCACCTGGTGACAGAAGATTCACTAACATGTGAACAGAGCTCTTCAGACCAAAATGTACTTTGTAGACCATAAGTGTATTTATTTATTTTTTATCTGAAGAAGTTTAAAATCTAGTAATCCTAGTATATACACAACGTTTCATATGGCTCCTATGATCAGAAACTTCAAAGAGATGATCAAAGAAAATACCTTCCTCCAACTATGACAATCTTCACTGTTTCCCCCTCTACTTTTTGTTTCACTACTTTTAGATGATGCCTGTAACAAAAGTAGGCAAAATTTTAACAAGTGTGACGATTAAGCTGACTGTGTCTCTCTAAGCAGTTTAAGAAAAACCAAGAACATTTTGATCAGTGAATATAGATAAATGAAATGAAACGGATGAAGAAGTTACTTTATACCTTTGATGCAATAATCCCCAATATTTCCCCAATTCTCTGTAGATACGCCTGGAAAAACAAAAACACAACATCAACCCCCTAAAAAAACCCACATAATTTCTAATCCAAACAGCAAGCAGATAGAAACAACAACATATATACTCGATCGTACGCCCATTTATTTATAAGTTGACCCTCCCCCAAGTTAAAAAAATGTAAAAAATCGACTCTATCGGCAACTTGCAAACTTCTGGCCTTAGTCCATCAATGTAAGCTGCTGACATGTCGGGGCATTTTGTTTACCTGAAACATCTCTAGGCATGGAATCCTGTAGCTCCGAACGTCTATTATTTACCATTTCTGGCCAACAGGGGAGGCAGGAAGTGGCAAGCAGCATATTCCTTGGTCTGTGCCACTTCTCACAGGTCCCACTGGCTGAGAACTGTGAACAACCACCAGTGGCAGCTCTGGGGCTTGTGTCTGCAGATTCTGCAAGCAAATAAACCTCCGAGCACACCAGTGGCTTACCCTAACAGGCTGGGAGCTGACGTTTGCTGATCCCCACTGTAGATTATGTTAGTTCAAGACTTGCTTCTTTAAAAAAAGGGCTAATTTTTTTTTATTTAAACTGTATCCACATGAAATTTGATGCTACAAAATGCCAGACCTTACAAGATAATCAGAAAAATACAATGAATGGTAGTACTATGGCACTGGCATCAGTCTGCTAGGATATGTCTACACTGGCCCTTAGTTCGAACTAGGGAGGCTAATGTAGGCATTCGAAGTTGCAAATGAACCCCGGGATTTAAATATCCTGGGCTTTATTTGCATCTTCCTGTCCGGGCGCCATTTTTAAATCCCCTTAGTCCGAACTAACTGCCCGCAGCTACACGCGGCAGTCAAACGTTAACTCGAACTAAGTCCTTAGTTCAAGTTAACTGTAATACCTCGTGGAATGAGGTGTAACAGTTAACTGGAACTAAGGACTTCGTTCGAGTTAATGTTTGACTGCCGCGTGTAACCGCGGGCAGTTAGTTCAGACTAAGGGGATTTAAAAATGGCACCTGGACAGGAAGATGCAAATAAAGCCTGGGATAGTTACATCCTGGGCTTCATTTGCAACTTCGAATGCCTACATTAACCTCCCTAGTTCGAACTCGGGGGCCAGTATAGACATACTCCTACTGTGTAATTTGATCTCTTCATGCATATTGACCACTGGACCTTCTGAGTCTCTAGGTAATCTGAAAATATAATGTGAAGAATCGATTAAACCCTTAATTAAATTTAAATAGTCTGTCATTGCTCCAGACATGCCAATCTGCAGGGCTTCTTTGACCGTGATAAAGCAGGTGACATTCCTCTATAAAGTTCAAAAAAAATCTATAAATTATTTTCTAAGATTTTCATAATAGTATTTAAAATAAACAGTGGTGAAATCAAAAGAAAATGGCCTGCTTGTGATGCAGCATTTACACTTAAAATTGTTGAATATGCAGAAACAAACAATAATTGTGCTGCTGCTCGTGAATTCTGTATCAATAAGAAGCAGTTATGAGAATGGCGAAAGAATAAAGCAACACTAAAAGACATGCCAAAAAGCAAGAAAAAATGTCCAAGAAAGCACACTTTATTTCCTGGGCTGGAGAAAGATCTCAATAATTGAGTTGCTGAATGTTGACAAAATGGGTACCTTGTCTCTAGAACTGGAATTCATCTGTTGCTCTGCAAATGTCAAAAGATGACAAATACAACTCAAAAAACCCATCAGTGTTTGTCACATCAGCAGGTGGATGTACTTGCTTCATGAACCACCATGGTCTCTGTCTTCGGCGGCAAAGATAACACAAAAGCTGCCAAGAGACCGAGAGGAAAAAAAATCTAATCTTTCTAAAGGTTTATTATAAAAAACATCAAAAGGAATATGGATTTGAGCTATCACAAATAGGAAATATGGATGAAACACCAATGACATTTGATCTCCCAAACAACAGATCAGTAATTGGTTTTGGTGAATAAACAGTTTTAATGAAAAACATTGGCCATAAAAAATCCATTTCGCAATGGTTCTACCATGTTTGGCCAATGGATCAAAGCTCCACCCTCTTGTTATTTTTAAAAGAAAAACATTGCCTAAAACCATTAAATTTTCTGTGGGTGTCGTCATGCGTGTGCATTAAAAGGGATGGATGAAAGAAAGTGGAACTATTCAATGGCTGGAAAAAGTGAGGTGGTATCAGAGATCAGGAGCATTTCTCAAGAAAACTTCTATGCTTGTTTAGGATACACATGATACATGAGGTGAAACATGTGGCTAAACAAACCTACTTTGCCCATAATACCTGGAGGCTTAACTTCTGTTCTACAACCGCTTGATGTCTGCTTCAACAAACCCTTTAAAGACAGGTTACGCAACTTTGTCATGCCTAAGCACATCACTGGACTGGATGTGCTTAGGCATGACAAAGTTGACAAAAGCTGGGAATCTTAATGAAGCTCAAAATCAATCTGGTTGCTCAGTGGGTCAACGATGCGTGGGAGTCCATTCCTTTGGAAATGATAGAAAAATCGTTTCAGAAATGCTATACCAGTAATGTGCTTGATGGGTCAGAAGACAATGCCGTATTTGTTGATGACACAATGCAGACTAATAATAAGAAATCCAAGTCTGAGGACAACATAGCTGACATCTAAGATGACAAAGCAGGAGCAACTATGACTGAAGCTGAGTTTAATGAACTGTTTGGTGAATTGGAGACTGCTCAGAGTTTGAAGGGATTTAAGACTTTAAATAAGTGGATTAGAATATGAGATGTTAAAACATGGACAGTAATTTTGAAGGTATATGAATACATATTTGTTCAGTTACTATAACAGGTTTTTTGTTAGACTGCATTAAAATAAATCTACTAACTCTTTTGTGTGTTTCTTCTGACTCCAGCTTTTAAAATACAGTAGGGTCTGCAGAAGCAGAGCCCCTCAGCTCCCAGTGGCTGCTGTTTGCCATTCCAGGTCAACGTGAGTGACAGAAAATGGTGGCCAGCACATCCCTTGCCCCGCACTGCTTCCCACAGCTCTCATTGGCTGAGAACAGTGATCAGCAGCCAATAGAAGCTGAGACTCTCCATGCCTGCAGATGCTCCGAGTACAGAAATGTCACAGCATGCCAGTGGTTTGCCCTGCTGAGCTGGGGACTCTCCAGGTACATAAAACATTCCGGTATGCCAGCAGTTTGCCTCGCTGGGCTGAGAACTGAAGTTTGCCAATCTCTCCAAGTTGAAAAAAAAATAATAAAATGCCATGATCCATTCATAATGACCCCTGCTCTTTGCTGCACAATTTTTTCCAAAAAAATTCAGCTTATAATCGAATATATATGGTATCTATTCCTTGACTCTCTACACATTGCCAAATACACATGTACGTTCTCTCTCTCTCTTGACCTTTCTTCCTGGGCCCTTTTTATGTATTATGTAGAAGAGGGAAAAGGACAAATGTGCATATATTTGTTTATTTGCATGCCACTTTAAATATATCAAGATCTTACAATGATACATCTGCCAGTTACCAAATCTATACACTTTAGTCCCTCATGTGCACACTTATACACCTACACATCAGCTTCAAAGTTTTCATAAGCTCTGAACATGAACACATCCAACTGAAGCTTATGGACTAAATAAGTTAGGTTTTGCAGTGTGGACGTTAGGGTTCTCCCTGCTAGGTCATTTTTTTGCCATGAAGTATTGCCAGGCAATGAAAAATAATAAGCCAGATCCCTCTCCCCCAAATCATGAGATTTTAAAAAAATGGAACTCCTGTTTTTTTTAGTCTTTAGGATGCACATTTTCTGGCTTTTCTTTGCAACCAGGACTAGACAATTCCCTTTTTAGAAGATTCTTGTGTGTTCCTCCAAAGCAAAGGTTACTCACCTTGTGCAGTAACTGGAGTTCTTCGACACCCATGGATGCTCCACTTAGGTGTCAATCCTGCTATGCACACGGTCCAGAGATCTTTGGTAGCAGTCCCCTGGCCACCAGCACATCTGCACTATTGTGCAATCACTCTGTCTTACAGTAAGGCATGCACCGGCGGCTGTTCCCTCCGTTCCTTCTCTGTGCCGGACTCTCTTAGCCCAGAGCAGAGGGGAAGAGGGTGGGTGTGGAGTACCCATGGAGATACATCTCAAAGAACTCCAGTTACTGCACAAGGTGAGTAACCTTCCCTTCTTCTTTGAGGGTCCCTGTGGGTGCTCCATTTAGATGACTATGCAGCAATGTTTCTGCTTGGTGGTGGGCACTCCGTGATGCAGGACTGGATGTTGGACAGTATCGAATGTCCAGATCTAGGCTATGTCTAGACTGCAAGCCTCTTTCGAAAGAGGCTTTTTCTAAAGATATTTTCGAAAAATCCTCTTTCAAAAAAGAGCGTCTAGACTGCAACCAGTACTTTCGAAAAAGCAAGCCGCTTTTTTGAAAGAGAGCACCCAGGCAGTCTGGATGCTCTCTTTCGAAAAAGCACAGTTTGCATTACATAGTGCCTTTTTTCGAAAGAGCACTTTCGAAAAAAGGCTTTATTCCTCGTGAAATGAGGAGTACCGCCGTCAAAAGAAAAGCCACATTCTTTCGATTTAATAGACCTGTAGTCTAGATGCAGGTGAAGGCTACTTTTTTTCGAAAAAACCCTGCAGTCTAGACACAGCCCTACAGAATGTAGTGTCTACATTCTGAAAGGTGTGAATTGCGTAATGGTGTGTGTGACGGGGGAACTTACCCCCGCACTCCCAGCCACGGGGACCGCGGCCCCGCGCCCCACGGGGAAGGTCAGCGGGGGACAGGAACCCAGCCCCGCGTGCCGGAGCCGGCGGGGCAAGGGGAACCCGGCGTGACTGGCGCGCATGCGCAAGACGGCGCGGCTGGAACCCGGCCAGCGCTAGGACCCAGGAGCGCAGGGCCGGCGCCCGGAAGGGCGGGGGCCGGCCAGACGCCGAGCGGGGAATTCAAAAGGGGGGAGGAAGGAGCAGCAAGGGAGGCTTGGGGAGAGCAGGGAGGATTCTGCTCTCAGCCTCCTCCGCAGGACCCGAGCAGGACCCCACCGGGAGCGGCGGGGAGCCCAGCAGCAGGAGCGGCGGGGAGCCCAGCAGCAGGAGCGGCGGGGAGCCCAGCAGCAGGAGCCGACTGCGCAGCGGGGGCGCCCGGAGCGGAGAGGAGCCGGACGGAGCCAAGCCCCACCAGGGAAGGAACGGCCGGGGAGCGGACCGGAGAGGATCCAGCACCGGAGCCGAGGCAGAGGCAGTGAGGCTGTCGGCCCCGGGAGGACCGACAGGGGGGGCCCGCGTCCAGGGGGACGACAGGATAGAGACCGGGATCGGGAGGTGCCAGGCACACGAAGGCGGGGACCCTCGGACTCAGGGAGGGGCGTGCCCGGTGGCCCCCGAAGAGAGACTCGGTTACACTGGTGGAGAATGTGGGTACTGCCCCAAGGGGAAAAGGGGGTGTAGGAGTAGTATAGTGGGGGTGCGTTAAAAAAAAAAAAAAAAAAAAAAATATATATATAAATATATATATATATAAAAAAGAAAAAAAAAGGGGGGGAGACAGGGGTGCACCGTAGCGGATAGGGGTGCACCGTATGTATGGATGTATAGACCCAAAGGACGAGGTAGATTGAGGGCAACTGAGGTTACGGAGATGGATGCAGGGAAGCTGCTGGAGTGGCTGGCTGATAACCAGCGCCAGCAGCAGCAACAACAAACTCAGCTCCTCCAACAAATGGCTGAGCAACAGAAAGAACAACAAAGGCTGGTGAGGGAGTTAATGGAGCAGCAGCAAGGGCAGGTCGAGCGCTGGCTCCAGGCAGGGTCAAGGGGCCCGACAGGGGCCACGACGGAGGGAGCCGGCGTAGGGGCAGCCCTGGCACTACCCTTGAGGCTAGTGAAAATGACCCCGAGTGACGACCCCGAAGCGTTTCTCATAACGTTTGAAAGAGTGGCCACGGCAGCCAGGTGGCCCGAGGAGAACTGGGCGACCCTGCTGGCCCCATACCTTACGGGCGCTGCGCAAGGGGCCTACAGGGGTCTGGCAGCACGAGACGCTTTACACTATCATAAAGTAAAGGAGGCCATCTTAGACCAGGCAGGGATCACGCCGGAGACGCACCGGCAGAGGTTTAGGACGGAGAAATATCGGCCAGGCGAGCGACCGAGGGCGGTGGTACAGAGGCTCAAAGAGGCGGCCATGAGGTGGCTGGAGCCGGAGAGAAAATCCTCCATGCAAGTCATGGAGATGGTAGTGTTGGACCAGTTCCTGCAGATCCTGCCCCCAGATAGTCGCCTGTGGGTCCGACGCCACCAGCCCACTACCCTGGGAGAGGCTACTTCTATATTGGAGAATTACATGGCAGCGGCAGGGGGAGAAGAGAGGGTGGAAAGGGGTCCTGAAGGCCCTGGGGGTCGTGGGGAGCGCGGGAGAGCACGGCCCTCAAGGGCCCGCGGAGGCTGGGGCGCGCCACCCATACCGTGGAAAAGGTGGGGGGAGCCTTCCACCACACCCCCACCGGGACCCCCAAAGGAGAACCTGCCCCGGGAAAAGCCGGCAGTCGCCCCGAGACCCCCGGAGGCACCGACACCCGGCGCCTGTTTCGAGTGTGGGCAAGAGGGACACTTCCGCAGAGACTGCCCGTTCATGGACTGCTCATACGGGAGGGCCCTGATGGCCGACCAACGGGCTAGGAGCAGGGCCGACGACAAGATCACCGTACAGGTAGGCGTGGCAGGGAAGGAGGTATGGGCCCTCGTGGACACAGGGTGCAACCAGACGATGGTCCGGGAAGCGTTGCTGCCCCGAGGAGGTACAATGGGCCCGACAATAGCGATGCAGTGCATCCACGGGGACGTGAAGCACTACCCGACACAATGGGTCCTGATTACAGAGGGGGGCCAACAGCGGAGGTGCCGGGTGGCCGTGGCCCCGGGCCTGGCTTACCCCATAGTGCTAGGGCGGGACTGGCCAGGACTAACACGACTCCTCCAAGAGTGGGGAAAGGTCCATCCCACCCAGGCGGAGAGGGCGGAGTCACGACCCCACGCAACAACGCCCCCGCGGGAGGCCCAGGCCGGAGACACGCCAAGCATCGATGATAGGGGAAGAGCGACGGCGGACGACCACGAGTTCGTACGGGAGCAGTGCGAGGACGAATCCCTGAAGCATGCATGGGAGCAGGCGGGGAATACGGCGGAACCAGACAGGACCGGCAAGAGGGGACCTCGTTTCGAGGTAAGAGACGACCGACTGTATCGGGTAGTCTGCCCCACAGAGCAAAGAGGAGAGGTATGGCAGCTGCTGGTGCCAGCTCGGCGGCGGTGGCGAGTGCTGGAGGCAGCGCACGCCAACCCCTGGGCAGGACATTTAGGGAGCGAAAAAACACTGCAGCGCATACTGCAACGGTTTTATTGGCCGGGGGTTCACAAAGAAACCAGAGACTTCTGCGACTCCTGCCCGGAGTGCCAGCGAGTGGCGGGGAAGAGTGTGGCGAGAGCTCCGCTGGTACCCTTGCCAGTAGTGGATGTGCCTTTTAGGAGAATAGCATTGGACCTAGTGGGGCCCCTCGAGAGGTCAAGAAAGGGCAACCGATACATTTTAGTATTGATAGACTACGCCACCCGCTACCCGGAGGCGGTCCCGCTCCGCAGCACGAAGGCCCCGGTCCTGGCCGAGGAGCTGGTTAAGGTATTCTCCCGGGTCGGGTTACCCCAAGAAATATTAACGGACCAGGGGACAAACTTAACAGGGCGAGTCCTAGCGGAGCTTTGCCGCCTACTCCGGGTGAAGCAGCTCCGCACATCCGTATACCACCCCCAAACGGACGGGTTGGTGGAACGTTTTAATAGGACCCTCAAAACCATGCTACGGAAGTTTATAGAACTAGACCCCCGGGATTGGGACCAGTTCCTCCCGGCCCTACTGTTTGCCGTGCGGGAAGTACCCCAAGCGTCTACCGGGTTTTCCCCGTTTGAGTTACTCTATGGGAGACAGCCTCGGGGCATATTGGATCTTATCAAAGAGGAATGGGAAGAACAGCCCCCCAAGGTACAAGGGATGGTCCCGTACATTTTAGGACTACGAGAGAGATTGAGAGCTGTAGGAGAACTGGCCCAGGGTAACCTCCGCAAGGCCCAAGCGAGACAAGCGCGCTACTACAACCGAGGGGCACAGGTGCGGACCTTTGCCCCGGGAGAGCGGGTTCTGCTGCTGCTGCCGTCGGCAGAATCAAAGCTATTAGCAAAATGGCAGGGCCCCTATGAGGTCATCCGGCAAGTAGGTCCCGTGGATTACGAGATCAAACTCCCGGACCGGCGAAAAGGGGCGCAAATCTACCATGTAAACCTGTTAAAAAGATGGAGGGAACGGGAAGGCCTCATGGTCAGTCTGCAGAAGGCGGAGCCGGAATTGGGACCCTGGGGAGGCGACATCAAGGACGTGGAGGAAGAGGCCCCCCTGGGAGCGGAGCTGACGGAGCCCCAGAGGGAGGGGATGAGAAGCCTGCTGCGGGAATTTGCAGACGTGCTGTCGACTCAGCCAGGCAAGACTACGGCAGGGTATCACCATATCCAGACGCCACCCGGACAAAAGATTCGAGAACCCCTCCGCCCGCTACCTCGGAAGATGTGGGACCCCGTGCAGGAGGAGGTAAGCAAGATGCTGCGGATGGGGGTCATACGAGAATCCCGGAGCGCCTGGCGAAGCCCCATCGTGCTCGTCCCCAAGCGGGACGGGACCCTGCGGTTCTGCATCGATTTCCGAAAGGTGAATGCCATCTCCCGAATGGATGCCTACCCGATGCCGCGGGTAGAAGAGTTACTGGAGAGACTGGGGCGGGCACAATACCTGTCGACATTAGATCTGACCAAGGGATATTGGCAGATCCCACTCACGCCCACGTCACAGGCAAAGACTGCCTTCGCCACGCCATCGGGACTGTATCATTTTATCACAATGCCCTTCGGATTAAACGGAGCGGCGGCCACCTTCCAGAGGGTCATGGACCAGGTGTTGCGAGACCATCAGGCATACGCCGCCGCCTATATTGATGATATCATCATTTTCAGCGCATCATGGGAAGAGCACCTGACACACGTCCGAGCGGTCCTACAGGCGTTAAAGGAAGCGCGACTGACAGCCAACCCGGCCAAGTGCACCTTTGGCCAGGCAGAAGTGGCATACCTGGGGTACGTGGTAGGAAGGGGCCACTTGAGGCCGCAAGTGAACAAGATAGCGGCGGTCCAGAACTACCGGGCCCCGACCACGAAGAAGCAGGTGCGGCAGTTCTTGGGGCTGGCCGGATATTACCGCCGATTCATCCCGCAGTTCGCCACCATCGCGACCCCCCTAACAGACCTAACGAGAAAGGGTTACCCGGAAAAAGTGAAGTGGACGGAGCGGTGCGAAGAGGCATTTCAACAGCTGAAGCAGAGGCTTACCTCCGCACCAGTACTAACACAACCCGACTTCACTAAACCCTTCATCGTGCAAACGGACGCGTCCAATTTAGGGGTGGGGGCGGTCCTGGCTCAGGACCAAGGAAAAGGGGATAGACCCATTGTGTACCTGAGCCGCAAACTACTGCCACGAGAACAACAGTACTCCACCATAGAAAAGGAAGCGCTAGCACTTAGGTGGGCGGTAGAAATGCTGAGGTATTACCTCTGGGGCAACACGTTCCGATTAGTGACGGACCATGCACCCTTAACGTGGATGCACAACATGAAAGAGGTTAACCCCCGGGTAATGAGATGGTACCTGTTTTTGCAGCAATATTCATTTATAATAGTCCATCGGGCGGGGCGAGAGCACTCAAACGTAGACTTTTTGTCCCGGTGTGTTGAGAGAGAGGAGGTAAAAAGAGAGACAAGAGAGACTAGGGGGGAGGGGTGTGACGGGGGAACTTACCCCCGCACTCCCAGCCACGGGGACCGCGGCCCCGCGCCCCACGGGGAAGGTCAGCGGGGGACAGGAACCCAGCCCCGCGTGCCGGAGCCGGCGGGGCAAGGGGAACCCGGCGTGACTGGCGCGCATGCGCAAGACGGCGCGGCTGGAACCCGGCCAGCGCTAGGACCCAGGAGCGCAGGGCCGGCGCCCGGAAGGGCGGGGGCCGGCCAGACGCCGAGCGGGGAATTCAAAAGGGGGGAGGAAGGAGCAGCAAGGGAGGCTTGGGGAGAGCAGGGAGGATTCTGCTCTCAGCCTCCTCCGCAGGACCCGAGCAGGACCCCACCGGGAGCGGCGGGGAGCCCAGCAGCAGGAGCGGCGGGGAGCCCAGCAGCAGGAGCGGCGGGGAGCCCAGCAGCAGGAGCCGACTGCGCAGCGGGGGCGCCCGGAGCGGAGAGGAGCCGGACGGAGCCAAGCCCCACCAGGGAAGGAACGGCCGGGGAGCGGACCGGAGAGGATCCAGCACCGGAGCCGAGGCAGAGGCAGTGAGGCTGTCGGCCCCGGGAGGACCGACAGGGGGGGCCCGCGTCCAGGGGGACGACAGGATAGAGACCGGGATCGGGAGGTGCCAGGCACACGAAGGCGGGGACCCTCGGACTCAGGGAGGGGCGTGCCCGGTGGCCCCCGAAGAGAGACTCGGTTACAGTGTGCAAAGGTATTGGTCGAAGCCCATGTTGCAGCTCTGCAGATAAGGTAGACCCTTAAGGAAAGCCGTTGTGGTAGATATTGATCTTGTGGAGTGCACCCGTACGACTGTCAGTGGCTGTCTATGTTTCTGGGAGTAAGCCAACTGTATATGCATGCAGAGATCCATTTGGATATTTGCTGTTTGGAAACTGGTTTGCCTCTAACCTCTCTGCGCACGACACAAATAATTTGGGTATGTGTCGGAAGTCTTTTGTGTGTTCCAGGTAAAAGGCTAAGGCCCTGCAAACATCCAATGTATCTAGTACTGCCTGGTTGTTGTTCTCATGTGGTTTTGGGAAGAACATGGGTGAGCATATTAGTTCATTACAACGGAACGAGGTAGGTATCTTGGGAAGGCATTTCGGGTGGGTTCTAAGGACGACCTTGTCCTTGTGAAACACTGTGTGCGACGGGTCTGCCATGAATGCAGCTCTCTCTCCCGCTCATCTAGCTGATGTTATCGCTACAAGAAAGGCTACTTTAATTGATAGGTGGAGTAGCGAGCAAGTTGCGAGCAGCTCGAAAGGCCATCTCATAAGTGAGTCCAGCACTAGGTTCAAATCCCATGACCGCACTGGATCTCTATGTGGTGGATATAGATTTTGTATCCCTTGTAAAATCTCTTCACACACGGGTAGGAAAAAACGGAATACCTTTGTATGGGTGGGTGTATCACAGATATAGCTGCCAAATGTACAATGATGGAACTAATTGATAGCCTTGTGTCCTGCAGGTGAAGGATATCCTCCACTATGTCCGATATCTCTGTCCTGTGTGGATCCCGTGCGTGAGCTGAATTCCAGGCCTCAAATCGGGCCCACGTCTGCAGGTAAGTCCATCTCGTAGTGGATCTCCTAGAGTTGATCAGGATATTTCTGACTCTTTGAGACAGCGTTAGCTCGTTATTCAAGAACCAACAAGCATCCATGCTTGCAGGTTTAGTGTGTGTAGCCCAGGATGTGGTATGCACCCTTTGTCTTGGGTCAACAGAGATCGTACCCGTGGAAACTTGTACAGATAACGTGTGCTGAGTTGCAATATGGTAGGCTACTAAATTTGTCTCAGCCAATTGGAGGCTACCAGTATGACCCTTGCTGCATCCTGTTTAATCTTTAGTACCATTTGTTATGTGAGAGGTATAGGTAGAAATGCATACACCAATGGGAAATCCCAGCGTACTGCAAACGTGTCTCTGAGAGATCTTGGCCCAATGCCCGCACTGGAGCAATATAGAGAGCATTTGGAGTTGATATTTGTTGCAAAAAATCTACTACTAGATAACCTCCATTTCCTGAACAGATTGTTTATGATGGATTTGTTGATTTCCCATTCATGCTTCTTTGGGAATTGTCCACTGAGGCCATCTTGCCCAGTGTCCTTGCCCAGTAAGTGCACTGTAGTAGGTGTGACATTGTGCATAATACACCATCACCATAGTTTCTTTGCTTCCGCATACAGGCTGTAAGATCTCATGCCCCTCTGTCTGTTTTTGTAATGTGTTGTTGCAGCATCGTCCAACATTATTCTCACTGTTTCGTTTTGTAGGTGCATGAGCAGTTGGGAGCATGCCCTCCTCAGTGCCCTGAGCTCCAACATATTGATGTGAAGCCAGGACTCCTTGTGTCCATTGTCCCTGTAGTATCATACTCCCCATGTGGGCTCCCCATCCTAGCAGGAACACGTCCATCATGATGGTGATGGAAGGCATTAGCACCTGAAACGGAATCCCTATGCATATGTTGTTTATGTCTGTCCACTAGTTTAGGGTGGCTTTGACCCGAATGGGTACATAGAGTGCTTTGTGGAGTGGGTGGTGCCTGGGCTGATACATGGAGTGTAGCCATGCCTGGAATGGTCTTGGGCTTGGGTCTTAGGGTTGGGGTTAGGGTTAGCTCTATGAACCCTATGTGTTCACTCTCTAGTTTTTTTTTCCTCTGAGTGAGAAATTAGTTGGGATAAAATCCCTTTCCTTGACACTGAAGGGTAAATGGTTCCTTGGCACCTAGCTGAAGGAGGTGGTATATCTCTAGCTGTAGGAGCTGCTTGTGAGAAGGGGCCCTGAAGAGAGATGAGGATGGTGGAAGAGGGGGAGAGAAACAGGATAATGTACCCTGATTGTACGATCTCTAGTACCCACTAGTCAGTTATGTCAACCCATGTCTGGTAGAATGGCCTAAGTGAAGGACAAACAGATAGGTAGAAGAAGGGCTGGGTGGCCAGTGATTGGGTGTGTAGTGCCCAATGTCTCTAGGATGCTGTTTAGAGCTTCATTCAAATTGCCATTAATTTTGGTGGTGGAAAGAGGTGTTACAAGGCTTGTAGTATGGGACGAAGCTCTATCATTTGTTGGGCAACGTGTAGATGCCCAGAGTGTGGAGCATCCTGGGGCAAACCTCCACTTCCACTGCACTCCTTCCCGAAGACCCGCACCTGCTACACCCCCCATCGCACCTTCCTTTCCCCTCCCCTGAGCAACATGGGATTACAGGGGAACTGGCATGGCGGCAGCAGGGGTTGCCCTCTCCACCTGGAATTGGAGTGGCCCGGCAGCCTGCACCACTCTGTCATCCCACCCTCCCAGTCCGCTGTGGCCCACTTCTCCATGGCAGCAGGAAATGGAGTGCCTTAGGGCTAGAGCACTCTGCTTCCTGCCACTGCTGAGAAGCTGAGTGCTGCAGGCCAGAAGAGGGTGGTGTGGCAGGGTGTAGTGGAGCAGGCAGCTGGGCCACTTTGTCTCCCACAACCCACATGGTGAGAGAGAGAGAGAAAGAGAGAGAGAGTGTGTGTGTGCGTGCGTGTGATCCCTGCTGCTACCCTGTACCTGGCCCCATAATCCCCCAGGTCCTCCCTCCATAAGACAGTTGAGGTGGCTGCTGCAGAGCCCCCAAAAGCATAGGGACTGGAGGGTACAGGAGCGGTCAACAAAGGCGTTCCCTGTCAACTGATCTGCATCTTGACTCACGTGCTGTGCTGACAATCAGCTGACCTAGCACAGCGCGGCGGCCATTTTTATTTTAATGAAGCCGGGGATATTTAAATTCCCTCTTCACTGACTATGTCAGGTAGCCTATTTTACATACCTCTGTCGGCAGAGACATGTAATCTAGATGTACCCTATGTGTGGAGGAAGGAACAGGAGCTTTAAGAGGCTGATCAAATCCGCAGCTAGGTGATTAGTCGATGCTGAGGAATGGAGACAGCGGTACTGACACAATCTTGATGTTGTGGTTGAAGAATTATGGTGCTGTTGTGGATCTTCATATAGACTTAGCAGTTAGAGTTGGTGATAGATTTATGTGCCTGCCAGTGGAGGTAACATTTTTGACTGTGTTGGCTTTGCTACCAGATGTTGTGTCAACGTCGGTAATGCCATGGAAGGGACTTCATATCTTGGTTCCAAGTCAGCACATTTGGGGTTGGCAGATGTCTGTACCATGGGGGTGTCAGACATGCCTGTGGTCTCAGTGGTGACTCTAGAGAAACTCAGCATGAAAGGCACTGAGGAAGCTCTTCTCTTGCGAGAGTCCACAGTAGGAGAGGGTGAAGCTCACTTCTTGGAAGCGTTAGAAGCTGAGCCTTGTCTTTGCTGGTATTTTTTGGCCATCCTGTAGATGAGTCTCCTCAGACGGGTGTTGGAATTTCTCCAGGAGAATCATCTTTAGTGAGAGTTCCCGGTCCTATCTCACCCTGGCCCTGAGATTATTGCAGTGCGGGTATTTTGGGGGATATGGGCTTCCTTTAGACACCAGATGCACTAAGAATGGCCATCAGAGACCTATCACTTTCATATCTATCACAGATATCAGTAGTAGAAAACTGACTTCTGTTGAACAAAAGGTTAGTGGTTTCTGCTCATATTGAATAATGCACCCTGATTTTACTAAGTAATTGGGAAGTGAGACTAAAGGTCTGCATGATATAGTATATAAATATACTGGTCTTCTACTCAGGGACTTATGGTTCAATCATAATTAAGTTATCTAAATAGAATCACTAATAAACATTTCTATGCATTACAAAACTATAATATACTAACAATATTGACTGTTTCTGTTCAGAACTAATGTACATTTCTAGGGCTGTGAGATAAAACTACAGAGATTTGCTTTTCTAAGCATTACAAATTCCCCAAACTTACTCTCTCGTTCAAAAAAAAAAAAAAAGTGACTACTGGTGATAAAAATAGAAATGCACTCAGCAATTAGCTGTTGTTCAACTTATCAGACAAGCATGAATTCATGTTTTGATATAACATCAACAACTGCACTTTAAGATCAACAATTTGAGCTAAAAGGTCAAAATCAGGATTCCTCTTCTATAAAAAATGCAGCATTTGATTGTGGATACAAGGAACAAACTATATATTCTTAGGAGGACAAACTGGATATTTTATTGTGTCAAACGTGTATAGTGTTAAACAAGATGTTGCACAGTACTAATAAACTTCATCCTAAGCAACTTCTTAGTTCATGAGAATCTACTGTGTTAGAATAGCCAGATGTTTCTCCTCAACCATTTCAGTACAAATGGTGGGCAGCTGTTTGACAGCTGTTTTTAATGATTTCTTTTGCATGACAAGGTCACTGGCGAAATGTTCATTTCCAGAAAAATTGGAAGCAACTGAATTTCTTTTTTCTCATTTCAAGATTTTTATTTTGTGATACAGGAAATATTTTGCATTTCCGTAACACCTTCCAATTCATTCATCAACATATAAATATTTGGGTCCTTGTTTTTATAGCTGGATACGAATACAAGGTCATAGGACTGGAAGTTAGTTAATTAATTCTCTGAAAATCTGACTGGTAGCTGACTCCATTTTACAGACAGGGAAAACTGAGGTGCAGAAAGGTTTAACTGAACTCTGGGCAAGGAGAAAAGTCTCATTTTTTAAAAAAGTTTTTACATAATCAATATGCTTGCAGGCAATGATGTTTATCATTGATTTGCCTGATAAGTTAAGGTTCAGCACCTAAAAATGCAGGCTTTCCTGTTGGCTGTCTGCAACTGATTCCACTTACCCTCTTCTAAGGATATGGAGCACTGCCATTCTATATTTTTCATTTGTCTTCTCATCACTATTCTGTTTGTCTTCTCTCCCTGTTGCCTTCCCTGCTCCATTCATATTTACCCACCACACTGTCCAGAACAATTGCCCCCTTCCTCCTTTACCCTTAGAATATTATGCCATTCATTTCCCCTCTTTACAGCCACTATTTCATTCTTTGTAGTCATACTCCTGACTTAATTCTTCTCCTTTCCCCATATTCCTTTGTGCTTCCTCTTATTTTTCTGCCTAGTTTCCTAATAAAAGAACTTGGAAAACTATAACCATGTTTACTAGTATCGGCTTCATTTCCACAGGACTCAAGGCAGCTGCACATGGGGGCTGCCACAGCAGGGAGAGAGACATGCTCCTCCAGCCTCAGCAGAAGGGTCAGACTAAGAAAGGGGCTTTAGGGGCTACAGCTCAGGGGCCCAGCGCCCCTCCTCCCATCCCAGGGCCCTGGGCTGCCGCTATTAAAATTCTCATGTTCTGTGACAGCCCTTCCTGGTGGGGGGAATCAGCTCTGCACGCTGCTGTTTCTCCCCCACTGGCTGGACCTGCATTGCCACAAAGCACATAGAAACTCTTGTGGCCCTCATGTAGAAGCTCTGATTCCACAGCTCCCATTGGCTGGGAATCACGGAGCTGCAGGGTGTGGTGACTGCAGGTGAACGTGGGCAAATGGGAGTTGCAAGGGGCCACCTGTTCCCCACCATCACCAAATGGAAGCTGCCCCAGGTAAGCACGGTACCTAATTCCTCAACTCCTAGCCCTGATCCTCCTCCTGCACTCTCAGGGTATGTCTACACTACAAAGTTAGTTCGAACTAACTTTGATAGGCGCTACACTAGCACTCCGCTAGTTCGAACTTAATTCGAACTAACGGAGTGCTTAGATCGAACTAGGAAAACCTCATTTTACGAGGATTAAGCCTAGTTCGAACTAGCTAGTTCGAATTAAGGGCTGTATAGACCCTTAATTCGAACTAGTGGGAGGCTAGCCCTTCCCAGCTTGCCCTGGTGGCCACTCTGGCCAACACCAGGGAAACTCTATTGCCCTCCTCCCGGCCCCGGAGCCCTTAAAGGGCCACGGGCTGGCTACACAGTTTGTGCCAGTTGTAAGGCTGCCAGCACCCGTGCCAGCAGACCCTGCACCTGCCATGCCATGAGCCAGCCACCCGAGGACACCCAGCCCTCCACTGCTCCCCAGGACCAGCCTGGCGGCTCCCAGGAGCCTGCCCGGGGACGCAAGAGGCGGGCACCCGCTTGGTCAAGTGCGGAGATCGTGGACCTCATCGAGGTTTGGGGGGAAGCCTCCAATGTCTACGATCGCCACACTAGCCACAGGAACGCGGCCGTCTACAGCCACATGGCTGACAGCCTGGCCGCCAGGGGCCACCAGCACAGCCGGGAGCAGGTGCGCTGCAAGATTAAAGACCTGCGGCAGTCCTACTCCCGGGCCTGCCTGCCAGGGGCCGACCCGGAGGCCTGCCCCCACTTCCACGCCCTGGACCGCCTCCTGGGGGCTCATGCCGTCCCTGCCCCCCGGGATGTGATAGACCCCAGAGCAGAGGGACCGCTCCAGGAGACGGAGGAGGAGGAGGAGGGCTCTGAGAGCCAGGAGCCTGCCGGCAGCCTGCCCAGGACCCGGGACCCCCGAGGCACCCCACAGAGCCACTCGCCTGTGTCGTCCGAGGCCGGGGAGGCGTCCACCTGTGAGTACCATCGTGCTCCCCTTATGTGTACGGGGGGCTGGGGCAAGAGGGAGCCCCGGGACCGTGCGCCTGGGTCTTGCCCACCACGGAGCAGCAGCTGGGGATCATGCAGGGGCCCTGGCCTTGCAGAGGGGAGCTGGGTTTCACACACCTGGGCCCCTGGGGTAATTGACCGCTGGTCTTGTTGCACCACAGCCGCAGCACCTGGGCCTGCAGGGCGCACCACACCGCCTGCAGCACCTGCCCGTGCCCGGGCAAGCAGGAGAGCCAGGAATGAGGACTACCACCAGAGGCGGCACCTCCGGTTCCTGGATCACCAGCTCCGCACCCAGGACCACTGGGTCCAGGAGGACCTGAGGTTGCGCCGGAGGAGTTTGGAGGCCCTGGAGGAGCAGGGCCGTGCCCTGCGAGGCCACCTCCAGAGCCTGCTCGACCGCTTCCCAATTCCTCCTGCTCCTGCTCCCCCTGCTGCTCTCCCTGCTTCTCCTGCTCCCCCTGCTCCCTCTCCTGCTCTCGTTCCTGCTTCCTCCACACCCCGTCCCTCCTGCCCCCCCTCCACAACCATTTCCCACCGACGCCCCCGGACCCGCAGTGTGGCGAGACGGGAGAGGCAGCCGGACTCCCACCCCTGAGCTTTCCTTTCCCTTCCTCCCTTCCCTCCCCTTCCAGCTCCCTCCTCCCAGGTTTCCCCCTCCCCTCTCCCACCCTCATTCCTCCCTTCCCCCACCCCAGTTATGTGAAATAAACAGACGTTTTTGTTTGAAAAACAGGTGTCTTTATTTTACAGTAGGTAGGAAGGAGAAAGGGGAAGGGGGGTAGGGTGGAAGAAGGCCCCAGTGGGGCATGCAAGGGAGAGGTCAGTCCTCCTCCACCACCAGGAAGCTCTCCCGCAGGGCTTTCCGGATCCGGACGGCCCCCTGCTGGGCTTCCCAGATGGCGGTGGTGCGGGGCTGACCATAGTGGCCAGCCATGCAGTCAGCCTCAGCCATCCAGGCTGGCAGGAAAGCCTCCCCCTTTCGCTCACACAAATTGTGGAGCACACAACATGCTGCCACCACGGGAGGGATATTGTGCTCGGCCAGGTCCAGACGGGTGAGGAGGCATCGCAAGCGGGCTTTCAGTCGCCCGAAGGCCCCCTCCACCACGATGCGGGCCCTGGTCAGCCTGGCATTGAAGGCCTGGCGGGAGGGATTGAGGTGCCCCGTGTAGGGCTTCATCAGCCACGGCTGCAGTGGGTAGGCGGCATCCCCCACCAGGCACACGGGCATGTCCACGTCCCCGACCCTGATGTGGCGGTCGGGGAAGAAGGTCCCGTCCTGCAGCCATTGGCACACGGAGGAGTTGCGGTACACCCAGGCGTCGTGTGCTTTGCCGGACCAGCCCACATTAATGTCCGTGTACTGTCCCCGGTGGTCTCACACGGCCTGCAGGAGGATGGAGAAGTACCCCTTGTGGTTCACATAACGGGACGCCTGGTGTTCCGGGGCACAGATGGGGATGTGCATCCCGTCGATGGCCCCCCCGCAGTTGGGGAAGCCGAGAACGCCGAATCCCCGGATGACGGCGTCTGGGTCGGCGAGGCGAACCACCCTGCGGAGCAGCATCCGGTTGATGGCCTTGACCACCTGCAGAGAGAGACACAGCAAAGCGCCAATCAGTGGGACGCCAGGGTGGCTGGGAGCATCTGTGACCTGGCAGTGCCCCGCGCCCCACTCCCGGAAGCAACCCCCCTGGCGGTGTGTAGTATGGCCGGGACAGACCGACCCCTCCGGTACGGGGCGCTTTCGCCTCCTCCCGCCCCCCCTTTGTCCCTGGGGCGGCCCATCCCCTCCTTGCAGCCCCCCTCCCCTCCTGGTGCAGTGGCTGACAAGTGCCATACCTGCATGAGCACCGCTCCGACGGTGGATCTCCCCACGCCGAACTGGTTCCCGACGGATTGGTAGCTGTCCGGCGTGGAGAGCTTCCAGAGGGCGATGGCCACCTGCTTCTGGAGGGGGATGGCGGGCCTCATGCAAGTGTCCCTTCTGCGCAGAGCAGGGGCGAGCCACTCGCAGAGCTCCAGGAAGGTGTCCCTCCTCATCCTGAAGTTCTGGTTCCACTGTTGGTCTTCCCAGCGCTCCAGGACGATGCGGTCCCACCAGTCGCTGCTGGTGTCCAGACGCCAGATGCAGCGAGGCACGCCGGTGCCGGGGCGCTGCCACGGCTCCTCCACGGCCCCCAGGGCGGCCAGGTGGAAAGGCAGGGGGCTGACGTGCACCAGGTGGTGCCAGGCAGCCTCCAGCCATTGCTGGCAGGCTTGCAGCAGCAAGTCCAGAAAGTGCACCAGAAGGTGCAGGGCGAGCTTTGGGTCCATGTTGCCACCTGCGGCGGCGGCCCCGAAGGGAAGCACCGACACAGACGGGCACAGAGACCAACGCTTTGCTGTCCCTTGGCGAGGTTGGCAAGCAAGCAGGAAAAGCTGAGAACTGGCTGTCCAGGGGGGTCCCTTTAAGTACGAGCCTCAGATAGCCTCAGACAGCAGCCACACAACGCAACTACTGACCTGATGCCCTGCCGGAACTGGTTTCAGCCGCCCTTAAATGCCCCCCTGCGTCCAATCAGTGTGGACGCGCTAGTTCGAATTAGCAAAACGCTAATTCGAACTAGTTTTTAGGTCTAGATGCGTTAGTTCGAACTAAGCTAATTCGAACTAACTAATTCGAATTAACTAAGTTAGTTCGAATTAGCGCTGTAGTGTAGATGTACCCTAACTCACTTCCAGATCCCACACCCCAACCCAGATTCATAGCCCTAAGCCCGCTCCACCAGCACTCTCACCCAGACCTTGCACTGCCACCCCAACTTCCTGCCCTGAGCCTGCTCCTGCACTACAAATCCCTGCACCCCAAATCCTTCATCCCTCAGCCTCACCCCAGAGCCCACAACCGACATGGCCTTCATCTACCCCCAACCCTGAGTCTCTTCCCACACTTTGAACCCCTCAGCTGTCATACATCATCTCCATTTTGGTGCATATAAACAAAATTCATTCTGCACATGGACTTTGTTGTATCTGCACATTTTATTAATGCACTCCCACTGTTCTATGAAACTGTTGGGATACAGTAAGTTATTGTTTGTAAGTGTATATCTGTTAAATATCCTCTTAATGATGTAGTTAATTGGATCTGATAAAATAATCTTACAAAGAAAACTATTAATATGAAAAGTTTAAGTCAACACAGATATACTTGACAAATATGACCAAATAAACTAGACCTAAATTCTATAGTAAGGCTCTTTTTATGTGGCACACAGGAAATTATTCAGCAGTTTAGAATATGTTAAGTTGGAAATTTTCACTGTATTACATACGCAATATAATACAGCCAGGGCAGAACACCTTTCTTCCTATTTAATTCTATATCCAATTTATTTGACACTGCTCTGCATTCTATACACCATTAAACACTTTTGCGCTGACAATATGTAATGACAGTGTTGCTGGGAATGGGACCAGGAAGTTAGATGTTTCACCATCTGAGAAGGTGTGCCAAGGGTTTTGGCTGCCTCATACTCTATAGGTGGTGAAGACACTACAAAAACATACATCTTTTTCCTTGCTTTCTTTTGAGGTTTGATCCAGTGCCTAATGAAGCCACTGACAAAATTCCCTTTGAACTTCGGTGATGCAGGATCAGACCCTCAGAGAGCAACAGTGGGGAGGAAAGGGAGAGCTTTGAACTTCTCGATTCCCATTATAGCAATCCTTGACAGCAGCCAGCTACCCTACTGCGCTTTGTTACAACCTTTGCTCCAGAATCAAACGAAGGAGAAGTACATCTAAGCTCAGCTTTCAGGAGAATGGCATCCTGGGCAAACTTGTATTTTGGCACCCCGGGCTTCAATCGACATCCTCCAATTGTCCCAGCCCTTGCATGCTCCTCTCATTTCCCAAGGCAAAGGTTGTAATAGCCCGCCTCTCTGACTCAGCCAATCCGAGCAGGCTTTGTATGCATTAATAGATGACACCGCTTGCCGTGATTGGCTCAGCGCGGTACATACAGTATCAGCATAGGGACGTTCTGTATGTAGCTGAAGCTACAGTATGTTTATACCCGGTGTATAAGACGACCCCCGATTTTTGGGGGATGTTTTTTAGTATAAAAAGTCATCTTATATGCCGGAAAATACGGTACTTCTGCATTGCTGCTTGGTAGCAACTTTAACTGTGATTTAAGGGGCTACTCAAGCACCTGAGAACTTGAGGCTTTTTTGCAGATAGCTAATTTCTAAGTTAACAGGAGCACTGTATCTAATTTATGATTATAAAGACCATTTAAAGCCATAGTTTAAATTCCTATCTAAATTTAGAACAATCAAGAAATAATATATTCCCAATCCCGAACCTTGAGGCATCAGAGTCTCAGAGGGGTAGCTATGTTACTCTGTTACTAAAAAAAAAAACAAAAAACAAAAAAAAACTTAAGGTTCTTCAGGACCACAGATTTTTTTTAAGGCATATCTACCCTAGAAAATCATTTCAAAGAAACTTATTTTGAAATGATAACTACCAAAATAACTATTTTGAAATAACATGTCCACACTACAGGGAAGCTTTAAAATTAATTGAAGGCAGGCTCCCTTAATGTGGGTGCACTACTTCAACTTAGAGCCCCAAGAAGCACTGGGGAGCAATTACTTTGAATGACTCTGAGGAGCAGCAGTGGAACGTGTACACTACTGCTATTTTGAAATAACTACTTTGAAATATGTGTTATTCCTTGTGGAAAGCAGGAGTTATTTCAAAATAACCAGCTTCTTGTTTGGCAATAATGGAGGCTCCACTTATTTCAAAATAGGGGGAGTAATTTCAAAATAACTCCCTACTGTAGACCAGGGCTTAGAGACTAACCAAAAATAGATAGATAGTATCATGAGCTTTCATGGGTACAATTTACTTCTTCAGATGACAAATAAGGTATCAGTTCTGAAGTTTTAAGGCAGATATCAGAAATACAAGTTTGATACTTTGGACATTATCTTTCGCTGAGATAAGAAAAACATAAAATCTGGTTAATATATACTTAGTTCCTCCAATAGACACACTGTGTTGCTGCCATTATTTATTCTATTTTAGTCAACTGGTTTTTACTCTACTAAAAAGTATTAATTTTAACATATGTGACTAAGGGTTTTTTCTCTTTTATTAAGAATGGGAATTTATTTTTCTAATTATTTGGAATTTATATTTACCAATCACAACCAATGTACTTGACCTACTAACATGTGGCTCCACTGTTACTATCAGTATCAGCATTTATTTTTGGATGACTTTTAAGTTATTTTACAGCTATAACTAAAGATAAGCAACCTTCATCTTTACAATATCTAAAGTTATGTACTTTGTTATTATTTTTTTAAATTGGCAACACTAAGGTGAGGCTAAATTTATATTCCAGAAGGATATGATTATTTTATTTTACCACTTTAAATAAGGAATGACAAAGCGCAATAAAGTAATTAAAGTAATAATGATAACTACTCCAGCCAGAATTAAACTTAAACATAAGAGAAATAAAATTATGAAATGTACAGATGAGTCACAAAATTAAATAGTACTGTATCCCTTAACGAACTTTGAAAGAATAAAATTCCAGAGAATATAGGTGCATTGAACATTTAAACACAAAGTACCAAGAAGTAACTACATGAGAAAGAGGGTTTGTATGTTGGTAGGGGAGTATATAGTGTCGGAGTGAGTGTGACAACAACTAAGTCTCTTTAAGCAGAACACTCACTTTTTGCAAGAGATCCTGAGGTTCCTTAACACTCATAACAATTTTTGTGAATATTGAAGCACATAACAAGTAACACAAACTGCTTGCAAACATTTTCAATTAACTCCTCCTTCAGAGAGGCAGGAAGAAATGTGAGTAAATGCATTTTACCAAATGATTTACTTGTTTTTCTTTGAGAAATCATTAGAAATGGGTTTGAACTCAAGAGTAGTTCCAAACTTCCTGCATTTTTAGGAAACCCAGTTCTGGATCTCATCTTCATTGATTAGGCCCATCCCCAATAGATTTATGCACTATGTGAGCAGGAATATAAAAACCCATGAATCATGAGTCAGTTAGTGAAACCATCAATAGTACGTATTCAAAGTATGCCATGCAATAAGTGTGCAACCTTTGCTTTTGAAAACCATGTTTAACAAAATTCATGTCTTATAGTCCCAGTAAAACAGTAAAAATCAGGAATCCTGTAGTATTATTAAATTAGAAAACTACAGAAGGACAACATGAGTATATATCCAATAAACCCATTATTTTTTTCCAGACTTACAAATTGCTGCTTTGAATACAGAGTGTAGTCTCAATAACACCAGTGTTAGACACACTGTACGAATGAAACCTCATATAAAACACTTGTGTTGCTTTTATCTTTATTGTCAATAGTGTATAGGGATGTTAAATGGCATTTGATCAGCTAGTCAACTAGTTGATGGAATTGCCGACTATAAAGTGTAAAAACCGTCTGTGTGCTGGGTGAATCATGATGTAGAAATATGCAGATTGTAGGTCAAGAGCTGAGAGCCAATCACTGTGGTGCAATGAAGGTATAATTGTTGCTAGCGTCACCATCTTGAATCTTCTGCATGTTATGTACTTGTTGAGTTTTCTGAGGTCTAAAATGGGCCTCCATCCGCTGTTTTTCTTCTGTTAGGAAAATACTTTGAGTAGAAGATCCTTCCCTGGAAAGCTGCTGACACTGGCTTTATTGCTCCCATTTGTAGGAGGTGTTGGACCTCTTGCTGGAGCAGGACCTTGTGAGAGGGGTCCCTGAAGAGGGACACGGAGGGGGAATGGGGAAGGGAAAATGGAAATGAACAGGATGGAGTAGCCCACTCTGATGACCTCTAGTACCCATCAGTCTGATGTTATTTGAGTCCATTGATGTAGAAAGGACCTTAGATGGTGGGTAAACTGAAGGCGTGTAGATGATGGTGTCACAACTGTAGGGATTTTTCTCTGGGTCTTGACCAAACCCTCAGATTTGTTGTTTGGAAAATGAAGGTTGGATCGTTGTGGTCTGTTGCTGTTGTTTGTGTCTCTGCTGCCTATGTTTCTGCGTCAAGTTGTAGCAGGGTGGTTATCTGGATGACTCTCTCGGTTTGGAATAGTTATATTTGAGCCTCTTATTAGGTTGTACATACATGGTAAAGTCTGTAAAGTGGTCCAGGAATCCTTCAAAGAATATAGGACTTCATCAGTCTTGGCTGTGAATAGATTGGTCTTATCTAAGGGGAGGTCTTCCATCCTTTGTTGCAGGTATGCCCGATGCTTGGAGCCAGGAGGCTCTGTGCATGACAATGGCTGTTGCGGTGGTACAAACTGTGGTGTCAGCCATGTCCATTGCAGCATGGGCAACAGTGTGTGCCTCCAGAATTATATTATGGAGCTGTGGTCTTTTATGTTCTAGAAGGAACTGGGAAAACTCTTGCAACTTGGAATAGTTGTTGTAATCATACTGGGCAAGCATATGGTCCTTATCCTGGGGAGTTGATCTCATGTTATGTTGTTTTGTGACAGACCGAGTCAACTACTCGGGAGTTAAGAGGTGTATGTGAAAACAAAAAGTCACTTTGATAGGAAAAATATTTGTGGTAGGCCCTTTTGTTGGTGGGCTTGACTGAAACTATTTAGTGTCATCTGTCGGGGTGCAGTGGTGGGAATGATGGGCTCATCCGGTGTTAAAGAGGAATTCTGGAACGGTGCTCTCTCTTTTCTTTTGGAGAGGGAGTTTTCCTCTGGTGACTGTGGGTGTTCTGGGGAGTTCGGTGCGGTGTCCCTGGGTGTAGGCTAAGGAGAGTAAGGTATGGAATGAGCAGTGTGGTAACACCTGTGGGAGGACCAAGTGTCCCAAGGATACCATTGGCCCGGGTAAGGAGGTGGTGGATACAGCCAATGGTGAGAATGCCAGTGAGGTGACGGAGGAGGATGCAATGACTTCATGGAGCAATGCTCCCACAGTGGATGTCACTGAGTGGGGCTGGAGTGTTGTGACGAGAAACGGCTATGCTGCCCGCTGCCTGTGTTACTAAGAAAAAGCGATAGAGAAAGTGACCTAGGCGAGTGTATAGAGCGCACTGATGAAACTGGTGAGGGTAGTGCCGAGGAAGTGTGAGCTGTCGATAACAGGCGCTCATGCAACTGTGCCAAGGTGGTGTGTGTCATGGGCATTGCCAACAGTGCCAAGGACGGCATTGGAGTTGGTACCTGAGGTGGAGGCAGCTTGGTACGGGGTCTCTTTGGTGCCATATCTGGTGCTGTCTCCCTTGCCATCTTGTGCACCGACTTGTGATGGTTAGTTGACGCAGTGGAAGGTGGTGCTGACGGTGCTGTTGGTGCCAACGACTTCTGCTTGGGCTCAGAAGGAGCTCTCTTGGACAGTGCTGAGTTGTTAGGTGGTACTGTGCCTGAGGTGCAGGACGTGTCGCCCATGCTCACTCTAGATGAGCTTGGTGGCGGAGGCAGTGTTTTTGCCGGAGGAACCCGGGGTTTTGTCTTTGCCTTGTCAAACAAGGTGGAGGGATGAACTTTGTCCATACCTCTTGGTTTGTCTGTGTCTTTGGAGAAGGATAGCGAGTTGTCTCGCACAGGCTGGAGAGACTTCTCATAAAGATAAGTCTTCAGTCTATTAGCATGGTCTCGGGGAGCTGTCTCAGTCACATTGGAGTAATGCGAGCATTTTTGCATTATGTGTGCCTCACTGAAGCATTTTATACAGGTTGAATGGCCATCTGAAGATGGCATAGCCTCTCTGCACAAGTCACAGCACTTAAAGCCTGGGCACCACACCAGCGCCCAGAATAGAGCACCCATGGGGACATCACTTGAAGAAGTGATTATTTCCTTTTATTCAGCTCTGGTGTGGCCACCCCTGGAGTATTGCATCCAGTTCTGCTCCCCTCCCTCCCCGACTATTTACAGAAAGGATGGGGTTGCTTTGTAGAAAGTCCAGTGGAGGGCAAAAAAATTATAAAGCTGGAGCACATGACTTACGAGGAGAGGCTGAGGGATTTGGGCTTATTTAGTCTACAGAAGAGTGAGAGGGATTTGATAGTAGCCTTCAACTTCCTGTTGGAGGAGTTCCAAAGAGGACGGAGAGCGGCTATTCTCAGTTGTGACAGTTGTGACAGATGACAGAATGAGGAGCAATGGTCTCAAGTTGCGGTGATAGAGGTCTAGGTTGGATATTAGGAAAAACTATTTCACTAGGAGAGTGGTGAAATACTGGAATGGGTTACCTAGGGAGAGTTGGAATCTCCATCCTTAGAGGTTTATAAATCCTGGCTTGACAAAGCCCTGGATAGAATGATTTAGTTGGGATCGGTCCTGCTTTTAGCAGGGGGTTGGATTTGATGATTTCAGGATACTTCTGGTATCCCAAAATAGCTATTCCATGTCTTGACAGCACGCCCATTATTTCAAAATACCTTTTGAAATAACGGGAGCCCTACTCTGATGTTCCTGTAAACTTCACTCCATGAGGATTAAGGGGCCTTATTGGAATAGCTGTTTATTTCAAAATTTGGTGGTGTGCAGACAGTGCCAAATCACGAAATAAGCTAATTATGAAATATACTCAAAATAAGCAACACAATTATGCTTAATAAATGCTTAATTTTTTACAACATTCCCTACCCCGAACTTTTCAAACAAACACCTCTCTAAGGACCAAGGACTGTCAACTTCACTTTGGAGAATGATATGCAGACCCTAACTTTGGTTATTGGAATCTTCTACTAGTAATTGACAAAGCCATAGAGCCGTGGTCACCAACCAGTAGCTCTTGAGCCCTCTCTGAACTCTCTCATTTGAGGAGCAGCTACTCACCGAGCAACAGCACAGGTGAGTAGCTGCGAGAAATGGTGTGATTTTTTTTTAAAGTAGCAGTATAAGGATTGGGGATAGCAAGTGATGGAGAGGAGGAGACTAGAGAGGGTGGGGCTTCAAGGAAGGGGCGGGGTGGTAGCTCTTGGCTTGGTCTGTCATTTAAAAAGTGATCTTGGGTGTAAAAAGGTTGGAGACCACTGCCATAGAGCATGAAGCTGGTGTTTTACATAGCATCTTCTATGACACATTAGGCCAAATCAAGGTAAAACCAGATATTGGCGAGGTTTTACTGCTTGTCTCTGATCTTTAGAGGGCTCAGTTTCTGTAGTACAAGCAGTGAAAAACAAAGCTTACAGAGAAACCTGGATGTCTTCTGCAGACAAGCCGATATTCTTTTGTCTAAACAGATTTTGAGTGTTTCCCCCATTTCCATGAGAAAAAAACAGTTAACTGTTCTTTAACCGGTGTTCTTCAAGATGTGTTGCTCACATCCATTCAACATAGGTGTGTGTGTACCTGCCACATGCATCCGTACAGGAAGTTTTTCACTATAGCAGTATCCACGCTATATAGGACATCCCCCAGATCCTCCCTCCTCAGTTCCTTCTTGCTGGAACTCCAACAGAGAGGAGAGGGGTGGGAGGTTGAATGGAATGAGCGACACATCTCAAAGAACACGAGTTACAGAACAGGTAATTGCCTTTTCTTTTTTGAGCGATTGCTCATGTCTGTTCAACATAGTGACTGTAAGAAGGATCTGTGGAGGTTGGGTAGGAGTTATGTAAATTCAGACTGCAAAATAGCCCAGCCAATGTGACATTCCCTCTGGTCTGCTACATGATGGCATAATGAGATGTGACAGTATGTACCAAAGACCATGCCACTGTCCTAGAAATATCCTGGACTGGGACATGCGAGAAGTAAGTTTGAGACTTAATGGAGTGGGCCCTAATCAACTTTGTTGGCTGGGCCTGCACTAACTCATAGCACACACCGATGCAGGAAGTAATCCGTTTAGACAGTCATTGGGAGAAGCTAAGGGAACCCCTCCAATGCTCCTTATAGGCCACAAACAGTTGTGTAGAGCTATGTATCCTCTCCAGGTAAAAACCCAGCACTCGATGCAGATTGAGTGAGTAGAAGTGCCTCTTCTCATTGTTCACATAAAGACTGGCAGAAAAATGTTGTGGTCTACATGGAAGGCAGAGACCACCTTGGGGAGAAAGGCCAGGTGCAGCCATAGATGGACCTTGTGGTTGAAGAACCAGGTATATAGAGGTTGCAACATCAACACTCGGAACTTCAATACCCTTCTAGCCGAGGTAATGGCAATCAGGAAGGCCACCTTGAAGGAGACTAGCAATAGGGGGCATGTAGTTAACTGCTCAAACAGGGGACCCATGAGCCTTGCCAGGACCAGGTTCAGGTCCCACTCCAGGTGTGGGTCCCTAACCTGGGGGTAGTGCCTCTGCAAGCCTCTTAGAAACTGAGAGGTGACGCCATAGGAGAAAACCGAGTGACCTTGCAGAAGCAGGTAAAAGGCAGAGAAAGCCACCAAGTAGATCTTGATGGTGGCCAAGGCTAGGCTCTGCTGTTTCAGGGACAGCAGGTAGTCTAGGATCTCCTGGACTGGAAGCACCTGCCATTTTCTGTGCCCATGTGGAGAAACAGGTCCATTTAGCCACGTAAGTGGATTGCATTGAGGATTTATGATTCTCAAGGAAGATACGCTATATATCTCCTGAACATGCCAGCCCCTGCAGTTTCAGCCACTGATGAACCATACTATCAGGTGGAGTGAACTGAGGCCAGCCATAGCTGGAGGGGCCTCATTGTGAGTCTGGCGAGGAGCAGCACATATGTGCAGGCTGCAATATGGTCCAGGATCTGTAAACACACTCACACTATAGTCATGGAGGCGAGTGTTAGCTGACGAACGAGGGTGGAGAGCACCTTGAATCTCTCCTAGGGAAGGGATGCTCTGGCCATAGTGGAGACCAGGACTCTTCTATGAACTCTTCTGGGCAGGCACCAGGAGGGATTTTTTTGTTTATCAGGAGGCTGAGCTGACAGCACATGTCCAGAAGAAGGCAGATGTCCTGCAGAACCTTCCTTTTGGACAGCCCTTTAACTAGCCAGTCGTCCAGGTAAGGGTATGCTTGGATGCCCTGATACCTCATATATGCCACCACTACTGACATGCACTCGATAAAGACTATGGGGGCTGTAGACAAACCAAAGGGGAGGACTGCAAATAGGAAGTGTTTCATTGTAATAACAAATCTCAGGAATCACTTGTGGCCCTCGAAGACGGAGATCCAGTTCAGGGATAATTTTGGCCAGGGAGACTATGCGGAACTTGAAGTGGGCCACGTACTTGTTGAGGCCTCACAAGTCTAGTTTAGGTCATAAGCCCTCCTTTGCCTTAGGAATAAGGAAGTAATGAGAGTAGAAACCTCTGTTCTCGAACTCTGGTAGTATTCTCTCCACTGCTCCCACCTGGAGCAACTGGGAGAGCTCCTGTTCAAGGAGTTGCTAGTGAGAAGGATCCATGAAGCGGGATGGGAGCAGAGTGTGTGAAGGGGGCATAGAAGAGAGCTGGAGGGTATAGCCACAGTGGATGGTGGCCAGGACCCAACTGTCCAATGTAATCTCCCTCTATGTCAGAAGAAAGAGACAAAGCCTGGGGGAAAACAGGCAGGTGCTGGGGCGCATGCGCTGCACGGCCAGTTGTGAGCACATGCTGGGATGCTATGCTCAGAGCAGCCGGCTGTGAGCACACGCTGGGACGCCGTGCACAAAGCGGCCGGCCTGAGCAGTCAGGACACTCAGCTCAGAAGCAGCAGGAGCTGCATTTTTTAATCAAAGAGCTGCATGTGGCTCAAGAGCTGCAGGTTGGCCACCTCTCTATATGTAGAAGCTGGATAATGGCATTACACTGAACATCATCTGGCGTCTGAAAGGGTATGAATGGATATAAACAATCAAGGAAAGAAAGTAATAGTTTTACTGACAAGATGGAGACAGGGCATTATGCACTGTATAATGCAAGCTTTAGACAACTAATTTTCATTGTGTATCACATCTTGTACAGATGGAGCTGCTCTCCATCTTGTACAGTATAGCTACTGGAAAATTTTTAAAAATACATTAAACACTTTTCCAGGTAAGTAATTGTTGCACTTGCCACAGGAATGTTAAGTGACTTTAACTGGCAGGGAGAAGGGTACTCAGGATACACTCTATTAAGATTTAGTCCACTCTATAGAGAAGCCTATGAAATCCTCTAAATGGAGATAAGGCTGCTGTTTACATGATAGACAGATACTTAATTTAATAAAAAATAACATATGCAAGCTACATTCTACTTATGGCTAAAGTGCTCTTCTACTGTTTTTTGAATGATATTGTTCTTGATGTCTGATTTATGTCCATTTATTCCTGTGTATAAAGACAATCCTGTTTGACCAATATACATGGCGGGGGGGAATTGGTAGCACATGATGGCATATATAACATTAGTAGATGTGCAGGTGAATGAGCTGTAGTTAGGTTCTATGATAGTGTCACTAGGGTAGATATGTGGACAGAACTGGCATGGTTTGTTGCAGGGATTGGTTCCTGGGTTAATGTTTCTTTTGTGTGGTATGTATTTGCTTCAGGTTGTGGGGGGGGGGGGGGGGAAGGGGAGGGAGAGACTGTCTGTAAATGGGGATTGGTCTGCATCCCAAGGTCTGGGATCATCTAGGATAAAGTGTAGATCCGTGATTATGTGTGGGAGACATTTTAGCTGTGGGCTGTAAGTAATGGCCAGTGGTTCTGTTGCTTTCTTTGTTGGGTCTGTCCTGTAGTAAGTGACTTCTGGGTACTCACCAGCCTCTGTGAATCTGTTTCTTCACTTCCCTAAATGGGTATTATAGTTTTAAGAACAGTTGATAGAGATCCTGTAGATGTTTATCTCTGTAGGATTGGAGCAAATACAGTTGTATTTTAGGGCTTAGCTACAGACAATAAATCATGTGATGTGTTCTGGATAAAATCTGGAGGCAGGTAGATAAGTAGGTTTCCAGTATCAGATCGGCTATGTCTAGACTGGCATGATTTTCCGCAAATGCTTTTAACATAAAAGCTTTTCTGTTAAAAGCATTTGCGGAAAAGAGCATCTAGATTGGCACGGATGCTTTTGACCATTTTCGCCATCGGGGCTTTTTTGCGCAAAACAAATCTGAGCTGTCTACACTTTTGCCCGAACGGGAGTAACATTGTATTTCCACAAGAAGCACTGATTTCTTACATGAGATCGTCAGTGTTCTTGCGGAAATTCAAGCGGCCAGTGTAGACAGCTGGCAAGTTTTTCTGCAAAAGCAAGTGCTTTTGTGGAAAAACTTGCCAGTCTAAACACAGCCATCGTGTTTATATGACCATTTATTTGCAATGTAGTGTTTAGAAAGTGGATCTCCTATGTGAACTAGTTCAGGCTGAGGTTGATGGCGGGGTGGAAATTATTGAAATCCCAATGAAATTCTTTAAGGGCCTCTTTCCCATAGGTCCAGAGGCTGAAGATTTCATTATCACAAATAGAGAAGGGGCACTTGGGAATGATAGCTGAGGAAGTGTTGTTCTAAGACAGCCATAAAAATGTTGCAATACAGTGGGGCCATGCAGGTACCCCTAACAGTGCCACTGACCTGAAAGGATAAACCATCCCGAAATCTGAAATAGTTATGGGTGAGAACAAAGTCACATAGCTCAGCCAGCATGACACCATTGGGGGATACGGTTCCTGATGGCACATAATCCAAGGCTATGTCTACACTGAAGAGTTAAATCAGAAAAAGATACGCCATTTGAGTACCGCAAATGGCGTATCTTTTTCCAATGTTCTTTCAAAGGAGGCTTTTCTGAAATTTGGCACGTCTTCATGATGCCAAATTTCGGATAGAGCGTGCTCTTTCGACACATCCCTCATGCCTCATAGAATGAGGTTTACAGGGATGGCAAAAGAGCATGTCCGCTTTTCTGAAATTTTTTTCTTGGACGCAGCATTGCTTTTCTGGGATCCTGGAAAAGCACTGCTATCTAGACATAGCCCAAGTGTGGAATGTTGGTGTAGAGGAATTCTACACCCATAGTAACCAGAATGGTGTCTTCTGGAAGATCACCAATGGACTATCATTTCTTCAGGAAGTCAGTGGTGTCTTCAAGATAGCTAGGAGTGGTGGTAGCATAGGGCCTGAGGAGAGCGTACAAAAAGCCAGACAATCCTACTGTCAGAGTGCCAATGTCTGACATGATGGGGAGTCCAGGATTTCCAGGTTTATGAATCTTGGGGAACAGAATACTCTTGGTTGGGGCTTCAGCGGTTTGTCAGTGTAGATTTGTTCCTATGTTCCTTCACAGTGTAATTTCTACAGGCCTCTATCCTCTGATCCCACTGAGCAGAATGAGATTTTGGAGACTTGCCTAACCACCTCCTGTTTACAATTTGCCCTATTCATGATAACGATGGCACCTTCTTTGTCAGCTTTGATTATAATATCCAAGTTGTTTCTGAGGCTGTGGATGGTGCTGCATTCTGAATGGCTAGGGTTACATGGCCAGTGATGCTACTATTCAGCATGTGCATTTCAGTGGAAGCATTCTATGCTAGAAGTCCAGTTTGTTGTTTCTCCATTAGGAGAAGTCCATGCAGAATCCTCCTTGTAGCATTGGAAAGATGGTTTCTGGGAGTTAGTGACCTGTTCAATGGCTTGGTGGAAATACTCCAAATCAGAGATGGCAAAAGTAGGCTTCCAAGTCACTGCAGAACTGTATCATATGCATGGTGGTAGTGAGGCACACGGCCCAGCAGAGAACTTGTCCTAAATGTGTAGCTGGAGAGATTAACAATATTGTTGGATGAGTTAAGGATACCACTGTTATGGCTAGGGATGTTAGCTATTGGGCAACTGAACAGTTCTGTAACTGCATTAAATCTTTATGGTTACACAACTATTTGATAGTCCTGGTCCCACTAACCATCAGCAGTGGGGCTGCCTGATACAGAGGCAGCAAGGGGGGAAGAGGGAGAGAATGTGAATAGTAGATAAGATTAACCAATAAGCCTAGGTTTATTGGTTAATCATCTAGTTGACTATTGTTGACATCCCTAATGGTGGTCTCTTGCGGCATGTAGGAATTTCAACAGTTTAGTGTCTTTTTTTTCCTGTAGAGAAGCAAAGTGTATGTTGTAAATGGCGTGCCTTGTTTTTGTAAGGTCCAGACACATGGAAGTTTGCGTGGAAGGTTGGTTTTTTTTACGGCAATCTTCAGTTTTGAATCTCCCTGACCCAATGCTACTCCTTCCCCCAAACCCTGGCCCTGCGCCACTCTTGCCCCACTTCTTCCCATTCCCACTCTGCCCTCTCCTGCCACCCTTGCACTCCTTCCCCCAAATCCCTTTGCAAACATCATGGCCTGGGGGGATTGATAGGGAGCCCAGTGCCTGCCTCCCCTTCCCCTTCCCCCCCTCTCCCCGTGCACACACACACTCACCACAGCAGCAGGAAATGGTGACCTGGCCTGAGCCTGCTGCACTCCACCAAGCCTGAATCCCAGCCATGTCGCTCGGGGGAGTGGAGAGGGCTATGTCTCTCCACTGTCCCCCACCAGTGGATGATTGGGAGCATTGGGCATAAAATGGCCCTCCTTATTTTTGGACTGTGGCACATACATCCTCAAGGTTTTAAGAGTTGCCCCAGAATCTTTTAGGTAAGGTTAAATCCTCTACTGTTGTCTGTACTTCTTTCAGAAACGCAGAGAGATGCAGCCAAGATGCTGGATGCATTATTACAGTGGTCACTAGTGATCTGGATGTGTCTGCAGAGTCAAGAGAAGCTCGGAATGCTGGTTTTGCTATTAACAAGCCTTCATCTAAATTAGCTCTGTATGTGTGTCTGTTTTCTTCTGGTAACTGAGCAATAAAAAGTCTATTTTTTTCAAACAGGTTGTACATGTATTTTGATAAGAGAGCAGAGTAATTAGCAATTCTCAATTGTAGTGAGGCAGAAGAATATGCTTTTCTGCCAAAGATGTACAGTCTCTTCCAGTCTTGATAATATGGAGTAGACTTGAATTGAATCTGCTTTTCATGAGTATGTACTGCTTCCACCACCAGTGAATTTGGAGCAGGGTATGAGAAAAGAAATTCAGTCTTTTTGGTGGGAATGTAATACTTACGGTCTGCTCTTTTGGAAGAAGGTGGGATGGAGGCAGGAGTTTGCCAGATTACCTCATTTATTGGGTAGAGGTATCTTTGAAGAAGTGGAAGCTTACAGAATGTCTGAGAGCTATTTTGGACCTTAGACACCTCTCCTAGTGATATATCTAGCAAATCAGCTACTCATTTAAAAAGGTCCTGAAAAGATTTGAAGTTGTCTCCAGTATTTGGGGGTAGAAGCATAATAGTCTCGCCTGGCAAAGATGACGATAAATGCATTGAAGGCATTGTCTCCTCTTCTGGGATGTCCTCTGGGTCCTCTAGCTCTTCTTGAGTTGTGTCAGAGTGGTGAGAGGGTATCTGCTGTGCCTGTGGTGAGACTCTCTGATTTTGAAGGAGCCATTCAGGAGGAGCTGTCATTTGGGCTCATGGAACCCATTCCTGAAAAGTCATTGGAAAAGGAGTGGGTGGAAATCACAGGAATGGCTGCCAACTCTGCACCTCAGCTTCATCTTCCTCACTTGAGAAGGGAGGAACAGAGCTAGATGAAGTGGCCAATCTGTTAGATCCTTGTAATGTTGGCATGCCATCAGCACCAAAGAGAGGAGTGCCTGGAATTGAGGCAATTGCTAGATCCTTGTGTGATGTGAGAGAGCGCTGTGCCATGAATGTCGGAATCAGGGTCAGCATGGGGGCTGTCTTTGCATGCATTGTTGATACCGGTACAGGGATAGTCTGCACTACCGGTTCTGTAGGTACCAACACTGTGGTCTTTTTAGCTTTAGAGGCTGAGTCTTCCGCAGGGCATGACTTTTTTGAAGTCGTAGCCTCTAAGGACTTGTCTATACCGAACGTGCTCGGCGCCTGTCAGTCCAATGGGGATGGCGCCATTGGTATCGATGCAGGTTTAGGAGTTAGAGACACCCTTTTTTAAGGGTATTCGGTGCCTGATGAAGTACGGTGCTCGATTGATTTCAAACCTTGCCTGCATCTGTCGTTTCCGGGGCCTCTCAGAGATCTCTTGTGTTGACCCAAGTGCATGGGGTCTAACACTCTAGATAAAGGGAGTACCGATTGTTACGCACACAGATGAGAGTTTAACAATGGAGTAGAAGTCCTGTCAGGAGCGCGCCAGGACAACCCTGACCAGACGACGCTGACACTGACAGTCCAGACCACCGAAGGTACTAAGGTACGAAAACGCCGAGGTACAACATCAGGCATCTACTGCATTGAGCATGACCATCAGAGATGTGGATGGAAAGCCTGCATGTAAGGCATCTTTTGAAACTGGAGGAGTTCGGCATGCTGGTGGTCCAGTACAGATGTTAAATACAGGAACACAAAGAATTTAAAAAAAAAAAATTAAAATAAAGGTGCGTGTGGCGGGGGGTAGGACCTGGATACATAAAATACTTATTAAGAGCTAGGAAATCAGAGATATTATCTTATCTGAGGTACACTGATGAAGAGAGCTGTTGGGTTCCAATCTAAGCCTAAGGCAGTAGAGAAGGGATGGAGGGGTGGTTGAGGATGCACACGCCTGCACGCTTGCTACACAGTGAGACGGCTCCTCACACGCGCATCGGTATCCAGGGAACTGCTACTAAAAATATCCAACAATAAGTGCAGGGGCATGGAAATACTTACAGTGGAGCAACCACAAGGACACTCCTTGGAGTAAACAGCACTGATTCTTCATCTCTTTACACAAAAACTAGGGGCCATCAATACCAAATGCAATTAATAGGTAGCGGGTATAAAACAGACAAAAGGAAATATTTCTTCCCACAATGTACAGTCAATCCATGAAACTCTTTGCCTGAGGGTATTGTGAAGCCCAAGACTATAACAGGGTTCAAAAAAGAATGAGATAAATTCATAGTGAGTAGGTCCATCAATGGCTATTAGCAGGGCTCGCCAAACTGCGGCGAGCCCTGCTTGCCAGCCGCACTGTCCGGCGATCTGCGCGTGTGCAGATCGCCCGAACTCAGCTCTTCCAGGTTGCAATCTACTTGCATTATTTGTCAAGCCCTGGCTATTAGCCAGAAAGGCCAGCAATGGTGGCCCTAGCCTGTTTGTCAGAAACTGGGAATGAGCAACAGGGAACAGATCATTTGATGATTCCCTGTTCATTCCCAGTGGGGTACTTGGCACTGGCCACTGTCAGAAAACAGGATGCTTGGCTAGATGGACCTTTTGTCTGACTCAGTATGGCCATTCTTATGACATCAGAAAGTGCTGCCAATTGCACAAATACTGTAAAGACATGTAAAGCTCCAGGAAAACCATGTCTCTATGGCTACCGTGAGTGGCAGTGCAAGTACCAAGGTAGATGCCAATACAGGCAGTCCCCGAGTTACGCGGATCCGACTTATGTCGGATCCGCAGTTATGAACGGGGTTTTTCTGGCCCTGGAGGACTGGAGCAGTGGGACACCCAGATGCGCCGCGGTCCCTCCGCCCGCGTCCTCCGGGGCGAGAAAAGCTGCTCCGCGTCTCTCTGGTCTGCTGGGGGGGGGGGGGAGGGGGGGAGCAAAGCCGCCCAGCAGACCAGGCTTTTCTCCGGACGCCTGTGGTAGAGCAGCTGGGGCGCTGCTGGTTGGTCCCGTAGCGCCGCTCTGGGCGCTACGGGACCAACCCGGCAGCACCCCAGCTGCTCTGCCCCAGGCGTCCTGATTCAGCCGCTGCTGGTCAGTTTCAGCAGCAGCTGAATCAGGATGCCTGGGGCAGAGCAGCTTGGGTGCTGCTGGGTTGGTCCAGTAGCGCCGAGGAGCGGCGCACTGGAGCAACGCAGCAGCACGCCAGCTGCTCTGCTCCAGGCGTCCCCAAGTCAGCCGCTGCTGAAACTGACCAGCGCTGAGTACAGGAAGCCCGAGGCAGAGTTGCTCTGCCCCAGGCTTCCTGGAATCAGCCGCTGATCAGTTTCAGCAGCAGCTGACTTGGGGACGCCTGAGGATCTTAAGTTGAATCTGTATGTAAGAACTGGCGTCCAGATTCAGCCTGTTGAAACTGATCAGAGGCTGATTCCAGGAAGCCCGGGGCAGAGCAACTCTGCCTCGGGCTTCCTGTAGTCAGCCGCTGGTTAGTTTCAGCAGCGGCTGAATCTGGATGCCAGTTCCGACTTACATACAAATTCAACTTAAGAAGAAACCTACAGTCCCTATCTTGTACGTAACCCGGGGACTGCCTGTATATCAAACTCTTTAAGCGGGCTGCAGGCCTCTGGTCTAAACAAACATGCTGGTCTTTCAGACTAAAGTTTGGCTAGCTATACTTGTCATTAGCCATTGTCTTCTATGCAAGAGTGTGTTCCAATTCTCAGTGATCCCTGATGATGTTCAAACTCTAACTTAAGTTCCATTGTTCGACAAAAATCAAACAGCTGATTAAGAAATGCACAGCAATAATATGTAACAGCCTCACAAAAAGTTTCATTAAAAGGCAAAGGAGACAGCAAAAGTGTGAAATAAAGTACTGGTTCATGTACCAGTGCCAGAACAGGTGCTGTAGACTAATAAAACCGAACATACAGAATTCAAAGTTACTTTGTAGATTTACACTAAACTATTATGAATTATCTTAGAAAACATCCTAGAGCTCTTTCAAAATGAGCTTAAGAATAAATAATTCTAATTCTGATAGTATTACTGAAAGCAAATGCACTAGCTAGAACACTTCAATTACAGCTGTGAATTAGATATATTCAGATATAATGATCCACACAAATACACCAAGGAGAAGCAAAGTACTGATTGCTTGCAAGCAGGTCTCCAGGCTACAGAATATAGATCCTAATATTAAGTCTGTCATTTCCAGATGCTTGTGTATTACCTAGCAGGCATAGAGGAAAGGCAATAGTCACACACCGCCTTCTATAATACAGCTGCATACATAAGAGGAAGAATGGAGAAAAATATTATTCTAATTTTTAGAAGTATTTTCATTAGGAGTGAAAGGACACACAGACAAGACGACAAACGTATAATATCCAAGGGAGCGCAGATGCAATGTTTTAGATAATTTTAGTTGATTCATTTAAGAAATCAGTTATGCTTCAACTGGCAGCAAACTTTAGACTGCACATTCTGGAGTTTACTTTTTTTCTAGAGTTCTGTAAATCTTCCACTAACAGTCAGATTAGATCTATTTTAAAATAGCTTATCAAAACAGATATGATGCCTATCAGCATGTCCTAACATCTACCTAATCAGTCTTGGTTTACCATTTCACCCACACACCCTAAAATGGCTTTTATTCAAACATCTGCGTGTTGACACATCCTATTCTGCTGAATTAAGCAAAGAAGCAAATAGCAAAAGGTGGTTGTAAATAATATCAGTGATTAGTTGCTATATGTCTGGCCATGAACTATACTTAAAATTATACTCATTTTTGTATAGCAGAGGTCTCCAACCTCTTAAAACATGAGATCACTTTTTGAATTTAATGTCCAATCCATGATCTACCTCAAACCCAAATGCTTCTGCCCCACTTCCTTTGTGCCCCTTCTCCTAGGCCCTGCCCCTGCTCACTCCATCCTTCCTCCCTCCCCCATTCTCAACTCACTTTCATCAGGGTGGGCAAGAGGATTGGGGTGCAGGCTCTGGTGTTGGATTAAGGGATTTGGAATGCAAGAGGGGCTCTGAGCTGAGGAAAATAGGAATTGTCTCAGCTATTCAAATTTCTGGGTAGGACGACAGTGGACAGAAAAGTAAAGCCAACAGAGAGCTGTAAGTACCAGAGGTGCTCATAGTCTACTGCTTTAAGTAACTCCCTAGTGCTACGCATAAACTATACTTTCTTAACTAAGTTGCATTCCCAAATCTTTTAAAACAATAACTTACACTATCAATTGTGTTCCTCCCTCATCAATAAAGTAAGTCAAAGAAAGAGTACACTCTTGTTAGAGTTATCACTGGATAGCAAGGAAAGCAACAGATTTTTCATTTCAGCTTTTCTTCCCTATTGCTCCTGATTCTCTATAGTGACAGTGGGGAGTGTGGTTAGAGGTTGATAGATGCTTGGCTGTGCACGTGTGTTGCCTCTATGAGACACCTCAGCCCTGCACATATAGCTGGCATGGCAAATCTCATGTGAACTGCCCAATGACCACAAGTTTTGTTAAGGAACAAAGGCACCCAGCCAAGTTTATTGTCAATGAAGCACGATACTAGTATTCCAGAGTATACTGTACCATTATGTATGCACATAACAGTGGACCCACTCAGTGAAGGAGTGAATTTTCTGGGTTGTCAAGCTCAGCTGATTAGAGTGTGGTGCCAATAACACCAAGGTGGAGGGTTCAACCTCCATGCTGGCCTCTCAGCTCTTTCCTGCTCTGAGGGCAGGGGACTGGACTTGATGAGCTCTTGAGGTCCCTTCCAATTTTAGTATTCTATTATTCCATTTCTCCCTAGACCAAACAAAAGATACTCCTTCTGAGATGCATCTTTATTATGTCTGATGGGAGCTTTTGCTGGGATAAGTTGACTTTTAACTTAATACCAAAAATGAACGTGCAATGATACTAAGGTTAGAACTTCAATCAAAACTTTTACTGGAATCTTAGTTTTCAATTCCCAAACATTTCAATTTATAGCTGACCAAAGTTCAGGTTATTATATAAGAATTTTATTAAGATAATGCTACGCAAACACTGTAATTTTATTTTTGAAAACAATATAGTTGAATATTATTAATTCTACATTACGGTAATAGCTAGCTCCAAATCTCTGTTCCTTTTCTTGAAAGCCAATATCTTTCTGAATTAGTTTTGAACATTGAGTAGGGCTCTATGTGCTACAAAACATGCAAATCAGACCATCCAATAAAAATGAAAAATCTGTATTCGTGCCTCAAAAAAAAAAAATCAATATTTTTGGCTTGGAAAATCCTTCTTAATATTGAGAAACACGCTACTGTAACAAGATCCTTTTTCTAGCCTTGGGCTGGTATGGTGCTGGTTGTTTTTAGTCTGTCCTGTTTGTTTCAACAGTCTGCCTATTCAGACAAGTACTAAGCTAATTCTCTGTTTAGCTCTAGTGCTTGAAAACTACCTGACCTGATCAAGAACAGCTATACTATAACATGTTTACCCTAAGCATCCAAACTGATGAAATAGTTGCAGAAAAAAGTTTGCAAAGACTAATACAGAGCTTTCCTTTAATGTACATTCTCCTTTTGTTTACATTGTATTAATATAGAATATGGGTTCATAATTTTAGACTTCTCATACAGTGGGAGACCATCTTCAATTTGAATATTTTGATAGAAGTGTAGCCATGGTCTAAAATGCAATGTGATAAAGGACTCTATACACTGGAGGAGGGATGGCAATCGAGAGACCAGGAAGAAAGGAGAAAAAGACAGAGAAAGGTTAGAAAAAATTCAATAGATATAAAGTGACAGGAGAGAAAGGGAGGAATAAGAATTTCTAAATTTGGAGAAAAAAGTTATCTACATATAGCTGTAAAATAAATTATTATAAATTTCATCACAGGGGTGAAATAAAAAAAGACATATTTATGACTCCACATTCAAAGTAGGTACAGAGATTTCTGTCATTAAGTTGGAGCACCTATTATATGGAAAAGGCAAAGACAACTGTTCCTCACACAAAATGCCTGCAGTGGGTATCTTCAACTGTAGAACGTTAATAAAACAGTTGTTTGAATAAGAATAGTAGCACACAAATTATCTTACTTTTAGGATCTTAAGTAGTGCTATTAGCAGTAGGTCTGCACATACAAGTGGGGAAAGCAAAAAGGTCTACCATTTACACAGGCACAAACAAGCTAGGGGACAATGCAGTTTCAATAAGTTTTTAAATCTAGTTTTAACAAAAATATGCAATTGAAGTTGGGGGTGCAGTTTAAAGTCATGTTTAGCAAGAGCTGCTACCATGTCATATATGATCAGTGGAATTCTGTTCTAAACTGCAATAAAACTCAGTAAGTTAGGGGAAAGAAAATCTAGCTACAGTTTTGATGGAGAAGATCTTTGTATTACTTGACAATCTCTTCTCATTAACCTAGATAAATTACGAATGTCAGTATCTGAGAAAAAACAGGTGTTTCTAAAATAAGAAATGAGTTGTAGGACTAAAACCCCATATGAACAGAAAATAGAAACCAACGTGAAAAGATCCAAATGGAGGACAAACAAGTACTAAAAGGTACCATTGCTATGGAGAGGGAGCTAAAAATAGAGAATTAATAATGCTGCAAACCATCTGACTTCTTCGGAGTACATGTGGGCTCTGATGCCATTACCTTAATTGAAAAGTTGTTGCAGTTTTGGTAGTTGCTTTAGAAAATAATCCATACATGTTGACAAGTTGCTATAGAGCTCCCACGAGAGATCCAAAAGGCACAAGTATGGCTGGTGGGACAGTGAGAGAGACTCCAAGCTGTTCAGAAAAAAAGGGATATTGCTTACCCTAAGTCCAAACTGTTCTATTATTCTTCCAGGAACTTAGCCCTATTATACGTGATGAAAATTAATAAAAAATGGAGTACCTCAAAATGGAGGTAGCAGTTTCAGTTCTATTCAGCAAATAAATGAGGTTAACACACTGGGATAAGGTGTTTATTTTGTGGTTGATAATCAAGAGCTTTCAAAGTGCTAGAGAATATTTGAAAGGTAAGAAATGACAATAAGGACAGTATAAGGCTGGAATACTGTTATTTAACCACCTTCTCCTCACACACACACAGTTTATCATAGCTAGTTTCCTTGCTTAAGATGCAAGTATTACAAGTTAGCTATCTTTTTGGAAAGCAAAACTACCATATCAGGAAAACTCAAAGTTATAGCAATATTCTATTCAACAAACAAAATTGGGGATTGAGTAGTTAATAAAAACAGAAAATCTCAACATTCTAAAAGATAAGGTACACAAATTGCAGTATGGTGCATCACTTTCTTCTTGTCCTTAGAGACTCTGAATACACTGAAGGCCACAGAATATAAAGGGATGTTGACCAGCTCTCCATTGGCATCATTTTCATTATGAGACATTTTCTTGATTGGGAGGGAGAAACCTCTATTAAAACAACCAGTTGTATAAATTGTATTCATAAATATCAAGGATCTACTGTTGTAACATTTTCAATGTTTTTCAGTCCTATGACCTAAGTCAGAGGTGAGTCAACTTAGGTCCTGGTGCTGGATCCAGCCCACCAAGCGTTTCTCTCTGGCCCGCTCAGCTAATTAGCAGAGCATACACACTTACACCTGGCAGCATGTCTTCAGCTGCCCCTCCCCCCACCTTGTTCTGTCCTGCATCTGAGCTGTTCTCAGGATTTTGCTAGCTGTTCAGAGCATGTGGGGGGAAAGGATAAAGGAGAGAGTGAAGTGCCCCCTACACCCATATCCCATCTCTGCAGATGAAGTATGGTTGGGGAGAAGGAGACACAGAATCACTGGAGCTACTCCAATCTGAAGCTTGGATGGTAAGTGACTCAGAGGAGTGTAGAGCGGAGGAGGGGGGAGACAACAGAGAAGGACAGATTTCCCTTAAAGAAACAGAGAGTGGCTTCTCTTAGAAACTTACCCAGCAGCAGTCAGCACTCACACTCTGTGTCACTCACACACCCCTAGTCTGTGCCACACACACATTGCTGCACACACTCAGCCTGTATATTAAAGTCTGTCTCACACACACACAGTCTGTTTCACGCTCACACTCTCTCGTTATCTCTCTCTGTAGCCCCCAGCCTCACCCATTCTGCCTGAGGCCCCGCCCCTTCTGGGGGGCCCAGAGCTGGCTCATGACCAAGTACCAACATTTGTGAAGAGGACCCCCTGTGAAAATTACTGCCCTAAGAAATAGGCAATACTTTAGTAAAAAGATTATACTCCTAACTCACTATAAATATCAAATAAAAACTGCCAGCCACTTTACCAGATGAGGATTCATAGTTCAACAGATATTTGATTACCAAAAGTGGATGTGAGAGCAGAGCCTCTTAACAGTGGCTGGCACTATGCTGGTGCTAGCTCAGGCCCTGTCTACATGAGAGAGTTCAAGAGGTTTTACGTCACTTTTGAACAAATTTCTTTAAAATAATGCAAAAGATAGTATGGACTTCCTTGTCTGCCGGCTTCCAGCTCATCTGAAGAAGTGGGTTTTGCCCATGAAAGCTCATGATACTATATATATTTTTGTTAGTCTCTAACATGCTACAGGACTACCCGTTTTTTATTTCAGTTTAAGAGCATGTGCACAGAATTTTGCAATAATAAATCAGTTTTAAAATTAACCCAATTAAAGCCACTGCAACTTTCTAGCATAGACTAGGTCTCAGTAGCAACTGCGGTTGCAGCAGGTGGATAATCAGTAATTAAAGGCAGGAGCATTGGCTGCTTCAAGCGGTAAGTGTGACAAGGTAGCAGGTTAGCATATGTAGAAAGGTTTGATTGATTATTCTAAGAGAAAGGTATAACAGGAAAGTCAACAATAATGGAATTTTCTATTAAATTACATGTAAACCTGAAGAAAGGCTTGAAATCTATAGTTTCCTGGGAAAACCCATATAATTTGCACGCCTGCTTTCATGTGTTAACTGCTGGATTTAACACCTGGTACAACACTGCTTGTATGCCGTAAGCTAATAACGTGTTGCGTCTAGGGTTACCCGACAGTCTGGCTTTTGGGCCCTCTCTCTGGTAAAAACCAAACAAAACAAAACAAAAACAGAAAATACTGGACATGTGCAATGTCCGGTATTTCCTTGATTTTTGGCTGGGCGCCGGACGGAACCCTGGCGGGGGTTTAGGGAGTGGCTGGGAAGCGGGGTGTGATTGGCGCTGGGAGCCCTGGCTGTGTCTGATGCCTTGGGGAGGGGGAGAAGCCCTGTCTCTACTCCTGAGTGCATGGTGGAGCCGCAGCCGGACTCACTCGCGCTTCAATTATCCAGACATATGTTGGGAAACTAACACAGCGAGGCACAGGCTATCCAATAAGTTTCTGGACTGCATTGGAGACAACTTTCTGTTTCAGAAGGTTGAAAAAGCTACCAGAGGAGAAGCTGTTCTGGATTTGGTTTTAACAAATAGGGAGGAACTAGTTGAGAACTTGAAAGTGGAAGACAGTATAGGGGACAGTGATCACGAAATAATAGAGTTCATGATCTTAAGGAAAGGTAGAAGGGAGACCAGCACAATTGAGGTAATGGATTTCAGGAAGGCAGATTTTGATAAGCTCAGAGAACTTGTAGGGAAGGTCCCATGGGAAGCAAGACTGAAGGGAAAAACAACTGAGGAGAGTTGGAAGTATTTCAAAGGGACATTGTTAAGAGCCCAAAAGCAAACAATTCCGCTGTGTAGGAAAGATAGAAAATATGGCAAAAGACCAGCTTGGCTTAACAAGGAGATCTTGCATGATCTCAAAATAAAAAAGGAGTCATATAAAAAATAGAAACTAGGACAACTAACAAAGGATGAATATAGGCAAGCAACACGGGAATGCAGGGGCAAGATTAGAAAGGCAAGGGCACAAAATGAGATCAAACTAGCTACAGGCATAAAGGGAAACAAGAAGACCTTTTATAAATACATTAAAAGCAAGAGGAAGACCAAGGACAGGGTAGGCCCACTGCTTAGTGAGGAGGGAGAAGCAGTAACAGGGAACTTGGAAATGGCGGAGATGCTCAATGACTTCTTTGTTTCGGTCTTCACCGAGAAGTCTGGAGGTGTGCCTAACGTAGTGAATACAAGCAGAGAGAGGGTAAGTTTAGAAGATAGGATACACAAAGAACAAGTTAAAAATCACTTAGGTAAGTTAGATGTCAGCAAGTCACCAGGTCCTGATGAAATGCATCCCAGGATACTCAAGGAGCTGATAGAGGAGGTATTTGAGCCTTTAGCTATGATCTTTGAAAAATCATGGCAGACAGGGGAAATTCCAGAAGACTGGAAAAGGGCAAATATTGTGCCCATCTATAAAAAGGGGAATAAGAACGACCCAGGAAACTACAGACCGGTCAGTTTAACGTCTGTCCCAGGGAAGATAATGGAGCAGGTAATTAAGGAAATCATATGCAAACACTTGGAAGGTAATAAAGTGATAGGGAATAACCAGCATGGGTTTGTGAAGAACAAGTCATGCCAAACTAATCTGATAGCTTTCTTTGATAAGATAACGAGCCTTGTGGATAAGGGAGAAGCGGTGGATGTCATATACCTAGACTTTAGTAAGGCATTTGATACGGTCTCGCATAATATTCTTATTGATAAACTAGGCAAATATAACTTAGATAGGGCCACGATAAGGTGGGTGCATAATTGGCTGGATAACCGTAGTCAGAGAGTTGTTGTTAACGGTTCTAAATCCTGCTGGAAAGGGATAACAAGTGGAGTTCCGCAAGGGTCTGTTTTGGGACCCGTACTGTTCAATATCTTCATCAATGATGTAGATATTGGGATAGAGAGTACGCTTATTAAGTTTGCAGATGATACCAAACTGGGTGGGGTTGTGACTTCTTTAGAGGATAGAGACATAATTCAAAATGACCTTAGCAAGTTAGAGAAATGGTCAGAGGTAAACAGGATGAGGTTTAATAAAGAGAAATGCAAAGTGCTCCACTTAGGAAGGAACAATCAGTTCCATACATACAAGATGGGAAGCGACTGTCTAGGAAGGAGCATGGCGGAAAGAGATCTAGGGGTCATAGTGGACCACAAGTTGAATATGAGTCAACAGTGTGATGCTGTTGCAAAAAAAGCAAATATGATTCTAGGTTGTATCAACAGGTGTGTTGTAAGCAAAACTCGTGAAGTCATTCTGCCACTCTACTCTGCGCTAGTTAGGCCTCAGCTGGAGTACTGTGTCCAGTTCTGGGCGCCACATTTCAAGAAAGATGTGGAGAAATTGGAAAGGGTACAGAGAAGAGCGACAAGAATGATTAAAGGTTTAGAGAACATGACCTATGAAGCCAGGCTTCATGAACTGGGCTTGTTTAGTTTGGAAAAAAGAAGATTAAGGGGGGACATGATAGCGGTTTTCAAATATCTAAAAGGGTGTGACAAGGAGGAAGGAGAAAATTTGTTCCTCTTGGTTTCTGAGGACAGGACAAGGAGTAATGGGCTTAAAGTGCAGCAGGGGAGGTTTAGATTGGACATTAGGAAAAAATTCCTAACTGTCAGGGTGGTCAAATATTGGAATAAATTGCCAAGGGAGGTGGTGGAATCTCCCTCTCTGGAGATATTTAAGAACAGGTTGGATAGACATCTGTCAGGGATGGTGTAGACGGAGCTTGGTCCTGCCTTGAGGGCAGGGGGCTGGACTCGATGACCTCTTGAGGTCCCTTCCAGTCCTATTATTCTATGATTCTATGATTCTCCGGACTGTGCGCGGGACTGACAGTGCCCCGGGATCTGCATGTGCCAAGGTCAGTCCCACCCCCTCCCCCTGGCCCTTCTCGACCAACTCGACCGACTCCCTCCCAGCCACCTCTGCTTCCTGCTGGCTGGTTCTCCTCCTCCCGATCTCCCCTGGCCATCCGCGCTGCCCCTGATCCCTCCCCCATGTCCCCGGGCCAGCCGCACTGCCCAAATCCTCTGCCCGCCCAGCCCTGCCCCCCGGCCTCCGCCCATCTCCCCCAGCCAGTCATGCTACCGCCGACCCCCCACCCGCCCGCCCCCCCACCCCTGGCCCCGCCCATCTCCTGCGGCCAGCTGCGCTGCCCCAGCCCCTCCTCTCGGCTGGTTCCCACTCACCACTCCCCCGATCAAGCGTGTCTGGTGCTTTTACCTACCTGGTAACCCTAGCTGCGTCCCCCTCGAGAGGTGGGCACCAGTCCTCTTAGGGTATGTCTAAAATTATGAGGTCTAAAGTAGTGGTTACCAATCAAGATTCACTGCAGATAATTCTCTGAAAACTTCCATTCAATGTGGAGCAGCAATCTAAAAAGCATACAGAATGCTGGGAATCATTAAGAAAGGGATAAATCAATGGTATGTCCACATCTTGAATACTGCATGCAGATGTCATCACTCTCTCAAAAGAGATATACTGGAGTTGGACAAAGTTCATAAAAGGGCAACAAAATGATAAGGGGTATGGAATGTCTTCCGTATCAGGAGAAATGAATAAAACTGGAACTTTTCAGCTTATAAAAAAGCGACTACTCAGGGAGGATATGATTGATATCTATAAAATCATGACTGGTGTAGAGAAAGTAGATAAGGAAGCATTAGTTAGTATCTCAAACACTAGAACTAGGAGTCACCAAATGAATAGGCAGGTTTAAAACAAAGGAAAGTATTTCTTCACACAATGTACAGTTAATGCATGAAATTCCTTGCCAGAGAAAGTTGTGAAGGCCAAAGCTATTATAGGGTCAAAGAACTAGATACATTCATGGAAGAGAGGTCCAACAATGGCTCCTAGCTGGGATGGGCAGGGATGGTAGCCCTAGCATCCGTTTGCCCAACGCTGGGATGAGCAACAGGGTATAGATCACTTGATGATTACCTGTTCTGTTCATTCCCTCTAGGGTACTTGGCACTGGCCTCTGCTGGAAAACAGAATACTGGGGTAATTCGATCTTTTGTCAGACCAAGTATGGCCAGTCTTCTGTTCTTAGATCAGTATTTCTTTAAGTTTACAATTCATGTATCCTTAGATCACATTTTGTCTCTATGCAGCTGCAGCTCAAATTTGCAGCTATTGTTAACTGTGCTGTATGCAAGATTACTGTCAGGAGAAAAGCACTAGCAAATGTAATTAGGTTTACACACCTGGCTACATATTTGAATTCCCATGCCAGTTTTCATTCCAAAAGAACTGTAGCTCAACATATTTTCATTGTAAGATTAATTCTCATGAGACCCATTTACAAAATGCCACTGAACACTTATGTAAAACTTCACCTCAGTTTCCATCTCCCCTTTTGCTCTCACTTTATTGCAAATGCAGGAGATCTGTTGTAGGAGTCCACTATATCAATCATCTTGCTATACAAACAACATATATAATCTTAGATGTATACTAACAACAGATATAATATTCAGGCACCCATCAGAGGAACTAAAACAAATAATCATACAAGCATAGAATAATAGTACTGGAAGGAACCTTGAGAGGTCATCAAGTCCAACCCCTTGCACTCATAGCAGAGCCAAGCACCATCTAGAAAATCTCTGACAGATATTTATCTAATCTGCTCTTAAAAATCTCCAATGATGGAAATTCCACAACCTCTCTATGCAATTTATTCCAGAGCGTTAACCACTGTGGCAGTTAGGAAGCTTTTCCTAATGGCCAGCCTAAAACCCCCTTGCTGTAGTTTAAGTCCATTGCTCCTTGTCCTATCATCAAACATTAAGAAGAATATTTTTCTCTCTCCTCCTTGTAACAACCTTTTAGATACTTGAAAGCTGTTATCATTCCCCCTCTGTTTTCTCTTAACCAGACTAAACAAACCCAATTCTTTCAATCTTCCCTGATAGGTCATGTTTTCTAGATCTTTAATCATTTTTGTTGCTTTTCTCTGGAATTTTTCCAATTTGTCCACATCTTTGGTGACCAGAACTAGACACAATACTCCAGTTGAAGCCTATTCAGTGCAGAATAGAGCAGAATTACTTCTTGTGTCTTGCTTACAAACCTCCTGTTAATACATCCACCCCACCCCCCGCCAAAAAAGTCACACTGCTAACTCAAAGTTAACTTGGCCCTGGCCTACACTAGGGAGTTATTTCAAAATAACAAGTGGAGCATCTACACTACCAAGCCCATTATTTCAAAATAATAACTCCTGCTTTCCACAAGGAATATTACTTATTTCTAAATATCTATTTTGAAATAGAGGTAGTGTGGAGGCTCCACTGCTGCTATTTCAAATTAACTACTCCCCAGTGCTTCCTGGGGCTCTAAGTTGAGGTAGCACGTCCACATTAATGGAGCCTGCTGGGGACTAATTTTGAGGCTTCTATATAGTATGGACATGCTATTTTGAAATAGTTATTTCGGGAGTACTTATTTCGAAATAAGTTATATTGAAATAATTTCCTAGTATAGACATGACCTTGTGATCCACTATGGCCCCTAAATCCCTTTCCGCAGTACTCTTTCCAATGTAGTATGCCACCTCTTATGTCTTTCTAGCATGATTATAAATAATTGATAATTACTCTCTGAAAACAGCTATGCAACCAATTATGTACCCACTTTAATATCCACTCCATCTAGGTTGGATTTTCCTAATTATTTAATGAGAAAGTTATGCAAGTTGGTATGAGAAGCTTTACTAAAATCTAGATATGCGTTATCTATTGCTTCCTTGCTATGCCCAAGGCTTGTTATTCTGTCAAAGAACAGCTATCAGGTTGGTTTGACATGGTTTGTTCTTGGCAAATCCATGCTGATATTTATCACTATACTATCTTCTAAATGTTTGCAAATGGTTGCCTTAATTATTTGCCCCATTATCTTTCCTGGTATAGAAGTTAAACTGTAATTCCCTGGGTTGTCCTTATTTCCCTTTCTATAGATGGGCTCTATATTTGCTCTGTTCCAGTGTTTTGGAATCACTCCTGCCGCCCACATCTTTTCCCATGCTTTGAAATGATCATGTATTCATTAGCTGGTTATAGGATCAAGGGCTCAGAGTTTATACCTCTATTCAAGGTTACATTTCTTTCCCCAGTAACACTTATATATGCCAAAACAATTGAGAGAAATGTGACCTAAGCAGCACCAGCCTAAGTCTGGGATCCACAAATTGCATAGCTGTAACCTTGACCAAAATTGATTCCCTTAAAATCATCTGACCCGAAAAGCCCACTATTCCCATTGTTAAATTAATATAATATTCATGTAACAGGGGTTGGATCATGATTAGATAATTTTTGTGAGATGGAATGGTGCACTGCAATTAATTGCCTGAGGGGGTTGTAGAATCTCTATAATTAGAAACTTTTAAGATCAAGTTAGATAAATACGCATCAGGAATGGTCTAGATAATAATTAGTGCTTGAATGAATGCTGGGGACTGGATTAGATGACCTCTCGAGATTCCTTCCAGTCCTGATTCTATGATTGATTTTCCCAGAGTAATACAGAAAGGCTGCATCCGAGCCAGGAATTGAACTTGTATCTCCTGATGTCAATCACAAGCCATCCTGTTTGTTTTATTGGGGGAGGGAATCATAGAATACTAGGACTGGAAGGGACCTCAAGAGGTCATCGAGTCCTGTCCCCTGCCCTCATGGCAGGACCAAATACTGTCTAGACCATCCCTGGCAGATATTTATCTAACCTACTCTTAAGTATCTCCACAGATGGAGATTCCACAACCTCCCTGGGAAATTTATTCCAGTGTTTGACTAGCCTGACATTTAGGAACTTTTTTCTAATGTCCAACCTAAACCTCCCTTGCTGCAGTTTAAGCCCATTGCTTCTTGTTCAATCCTCAGAGGCCAAGATGAACAAGTTCTTTCCCTCCTCCTTATGACACCCTTTTAGATACCTGAAAACTGCTATCATGTCCCCCTTCAATCTTCTCTTTTCTAAACTAAACAAACCTAATTCCTTCAGCCTTCCTCTTGTTGCTCTTCTCTGGACCCTCTCCAATTTCTCCACATCTTTCTTGAAATGCGGTGACAACAACTGAACACAATACTCCAATTGAGGCCTAACCAGCGCAGAGTAGAGCAGAAGAATGACTTCTCGTGTCTTGCTCACAACACACCTGTTAATGCATTCCAGAATCATGTTTGCTTTCTTTGCAATGGCATCATACTGCTGACTCATATTCAACTTGTGGTCCACTATAACCCCTTTCTGACAGATCCCTTTCTGTCGTACTCCTTCCCAGACAGTCGCTTCCCATTCTGTATGTATGAAACTGATTGTTCCTTCCTAAGTGGAGCACTTTGCATTTGTCTTTATTAAACTTCATCCTATTTACCTGAGACCATTTCTCCAATTTGTCCAGGTCATTTTGAATTATGACCCTATCCTGCAGATTAGTCGCAACCCCTCCCAGCTTGGTATCATCTGCAGACTTAATAAGCGTACTTTCTATACCAATATTTAAATCGTTGATGAAGATATTGAAGAGAGCCGGTCCCAAAACAGACCCCTGCGGAACCACACTTGTTATGCCTTCCCAGCAGGATTGTGAACCATTAATCATCCCTAACACAAACCATCCACAAGGAAAACCTCTGGTGTAGCTAACCACTCTCAGGAGATACATGAGTTGGATGAATGGTTAGGCATACCTAAGTCTTGGATTTCTTGGAAACCACAGTGGCCTATAACTACCACAAACAGTTATCCTAATCTGTGCCCAACAGCCTAAAACTGCTATAATCTTTGCTATGGGAATAAGAAGAGTTTCTGGTAGGGATGTAATATCCCATTTAATCAATTAACTAGTTAAATGTCATGTTTAACCAGTTAATCACTGAACTGTGATCCCATGGCCGACTGAGACAGGCCCACAAAAGCTCATGATACCATCTACATGTTTTGTTAGTCTATAGAGTGCTACTAGACCATTTGTTGTTTTACTCATCTGCAGTGCGCCAGCTTGGCAGTTCCTGTTGCACTGTGAGCTGCTCTAGCCAGGCTAGGCTGGACCTGCCGCTCTGTGGGCCCAGCAATGGAACTTGCCCTTAAATTCTTAAGGAACCTCTTTTACTGGTCCTATCGCCATGAGCTGACATACCACCTGATGTAAGAGATGCTCATGAGAAGGGTCCCTGAAGAGATCCTTCTGTGCCTAGAGAAATCAGACCTGGAGCCTTGCTGGAATGAGTGAGGTGGGGGCCCAGAATTGTGAGAGTGTCTTCGAGGGGCCGGAGTGTGAATGCAAGAGACTTTAAGATGGCCCTCAAGTCTTTCAGGCCATTCAGATGGTTATCTGTCTGGTAGGATAAAAGGCCTGAACCCTCATATGGCAGGTCCTGGATGGTAGTGTGGACCACTGGAGGGATGCCGGAGACCTGGAGCCAGGAGTTACACATCATGACAAGGCCTATGACCATGGTGTGGGAGGCAGCTTCAGCAAAGTCAAGTGTCACCAGCAAAGCTGAGAGAGAGAGAGACTATTCTACCCTCCCCCGACAGTGCCCTGAACTCTTGTTGGGGGTCTTGGGGTGACAGGTCTCTATATTTTTCAAGAGTCGACCAAGAGTTATATGCATATCTGCTTAATAACACCTGCTGGTTGGTGAACTTGAGCTGTAGGCCACCAGAGGTGTAGGCCTTGCAACCCAGCAAGTCCATTTTCTTCGCCTATTTACTCTTGGGAGTAGGATCCAGCTGCCCTATCTCTCCCGGTGGTTAGCAACTGGGATGACAAACGTGCCTGGAGGCAGGTGGGAAAAGAGATGTTCATGTCCTGCTGAGGGACATAGTACCTCTGTTCAACCTGTCTAGTTGTGGATGGGACTCAAATCCTGGATCTGCCACAGTGTTTTAGAGATCTTGCACAGTTTTATTAATGGGAAGGGCTACGGGGCCTTAGCATTCAAGATGTCCACCGCTGTGTTCAAGTCCTCTGAAACCTCTTCCACCTGGACTCCCAGATTCTGGACCAACTGCCTCAGGAGCTCCTGGTGGGTAGAGGAGTCTATGGAG